>NC_137464.1:168400307-169149965 GCF_964235325.1 Thermobia domestica | reverse complement strand
CGATTCGGAACCAGAGAACTTGGATAATACAGCTTCATTCGTTCAACATTAACTTTCTTTGGCTGACTTTTCCCATTCACATGCAGAACCTCGCATACGTTTTTAGGACATATACGTACAATTTTATAGGGGCCTACATATCGAGCCTTTACTAACTTGGGAGATAATCCTGGCTTAGTGGCGAAATTTCTAACGAGGACTAAATCGTTTTCTTTAAACGTATGGGCCTTCCTACGTTTGTCAATTTTGACTTTTTGTTTTTCCTGTTGCCTAATTAAGGCGTTTTGAGCGAGCTTTCTTATTCGACTTAGATTCTTTTTCACAAGTTTTCCAAACGGAGTTCGACATGGTGTTTCGAGTTCGATACCTAATACAGCTGTTGTTTTTTCTTTTTTGTATTACTCTATCATTTCTTTCAGAAAGCCTGCTTCAATATAGAATTTTCACGTTAGAAGTTTCTACGCCTATCGCGATAACTTATTTAATAACATTTTTTTTAATTGGACTTTGCGATAGATGATCGACTAAAATCAATCCGATTCGGAACCAGAGAACTTGGATAATACAGCTTCATTCGTTCAACATTAACTTTCTTTGGCTGACTTTTCCCATTCACATGCAGAACCTCGCATACGTTTTTAGGACATATACGTACAATTTTATAGGGGCCTACATATCGAGCCTTTACTAACTTGGGAGATAATCCTGGCTTAGTGGCGAAATTTCTAACGAGGACTAAATCGTTTTCTTTAAACGTATGGGCCTTCCTACGTTTGTCAATTTTGACTTTTTGTTTTTCCTGTTGCCTAATTAAGGCGTTTTGAGCGAGCTTTCTTATTCGACTTAGATTCTTTTTCACAAGTTTTCCAAACGGAGTTCGACATGGTGTTTCGAGTTCGATACCTAATACAGCTGTTGTTTTTTCTTTTTTGTATTACTCTATCATTTTTTTCAGAAAGCCTGCTTCAATATAGAATTTTCACGTTAGAAGTTTCTACGCCTATCGCGATAACTTATTTAATAACATTTTTTTTTAATTGGACTTTGCGATAGATGATCGACTAAAATCAATCCGATTCGGAACCAGAGAACTTGGATAATACAGCTTCATTCGTTCAACATTAACTTTCTTTGGCTGACTTTTCCCATTCACATGCAGAACCTCGCATACGTTTTTAGGACATATACGTACAATTTTATAGGGGCCTACATATCGAGCCTTTACTAACTTGGGAGATAATCCTGGCTTAGTGGCGAAAATTCTAACGAGGACTAAATCGTTTTCTTTAAACGTATGGGCCTTCCTACGTTTGTCAATTTTGATTTTTGTTTTTCCTGTTGCCTAATTAAGGCGTTTTGAGCGAGCTTTCTTATTCGACTTAGATTCTTTTTCACAAGTTTTCCAAACGGAGTTCGACATGGTGTTTCGAGTTCGATACCTAATGCAGCTTTTCTGCCGAACACCAATTCATATGGAGAATAAGGATGATGTTCGTGTCTTGCCGTATTGTATGCATAACAAGCAGTTTTAACAAATAGCGACCAATCCTTTTGGGAAGTGGAGACGTATTTACTCAAATAGTTTGCTAACGTATGATTATATCTCTCCACTCGCGAATTTGTTCTAGGATGATAAGCAGTACTAAACTTTTGATGTATGCCCAATACACCAGTAATCTCTCGCGTCATTTCTGCGACAAAATTGGAACCAAGATCGCTTAAAAGATGACGTGGTGGCCCAAAATAACAAATTATATCATCCAATAAGAACTTTGCGACATTCTTTGCTGTTATTGTTTTCAACGGTCGGGCTACTACATAGTTTGAAAACAGATCGACAGCAGTGATGACATACTTATAACCATTTGAGGAGGGCAGTGGGCCAAACACGTCTAAATTTAAAGTATGAAAAGGAGCTATTGGTTTAATTGGTTCATGCAACCCTAATGGTTTAGTGGTTGGGTCTTTACGTTCTTGACATTCGCGACATGATTTAATATACTGTTTGATATCGAATCCCATTCGAGGCCAATAAAATCGCTCATTAACACGAGAAAATACTTTACGTTCTCCAAGATGTCCGCCTTCTAGACATGAAGTATGTGTAGCATATAGCACCTCAGGAACTAGACTTCGAGGAACACATTGTTTTAAATCATTATTAGACTTACGATATAACACCTCATCTACTAATACATAAGGACGAGCCTCATTATTAGTAGGATCAGACTTCACTAAATCACGAATTCTACCAAAATATTCATCTTCTTTCTGTGCTTTGACTACATCAGTCGCGTCAATTTTCATCGTGTTTATACACAGTCCTTCATCGCGATTGGCATTTTCTTCCTCACTTAAAGTTTGCGTCGGATATCTTGACATACAATCGGAATGACGATTAGAGGGATTACCTCTTATCGCTTTAATCGAAAAGTTGTAAGATTGTAAACGGATTAACCAACGAAGGTATTTGCCTTTTAGATTTTTCATGTTCCTCAAATAGCATACACAACAACTATCAGTAAATGCCGTGAAGTGCGGCACTCCTATTAGATATTCATGAAAGTGCAACACGGCCTGTACCAAGGCCATTGTCTCCTTTTCTGGAATCGTCAAGGACTTAGCTTCATGGTCTGAGATTTTCCGACTATAATAAGCAATGGGCCTTTTTTCTCCGTTTTTGATCTGCATTAATACTGCACCTATTCCGTACTCGCATGCATCTACATACAACTCGGTAGCATCTGCTTCCGGATCAAAGATGGCTAATACAGGGGCAGTAATTAACTTTTCCTTTAGGGTATTAAAGGCTTGACGCTCTCTATCTCCAAAATGGAAGAGTACATCGGACTTAGTCAAATCTATTAGAGGTTTCGCGATAACAGAAAAGTTTTTAATAAACCTTCGATTATAACTAGCCATCCCGACAAAGCTGCGAACATCACGAACTGTTTTTGGTTCGGGGAAGTTAGCAATAGCCTCGATTCGCTTAGGGTCTATTTTTACCCCGTCGCGTCCTACGACAAATCCTAAAATAGGTAGTTCAGAATACATGAAGTGGGATTTTGATGGATTTAATTTTAAGTTAGCTTCTCGCAACCGAGTGAATACTTTTCTAAGTCTATCTAGCTTCTCGTCTATTGATTTCCCAAACACAATCAAATCGTCCATATAACAGGCCATGATATCGAATTTCAAACCGGCAAATACTTTATCGATCATTCTTTGAAATGCTGCGGGGGAAGTGGATAGTCCCTGAGGGGTAACATTGAAAGCAAAGAGGCCCGCTGAACAAATGAAGGCTGTTTTCAATTTGTCCTCTTCCCTTAAGGGAATTTGAAAAATCCTGATCTTAAATCCATGGAGCTTACAAATTGAATATTTGCGAATAGATCTATTAAATCGTTGATTAAAGGTAGAGCGTAACAGTCTGGAGATATTATAGAAGTTAATTTTCTGAAGTCCACTACCAATCTCTTAGTATTATCCTTCTTATTGACCAATAGGACCGGAGACGCATAGGGGGATCTACAAGGAAATATGATGTTTTGTTTGAGCAATCTGTCTATTTCTTCCTGCATGGCTCTTTTAGTCTCTAAGGTCTCTCTATAAGGAGGTGAAGATACCGGAATGTTGGAAATTAATTCAATGGAGTGTTCATATTCATGCGTTACGGTCATATCGTCAATTTTCCACGCTAAAATATCTTGAAATTCAGTTAATAGATCTACTACTCTCTTTCGATCTTCAGGGGACAGATCCGAAGAAATATCAATTTCTTTACCAATATCGTGTTGTACTTTAGAATTCGATTCCTTTACTTTCTCAGGGGAAGGTGAGCTGGCCTTAACCATATTCACTCTTGCCTCTGGTGTTGGAACACATTCCTCTAAATGTCCTATGATTTGAGCATCTGGAATAGTGACGTCCCGCTTACTCAAATTAAACACAGGCAATCTAGCATATCCATTTTCTTCTTCATACATTGTAGGTGGTATTAAGCATGAGTAGGTTCGATGCAAAACATCATTCGGTTCAACATAATGGTTTCCAGTTATAGGATAACTTGGTTTAACTTGCACTAACCCAACCTTCCCAGCAGGTATTCGCATGCGCTCGGCAGTTGTGATCAAGTTACGAGAGGTTTGCTGCTCAATACAATTGATTTTCAATATAGGACATTCGTCCTCAGGTTGGGAACCACAATGTGCGTCTTCAAAAAGGGAAATTGACTCATGAAGTTCTAAACTACTTTGAGGCACGTCAATATTCATAGGTGATACTGATGTTGAACTAACTTTTCTATTCGTCCTAGAGTTACCATTTTTGTTATAAAACTGAACATGCGATAAATTAAGTACTGTTTGCTCCTTACGATTTGGCAAATACTGGACATAAAACTTCATGTTAGGATGTCTGTGATTACCTTTAATGAGAATGGACTGTAACCCAATGCCATACGTATAACGCTGAAGGAAATCTATTCCTAGAACCATTTTCTCATCTAATTGAGACTGTTTAACTAAGGCCACATTTAACCATAAACGACGCGATCTTCGACCATAAGTTCCAACTTGGAAACTTAACCGAACCACTGGGAGTGGTTCAGTTAACTTATCCCCCAATGTGCACAAACGAATAGTGGCACGCATTCGCTTAGCAATTGGAAAATTTTGAGGGATCATTTCTTCAGCTAAGACAGAAATTTGGGAACCACTGTCTAGTAATGCATCTACCTTTTTATTAAAAATACGAATTGGTATCGTGGGCAATCTGTGATCACACAAATTCGTTCGAGCTCTTTTCACTTCAATTGGCCTACCATCTCTCCCGATTTCACGTCTATATGTCCACATTCTTTTAACAAACGAATTGTTTTTAGCACCCATATAAGGTTTTACATGATGTGGTCTTAATTCTCTACCCTTTTTCTTCATTTCCCGATGAGATTCGGTATAATTGTCAGCTAAGTACAATAACCGGAGCACATGGATAGCTTGATCTATGGTCGATACTTCCTTTAAGACTAAAGCTTGGACATAGTTACTAGGCAATGCCTTATATAGTAGGCGTAATAACTCTCTTTCTCCAATTTCAGGTCTCACGAATTTCCAATCCCGTATTAAAGTATACGCGAAGTTATCAGGTGGAAAACGAGGAGGAAGTCGTTTTCTCTTCAACTTTTGTTCAAGCTGACCTTTATACAAATCATCAGGAAATGCTCAAGAAATCATTTGCTTTAATTCCCGAAATTGTATCTGTCGGATGGCATCTTTATGACATAAAAACCAATCAAGAGCTGAATTTTCAAGACAGGCCACTAAATATATATGCTGTTCCCGGTCATCCCAGTTTAAGGCACGAGCTATGGTCTGATAGTCATCAAGGAATTTAGTAACCGATTCGTTAGAGTTTCCTTTAAATTTTGGCAATTTAAATACCGGGACATTGGCTACTTGATTATCAGTTTCTTCCTGTACAATTGTTTCATTAAGGTTTTGCCTATTTTCTACTTGGGATTCTTTCGGAGAGGGTGAATTAACTTTTATAGATTTATTCTCGTCCAATTGTAATGAATCCTCTGAGAGAGTCTTCATATCGTGATTATCTAATATTTCATGCCTAATATTCTCATATAACAATAATGCAAGTGCATTATCGGCAGTGGGAGAATATTTCACTGGAGGAGGGTGAGAAGCAACTTGCGGATATTTAGGAAAACTTAGATTTTCTATACAAGGTTCGTCATTTGCAAAATCTTTGAATTCTTCATTTGATTCATATGAGAAAGGACTTGGTGTTAGTACATCATGTACAGTCTTTTCCTGATAGAGCTCCTTCTTTGCCAATTGCTTAATTTCATCTTCTGAATCATATTTACTTGATTCAAGTGGTGAATTTTCTGGGAGTTTACTTTTCAAGGGTTCGCCCACATGAGGTGGTATATCAAATGGAAAATAAACTTCATCCTTGACTGCTTCTGAAGCAACTACTTGCTGCTGTGCTTCGGTCTTTAAAGGTGTTGACACAAACCTAGGATCAAACTCAAAATCACTCGTCATAATACCAGGGGATTCTTCGGAAGAACTAACTGCATCTTCATTAGAAGGGTTAGTCAGTTGTTCTGGCTTAAGAAAAATTGTCCGTTTCGCGACCACTGGTTTATATTGTGTACTGTCCAAAGGAGTCAAGGATGACATTTTATTACAAGTTTCTTCAAACTTAGCAAGATTTTCCTTATAACGTTGCGTTTTCGTTATCGGTTGCCTATCCACAGGATCTGGTAAACTATACTGCTGTGGATGATCTATCCGCGGTTCAAGAGAAGTAGGCGAACTAGCTACTGGCAAACTAGCCTGCTGCACTGGCAAATCGGTTGCTTCTTTTGCCATGGGACATAACTCGGAACGCAAAGTCTTCGTGAGCGCAGTTTTCTGAGCGAGAGATTTCCTACAATATTTGCAATTTGCCTCTCCCGATTTTGTAATATACCAGGCATGAAATTTCGGCGGAGATTTCTTAGGTTTGAAAAAGGGGAACCAATGGAAAGACATTTTGAATTATTAATTAAAATTTTCGTTTTCTCTAATCGAAGGAAAGAAAGAAAAAATATATATGGGGTATTTCACTATGAGTAATGTAGTCAATCACTAATTGCCATTATAATCCACAATAATACATTGGTAAAATTGCAACAATTCACATAATTTACTTAAAGTATAATGCACTATGAACAATATACCAAAACAAAACATAAAACAAAAACAGAGAAAAAAAAGATGTCATAGCAGCACTACAAAATTTTTCGTCCCGAAAAATGGAAAAGAAAGAAAAGGCTATGGACGAGCCCCCATTTGTGACGATTTGCAGACTCCATTTTTAATTATTTAGCTCGTAATTTCCACACAAAGATGAGATCTGCTCGCACTATAAGTTAGTGGATGTCACAAAAGTATTATAAACAAATTACACCATGACTTTCATGGGAAAAGTGGATTAACCTAGGGGAAATGACAACATAAATTGAAATTATTTAGTTTATTATACAACTAAAATGGTAGTATACATCAACATTTAATTTAGGTATTTTACAAAAATAATTAGTAAAAGTAGTGATATTTGCCTCTTCAGTGATCTTTGACTACATTATCATAATTTGAAGAACTAAATGGACTTTCAAGTATTTGAGTTAGCAAAGATGAAAAATGAATTACGAGTATGCGACTTTTACTCTTAGTCGTGAGAGTTTTACTATCAACTGATGAATCATTTTGCAGTGCTGACTGACATATTATTACTTGAGCTCAAAATAGCAAATGTGCATGTACATACCTTGAATAGAAGTCTTGTTACACCCTGCAACTTGGTGTCCCGAAGGTCTGAGTTCTTATACACGTCGTCACTACGTCGTTGCCGCCCGAATGAATTATTATCTAGACCTTGAGGTCCCTTTTTATTATTTTTGCAAGGGCCACTCCCAAACCTAACATCAGTCATCACATCCTGGTCGTCAGATTCACAAATATGGAAACTTATTGCTCTTTGCATTCTGATTGGCTATTAGCAAGTAACCGCACCCAAAATTATGGCGTGATCCAGCACACACGTGGATGGCGTGACTGTTACCGCCGGAAGATTTCAATAACAGGATTTCCAGAATTATCCACATTTATCTATGACTGGTCCAGAGATTCTTAACTATTAACCAAAATTTCCGCAAATGCGGGGTCACGTTGACAAATTTGTAATAGTTCATCCTGTTAGTAACCAAGCATAAGTAAACATCCTATGACCTTTTTGCGCAGTAAAACAACCACAATCACCTTCGAGGTTTTGCGTAGTTCCGTTCTCTGTTACCAACTCATGATAAGCTAAAAGAGAAAACCGTCCTGTAAATGCATATTAATCCAAAATAGCCTTTTTCAATGCCTTCCATAAAGAGCAATGTAACCATATTTTGAATCCGGCGTCACAGTTTATGACAATTCTTACTATTGTAACTCGTTAATGATTGAGGAGAATGGAATGGGTGAATCTGAATTTTGAGAAATCTTTGAATATTAATGTTTTGAAACATTTTACGTTTCAAGGTAGCAAAATGAATGTTATGTGTTTATTCATTCCGTTTTATATGTGACGATTTATTACTTGGTGCATATTTACTACAGGACTGCTTAACATAATTGCTAATAAACCGTTTTCAGCGCGAAAATTTCCTTGTGTAGTGAAGATTTAGGATTTAGATTTCTGGGCTTTAGGTATCAATGGCCTTGTTAGCCCGTCACATATGAGGGATGACTTCCCTCGGTGAGCACACTATCCGGGGAAAGGAAGGGAAGAAAGGATTGGGGAAGGAAGAAAACGGCCTGGGACCTATATGTTAGGTACCACTCCGGCATTTGCGTGCTGTGAATGAGGAAAGCCCAAGGAAACCTCATTCAGGATGGCTGGACTTAAAATCTTTTGATACTTTTTCGACCGAGTTCTCCCACCGGGATCGAACCCGGGACCGTTCGCACCGAAGGCGAGAGCGTTAGCGACTATGCTACGCGAGGCCACTTGTGTAGTCTAGAAAACTCATTTTTACTAGGATATTTGCAAGATTTTTTTTTTTGCTTTTAGTTTAACGCCCCATGATTGTACATCAATGTAAGAGAGAAGGTGACGATGAGATACATGATAATGGTGGAATCAAGAAAATGTAAGGAAACTGGAAAGTCTTAAGAATAACCACACCTACAGTGTTCACCAAAAGCCTATTTGTCGGGAGCAGGAATCGAACCAGGGACCTAACGCGTCAGAGGTAAGCGCTCTACTACAGAGCTTTCGTTTGTTTAAAGAACTTGTTTACATTGAAATATGTATATTTTACGAAGATATTGACATATTTTACAGCTTCACTGAATTTTTTTTAAAAAAGTAGTCAGGGAGAGCTTACTTCTCAGTTTTTTTATTTTTTAATTTAATTTATTTCTATTTTTATTTATTTTTGCTTTGTTATGTTCCCTAGTTAATTAATGTTTGGGTTACTGAAAATTAAAACCTTTTTAGTATTATCGTTGTGTCATCACTTTGGAACCAAAAAGTTAGATTTTTTTCTTGTGTTTTCATATAGGAAGTTGGTGAGTTTGTGCCTTAGCATTGGTTTGGTTTCTAGAACGTAATTGAAGGTCATGTTGAGTTGAGTCTTGGCGGGTTTGAGTTCGTGAAGTGTCAGGCACTGCTTGTGCCCCTGTCTTCTGTCTGTGATGTTTCCTGGCTTTGGGCTGTGACGTACTTATGTTGAGGAGTACCAACGCAGGCCGCTTGATATACAGGTAGCTACAACACAGCTTCAACAGCTACGAGTGCCAGGTGTTTGAATTTCAGCTTTCGTTACGGCGTGATATGCAGTATACTACTAGGTTCAAATTCTATGGGTGGTAAAAACGGTATATTACTTTCGTGGTGTGGTAAGAAATACAATGTAATTGTTACTAGTTTAATTAGTGTTTCTTCATAGTATTGTTTCACTATTTCTAGAAGGAATTAAGTATTAACGAAGTAATGAATAAGCAAAAGCCCACTTTGATTGACGTTTACTATTTCTCATACTCCATTGAGAATTTTTTGATCCTCAGTTGCGCAAACATCCAGTGTGCGTTTTTTTTTGGTTACACTGCCTTACAGATGAGCTCCCTCATGGCTAAGTGGTTAGCGAACACGCCTTTGGCGTGGGACAGCCGGGTTCGATTCCCGGCCGGGGGCCGCGGTGGCTCAGTGATAGAGCGTTCACCTCTGGTGCTTGGGGTTCCGTGTTCGATCCCAGCCCCTCCAAGTGAACCTTGTGGTGGACAAACACCGTGTGCGTGGGTTTTCTCGGGGTTCTCCCGTTTCCTCCCACTTTCTTCATTCCACCATTTAATTCATTACTCATCACCGTCTCCATTAGCCTAACCGGCATAACCGTGGGACGTAAAACTCAAAGATTTCATTTCATTTTTTCGATTCTCGGCCGGAGATTATGTGGTACGGATTCCACGTTAATCTATAGGTCCACGTCTCATACAGCCTTACTGCTGAAAGGAACGTTAAAATCAACTCAGCACTGTTTTACAGATGCAATTGTTCGATTCCGAGCTCGAATGAAGCTTTTTACGGGCAGGGGGCGACTTTTATATATACAGTCCAAGCATTTTAGTTATCAGTCAGTGATGCAATATATAGACCTATATATATTACAAAATTGAAAGCGACTATGTTTGTGACTTTTAATCTCTTAAGAGGTGCGGTGGCTCAGAGGTAGAGCGTTCACCTCCGGTACTTGGGGTCCCGGGTTCGATCCCGGCCCCCGCCAAATGAACTTCGTGATGGACAAACACCGTGTGCGTGGGTTTCCTCGGGGTTCTCCCGTTTCCTTCCACTTTTTTCAATCCAACATTTCATTCATTGCTCATCATCAGCGTCTCCTTTAGTCTAACCGGCATAACTTTGGGACGTAAAACTCAAAGGTTTCATTTCATTTTTTCTTAATCTCTTGCACCGACCGACCGATCTCGATCAAATTTCCAACGTAGATGCGGTTCTGGCCTGGGAGTGTTTTTAGCTATTTACTTTGACAGTAGAACTTAGGGTGGGGGGAGGAAGGGGACAGAAAAAATAAATAAGACTTAATTTACTTTGAAGTGTAAAACTGCGAGCGTTTTCTTCTCTCTTTCACTCTCTCTCTCTCTCTTCACTCCTCCAGTCTCCTCTCACTTTGATTTCATGATTTCCCACTCTGATGAAAAGTATTAAATACCGCCAGGAAAAGTACTAATATATAACCTCTCTTTTCGGCGCCCCTCCAACCACGCACCCGAGGCATGTGCTTTGCTTGCTCGCCCATAGCTGCGGCTCTGTGAGCTACATAAGTAACATACAATGCTTACGTAATACTTTGAGTTATAAATACTATTAAAAAAGGAAGAATTGCATTTTTTTAACTTTCGGAAAGAAGCTACTATGGGATTAAAAATAAGGTAGGAAAGGCAACACATTTTTATGCAAATGAAGTGAAACACATTCCAGTCTATGCATTCACCCAGCAGACACATTGATTGGAACCAAAAAAAATGTGACTTTTGGAATCTTGTACTTAGGTTCACAGCGGAAGCGACGAAATAACTTGACTCATCCATTGTAGCTCTCTTCGCAACCAGTTTCCAAAATGTTGGCAATAAGTTTGCGAAACGAGAGGTGACGACTCCAATTTTGGGTGAAAAGTCGCTATAAAAAATAATCGAGAAATTCATTGTCTATAAGCATTGCATTGTAGATGTAAACTAAACAATATGTTCTACTCACTGTCGCAAATCCCGGGGGGGGGGGGGATGACGGATACATGTCCCCTCCAATCTTGGAACTGAGGGGGACTTCTCCCCAATAATCCGATTTGAAATGTGTTTTTGGGGAGAAATTTGATGATTTTTGTCCGATTGCTACAAAGGAACGTGAGATAAAATAGATGTCCCCCAGAATAAGCCTCAAATCTGCAGCCTCCCAACGCTGAAGACAACTCTGATCCTCCACAACATTGTTTTTCAACTTCATAAGTATTTTGGACATCGCCAAAAAAAGTATGGTAACGGTCTCCCCCCCCCAATGTTAAAGACAGATTTGCGCCGCTGGTTCTACTCACATCTTTGTAAACAGGGCGCAACCAATCCTTTAATTCAGGGATCATTTCAGGTTGTTTCGGGTACTTTTGTTCATATTGTGGTCAAAATAGTTCCGAAATAATTAACACTACAGTACATACGTTATGCAATTTTTTGTAAAAGAAAAACTGGAGAATAATTAAAAGATCCCAAAGATAAAGTATAACAAACACCCACTTCGCCTTAATTCACGCATCTATAACTAATCGTGTTGCTATCGGTAATGATGTATTACGTGTGTCTCTCGACGGAAACTGCGAACTAAAGGACATCAAGTTTGTAACTGTTCTTCGTTAGAGGGCAAGGGTAACAGATAACAATGCAGGATTGTGGGGGAGTGGGTACGCTGTATTTCCAAACTCTTCATCACTTGCGCTGATTAAAACAAACAGAAAAAAAGAACGTAAAAACTGTTTTGAACTAATAATGCTTCTCTACAGATGAACATTTTGTTTGCAGCAAAAAGTCGCTAAATGTGTAAGTAGGTAAATCGTCATTTAAAAGTCACCCAAAAAAAGTCTCCAATCGAAAAAAATATTTTTTGTCGCTATCGTAGGGCAACCATACGTCCCGTTTTAGGGGCGTGTCCCGGCCGTCCCGTCAGTAGATGGAAAAAAGTAGTATTCGTCCCGTTTTATGTAAATGAAAGAAGTAAATAACAAACCCAGTACCTTTACTCCTTTTAAAAGTATTAATAATTAATAATAACAAAGAGGCAAAAATTGAACTGAAATTTCCTATATTTAACATACTCTATAGTTCGCAGTACTGCTCGAAAGGCAGCAGAGGTTTTAGCAGTTGGTTGTGTTGAACAAACTTCAACGTGTCTTTCCTTTTTCATAAATACCCGCTCTGTAACAAAGAGAGAGAGAGGGGGGGATATCAAGGCACTGATAAGAACAAAGGTAGATCTAAAAGCCTAGGGTTGCAAGAACCTGTCCCGTTTTTAACTGAAAATTTTATGGTCACCCTACGCTATCGTTGAGGTCGAATTCCCCTTATTTAGCGACTTTATCCAAAATTAGCAACATTGACCCCCACCGAACAACACCCCGTCATCTTTAGCCTAGCCAGCATAATAGTGGGATGTAAAACTTAAAGATTTCATTTCGAACAACACTCCCAGAAACCTACTGTTATACTATTCCCAAAACACCCTTTTGTACAGTTCTCCCTATTTGAAAAAAATTGTAAATAGCAGTGTTCATACCTAAATATGGAACTCAATTTCCCTGAATTTTCCAGGTTTTCCAGGTATTAATTTTGCAATTTCCAATTTCTAGTGGAAGAAACTAATAGTACGAGAACACATAAATTTTAAGAATACTATATTTATATATTTGAGAATGGCCACCCTTCTCCCCAATGAACGATTGCAATTAAATATTGACTCACAAGAAAATAAATAATTAAAATAAATAAAATTTAAGTTGAAAAATATTAAGTTGAGAAGCCTACTAAGGGAATTATATAATACTTTTGTTTCATACTTGAATACATTCAAAATATACAAAAATATTGGCTTGGGGAAGAAAAAAGGGCCCGCGAGATTTTAACTGATTCTTGTAGTACTCGTCGAGAGAAATCGACTAGTGAAGGAATTTTTAAAATCGGCGCAGGCAAACATGGAGAAAATCTCATTTTCATGTTCCGGTTCAAAATGGGGGAGAAAAAAGGACCGCGACATTTTAACTTATTCTTGTAATACTCAACGAGAGAAATCGACTAGTGAAGGAATTGTCAAAATCGGCGCAGGCAAACATGGAGAAAATCTCATTTTCATGTTCCGGTTCAAAATGGGGGAGAAAAAAGGACCGCGAGATTTTAACTTATTCTTGTAATACTCGACGAGAGAAATCGACTAGTGAAGGAATTGTCAAAATCGGCACAGGCAAGCATGAAGAAAATCACATTTTCATGTACCGGTTCAAAATGGGGAAGAATAAAGGGCCCGCGAGATTTTAACTGATTCTTGTAGTACTCGTCGAGAGAAATCGATTAGTGAAGGAATTGTCAAAATCGGCGCAGGCAAACATGGAGAAAATGGCATTTTCATGTACCGGTTCAAAATGGGGAAGGAAAAAGGTCCCGCGAGTTTGAACCGCTACGATGTATGTTCACGAATGTGCCCGTCTTCTCAAATTTAGTTAATTACTGTGACACTGAAACATGTGACACAGAGTCACATTGTGGATGACTCTGCAATCGGCAACCACTGCACATATACTTCTCCCGCCCCACAGTTTGATTATTTCGATCCATTCCTCACGTGCTAACGGCATGGTTCAACATCTGCAAGAAAGAGGTAAATGTAACGTTCAATTGGCAATAGCTTTTTACCAAATTAAGCTGCATGAAATCTGATTGCATATTTGACATACTGAGAAAATTCTAGCCCGTGGCCATATGTATCACATATCCCACCAGTTCATAAAAATTTTGAACACAAAATTACGGTCGTCCGTGTGACGTACTCCCAAAAGGCCTAATGTGTATCACCCACCTCACATTCAATGAAACCACATCCGTGTAGAATTTAGAAAGGAACTTCTTATGATGTATACAGGATGTCTCAAACGTTCCCTGACATAGGGTAACTCTTATCATCAGAGTTACAACAAAATGTAAGAGGAAAAACATCTCGAAATATGACGTTTTCAATCTAAAGTGAACACTTTTTTAAAAAAATCGGACGAATGTTTGTGCTGTATACTCTTTATGCACCCAATTTTAAATGAAAATGCAACGTTGTCATTTACCTGGACCCACAACATAAGTGAATGAAGTTCTGTTTGAAACGGGGGGTGGCCATCGACATGTTAGCGTAAAAGACAGTAACTTCACTCACTTATGTTGTGGGTCCAGGTAAATGGCAACGTTGCATTTTCATTTCACATTGGGCGCATAGAGAGTGTACAGCGCAAACGGGTCATCCGATTTTAAAAATTCCTTCACTTTAGAATGAAAACATTATATTTGGAGATGCTTTCCAAAGTAGTATAATTTAGTTTGTTTAAATTTACAATTTAATACAAGTACATTCGGATTTACATGCGTAGGATTTTGTATGCATCTAACTAATGAATTCTTTTATATTCATGCTTAACTTAGTGACTTGGCTTTGGACTGCAACTGATTATTGTAACCCATTATTGCTTGAGAAGAAACAAGATATCCGAATCTTCATTTGGAGAAATCAAAGGTCTATTGGAAAGCTGGGGATTACAATCATTAATTTCTACATTTCAAGGTGCGTAAATTACATATTCTGTGTTTATTGTTAAATTACTATTATTATTATTGGGTTTAGAATCAATCAAGCACTTCATGATATTTTATGGGGATCAAGATGGGTGCCGGATAGATAAGTATTTGAGCGTCAGGCTCTTATTTCTTTTCAATTTAATATTTAATCAATGATTATTTTTCTCCCTCATTATTCCACCAAATCGTATTCCAAGATCATATATCCATTTTTGATCGATATATCCATATTTTTGATCTCTTTCATATTTCTATATTTTCGAATTTTGATATTGTTTATATTTCGATATTGCTGTATTTTTCAATATTTCGAACAAGTTTCGATAGTTTGTCGATATCGATTATCTATATCTAAATTCGGATATCCCAAAGCCCTATCGAACCCCCTCCGAAATGAAGTTTTTGGCTATGGACCTGATTAGGGATGCGCACGAGACAAGACGAGACCGAATTTTTGTTACGAAATTCGAGACGAGATAGAGCTCTTCCAATAGAAACGGATCCAGTTTTCGATAGGAGACATAACTTTCGCGGCACCTTTTCGAGAGGACACAATCTCAAATATTTTCTCTTGCGCATCCCTAGACTTGATCATGAGTTATCAAAAAAAAAAAAAAAATGTTAATGAGAAATAACATGTAAATACAATACAGGTAGCTAAAACATTTTTGTTTTCATTCTTCAGTAATGCATTCTTATTAATCTCAGGGGCGCGCGGTGGCTCAGTGGTAGAGCGTTCATCTCCGGTGCTTCGGGTCCCTGGTTCGATCCCAACTCGCGGCGTGTGGACTTTGTGGTGGACAAACACCGTGCTCGTGGGTTTTCTCGGGGTTCTCTCGTTTCCTCCCACTTTCTTCATTCCACCATTTCACTCATTTCTCATTATCGCCGTCTCCTTTAGCCTAACCGGCATAATCGTGGGACGTTAAACTTAGATTTCATTTTTTATCAATCTCAGTATTTTATAGTGTATTCTTAAGCTTAAGGTGATGTATAATTAAATTTTGAATTCAGTTAACTTATTTTGTTTCTCAGATTGTTTTTAAAATGTATGTGCAAACGTTTATTTTCATTCTTGAGAGTTTAAAGTGACGTATAGTTATTAAACATAGTATTTAATATTGTACTCTTAACGTGAAAGTGATATACAGTTAACTTTTGAATTCAGTTAACATTTTTCTTTCTGAAATTGCTTTAAAAAGTATGTAAAAACGTTTTTATTTTCTTTCTTGAGTGCTAAAAGTGGTGTAAAGTTATTAAGCTTATTACTTTATATTCTATTCTTAACCCTAAACTGATACACAGTGCGTTTTTGAATAAATTATGTCAAGTTATTTGAGTGACGAACACTGGTAGAAAATACTGGCTACTACTGGAACGTTTTGATTTTAAGGTGACGACTACTGGTGCAAGGATTTTAAAATATTGTTTTTCCTCAACAGCTACTCCTTTTTGAATTCTGACTACATGGTCATTATAGGAAGGATCAGTAAGTCTTTCCAACTATGGTACAGCTCCGACAGATTCACGATGCTCAGAGAAGAGACAAAATAGTATGTTTTCAACCTTAAAATGAGAACCACTGGCGTTTTTACCCTGCTATGCAAAAGTAAGTGAGTACTCCAATGGGGTTCCAATGCGGTACCTAATTTCTGCATTTTAGATATATGGAAATACATGTCTCTAAAATGTAAGGAACTGATTTTCTTTTTAAACTGAAAACTGCAACTCGGTAAGCCTTATGGATACCGAGATATGGGAAAATAAACTATAGGTATATGGGGCTTGCATACGTGACGCTACAATTCGGAAATTGAATTAAAATATGACTAACGGCTATCAAGATGTTGTCAAATAAAGGGAGGACCAACACAGTTAAGGGATTTTCGTGTTAGATGCTAAAATTTCCGAAATCGGTCATGGAAAGTTAATAAACACCAGTAGCAATTTCATCTTAAAGTAATTAGATATCTTCATGGGGTGTTAGAACATCATGGAGTCTACCAAAATTAAAATTTAAAAGCTTTTAAAAATATAATCTGACATTTGTAAACAGTATTTGAAATATGTGTTTACCCAAAACTTCCAGCTAGTACATCTAACATCTGGAGAAACACTGTGAAATAAAAGCGTATGAGATCTTGAAATTTCGGAAACAATTATTGGTGGCAACAAAATTAAATAAGATGGTACTTCTATGGGTTAAATGAGTACCTCAGTACAATTTCGATCGAAAGATTAGTTCAGTCCTAGGTTTTCTTCAGGCAATTCCAAGGGTTCATCGAGCTGTGCAAAAGAATGAAAATTCGCTGTCAATATCTAAGATAGTAACCAAGATATAAGGAATTATATATTTTATGACGTAAAAATAGAGATCTTTATGGATTTGTACTTTTCGGTCTTTCCTATAAGAAAAAAATTCAGAAAACTACTGTATATACCTTAATAGACAATTCAGTGGGCGGGGACACAGTAGCTTAGTGGTAGGGTATTTAACTAATCTTTTTTGCAGAAACTATTGGAGTATTCAATTAACCTGTAGAGATACGATCATACTTAACTCCCTATTTAATTTTAAAATTAAATAAAAGGAAATATTTCAGTGTAGCGACCCACAATTATGCATTTTAGTCTCAGGGAGATTATGATTAAAGCAAGTGAATGTTGTTGACAGAATTGATGTGATGCAAAGGTGGGAGGAAAGAGAGTACCCCGAGAAAACCCACGAATACGATGTCCACTACAAACTGACTTGGCCGTGGATCGAACCAAGAACCCAATACACCAGAGGTAAGCACTCTACCACTAAGCCACCGTGACCCAGCCCATTTAATTGTCTATTAAGGTATATACGGTTGTTTTCTGAAATTTCTTCTTCTTACAGCAAATACTCAAAAGTACAAATCCATGTGGGTCTCTATTTTTATGACGTCATAAAATGCATAATTCCTTATATCTCGCTTGCTATATTAGATACTGACAAAAAATGTTCACTTTATTTCAGAGCCCGATGAACGCTTGGAATTGTCCAAAGAAAATTTAGAGCTGAATTAATCTTTCGATCGAAATTGTACTGACGAGTCTGAGGTACTCACTTAACCCATATAAGTACCATCTTATTTAACTTTTGTTAGGATTAATAATTGTTTTCTGAAATTTCAAGATCTAATACGCTTTTATTGTATGGTGTCTCTCTAACTGCTAGATGTACTAGCTGGAAGTTTTAGGTAAATACATATTTCTAATACTCTTTACAAATGTCAAAATATATTTTCCAAAGCTTTTAAAATTTAATCTTGGTAGACCCCATGATGTTCTTAAACTCCATGGAAATACCTAATTATTTTAAGATGAAATTGCTACTGATGCTTATTAACTTTCCATGACCGGTTTCGGAAATTTTACCACCTAACACGAAAACACCATAACTGTATGGATCCTCCCTTTATTTGACAATATCTTGATAGTCACATTTTAATTAATTTTCTAAATTGTACTGTCTAATATGCAAGCTCCACGTACCTATGGTGTCGCTTTTTATTTCACCATATTTCGGTAACTGTTAGGCGTACCGACTTGCGGTTTCGGTAAACACACACCTCTAACGTTCTTTAAAACGTTATTGAGACATATTTTAGAATATTTAGAAATGAGAGTTCTGCGAATATCATGGTACCCGAAAACCCCCATCAGGGCGTGTGTGTAGTGTATTTAATTGAAACTACTTTTGAGGTTGTTGTAAGCCCTCGTAATTACGTTTCCGAAACTGCACCACCTAGTACGCAAACCCCACACTTCTATGGTGTCGCTCTTTATTTTCCCATATCTCAATATCCCTAAGGCTTACCGAGTTGAGGTTTTCGGTAAACAAATGTCAGTTCCCTACATTTTAGAGACATACATTTCCACATATCTAAAAAATACAGACATTAGGTACCCCATGGTACCCCGAACACCATTGGGGTACCCACTTACTTTTGAATAGTAATACATTTTGAGTTGTTCAGCATCAATAAACACTTCATAGTTTTTCTACGTGCAACCCAAAAGTCCATACCTGACCGAACAGATTTTGTCCATTTAATCTCAAAAATGTTAAGATACTTTGTATTGTTAAGTACAACCAAGTTAAGCACACTGAATTTAATATTTTAAATATTTTCTGATTTTTGTTTCAGGTATTTCGTGCATCAAAACAAAACCAGGATTCTGCTTGGAAGGCAGTGAAAAGAAGCAGTGTAGGTTGTGGCTAAATGTACGTCCTTTCTGAAGACAGACCCAATTGTATTTACATTCTTTTGTACGAATATATAACCATAATAAAGATACTGTACTACAAATTATTTCTTTCTTCCATAAATTAGTATAAAATATTATCTCTGTTTAAAGAAAATGTTTGTTAGTGTTAAGTCATTTCAACTCTTTTTCTCTGTAATATTCCTCGCAATATTTTTTATCTTTGTGCTATTACGATTGGATGAAGTAAAATTCTATACGAAGCACTATTATTTCAGACATGCATTAATAACTAATGTATTGTTCTGTATGTAAGGCAATGTGTATACTGAACATGTCTAGCGAAGGTGTTGTTTTAATATAGGATCTATAACTCAGCTTTACAGTAGTGAACTTTATTGGGAATCCGAAGAAAGAAGTAAAAAAAAAAGTTGGACTTACCAACGTGTGTGTGTTCGAATTCTGGACTAATCCAAATTATCCAGAGAAATCATTATATATTTCTTTGTTGTTATTTCTGATGTATCCTTTATCCAAGTCATATGAAACGGAGACTTCATACATCGCTATACTTTGTATGAACTATGTTCCGAATTTACTTAATCACTTTGTAGCTTTATCTAGTGTTGACAAGGCCGCAGGTGTCAATCGAATAGTTTAGTGTTTCACTCATGTCACCTTGTGACTAAGGTACGTCCTGTCGGTATATATATGGTACTGGGTTCAATTAGTGATAAAATACATTTTTAGCATTAAACAAATGCAAAAATCTACACGAAATGAGATACCATGATCTCTGACTTACGGACAACTCCAAGCAACTAATAGTACTGAGTGTGATTGAGTTTACTAGTTACTATCTGGCTAAAATCAGTGTTCCTTTAGCTATACTTCTTTTCGTGCTCTGAATTGCAAAGATTGAAATAACCGTTTTAAATTATTGTATATATATCTTCCGAGTAATTCTGAGAATCATTGCTCTTTCTTTAAGCAATGTATGAGACTGTTAAACTGCTCGTTGCTTAAAATGTTGCACTAAGAAGGATGCATCCAGGAAAGTCCAAATTTGCAGAATGTCTAGAGCAGGGAAGGATAAATATGTTTAGTCGATGGCTGAACAACGCCTCCGCTGTCACCACGTTGTCACACAGCGAATACAGCGGACGTTTAAGAATATTCTGCACTTACTATTAGGTATCTGCCTGGGAACTTTGGTGCAGCTACCCAGTCTCCTTCTTGGTGTTGCATTTTTAATGGCGAGTACTGAGTAGGAATCATCTTTTGAGCGAACACGTTTTCGGCTGACACCATACTTTTAATTATTGCGACATTAAAAAAAAACATACCTGTTAATTAAAATGTACAGAGAAGTTATTTCTGGAAAATTCTATTCAGGCCTCTTGTGGTAACAAATGCACTTTAGAAGAAGATACTATTAAGGAAAAGAATGAGGTAAAATAATCTTTATATCGTACAAGCAATGGATGATAACAGCTTAATAAATGATTGTACGTAAATCTTGTTTGAGTTTGAATATAGGATTGTATATGGCTGGGCATTTTGCATTATTATTGAAGTCCTGCAACTAACTAACTGCAATCCATATGATAAATTCTTACAGTAATATATCACATATTGATTTACTTTGTATGAAAACGAAAATAGTTTAACATATGGTTAACCTTCTTTGTGCCCATAATTTTAAAATTAACGCTTGTGTCACTTTTCAACACTTGGCTTTGCAGTAGCTTTCCAACGAATTAGCAGGAAGCCCAAACTTACAGGACACCCTGCAGGTAAATACATTTCTTTGGACAGTTTCACTGCTCCAAACTAAGATTTGAAAAGTGTAGTATTGTTAATTTTATTATTATTGGCACAAAGGAGATCAACCATATTTTAAGCTATTTTTGTTTCCATACAGAGAAAAATAATATGTGACAACATTACAGTAAGAATGTATCATGCATTTCTCAGTATGTTGCAGCACTTTAATAATGGTGCACTATACGTA
Organism: Thermobia domestica; assembly: GCF_964235325.1. Lineage (NCBI taxonomy): Eukaryota > Metazoa > Arthropoda > Insecta > Zygentoma > Lepismatidae > Thermobia > Thermobia domestica. Next base: position 169,128,773 of record NC_137464.1, on the reverse strand, counting down.
CAATCTAGATTCTGAATATGTCCAATCCATATATTACAACAAGGCAATACGTAGGGCCTATGCGATACAGGTAAAATCCGTATATTTCATATGGACAATCTATAAGCTACATACATCCAATTCATACATTACATATGGCCAACCTGTACGCGACATACGTATAATCTATATGCTGCATGCAGACAGTCTGTAAGCTACATATGTGAACTCTGTATGGTGCATACGGATATTCTGTATGCTGTATCGGAACAAGCTGTGTGCGACATAAGGAAAATCTGTATAATACATACGTACAATACGTATACCGTATCTAGTCGTACGTACGGGGCACAAGTACAATATAGATGCTGTCTCGGGGTTGAACGCAAGAAACATACGTACAGAACGTATATTGCATACTTCTTGAAATTATGCTCCGTCCTGATAGTCAGTGAGTGTCGTCATTATTAACCCACATGCTACATACGATCCTGACGTCACAAAGCTAGATATCACCTCCGTATATACTTGTTACTGCAGATGACGTCACACGACTGACGTCATTGCACTTATGCGGACAGTTCGTATAATACATACTTTTTCAGCTATACGTTTGCTGCAGGATGTTATATACGGTTGTACGTTAAGTCCAGAAACTACAGGAATTACGAATGTAACCTACGTTTTTAAGTATGCCACCTACATTTTTTTTCTCAGTGTACATCTATTAGGAACATAAACTTTTGCTTTCGAACATTTGTAACTTTTCATTACGATACAGTTTGAACTTTTAATATAGGGCATTTCTGATAGAAATTTAGCAGTAAAATAGCATTCTTCAATTTCCTATTTCTTTCTTTCTTTCTCATTTCGTTTCGTTTTTCTTTTTTTTCATTTTGCATTAGTAGTCTGAAATGGAGGATATGACGAACGCTATCTACTGGGTATATTAGAATGTGTTTTTGGATCATTGCGTCCAAAGAACACTACCGAATTTGTAATCAAACCACGTGGAAACAAAGCGTGTGTGTTAAACTTTTGAAATTATCTTCGATGTGTCTCGGAGATATACTGTTCTACTGGAAATTGAGTATGCTATCCATTATGGAACTGATATAATGAATGTTTAAAGCATCCTCTATATATTCGGATAGTTCTGAAAAATATGTGAAAACAAATGTTATTTCTATATTACTGTTGGATTTCTTGAAACGAAACCTTATAATGTTAGGTTCTTTTCTTACTACGTTTGAATTCCACAGTTTTATCTGTTCTCCCTTTTCTTTTCTTCTTTTTCTCTCTTTCTACTTCATTTTTGAATCTCTGTGTATTAGACATCCATTGGTTTCAATTTTTCATTGTGTGTGTTTCAGTTTCTCCCTACATCAACTTATGAATCTTGTTTATCTCGGTTTTGTTATTTCATTTTATCGAAACTAATACATGTGTAGTTTGAAATTAGAATTGCGCTCATGTTGTTAGCTAATTCTTGTATGGGAGAGAAGAAAGGAGGGGAGAGAAGGGGTCTCTTTACCTGACACGATTATAGGATAAGGTGTATAATGGGTGGCCTAACTGCACGGCGTTAACTGTCGCAATTTTTTTGATGCGAAGTGTACAAGTCACAGTTACCTGTAGAGATATTAACAGATTCACTCTATTAACTAACCCGGTCACAAAACCTGAAATATCCAATTTGAAAGCATTTGAAATGCGGTGTTGGCGCAGAGTGCTGGGCATATCATGGAACGAAAAGAAACGGAAAAAGACGTACAAAAATGTTAATGAAGGACTACAGATCATGAAGATAATAGGAAAAAGAAGAAACAACATGCTTGGCTATCTTATTCCGAAACTCCGATGAATCACCGTGTTGATAGAGGAAAAGGTAGAAGGAAAACCAGGAAGGTAAAGGAAGACAAAGGATAGACTATCTAGATGCAGTTACGAAGAAGAAACCTTATCAAAATTTAAAACAGCTCTCCCAAGGGAGAGAAAAGTTTTAAAATTTCCATGTTGCCCACCAACGTTTGCTTGAGGTGAACAAGAACATATATATATATATACTGCATAAAAGAAAATTATAAATAGAACAACTATAAAAATATATGAACAGATTTCGAAAAATGCAATAAAAATAAATATAATCAAAGAGTTAAAAAGAGCCGGCAATAATAATAAAGTGGTCTAAAGGAAAAATAATCTATTTATATTATCCATAGTATTTTCTGAAATATTGCCAAGACTGGTAAGTTAATACCTAACATAAAATAATGTTCATAGTAAGCTTATGAACATTAATATGTTTGAAGTACAACTTACTAGGGATGAACTTGAACCTGAACCCACAAAGTGGGGTTGATGTATATATTTCCTGAAAGCTTGGGTCAAGGTAAGATCAAAACCGGTTACCAAAATTGGGGAGGTCTCATGCATTCCGGTCATATTCAGCACTTTACTCATCTTTTATTAAAATCTTTAAGCGTGTCCATAAAGTCCGTTGCAGCCCCGAAAAATCTGAAACGGTGAGACAGATACGAGAACAGAAAAGCGTATCTTTCATCATTTCCGATGTACAACGTATAAAAGTAAAATAAATTGTCCAGGGTTCCCCGCAGGGTCCCAGACGGGGTCCAACTCATTTTTTTAAATGGAAAGGAGGGTCTACTTGAACATCGTATGGAAGTTGGTGTTAAATGAAAGAAGAAAAATCAAGTCTTGACTCCTTACGATAAATAGTGATGAGTCAAAATAGTGATGCGTCAAAATATCAACACAATGTTCATTGTAAAGTTTATGACCACTCGTATAAATCTGAAACGGTAGGATAAGTGTAAAAGTAAAAACACAGATATGTCATTATTTCAAAAGTATAATGATTCAAAATAAAAAAAAAATGTTCCAGGGTCCCTCGCAGGGTCCTAGACGGGGTCCAACTCAAAATGTTGAAATGGGAAATGGGTTCAAGTTGAGTATCGTATGAAAGATGATGTTAGTGAAAGAAGATGAAACAAGTCTCGACTTTTGATGATAAGTCTGTGCAAAATGACCGTGGGTCAAAATGTGATCTCAAGCGTCATTGAAAAGACCATGGCCACTCATCTGACACAGTGAGAAAAGTGTAAAAAAAAGAAAACTAGAATGTATCAAAGTAAAAGAGAAATATCCCAGGGTCACCCGTAGTATCTCAGACAGAGTAAAACTCTAAAGTTTCAAATGCCAAGAGGGGGCGAATAAGCACATCATGTGAAAGCTCAACTTGAACCACTTTCCCATTTCAACATTTTGAGTTGGACCCCGTCTGGGACCCTCGAACATTTTTTTTACTTTGAATCATACTTTTCATATAATAACATTATCGTGTTTTTGGTTTTACACATATCTCACGGTTTCAGATTCATACGAGTAGCCATAGACTTTGCAATGAAGATTATGTTGATATTTTGACCCACCGCTTTTTTGTACAGGTTTATCGTAGAGTCAAGACTTGATTTATCTTCTTTCATTTAGCACCAACTTTTATACGATGTGCAAGTAGACCCCTCTTTTCATTTAAAAAAAATTGAGTTGGACCTCGTCTGGGACCCTGCAGGGGACCCTGGGACTATTTTACTTTGATACGTTGTACTTCTGAAATGTTGAAAGATATGTTTTTCTGTTCTCATATCTGTCTCTCCGTTTTAGATTTTTTCAGGTTGAAACGGACTTTGTGGACACGCTTAAAGATTTTAATAACAATGAGTACAGTACTGCCCTCAAGAGGAATGTATGAGACCTCCCCAATTTTGCTAACCGGTTTTGATCTTACCTTGACCCAAGCTTCCAGGAAATATATACATCACCCCCACTTTGTGGGTTCAGGTTCAAGTACATCCCGGGTTAGAGAAACTATCCATTTTCACAATTTCTGTGCGTACTGTGAAGTAGCTGTGTATTAGATGTGAAGTGACCATGTGATAATTGTGTAAACTATTAACTTATTTCGTTAAATTCAATTATTTTATTAAATTACATTATCAACGACAGAATCATGAACTCTTGAAAATCCAAAGGAATAAAAACTTTTATTAAGATTGTACAACCTCAGACAGCCTTTGTAAACATATATTTGTTAATAAACTCGACTAGTTTCCTCATTGCCTTTCCACATACTTCTCGATTCATTGAACTCCGAAGTCATCATTCTGTAGCCACACAACACCACGGAAGACACATCAATAAAGGGGTATTCGCCACGAAGTTGAGGAAGGTGCAGGATCATCGGAGACAAGCACATCCCACCATTGGAAGACGACCGACTCCATGTCCAAAGAATACCATTCTGCCGGTTCATCGTCACAGACACTTTTGAGCTTGTCAGCAGAGTAGTGGTATGAAGGTGAAGAAGAATATTATCGCATAGACGTATCAGAGAGAGAGTTCGACGCCCCTAGCAGTCCAGCAGGATTGAGTTCCAGTTGTTGGCTGTTACAGAACATCCAGGTTACTCCACGGCAAAACTCTTCATCGTTCCAGACGACCAGGACGACGCCAGCCTCATTGGAATTATCAGGCTAGTGCTCATTCCTATTTCTTAATTACATCCTTTCTCTTTCTCACCTGTTTCCACAACTAGTCATTTTTCAAATTAGAAGCATTTGAATTTTATTTAAATTCAACTACAATTTTACAGTTAAGTACCGTGTTGTGCATCAGTTTCATCCCTATTTGGTTGCATTCATTTAATAAGTATTGTGAGCTACAACTGATGGCATAGCACCGGCACATGATGGAGATGCTGTGAGGTTTACACCGTTGCAACGATTCCAAATTTCTACATATTTTCGATAGGTAACAGTTTCGAGAGATAAGTCAGGTGCTTTAGATATTTTAAAAGATAATAACGATGCATTTTGAGTAATCAGTACAGTGTAATTTATTGTTTGTTGAAAGAAATTGAGTAGATTTACTTTTAGCCCACCCTCGCTACGTTTGTGCATTTGCTCAGTTAGAGTAATTTTTGTTTTATTGTTTCTTAGTTGATTGATTAAGCGGGTGGGAAGATAAAATTTGGCAAGTTATTATATTTTGTTTTCTTTTTGTTTGTATATAAGAAGTGTTATTTACATTTTGGTGTTGGATATATATATATATATATATATATATATATATATATAGTAGTGTAAGATATTTATTATAAGTGTGATTTTGAAAATAACAATAATGGAGAATAATGGAGAATACTAGTGCTATATCTTCTGCCTTAGATCGTTTAGTAGAACCCCCAGATTTTCTGGCAAATTGAACGACTCAGTTCAGTCATTTTTTTAGTCGTTTTTAGGATTTTTCTGTCATTCATAACCTACGTGATGTACAGAAACGTCATTTGTTGCCGTATTTTTTAGAAAACGAGGATCGTGCTTTTCTGTTGGCTTTACAATCAACCGCAGAATATGACAATCTGATGTATGTTCAGATTAAGAAGTGATTAATAGAGGCTTATGAAGATAATATAGTTTCGCAAGTTTTAGAGCAAGAAATGAGGAATAGGGAACAGTCAGATTCTGAATCTGTCTTAGCTTACATTTTCCATAAATGGAAATTAATATACGAGTACGATCGGAAGATGCCAGTAACCGAACCAATTAACTTGATAATCGATGGGTTATTGCCTTCGTTCTATTCTGTAGTCGTAAGAAAATCACATAAGACTGTTATTGAGTTAGCAAAGTCTTTAGGTTTAGAGGAAAGAGTTAATTTTCTTATCAGCATGCGTAGTCAGCGATCGAAGTCCTTGGCAATAACAGACAAATACAATATACATCCTGTTTGTAATAATGCTATACAGCAAAAAGAAAATACTTTAGATGTTAATATTCAGAACGTATGAAACTGTAAGTCAGTCTGCAGAAAAAAATACCTTGATAGCTCAGTTAGACGATATCAAAGTCCAATTACAAGATCTCGTGCAACGAACTGCGCTCGCAAAAGTTTCTCACGCACACAAAGGAAAATTTGTTTGTATACAATCTTATGAGCGTTCGCGTTTGGAGCGAAGAAATCCATCCATTCCATCCTTCGCTTCCTCTCATACACAGCCTCTTGCTTCTGTCAATGCAGTCAATGTAAATGGGAATGTTAAGTCGAATAATAGGAATAAAGCAGACAGTAATATGTGTAATAATGTTAGAAATAGTAAGCGATATTATGTTCCTATTCGATATGAAGCTAATTTGCCTCATGTTAAAGTATATATTGATAATAAGCCGCATTTATTTCTATTGGATTCAGGCAGCACTATTAGCATAATTTCTGGTAATAGTTTAATTTATAGGCATAAAATACTCAAAGGAACGACTTTTATTCGTGGCGTCACTGGAAATTCTCAAGAAAGCGATCAAATCGCTTTAGTGAAATTTAAATTAGGAGGACAGTATTTTACGCATCCTTTTAGAGTGTATAAAGATTTTCCGTATAATAGTATAATTGGCCAAGATTTTTTGAAAAATCATCTTGTGATGGTTGATCACAATAAGAATTCTTTTGGTTTTGTTAAATTTGGTATTCCTCCAAGAGTTGAATTGCCGCCATACGTATCTTTTGATGAAATTTCTAACCATATAGCAAAATTGTATATACCTCAATTTTAGTAGCTCGCTCTGTTGTTTTACCTCCAAATTCAAGTGTTCAAGTTACATTAAAAAAGTAAATGATCTTGCAGGTACTCGCAATTGTTCCTAATGAGTGCATAGATACGCAGGCAGAAATTTTTATGCTTAAATCAGTTGTAGACGAAATTCATCAGGTAATTTCTGTGATTAATCCTACCAAAAGTAAACTTTATTTGAAGAAAGATGTTGTTTTGGGTTCTGCCGAATATGTTAACAGTGATATCAACTTCAAGAAACAAAATTGCGGTAACAATAAGGTCCATCAAGTCAATGCAGTAGATACGATACCTTTCCTGAAGGTTATGATAAATATCGTGTAAATGTTAACCCTGAATTCTTGCCACATCAACAACAGAAATTATATGACTTAGTAGAGAAATTTTATTCTAGTTTTTCTTGGAATGAAATTGATTATGGTTATGCTAAGGGATATAAGCATAAAATTGAATTAGTAGACAATATTCCGGTCAATAGACCTCAATTTGCGACCCATATCACCTACGGGATGAGATCAAAAAACAAGTAGATATTTTATTGAAAAATAAGATCATAGAGCCTAGTATTAGTCCATATAATTCTCCCGTAACGCTTGTTAAGAAGAAGAATGGACAATATCGATTTATAGAAGATGGGAGATACATAAATAAAAATGGTTCCTGACAGTTTTCCGGTTCCTCCTATCCACGATATTCTGGCTAATTTGGCAGGACGCAAATACTTATGTTCTAGCGATGTTTTCGGAGCATTTTTAAATATTCCCCTCACTGAAGAATCAAAACCTATTACAGGTTTTTCGATTCCAAACCTCGGATCGTACCATTTTAATTTTCTGCCTCAGGGTGTTAAGACATCTACTAGTGGTAGTATAATTAGTGAAACTCGCCTTAGAAGGTCTTCCACAAGATAAAATATTTGCCTATGTTGACGATTATTTTTGGTCTACTGATAGTTTTGATGAAATTGTGCAGTTAACTCGTATGTTGCTTCAAAGAATAAAAGAAATTGGTTTAAAGCTCTCCCCAGAAGAAACAAAATTGGGATATTTTTCATTAGATGTTTTAGGTCACACTGTTAGTAAAGATTGTTTGTCTATTTCGAAACGGATAATTAACTCCATTTCCAACTATCAACGTTCCAAAACAAAGAAACAGGTCAAAAGTCTTTTAGGATTGGCTTCTTTTGTTCGTTCGTATTTACCTAATTTCAGTCAATTAGCGGAAGCGTTACTTTCTTTGTTGAAAAAAGACGCTCCTTTTCGCTGGAAGCAACCACAAGAGATAGCATTCAATAATATCAAACAAGCCATCATTTCAGATCCTTTTTAATGAGATATAAGCCTGATTATCCTCTGAATCTCTATTTTGATGCCAGCAAGGTCGCTCTTTCTGGATTAATCAAACAACCTCAAAATTCACCTGACGACACAAATCTAGCATCCTTTAGATATTGTAGGTGTGCAACGTCTCCTAGTGAGAAAAAAATACACCCATATCAGCTTGAATTACTAGCATTGTTGTATTCTTTACGTTCATTTAGATATTTCCTCTTGGGACGTCATTTTTATTTGAAGACAGATTGTCATAGTTTACTTTATTTGAAACAAACAAAGAATGTAAGTAAAATTTCCAGATGGTTGAGTGAAATTGAATCGTATAATTTTACTATTTCACACATCAGTGGCTCCAGTAACATGGAGCCAGATGCCATTTCACGTTTTTTAACCCCCTTTAGAGATTTGGAAGATGAGAAAAAGAATCAAGAAGATCCGAAAATTTTGTTTACTCAGAACATTTTCAATTTTAGATTAGCCAAATCTGGGAACAGAACAGCATAAATATCTGTTTTTAAAAGATATTTTTTCTTGGTTGGAACAGAAAGAAAATAGAAATCCTAAAATACAACGCCAAGCGTTATATTTTACTACTAAGGATGGAATTTTGTATAGAAAACATAAAACTTCTCAAGGTATAAAATTTTTGGTTGCAGTTCCTACTTCTTTGCGTTATAAAGTTTTTAATGCTTGTCGTACGTCTGCATTGGGATCGTCTCATTCTGGTTATTCTAAAACCTATGATATGTTAGTAAAAAATGTATTTTCCCAACATGAAGAAATATATATCAGGAGGGTCGAGAATGTACGACTTGTCAAATATCGAAATCGAAAATTGGTTCTCCGTATGGTACATTGCTCACTTATCCCTTAGTTCCCCTTCTATCGCGTCCACACAGATGTAGCTGGGAATTATTCCCCCAATAATATGTTGAATCATAAATATTTAGTAGTAGTAGTAGACAGCTGTACCAGATACATAATTGCAGATTCCCTTCCTGATGTTACAGCAAGTACTTTGGCTTCATTTCTTTATCATAAAGTAATATATAAATTTGGATTTTTTTATGAAATTGTCTTAGACAAATGCAGTGCATTCACTAGTTGACTATTTAAAGAATTATGTGCTATGATTGGTGCTAACATACGTTTTGTAAATGTACATGGGAATTATAGTAATGGTGTTTGCGGAATTAGTATTAGGAACATAGAACAACGGTTAAAATCAGCTTTATATGACAAAGATTTAGGAGAATGGATTGACTTATTACAACCCATAGTTTTTTCGCTTCACGTTACCAAGAATTTATCGTCTCAAATTTCATCATTTGAATGTCTTTTTGGCTTCAAACCTAGATTACTTCATCAGGCAATATTAAATACCCCGTGTCAATACGAAGATAATGCCATTCTTTTATGTTGACTAAGAATGAAGATTATGTTGATATTTTGACCCACCGCTATTTTGTACAATCCGCGGCAAAAACCCTGCAACATGAGGATATGAGTTTATTGTGAAACTACGCCTAACAGCACAGGGAATGAACATAACTTCTAAGTGGAACGAATCACGCCAGGACAAACCTCGGTCTCCTATCGTGCACATTTATTTTGGAGCAAAAGACTTCGCCATTTCACAATAAACTTATATGCTCATGTTGCAGGTTTTTTGCCGCGGATTGTACAAGTTTATCGTCGAGAGTCAAGACTTGATTTATCTTCTTTCATTTAGCACCAACTTTCATACGATGTGCAAGTAGACCCCTATTTCCATTTAAAAAAAATTGAGTTGGACCTCGTCTGGGACCCTGCGGGGGACCCTGGGACTATTTTACTTTGATACGTTGTACTTCTGAAATGTTGAAAGATATGTTTTTCTGTTCTCATATCTGTCTCTCCGTTTCAGATTTTTCTCAGGTTGCAACGGACTTTGTGGGGACGCTTAAAGATTTTAATAACAATGAGTACAGTACTGCCCTCAAGAGGAATGTATAAGACCTCCCCAATTTTGGTAACCAGTTTTGATCTTACCTTGACCCAAGCTTCCAGGAAATATATACATCACCCTCACTTTGTGGGTTTAGGTTTAAGTACATCCCAGGTTAGAGAAACTATCCATTATCACAATTTCTGACGTACTAACCGTAGGGCGCTATTTCCTTCCGGTAGGACGCTTGGACGTTCTATGATGTTCCTTTTTTTCATAAGCTCTTATTTCCTGTTTTCATTGCCTTGTTAAAGTCAATTATTTTTCTTCTATTTTTTTCATCTTTTCCATTATCCAGAAATTAGCTACGGTACTTAAACTAAGAACAGGACACTAACTACCCATAAAATGAGCCTGCCTACGAAACATTAGGGAAGAAATGCGTAAAAATAATCAAAATATTGAAATTTTTCTTATTATAGATGACATCCGTCCTTCAGAATCACTCATCACATTATTTCTTGATAAAGAATTTGCTAAAACTCACATTAATCTTAAGTTTAGTTGACTTGCAAGTATACTCTTCACTCATAATAGACATACATAATCGTCGAATCGAAATAATTTTTTCCAGAAATTTAATTAGGTTGTTGTGATGAAACGCTTAATATCATAATAATAGCAGTAAGATATCGTTTCAATATTTTCAAGTCAGTACACAGCTAATAAATGACACGGGGGCGCACGGACATGGTTCTAAAAGCATAACAATCGTTCGTTATTGATTCACCTTAAACAAGTTGTTCCCTACACTCTTTGGAAAGATCAATAATAAAAGGGGCTATGTACCCAATAACAGTAACACAGAGTTCTTAAGGAAGGGAATCAATCAACGGAGATTTCTCACGCCACCGGAATGACTTCGTGTATTGTGAAAGGTATTGATGGATATTCTTGATCGAGTCCCTGTAACACTTGCATACATAATTCAGAACGTTTTGATTATTAGCATATAGCTTATAGCTCTTTCAAATAAGTTGTTATATAGTGTATTACCTGCACACCTTTATTCAGCTGGCTGTTGGAATCTTTAATGTTAGAAACGAACTTCTGCTTCCTTTCTGAACGTTCTCTTTCAATTTGTGCAAGACTTAACTGTTTTAAGTTGTCATATTCATTGATTTTACTGAGATTCATTATACCGTTATCATAACCTTAATGCATAAATAAGAGGTGTGCCTTCATTACGCTAATTTAGAGTCAAACATGATCACCTTGTTATTATCTTTCATGTAATATCTTAACGGCTGGTGTAATACCAGTATTACGCAGCATTTCCCTCTCTACAACACTATTAATTAAAAATAAGGAAATGTGACTACATACTTTTTTCCAAAAAAAATCATGAGACATAATAATGCTGCTTCTTGCATTGAAGTGGCGCACTTTGCATGGATGATATCTTGGTATTCAGATCCCTGTAAGATGTTAGTATTAAAATATTATAATGGAATACCACTTAAAAGTATTTGAGTTGGTAGGTCCACTCTCATTTTACCGCATGATGAATGAAAAAGCAGATAATTATAATTTTTATATTTACCTAGGTATAACCAACTGAATTCCAGGTTGACTAATTTAAGTTTATCTAATCTCGATGATGAAGTGGAAGTGAAGAAAGTATGTCCTCGTTTTGAAGGATAGAAATATCTCCACACATTGAATAAATAAGTGGTATTAGATTTTTTAAAGTAGATGAGTAATTGTATTACGTCTTTTGGTCTATAGGATTAAGTACCGCATTAAACTCCCCCACCGAGGGTACAGGGTGATTGATATGCATGCAATTACCGTACATGATCTGTTGCTACGAAATTATTTGTGTCCTGCATATGAAAGAAGCCTGGTTTGAAGTAGGTATTACAACGTCAAATGTGTTTTAAGTCTCATGCTATGATACATTTATTTGAGTATTGTAAAGAGTTAATAAAATTGACATTGATGAATAATGACCATTCCTGATGCAGTTTCGTGAATTACGGAACATAATTGAGAACTTAATGGAAATCCAATATCGAAAATGAAATCTTTGAGTTTTACGTCCCACGGTTATATCAGTTAGGCTAAAGGAGACGATGATGATGAGTAATGGATGAAATGGTATAATGAAGAAAGTGGGAGTAAACGGAGAACCTCAAGGAAACCCACACACACGGTGTTTGTCCACGACAAAGTTCACTTGGCGGGGGTTGGGATCGAACCCGGGACCACAAGCACCAGAGGTGAACGCTCTACCACTGAGCCACCGCGGCCCCAAATCCAATATTGAATCCTCCTTTGCAATCGCTTTGTTTTTAATAAATTCACTGTGTACATGGTGCTTAAGTAAAAACTTTAGATGAAAAACAGAATTAAAAGTGAGATGAGTATTAAAATTACAGGAAGCTTTTAAGTAGAGCTGATTCTAGCTTTATAGAAAAGCTTGTGTTTGCCTTGACCTAGTAGGCCTACCAACTAAAGTATTCATAGTACGGATAATAACACTAAGGAACCAATTTTGGAATTTATATTTTTGTAGTTTACCTTTTTCATTGTGATTGTTTCCTGAATCAGAGACTCGCATGTTCAGTAACTAAGGACCATGACCTGGAGTCTCTACATGTCTCTTGAATAGCAGGTGATGGGAGGTCTTCTAAATCATTTAGTTCGACTGAAAACCTAAGAATCTGAAAGCATTGTTTTTTTAACTAAACTAGTATCACAGTAGAAACTTCCTGAACGACAGAAAAATAAACTATGACGTTGCATTACACCAAGTGGACTTGGTCAGGTTTGGAAACTTGATTATATTCTAAATCCATTGTAACAGTATGCACAATATCTCCTGAAGGCTCAACAGAAGACATTGGGTACAGACAGGCAGGTAATTTGTTTCATCATACAAAGTTGAAATAGGTAATTTCGTGGTGATTTGATGAAGCTCAGGAAAGCATTGTAACTACCAGTGTGCATATGAATCTGGTGATAAATTATGAAGCATACCGACACTGCTGGAGATTGAGTTTGTTCTGCTATGTTGCTGTCAGACGAGTTATATAGAAACTGCGAGATACTGATTTTGTTCTGTTGATGTTCCTGTCAGGCGTTTCTTTAGACATTAATGAGCAAAATTCTCAGGAGATTTGCGTATCTCACATCTTTGAATTTGCCTAGCGAAACTAGAAAACGACCGTGTGATATGTGATATATTACATGTATTTTGAAAAGCTTACGACACATTCGAGTAGCATAGAAGTGATCTCTGTGAATATTGTTCATCGACAATATTGTGAACTATTTTATATTGAGATATAATACATATAAGCTAAGTATCACTGAATTTCACCAGGCATAAATATACTCACTACAACCACAGAATAATTACAAACTAAACGGGAAGCACATGCTTCTAAGTACTATCAGTGTAAGTCGCAATACCCTTCGTTGTTGCTACAGCTCGTCCATATAACATCTTAATGATAGGTTTTATGTATAAGTTATTTGTAAAAAGTTCATCTCGATATTTAGAACATGAGATCAAAAAGTCTTAAAATTTTGAATTTTTGATAATTTCTATACACCTAAAGTAGCAAAATAAACCTCAAAACCATAAAATAATATATATTTGCATCCTTGAGAAAATTAACCAAATTTTGTCTTTGGCAATTACCAAATTTTAGGGGTTGCCATAAGTATGCCTACAAAAATTTAGAGATGTAAGTCAAAGTATCCAAATGTTACAAAGGAGGATGGACTTCATACACTTAGCTATATAAAATATCACTAAAGAGATTGAAATAGTTCATTAAGCCTCAAAAGTTTATTTTTTTTACAAATTTTCACCCATATAAAGAAAAGAAATAGATTTGAAAACTTAGAGATATTCCGACATATTTCTCCCGAAATTTGAAGTAATATATATACGAGGGGGGACTCAAAAAAAACGGGAATTGTGCTGCAGTGGGGAGGGAGAGTGGGGGAACCCATTGTTGTACCAATTGTCCGTTAGGATCACGTCACCTGCGTCAGTGTGCGAAGCTGTGTCGCTGTGAGTGCATCGGTCCGCTCTTGAGAGTTTGTTTAGTAAACCAACTTTTTCCAGTTCGGCGAAAACGTGATGGCAGATTATCGAGGCGGCTGTGAAATTTGGTTTCCTGTTGGGGAAATCGGCCGCGGAAACTACTGTAGTGCTGAAGACTGCTTATGGGGATGCTGCCCTAAGTAAAACCAGAGTATACGAGTGGTTTGCACGTTTTAAAAATGGAGAACTGTCAATTGAAGACCAACCCCGTTCAGAACGCCCCTCAACGGCAAGAACTGACGAAAACGTCGAAAAAATCAATGCCCTCGTTCGTGAAGACCGTCGCCGAACCATTAATCAACTCTGTGAGATGTCTGAAATATCGTGGAGTTCAATTCAGAGGATTTTATCAGAAGATTTGCACATGAGAAGGGTTGCAGCCAAATTTGTCTCTCGCCTTCTCACAGACGAGCAAAAGGAGCGTCGACTTGAGGCATGTGTTGAACTTCAAAATCAGCTCAAAGAGGACCCTGACTTTTTTGCCAAGGTGATTACTGATGATGAATCGTGGTGCTATGGCTATGACCCCGAATCAAAGCAGCAATCAAGCCAGTGGAGGAGGTTTTGCCACTGTGGAGGAGGTAAAACAAAAATCGCTGGAGGTCATAAAGAAGATCCCGATAAGTGATTTTCAAAACTGTTTTGAACAATGGAAGGATCGTTTGCAGAAATGCGTTGCGGTCCATGGACAATACTTTGAAGGTGATGAAAATTTGGTGTAAAAATATTGAGAAATAAAGAAGTTACGACGAATTTCCTTTTTTTTGGGTCCTCCCTCGTATATATATATATATATATATATATATATATATATATATATATATATATATACAGGTTGTAGGAAACGTCCCGGAACGATCCAATATCTCGTGAAATATTGAAATCAGCAAAATAAACAAAAACATGTGTTTAATTGTTTTGAAAAAGCTATCCAATGATACCAAATGCAATCCCCTATTCCCAACCATTTCGTTGGTACTGGGCTAACTTTAAAATTTTAAATGGGTACTCCCATTTCTTATTGGATATTTGGATTCTCCAACAAAAGGACCCAGAATTGAAAAGAGTGTCTTCAGGGATGGTGCTTGAATCGACACTTAAAGAAGGAGGTACCAAAACGTTATGAAAATACGAATTGTCAGTCCCTTACTCTGTGGCCATACTGTTAGTGTACTGGCCTGCGGAGGCAGAGGTTTTGAGTTCGATTTCTGCTCAGAGTAACAGTTTTATGTATATTTTTGTACCAAAATAGTGAATTTAAACATTTTAACTTCGATAAAAATATTGTATTTGTCCATAATTTATTAACTTGCAAGAAAGTACAAATTGCGACTTTTTTTGTAAATAACCCTATGAACTCTAAGCCAAATAACCCTATTAATAATAAATATTTGATAAAGCTATTTTGCAAAACAATTTATCGAAATTTATATTGTATGTAACTTGAATAAAGTACTAACTTAATTAAAACGTATTGAATTTTTATTTCTGGAAAACAAAAGAAAAATGGTTTCTTGAGCAAGGATCGAACACAGGACATCTGACTCCACAATCCACTACGCTAACCGTATGGTCATAGGGTACGGGATTGACAATTTGCATTTTCATAAAGTTTTGGTACTCCCTTTTTTGTGTGTCGATTCAATCACCATCCTAGAAGGCACTATTTTCAATTCTGGGTCAGCCCTTTTGCTGGAGAATCTAAATGTGCAATTCCAATTTAAAATTTTGATGTTACACCGCATATCCCGAGAATGTTGGAACAATGGAGTTGCGTTTAGTATCATTTGATAGTTTTTTTTCAAAACTATTTAGCACGTGTTTTTGTTTGTTTTACTGATCTGTATATTTTGCGAGACATTGTTGGACCGTTCCGGGATTTTTCCGCATTCTGTGTGTGTGTGTGTGTGTGTGTGCGTGCTGCGTCAGGACTCAGATGTACGAAAGTTTCCTGACGTTAATCCAGTAAAACTCCTACGTTGTAGTAGAGAGAGAACAACCCGGTCAAACATTCATTGATGCACCAGGTCAATTTCAAGCTAATGTGTATAAAATACAAGAAAGTATAGGCTGCAGTAGCACAATGTCTAGAATTGGCTCATATAATCCCTTCTTGGAGGTTGGAGCCATCCAATTAGGAAACAAGTTTTGCTGCATTTCGTCCCATAAATCATTAATGCAATGGAAACATAAGAAGCAGGATCATTATGCTACAATTTGATCGCGAGCAAAATTGAAAATTTGCTGGAATCACTTCTGTGTTTTAATACAGATTTTCAAAACACAGCCATATCACAACAATAACCAGGAACTACTGATTGTGACTCGAACTTGTTTGCTTTACGACGTGATGCTTCGTGTACCTCTACTAATAATCATTTCATTAAAATTCCAACCTCAATATAAGCTGAACTTGTTATATAAGTACAGTGCCCCTATCTTGATGAAGCCCATCCTGGACAAATTCGCCGCTGAAAATCCTCGTTTGAATCCCAATGAAAGTCTTTGTGGTTTGGATCTCACATTAAGCTGTAGATCCATGTGCCACGTAGCCTCGATGCGCTAGAGGATGCTAAACTCCAGATAAACGAACCAACCATTCCACAATCTTGGTATTCTCGGTTTTGGAAATAAAACTGTATAGATGATCTTAGGTGTTACCGGCCATGATATTTTGATCATAAACTTGTCGTTGTAGATGAACTATTCTAACCTTCCACTTATACTTATTGAATTAAACATGAAAAGGAATCTTTAGTCCTCAGTGTCAAATAGTGATCAATGTACAAATGGAGATCAGAAAAATGGAAACACCTGAACGAAATTGCAACTTACCAGATTAATATGGTGTCGAGCCACCTTTCGCCTTCAGAACAGCCTTGATGCGACGTGGGATGGAGGCATAGAGGTGGTGAATGATAGCAAGTGGAAATTTACACCATTCCTCGTGCAGGGCATCGGCCAGTTCTGTGAGAGAGGATGGAGGTGGAAATCGTCGCCGGAGTCGTGTTTCGAAGGCGGACCACAGATGTTCAATTATGTTGAGATCTGGGGATTGGGCGGGCCAGGGGAGGTGTTGAACTTCATCCCTATGTTCCTCAAACCACGCTGCAACAACGCCAGCTGTGTGAATGGGTGCATTATCATCCTGGAAGATGGCGTCATTGTCCGGGAACATCCGGACCATGGATGCAAGTGGTCTCCTAAAATTGCGACATAATCGTTGGCAGTGATTCGTCCGCTAAGTGTGACTACAGGACCCAATGAAAACCATGATATGGCGGCCCACAGCATCACCGAGCCGCCTCCATGTTTCACAGTTGGGCGGAGACACTGCAGATCATAAGCTACTTTGGGCGTTCTCCAGACATAAACACGGCCCGCGGTTGGAAATAGGGTGAAGGATGACTTATCTGATCATATCACACGTTTCCAGTCCTCAACGGTCCAAGTTGCATGGTCGCGGCACCATTTGCGGCGTGCGAAAGCGTTATGGTCCCTGATGAGCGAATTGGCCCGTGCAGCACGACCCCGTAAGTTCATGTCATGTAATTCGCGGCGGACTGTGATTGTCGAAACAGGGTGGGAGAAGTGCTGATTGAGTTCCTCCGTCACCTGCTCCGCAGTGGCACGACGGTTCTGAGTGACAATGCGCTTTAATACCCGGCGTGACCTGTCACTCATGATTTTCTTCTGCCCACTGTTCCGCTTCCCCGATGTGGTTTTCCCGTGTGTTGTGTAGGCCGTCATCACCTTCGACACTGTCCCACGCGACACACCTAACACAGTAGCTACTGCCGTCAAACTCACTCCACATAACCGCGCACCAACAATTTGCCCTCTTTGAAAATCTTAGAGGTCTCCCATTTTACACTACCTCCGTCTGCTGCAGCCACTGGACACTGCTGTTCCACTGCGCCTGACGTAGTATGGAGACCGACCTAACACACCACCACCAGCGGTCTGGCGCTGCGGGCGCCACTACACCACTGCCAACTCATACATCTGACGTGTTGCCAACTACAGGTGTTTCCATTTTTCTGATCACCATCTGTATATATTTCCTTGTTCCTACAGTATTGATTTCTTGTTACTCTATGTATAGACGCTTATCAAAATAATAAAAGAAACAAATAGAGTTTCAAACACGACAGATTTATGAGCTTTATACAGGGTGTCCCAGGAGGAAGGGACAATATTTTGGGAAATGGTAGTATAGGTGATTCTAAGCAAAAAGATTCATATGAACATTGGTCCTAATCTCAACGGTTTGAAAACTACAGGTTGTGAACCATTTTTGACTGTATGTTGTGTATTGCTCACTCTGTAGTTATTCTAAAGACGTGAAATATAGCGGATTTGAAAGACGATGGAATGTCCTTTCCAACGGTATGAAATAAATGGCAGTGATATCTCTGGAAGGAAAGCTATTGAGGGAAATTTGGTAAAGTTAAGGTTATTTAAAGAAATTGGATGCCAACACTGAATTCCAAATATTTCTTCATACCTTCTCTTCCAAAGATATCACTGCCACATATTGCATACCATTGGGATGGCCATTCCGTCACTTTTGAGATCCACTATGTCCCATCTCTGTAGAATAACTACAGAATGAGCAATGTGTAATATAATGTTAAAAATGGTTCACAACCTTTAGGTCTCAAACCGTTGAGATTAGGACCCATGATCATATGAACTTTTTTGCTTAGAATTACCTATATTATCATGTTCCGAAGTATTGACCCTTCCTCCTAGGACACCCTGTATACGGTACCCCAGAACAGTAGGGGTAGTATGTTAGTGCAAACTCCATACTACGTGAGGATCAATAGAAATTAAAGTATAATGAACAGACTGGACAGTGATACGGTAAACTAGCGATCTCTGTTTTCAAAGATGGAAGATTGCTATGTAATGCTAAGAAATTGAGAGTGATAAATGTATCAAGTATGTCGGATGGACAATCTCCAATGAAAGGATGAGTTACAAAGCTAAGAGCAAAATCACATCGGAGAAGAACAATGATAAAAGAACACTCTTTCTGATACGTTCCACTGAGCATTAAAACATATCATCAACGATCCTAGTGACGTAGGAACTAAAGGAACATCCTATCTGACGGACCATGTCGATGATGACAGTCGAGTTACATCGGAAAAGCCACTGATAAGATCAATAATGTTTTAACACGATAACAACGACGCCACTAATATGCAACATAGACTGCTGATATCGGGAATCTTGTATAATCGAATCCATCGTTAATTTTTTTTCAAACCCCTGACTGAGTTTGCAAAAAACAGACGCTCTAACAAGCATATTATTTTATGTGTTTATGCACAACCACGACTGCTTTATGATGCCGTGGGCCACAACATCGTCATGTGCTGACGTATACGGGTCCCGTCACGGCACATCACTGTCCATTTTATGGGACCATATGCAATATATCGTTTACCAAACATTGTTAGGGTCATCAAATCAAGGAGGCTCAGATGGGTAGGTCATGTAGCCAGAATAGAAGAAAGTAAGAATGCTTTCAAAGTTTTAACTGGAAATTCAATCGGAAAACGATCATTAGGAAGAGCTAAGGACAGATGGGAAGAATTTACAGATTAAAATGGATCTTGCAGAAATACGAATACAGAGTGGAAACTGGATCCAGTTGGCTAGAGATAGAAGTCAATGGAAAGCTTTAGTGAACGGGCATTGAACATCCATGTTCCACAGACCATAGAGTTAGTTAGTTATATGTATTCTACAGTTCAAATTTTAACGGAACAAAGTTGAACACCTCTTCTAACCCGCCCAATTCCCCCATCTAAAAGTAAGTAATCATCTGCGGTTAAGTTTGGAGACACGAACCCAGCAGAGATGTCAATCCCTATTCTCTCTCATAGAATTGAATGGCGCACTGTAAGCAGATTTGTGTAATATTCCACTGGAAAATATTCACGATCTCTATGATTCTATTCCACATCGAGCAGTTCTAGTGCGAAATGAAGTAAAATACCAAAATAGTCTGGCATTTTCCACTTCTTAGATATGTTATTCATTTTAATAGTCATATATGTATTTAAATGCATATTGAAGATTTATTGTATATTTGGGTGTTGTCACAGAAACATTTTTGGTTTATTCTTGATTCATTGCTAAGCCGGCCACTTTGACGATGCTAGTTATAATTAGGTAAGATATTATCCGCCTGCCAATTATTTTGTCTCTTTCGAAGTAATATACTTGTATATAACAAAATAGTGCCATAAATCAATGAAAATGGAACCTCCTAACTATGTACAGATTATGTCAATCAAACACTCACAGTAAACGAACTGAATGTAAATTAGTTTCTATCTACATATAATATACTCTGCACTTATTCACTTGATAATGCTCATCTGTTACTTGTTGACAACTACTATAAGCATAGTAGAAAGGCGGGATAGTATATTTTTCATTTTGGCTTTGTGCAACCGTACTTGTGACAGGTATTGTAAGGTGCATGTTTAGGGCGGAAGCAAGTCTACACACATCCATTAGACCTTGCCAGAAAGGAAAATAGTGTTTTGGGAACCACTGTTTGCCTACCGCCTTTGTCCAAAGGTGTCACCAAGTAATCCTCTTCTGATATCTTTTAATCCCTGAAAAGCGTTTTGACAAGAAAAAATCCTGCTTCCAAAAGGAATCAAACGTAGCAAGAGCAAGACAGTTATTAGGTAAGACAAATTAAATACTATGTCACCAATGATCTGTTTTTTCTTTAACACTTTTTTGGAAACAAAAATCAAAAACCACGCTGCAATATAATACGCGTAAAGTTGTTCAAACCAGCTGAACCATTAAACTTTCTGTATGTTCTAAGTGTAAATGAAATATCTAAGATGATGTATGAATTAAAACAATATCGTTCTTAATACATCCATTCGCAGAAACATCTATTTTCCTTTAAAATAATTCACTTTAGATATCATATTGAAATAAAGAATTTTAACGTAGAACACATTTTAGGAAAATAAAAATTTGTTTGTTTTCTGTTTAGATATGAGAAACATTCTATTAAATTTCAAACCTTGAGCATCGGAAGCCTCTACATCTCGAGTCAGAATAATTCTATCAGTTGCATTTTATAGTAATGAATGTGTATCACTTTCGTTTCTAATTCAACAATACAGATTGAGAAAGTATTTCTCTTGGGATGCTGATCGATTCCGAAAAGTGATTATGCCAAACTATTATCGTTTTTGTTCTATGGCGATCAATATTGTAACCTTAAGAAAGTGATTTTTCAACTTCTTTTTTCAATAGAAAGTAAATGTATTCTATTATTACAAGAATCGATTCCAAGAAAAAAGCACTTCTTGATATTTCTGATCGTTCTTCGTCTGATACACATCGATATACCTACGAATGGATACAGTTTTTCCGTGACTTTCATTAGTTATGCATTACACACTTTAGAAGCTTAAAAACGTATCTTTACGCTCTAGTTTTCCGTGACTTTTATTAGTTATACATAGCATACTTTGGAAGCTAAAGAACATTATCTTTAAGCTTTAGTTTTTCCGTGACTTTCATTACTTATGCATATCATACTTTGGAAACCTAAAAACGTTATATACACGCTCAAGTTTATCCATGACTTTCATTAGTTACGCATTTCATACTTTGGAAGACTAAAAACGTTATCTTTACGCTTTAGTTTATCCGTGACTTTCATTAGTTATGCATAGCATACTTTGGAAGCCTAAGAAAGTTAGCTTTACGCTTTCGTTTCTCCATGACTTTCATTAGTTATGAATAGCATACTTTGGAAGCCTATAATCGTTATTTTTACGTTCTAGTTTTTCCGTAACTTTCATTAGTTATGTATAGCATACTTTGTAAGCCTAAAAGTGTTATCTTTACGCCCTTTCGTTATGTAATGTATGTATAACTATCTACTGTAAATTAATCGTGTTTCACTAATCAAAATGTAGAGAACATATTCTTTTCAATGTGTTACCAGATATAAAATGTTCGTTTTCCTATGGTCTTAGGATAATTTCCTATACACTGTTTCTTCAATCTAAAACAACAGCAATTTCGTTAATTATGAGAAATATTCCTCCCTTCTACACTTTTTCGATTTGTCCATACTCTAAACTTTTAGTCTGTCCATACAGTAATATTATCGAAGGAAAACAATATTTCAGTATAATGCAATAAAATGTTCAACTTTTTATTAAGATATAAGTTTTAATATATACTAATTTTAGACACGAAAATGGTATCTCGTTCAGCGACCCTGTTAATAATGCTTATCTATCTGTTTGTAACAATGTGATTTCTATAGTTTTCTATATCATTTCTGTTTCTTTAAATTTAATATGCTGGAAACGAGGAGTGAGAAAGGTAAAGCACAAGAACAGGAGGAGAGTAATGGAAACGGGGTTGTCACTTCAATAACAATTTTTCAGTAGATCAATTTAAAAACTAGATACTTTTAAAAAAAATTTTCTCACTGTACAATTTTACACAATAAAGATAAGGCAAAATACTATTAAGAACTGTTGTGGTTGAAAGTGCGATAAAATGTTATTTGCTCCACTTTCTATCTACTTTAATTGAATTTATTTTCTTTCCATAGAGATGGTTTCCGCAATTCAAAGTGTACAGATATTTCTACTTCTTTCGATTAAGCACAGTGAAAATTTTAACTTGAAACAACAACAACATGAACAGTTAGCCAATTGTGTCAATGAAATTTGTAGATCATACTTGAATCAGAGCAACACGATTGTTCTCTTTGAAGAGACGGATACAAGAAATCAGCTCTTATGTACTGAGAATCTTACTACTCCAGTTATCAGATTAAGAAGCTCACCTTTAATGGAAGATATCTCATTTATGCAGAATGTAACACAGGATCATCTGACATTGTTTTACTTATCATTATTCAGATTGGGAGCCGTAGACTACATATTTGTTGTGGAAGACTCTGCCCAGATTGAAAATATAATGAGAGTATTTTATTGGGTTAGAATATCTAATCCTCCCATTCATTCCGTTGTGCTGTTTCTGAGTTTTCATTGTAATAGAACCCAGGTAAGAGATACTTTGAAGGTCTTGAGTTACTACGAAATGACGAATTCAGTGGTTTTATGTAGTACCGAAAATCAAGTAGATGACAACGTTAACCTTCTAAGTACAACAGCGTCAATATCTATCTATTCTTATTTTCCATTCTCTGACAAACATTGCAGATCGGTGCAGCACGAAACTCTCATGGATGTTTGGATGGATAAGTTTATATTAGGAATCAACCTTTTTCCAGACAAAGTAAAAAATCTACATATGTGTGAAATCTGTATAGCCTCTACGGACGACCAGATGTTTTACTACTGGCAAAAGACTGATAAAGCGAAAGAAGTGTTTAGTGGCATACATGGAAACTATCTGACAGTGTTCAGAGAAGCTCTGAACGCTAGTTTACAGATTAGCAGTATGTTTCGGGAGTGTTCCTGGTACAATAATTTCCGAATGACAGAATGTTTCAAAGATGTATTTTGGGGAAAATACGACGGGGTTTTTCAGATGCTATTTTTGGGCTCTGTGTCAAATGCTTTAGATTCAATCTTATCTCGAGATTTTTTTCACCTTGTTTGGATTTACCCTGTTCCTCGTGAATATCCGAAATGGATGACTATCTTGTTTCCATTCACAGGTATGTTATGGATCTTCTTGATTTCGTCAGTTCTTAGCTTTGTTATCTTTTTCAGAGGATTCTTTTATATAAGTGAACAAAGGAAATATTCTCCATACCAATACCCGTTGTTGTATACATTTGAAATTTTGCTAAATGTTTCAGTGTCCCATGTACCCTTGAAGCTCTCTCTAAGATTTATTTTCATCACATGGGTTTTAGTGAGCTTAGTTCTTAATACTGCTTATCAAGCTGCTCTCTTTGAGTATGTCATTCATCCGAAGAAGTACCCACGTGTTGACAATGAAGAAGATCTTGTTAAATCTGAATTGTCATTTGGAGGTTTTAGGTACCACAGGAGATTGTTTGAAAGAAGGAATGATGAATTGTCAAACCAAATATTAGCGAAGTGGACGAATGTGCCAACTGCTTATGAGAGTTTTGAAAGAACAATACTAAATCAAGATTTTGCTTTTGTCTCGTACATAGAATATGCAGGTGTAATTGCTAATGTTATCTTTCGTGATTATCAAAAACTCTTGTTTCATATTAGCTCGGAGATTCTCAACTGCAAACCCTTAAGCTTTTATATGCGTCGTGGATCACTTTTCACGTCACACCTCAGAAGTATAGTTGACTTTTGTTTTGAGGCTGGACTCCCTTTCAAATGGCAAGGAGATGCATATTACAACTTAAGAAGGTCATATACCAACAAGTCTCCGGGAAATAAGGAACATTTTGGGCCTATAGCTATTTCGTTACGAGATGTTGTGAGTGCTTTTGTGATTCTTCTGCTTGGTTTGACTTGTGCCCTCTTAATATTTGTGGTCGAGATCTTGTATAGGTTTCTTCACACGAAATATTCTACGAAGGGTACATCAAAATAAGATGCCCTTTACAGTCTTTGTTTCTTCAATTTGTACATTGTACTTTAATTATTGTTGTTAAGATTAGAAAAACATACTTACTTTGATGTATTCATATTATTAATTAGGCATACTCTTCGTTGGCCTAAACTCAATACTCCTTTTATCTCAAAAGCTATGTAACTCCTAGAAAAGACGGTTAGTTCCAAAAAGACTAGAATCCGATGTGTGAGAAAACACTTTTATGCTCAATACAGATTTAAGGCACGATTTTGTATCACTTAAATCATAGTGTCAAACATAGATATGGAAATCAGAGAGTAAAATGTTTGTTCTATAACGAAGTTTTCTACAGCATTCAGCAACATACACAACTATAGTATGTATACTTGTTATGAATGTGTAGCCTAGTGCTATCAAGGAATCACAAACAAACAGAATTTAGAAGTAACTAGAATCTAAGCTTAGTATCTTTCGTCCCTCTAGTGATCTAAGAGAGATATGTAGTCGCAAACTTGAACGGTTACATTATCTCCGAACTTTAGTTGGAACTTATTTCTTCGTGAAAATTTTAAATGTTTTCGTTCAATTCCTGGAAGTTGTAATTGAAGGTAGGAACCTTCATTGACATTTGATACTTTCGACCATAATATCTCCTAATTCGCAGTGTACAATTATCCGTGCGCTTACATGATGAGAGTCAAACTACTAATTCAGTGAACTATGGTTATTTTTTCGTATGCTTGCAGAGATTCTTCATTGATGTTGCAAGAATTCGCAAGTAACCTAAAACTATGTTACATTTCATAGGCATCCCTTCTGAGGAAAAGGGCTGAAAGGAACGATGAAAAGAATGATATTCGCAATTTTAAAATGTGTGAATATTTTCATATTGTGTGTTAATAGAAGTGTACAACATATAATTAGGTTCATTAAGAGAAATAGCGTATATGCGTTTATTTCTTCTATATTAGCATGTATGTTCTTGGTTTGCCCAAATACGGAAGACTGAAGTAGATGGAAGAAAATTAAGGTTAGTCGTTATCGTTAGAAATATCATTTGTGCATAAATAACTGTGTGTTTTTTTTATTTCGAGGATTAATGTAGATGCATATATAATAAATATTTATCTATTTACACGGATCCATTATTATGGCACTATTACAAACAATATAACTTTCATTACTGTGAGGTTAATGTATGCTGTCCTGAATTGAGCTGAGTAGGACAAAGTTGTTAGCATTAGGAATATTGGGAGTGAACTTAAACTTCTAAACTAGTCTAGAAGAAAAATAATATGAATTTAAGAAACTTGTAAAGTTGAAACAATAAACGATAATATTTTCAAATTAAAAAGAAGTGTCAATTTCAGCATTTTGAAGAAAAATATACTCAGAATGTTTGAGTATTTGTGTATATAATTATACATCTCAAGTTCTACGTACTCACTTGCCGATTAACATGTATTTCGCAGCTAACAAAGAACGATAGCTGTGTGTATCTTTATGCCGAGCATTGGTGTAGTTGTACTGATAGAAGAAAGAAACGAGTGTGATTATCTGATTCATAGTATACACTTTTTAAAATTCTGTGTATGAAATAAGCCATGAAAAAAGTTTGTATGCTTTTAAAGTAACCCTCAAATTGTACAAATCCTGTACACTGAAACGTAATATATGAACAAGAAAGAATATATGAATACTGAATTTTTTTTTATATAAGTAAAACCAGCACGGATGAAAATCTTTTCGCTGTAGCAGGTAAGATTCAAGAACCCATTTCTGATTCAAATGTGTAAATATTTAAATCACGATGTGATCTTAAAGTACGTTATGTATTTTTATAATGCTAAGTGGAATTCAAACCAAGCCAAGCCAATTGTACCAAAGTAGATATTCATATAATTAGTTATCGTACATAAGAACTTCTACAGATCTGCCTGACATTGGGACTTTATTTGGATTCGTTGGTTGTGTGAATTAATCAATTTTGTGCTAAAACACTTCTTGCCTCAAGGCATAAACTCAATTGTAAAATAGTTGTATCATAAAAGCGTGGTTATTTAATTGAGAATGATAGAGAAGAGATACATAACATAAACGCTGGTTATTATCAATTTTAAGAAATATCACAGAAATACATTACAGAGTCGCACAACGTCCTTCTCTGTATTTTCCTACGCTCTGACTTTCAGTGTGTAGAGAGCAGTTCGGGGAGAATAATTAAGATTGTGGCGTGAAACAATGAAGTATCTTTTAATCTGATGAATCTTTGTGCTTGCCAATTTTAAAGTCACATTTTCTAGATTTTCGTACTTGCTGCATCAACGTAGGAAACCTTCAACGAAGCATGTAGAAAATCAGTTGATTCTTTTATTAGTTTCTCCTGTTACGGAATATGAAATGTGATTCTTATTTTGAATTAGGTTTCTTTTTTATGTTTCATACATTGAAGTCAGTATAATATATATATACCCAACGTATATATACACCCAAAATTAAAGCAGTTCGATAGCAAGACAAATGAACTAAAATGTCAACAAATTTCATATATAGTAAGTTTTTAATATCTTTTCCAGACTGTGTGTATTATATATCACTGTATGTGTTTCTTCAGGCCTATTGCAAGAATATTTCTTTCCTATTAGAATATATTAAAAGAAAACTTAGAATGCTACAAGTCTAGATGTGTTGTGTTGGATTATAGCGTTTGAACAGTACTCATTACAGACATCTTCTGTAGACAATTATCTGCATATCTTTCAAATACAATATCCTGTGTTGGTGTAATATTAGTACCATCAACTTCGAAAATATCATGCATTTGTTATTTCTTTCGGGCAAAATTTGGTAAATCAAATTTTAAAATATGAAAATACTATTGGCAACATTTTAATTGAATTTTCTGGATAAATTAATATTGAATATAGATGGCTTTAAATTCGGTTAGTATTACAAATAATTCGTAATTGAATAATAGTCAATTAATTATCTTTACAAAGAGAAACTCACTTCTGATATTTATGGTTGAAATATTCTTTTAAATAATAGCAAGGAAATTTTCGAATCCTTCAGGTTTTCTTTATCAACTTATTATTATAATATTTAACACTGATTTTTAAATCTATTTGCATAATTTTAATGTTTGGGTTATTTTTATTTCGTATTTAGTGTCAGCACTTGGAATAGTAGCTAGTTTAGTAAATGTATTTTAAATTTTGAAAATATCTATGAAGGGATTATTCATAGAATTTAAGATTGTTTACATGTCATTATATATCCTGTACGTATTTGTTGTGTATTCAAATAAAGGCTAAACTCTAAAGTATTGTGATTATTTACATTTGTTAATGCTGGCAGTATGTGCAATTCTGACTCATTATTCTTGTAAACAAATTACACAGATTTTACTCATCCAGTGAATATTAATCAGCAACATATAATTTCGGAACGACTAGTAATTGCGTAAGCTTAAAAGTTCTCGGCGTAGCAGCGGAAGACTGTGATAATAAGTCCAAAATCCACTTAATCTACGTAATCTTCTTTCAGCCCAATGTGCTTTGTCGAACGTTTTCTATTCAGTGGATGATTCCATCTGTAAAAAGCTGTTCGGGAAGATGGAGACATATCTATCTATAACTGCCAGAACGTTTTCATCGGGCTCAAAAATACTTTAGCTACACATTTCTTTAGACCTGGAAAGAAGTTGAAATCAGATTATTCAAAATATGATGATTTTGATGAATGTTTCAATAAGTTCTGCCTAGGTATCGTCATCCGCAAAAAAAAGTTCGCATATACTGTAACTTCCACATTTTCATTAATAACTCAGTTTTCTTAATATATTATCGCTTCTTTGTGCTTTTCTTAACAAAGCAGTGAAGTAATGAATAATTATTTATGATTTTTGTGAAAAAATAAAGCAAAATAAGAAAATTATATTCAAAAAACTGTGATTGTTATGAAACTTTAGTCTGTCAGATAATTACGCGAAGAATATCCCGAGGGAAATTCACTCCATACAGTGCACAGGTATTAGGAGCACTCACAAATACGTAAAATTGATGGAACAGAAAATAATGTATTTTTAAGATGAACATACAATTCACACTTCACGTGAAGTTCCAATATGGGAAATCAATCAATATCTTCAGTTGAAATTACTGAAAAAAAAAAACAGAAAATGGCTATTTAAAACTCCAAGTGTAAACCTGCGCTTGGAGCGAGTCTATTTCTAATATCAGAACGCGCTATTTCGTAACATGCCTGCGTGGCCAAGCGGGTTTAGCAATGCTGTTGAAATTCTAGAACCGAAGGGTGGCAGTTCGAGCCTGAGTGTGGAACGCTTTTTTTTCAATATAGTGAAATATTTTTTAAAATATAAATGTCTAGTTTGAAGTGCTTAAAAACACAAGACCAGATGAACAATCACTTTTCAAAGCTCAGTCACATTTATTCACTATGTTCATCAATTAGGCTATATACGAAGACACTAAAACGTGGAACGTTAACGATCCTTATTAACGTTAATACCACATCCGTTATAATGAGAACAGATTTGTGATCTGAATACCAACCTTAAACCATACGTCCAAAATGAAAATTATTCATGTTCTTGATACCTATTGCAACACTCAGTTGTAATATAGAGAGTGAGAGTGCGAAAGAGAGAGATAAAATACTGTATACAGGGTGCGGAAAAATTCCCGGAACGGTCCAATATCTCGCGAAGAATAAATATCACCAAAACAAAAATAACACATGTTAAATAGTTTTAAAGAAGCTATCCAATAATAGAAAACACAATCACCTATCCCTACCTCCTTGGGGACTACGGGGGATAACTTTAAAAATTTAAATGGGAACCCCTATTTCTTATTTCATATGTGGATTCTCCAGAAAAAGTGCTAGTGATTTGATTAAAAATTGAAAACAGTGTGTGCGAAGATGAAGTTACATGGAATACAATATCGATAATTGTTTTGCAAAGTAGCTTTATGAAGTAGTTCTTAGTAGTAGGGTTATTTACAACAAAAATAAGTCATTTTTGTCACCATTTGTATTTCTTGCAAATTAATAAATATGGACAAATGCATTATTTTATGGAAGTTAAAATGTATGAATTCGTTATGTGGGTAAAAAAATCACATGGAAATTTTACTCTGCGTGGAAATCGAACTCATGACCTTTCATGCCGCAGTCCCGTACTCTAACCGCATGTCCCAGAGCTCGACACTGAGAGGCCACATTTTCATAAAGATTTGCCGCCTCCATTTTTTATGTGTCGATTCAAGTGCTATCCGTGAAGGCACTGTTTCCAATTTTGGGTCAAATCACTGTTACTTATTCTGAAGAATCCAAATGTGTAACAAAATATGGGGATTTCCATTTAAAATTTCAAAGTTACCCCCCGTGTGGGAATGGAGGGTTGCGTTTGGTATCATTGGATAGATTTTTCAAAACTGTTTAACACGTGTTATTTTTGTTTTGCTGATCTGTATATTTCGCGAGATATTGGTCCGTTCCGGGACTTTCCCCGCACCCTGTATAAGCTTGTATTTTTAATTAAAACAGTTAGTGTAAATCATAATCTGGATTTTTATAAAGTAAATGAAACAATCATATAGAAAATGTATACAGTTTAAAATTGAATTAAATTGCAATTCCAGAATCTGTAACATTATACATTTCTTATTTATTTACATCGAATGTTAACTTATTGTATAGTTTATAGCATGAGTATCAGCTGATATGTAACACAAAATTATCTATAAATTGAATTTAAATAGGAAATGATATAGTTGCTATAAGAACAAGTTTATGAAAATGAACTGTATAATAATGGTTGTATTTGAAACAGAGTTTGCGTAATGGAGTAAATATTTACACCGCCAGCCTTGCAATACTGTGCGGCTTTTAATTGTCAATCTCATCAATTTTACTTATTTCCCTTGAATGTTTATGGAATTTAGTATAGGATTATGAAACATTCAACAACTGATCTAGTAGTGAAACATATTTAATAAGATTACCGCACATTACGGTAGATTCCGAGATCGCTCCCAGCTTTGCGAGCACTTGATAATATCTTATTATTATTTCAGATAAAATATTATGTGGAAGAGCTAAATTAAATTAGAAAATGAAATGAAATATTTAACATCCCACTATTACACCTTTTAGGCGGGAAGGTTCTAGATTGCTGGTCCTCACATAGAGGAGAATTTGGATTAGTAACCAGTTTGGTTCTTTTCTTTATCAAATCTCAATACACAATTCATATAGTAATGTCGAGCAAGCGATAGCGAGTGAAGGCAGGTTAACCAGGTTGATTGCTTTCTTCATCACCACTCAATTGGTATACGGACCAGTGTTCTAGAATCCTGCTATTTTAGGGTAAGGGAAAAGATAATTAAAGTAAGAAAAGATATAAGAATTGGTGGAATGAGAAAGTGGAAGGAAAAGGAAATGCTTTGAGAAAAGTCACGGACATAATGTTGTCCACCACAAGCTTACTTGAACGGAATAAAACCAGAGACCGCATGCACCAAAGGTAAGCGCTCTACCAGTGAACCATCGCGCCCCATAAATTAAATAAGAAAGATAAGTAGTAGGCATTTTATAATTGAATATTGTATGTAAGAAACTTATTGTCCATAAAGATTCTTTCTCTTCAAGCTTTTGTAATTGATGTTGCAAATTGTCCGATGCTTCGCAATGCGGGTCAAAGGAATAAATGCATTTTTTCGGGATAGTATCGTCTGCCCCTTGCTGCTATTGGTGGTATAAAAGTAGTGTTGAGTTGATTTTTAGTGTCTTGTTCCTTTTGTTATGCGAATATAGACTAGACCAAATTTTTTTACTGATGTTCATTTCAGGATCACTCGGTAGCATGTTATTAGTGGAGGAATGTTACGTGAATATAGATTACACCAAGTCACAAATATTTTGACAAAGATATACATTTTTATTACACAAATAGTTTCTGCTTTTCCTTTTACTGCAAGTGTTTGTTTCTAATAGTGATTTTTATTCTTATTGTATCCGTGAATACACATTCAAGACGTTTTTAAAAAATAAGTTGTTTAATAAGGCACTGAAAAGTGTTGGATTTTGTAACACTCTAACACTTAAAAACATAATACTGAGTGATCCTGAAATGGACACCAATAATTAAAATTTTGGTCTAGTCTATATTCACGTAACACTTTCAACGGCGAGGCTATATGAAACGTGGGCTTACTAATTAACGTGAAATAAAAAAAAGTCTAGTGGCTAGCGCGAGTGTTTTTGGTTCTTGTAGTCTCGGGTTCGATTACCGGTAAGGGTCGATTCAGGTTAAATTTTCAGGGGAGTTTATGGGAAAAACGTTAAAAAATATAATTGCAAAAGTCTGATGCCAGTGTTTTGTAAGCTATTGACAAAATAATAGAAAGACAGGAAAGAAATTCACTTGAGAACTGAAAGTGAACAATGTTTTCGCATTTATGCTTAATTTGCTACTAGCGTGACACATTAAATTGAATATAATATAAATATTAGGCACAAAATTCGCTACTTCACGGTTGATATGGTAAATGCTAGGTATTGTTAAACATTAAACGTAACACCTCAATTTTATATCAATAAATAACTTAAATAAATAAATAACAAGACAGAACAATATTATTAACCTATATTTGCATAGTATATAAATTAAAAACACGTTGTTTGTCATAACGAAAAATGGCTGAACCGTTTGAAATGAATTTTATTAACATAGTTAACACCTACCTCGGACTGGGTTGTTGTCACGCCATTTTTATTGAAATGCGTATCCAAACAGAAGAGAGGGGGTTAAAATGTATGCCAAAAATAGAATCTCTCACGTTTGTGAGATGAAATATGATACATAAATTCCTTATTTAAAACGAGTGTGCACGTGTCCGACCGTGTTTAGAAATTTCGGTACTAAATGGAGAAGAGGGGCAATTTGTATCGTTTTTGCTCAATATTTAAGAATGATGACATCGAGATTGTGTCTTGTCTTCACAGCAAAACGGATGAAGCACTTGAAATTATCTTTTAAATATACGGTATTTAGCATTTGGTCCAGTCGGATTCATTAACACATATGTCGTAAGAGGAACAGATGGATATAAACACCTTATTTTAAAATATGTGAGCCCATCTTCCGTTGTCCTTAAAAATCCACTTTTGAGGGGGAAATGGGGCAAGTTCCAAATAAGGCGGTCAATATGTAAAAGTGACGTCGTGTTTGTCTGTCCGATCATCACGGGAACTCAAATCAGCCGTTTGAAATAAATATTTGAATACATTTAGTACTTGGAAGAAAATGGTTAGCTGACGTTCACTAGAAACTTGACAAAACTTCGATACAAATTAGAGGATAGTCAGCTATGCCTAAATCTAATATTGTAGGTGGAAGTGAAAACGACGAACGAAGTAACAGCGGATTAAAATTTAGCATTAGAAGTCATTGAAAAACAGAATGTGATGCGCGAAAACGAGAAAAAAAGAAAATGAAAAACATAACGTTGCCGACGACAACACACTGGATGGTGCTTATCGAAAGAGCCATAAACGCTATTCATTAGCTCATTCTCTCACGGTTTGGATTGCAAGAAATAAAACTATTTCTTCGTGTTAATACGCCTCTCAAAACAAAATGTTATATTTCTGCAAAATTTGTTTTTCTCACATGACTGGATATTTAAAAAAAATCTATTGTGCTGAAGAAAACAAAACCATATGACAAGCTGTATTTGATCTGAAGACCCCATGATCTTTACTACATGTTGTTATTCATTACATCAGCGAGACGTTGTTTGCAATGACACTGATACATTGAGTGGTTTGTTCGAGAAAGTTGCTTGTCTCGATTTTGTTTACTCTTTAGGTTTTTCGTAGAATACATGAAAAAGAAATACATTTTTCGCTTAGATATCCAGGAATCCTGTTTTAACTGATCAGAAAACAGCAATGTACTGGTGAAATGATATGGGGTAATGTGTAGCATTTTGTTTTCACGCCATCGATAGCAGCAAGGGGAACATGAATTACATAAAAAAGGGGGTGTGTTGTCATGAACTACTCAACAATTCTACGTGTTACTTCGTAGCTCAGGGGATAAGTGAGAGATTACAATACACAAGTTCGCACGATCGAGTCTTGTCCACTGCTATTATGTTTTTTCTTTCATTTTCATTGTTTAGCGGTGAAAGTGACGTAGATACATTTTCATTGGCATTAAGAAAAAATGGAAGGGAATACGTAGCCCTGAAAAGGGCTGTTTATATATAAGTGTCTAATAGGAGGTCCAATGACCTTCTACATCGATGACTGCCTGGAGCCTACTGGGCATGCTTTCGGTAAGTCTGCGGAGAAAGCGTTCACTACGGGAGACTTCCTCCCAGCTGTTTTCAACGATTTCCCATAGTTGAATTTTTGTGGATGGAGCGGGTTAGGCCAGTTCTCCTTCATCACCCTTTTGACCTCTGCCCATACTGTCTCAATTATATTCATATAGGCTCCACGCGGTGGCCAATCTAGGATCTCTAAATCAGCCTGCTGCGAGAGCCAATTCTGAAGTAATTGACACATATGAACCGGAGACCTGTCATGCTGAAACTGGATTACTCCATCGGGGTAGATAAAACGCACAGATGGCAACATAACATCCCGAAGGATATGTAAATATTGCTCACCTGTAAGACGCCCCTCTACCCTATGGAGTACTCCAAGACACTGTGATGTCATGAAACCCCAAGCAGATACAGATACGCGTCCAGAGTGACGTTTGTGGAAAACATATCTGGGATCATGCCTGGAGCCTCTCGGACGATACACGACTACTGGGCCATTATTTGAGAAAGAAAATGTGCATTCGTCTGTGAAGACAACATGTCTCCAATCACGGTTCACATTTTCTTCCGCAAACTGAAGCCGTCGTCTTATATGCTCTTCCGAGAGGAATTCTTTCACCGCAGCACGACGGGCGTGAAGATTAGCTTCCCTAAGACGCCGTACAGCAGTATCTCGAGAGCCTGGAAAATCTGATGCGTGCCGAAGTTGTCTAGCGGTCATGTTGGGATTAAGTCGCGCAGCAGCAACAAGCTGGGCATCCTGCTCAGGTGTTGTCACACGACGCCTACCACTACCTCGGCGCCGCATAGTTTCTCCAGTCTCTCGAAAACGCTTTATCCACTTTCGTGCTGTTCTTGGTAAAACTCCACACCTTTCAGCGGCTTGTGCAGCGCAATAGCCTTCTTGCACTAAAGCAAGAACACGCTCTTTTCTATCCTCAGCCATTTCTGACTTCTACCCTTTTCACGAGTTGCACGTTGAATGAGCACCCCTTTTAGTTGAAGCTATTAAACGACATGCGCAGTTGGTTACTCCAAGAGCTAGTAAGATCGTAGTTTTTATTTGCTAAGAGGCAGAAAACACGTTATTTCGATATATGTTGTTTGACTACAAGGGAGCACTTCACAACTGATTACTGAGTGATAAGATCTGTGGTATTCTGTTCAACTTTCCTTTAGGCAATTTTAAACGTAATAGACAATATTTGTCTGACCTTGTCAGTGCCTGAGGCAGAAGACAAAATCAATGAAAATGTTTTCAACATAACATTTTCGATTTATGTTTATCTCCTATCCGTTTTTGTTACGATTGCCTCCTTTAGAAATATCAGCTCTCTTTTTTTGGCCCTTATAATGAAATGCTATTGCGGTTTTCCAACGTTCAATATTTTTGGCAAAATTAACACTTTCAAATAAAGCTAAACAAGCATATGTTTCACAGACAAAACAATATGTAAAGTTCTACTTTCCAGTTAGGCAACATTCCTTCAAAAAATTGCAACTATAGTTTGCATCTCAAGTAATAGGGTAAATGTGCCAGTAGTCGACCATTTAAGGAGATTTTCAACTTTGTTAAAGTATAAAAAAATCATTTTTTACGAATAACTTTTACTGCATATGTCATTAGAAAGAACAGTGTTTACATTTTACGTTTGTGTAGCTCGCATAGGAAATCTTTTATACATAATTACACAGGAAAAATAAAATACCAGAAACCCTGAAAAAAACAGTAGTCGGCCTATGAAAACCAAAGGTCAGCCATTACTTTAACCAGTACTCAGCCACACTATAGAATTGACTTTTTAAATGGAATTTTAGAGATCAATTCCTCAGTAGCAAATTAAGGGACAAATATATTGCACTCAGAGTTCCTACAAAGAAAAACTACGTGGAAAACAGGCCCGCAACTAGAGGGAGCTAGGGGGCCTGGCCCTCCTAAACTTTTCGTGGCCCCTCCAGACCTCAACACAAAAAACACAATTTAGATATGTGTAAGAGATTTTTAATGACTTGCCCCCCTAACATATCTATGCCGCCCCAAACCTCTGTGGCTAGAAGTAGGCCTGGTGAAAAATATATTGCGATACAGGAAAAAAGACTTCTTGTATGATATTTACCATAAACTAAGAAAAATGTGCCTCGGCCTAGACTAGCCTATTTAAAACTAATATATAGGCCTATTTATATTTACATTTATATTTACATTGATATTTATATTTAGCTATGACATTAACCCTTTAATATGAAGTTCATTAAGCACATTCAGCACACATAAGCACTTGTTTAGCAGGTTCCTCGTACGATAATACACTGAGGCACGTGCATTTTAAGTGGTACCAGTGATCACAAAAGTGACACCCAATATATTTAAGTGTATCGTTCTCAATATCACTTATGAATTCTTCTTCAGGCCTTAGACGGCATTTCAACAACTTCTTGCGTCTCGTCTTTTTAACTACTAGTGCTACTTGGCTTGACAGTCCTTTTCTTTTTGTTTGACTTAAAATTTTTCCTTTCTTTTGTATTCTCTCCCTTTTTCATTTTAGACATTCCTCTTCTAGTTTTCTTTTCTTTTCATTCTTTACCATCTGATAATTTCTCCATTCTTGGGAGGATACTGAACTTTGAACTTTTTCTCTGGGCACATGTTTGGAAGTTTTGTTTTTGATTGGAGCTAGCCAGAAAAGATGCTAATCAAAGCCAGATGATATGGAAGTATTTTACGAAGGTTTTCTTTGAATTTCTTCTGAGATCATATGGAGTTATTTCTGGCTCAACTGACTGTAGAAACAGAAGCAGACCTTTCACCTTGCGTCGCTTCAGTACAAGATGCCATAACGGATATGTTGTTTTCCTGGTTTGAGTCAGACGTAACGTCTATTTCTGATATCGAAGATATATTAGTAGGCTCTAGACGGCCAATTGCTAAAATTTGGTATGTTCCAGGACTAAGATATCGAGCATTTCACTAGCAAGTATCTACTGATAGCAGATCGATCTTCTTCGGACAGAACAATAGCCTTATATGTGTTCATTAGTGTAGAATAAGAAGACTCTTTGGATAGAGTATCCTCAACGCACCTGATTGCAAAAACATCTAACACTGAGTCTATTTCAGTAGATGTCTTTGGACTGGTTGAAAGAAACGCTAAATCACGCGTTCTTAAACTGTTAGACATATTTTCCTCACGCTCATAGTGAGTTAGAATGTAAATATTTATGATTATTCTGTATTGTTTCGGCAATCAGGCAACTCTAGGAACAGAGCAGATAAGAACAGATAATAATAATAATAATAATAATAATAATAATAATAATAATAATAATAATAATAATAATAATAATAATAATAATAGTTGAAGAGCAATCGCAGCCTTGGAATTAAAAACGTGCAGAAACGCGACATTGTGCGGAGTAATTTAAAAAAATAAATCAATTAGATATGGATAACCCTTACTTCCTCATAGCTACCTTAGATTAAAAGACTAAGCTATGATCAGGGTCAAGGGCGTCGATCCTGCTAGGGCCGGGGGGCCCGAGCCCCCAAAGTTTATGTAGGGCGTATGCTTAGGGTAAAATAAATACTCATTACCTGTCCTTTTTAAATTTTAGAGAAATAATTCAGACCAGCCATAAATCCTTAACCTTTTTCCCTGTTCTAGAAAAATACAAGAATTGAAATGGTTACAATACCAGACTGATATTAAAGTACGGGACAAAAATAAACGACCAACATCGTCATAAGTTTTAATGGCATTTTCGATCGTTTAATTTTGTCCCGTACTTTATAACTGTATTATACTTGTATGATGCAATTAGTGACATCATAACAGTTACTTTTTAGATCGTTAGAAAAGTCTTCTACGTATTAGTTAAGTGTCTTAGTTGTATGTCATGTGTCATTTAAATTGAATGAATGATAAGTGGATGACTACTGGAGTATATGTATCCAGTAGTCGTCCGTTGAAAGTAATGGGGGCTGACCATTGGAAATTGAAGTGAAGAGTCATTTGCAGTAGTCAGCCCCTAATGGCTGACTACCGGAAAACGTTATCAAAAATGCAACTTGTAGTCAGCCCCCCTTATTTCTACGCAATATCTTGTTTTGTATCATAAACCACGAATTTTTGATAAGCTACGATACATTCATGCATAGAAGAAACCAATAACTCGTACTATTTTACAATAATATAATTTTAACTTAACTTTGAAGTAAAGCTTCTTCCTTATTTTTTTATTAACAAAATGCGCACTTTGCTCACTTGCATCAGCAGACCTCAAATGATAATTTTTCTTTTCTGCCACGAGGAGTCACACCAGGCCAGAACAAATGAGGTTGAATACTGGAGCTCTGATTTAAGTTGTAGTTGATTATTTGTTTGATAACAAGCTACTGTAGGTTTATTTAATATGCTTTTTACTGAAAAATGGCTGACTACTGGAGACGGCTGACTTTAGGCACACTTACCCTCCTAACTAACTAACTAATTCTATGGCGTATGGAACCCGGAGGTTCAATGCCGCATTCACAAAAGCTCTCCACTGACTTCTATCCTTAGCTAACTGGATCCAGTTTCTACTTTGTATTCCTATTTCTGCGAGATCCATCTTAATATTGTCCTCCCATCTGCGCCTAGGTCTTCCTAATTATAAGCTCAAGTAATATGTAACATAATAATAATAATAATAATAATAATAATAATAATAATAATAATAATAATAATATAATAATAATAATAATAATAATAATAATAATAATAATAATAATAATAATAATAATAATATCTTAGTATCAAACTTTAAGCGATTTTTATATGATGCATATATTCATGAAAATAATCACTACTTGTTATGTACTCATTTGGTGTTCCCCTAGGATTACTAGGAATTGAAATCAGGATCTCTGACTGTGCAGTCCAGTATGCTAACTGTATGACCACAGAACACGGATGTGACAAAAAACATTTTCATAACGTTTTGCTATCCCTCCTTTTCCCGTATCGATTAAAGTGCCATCCGTGAAGGAATTGTTTTCAATTCTGGGTGAAATCAGTCACTTTTTTCTGGAGAATCGAAATGTCCAATAAGAAATGGGGGTCCCACTTTAAAATTTTAAAGTTACCCCTACCGCCAAAGGGAATGGGAATAGCGGATTTTGTTTGGTATAATTGAACTATACATATAAAGCAGAAACATATATTCTCATTTTGGGCGTGTGTTTTCAATTTGATATTAACTTAGAAATCTATTTGAACTTTGGTAGTGCTAGCATTTCCATAGCGTCATCTTCGTATACAAACAGATGATGAATAAAAGTGACAGAGGTTTGAAAGCTGACAGTTTATCTGATTTTGTTTTTATAACCAATTCAAATGTTAAAAATGTAACGTTGTATTTAGAAAAAATAAAATATCCTTATATTGAAAGAAAACCGGACTGGGAACCGAACCGTCAATCATTACTGTAATTTCAAGCGCCTCGCTAAACCCACTTATTTTCTTCTTAATTTACGTCGCGAAAGGCGGCCCCGAAGTTCACTTACCAAAGTCTACTTTCCCCTTATCAGTACTTTCTGTATATTTCATACTCGGTTATACACGTTTTACAGTAACCTTGAATGATAGGGACACAAACACAGACACGTCGAGAACATTTAAAATTCCAAAAGTTCTCCCACCGGGGATCAAAACATGAATAATTTTCAGAACATGAATAATTTTCATTTTGGACGTGTGATTTAAGGTTGGTATTCAAATCAGAAAGTTGTTCCCATTATAACAATGTTAACGTTCCTCATTTTTAGCGTCTTCGTATATAAATGATGACAGGGTGAAGAAATGTAACAGGCTTTGAAGCGTGATAGTTCATCTGACTTTTTTTTCAAGCACTTCAAAGCAGAACTTTATATTTAAAGAAATGTTTCCATATGTTGAAAAAAATCAAAACTGCCGGGAGGCAGATTCGAACTGCCGCCCTCCGATGCTAGACTTTCAAGAACACTACTAAACACGCTTGACCACCGAGACAATTCATGAAAGAATATGCTGTAATAATGCTCATATATCGCTCCAAGCGCACGTTCACACCTGAAGTTTTAAATAGTAATTTTCTCCCTATATCAGTAATTTCAACTGAAGATATTGACTGATTTTGCATATTGGAACTGTGCATGAAGTGTGAATTGCATATTAAACGCAGAAATACGTAGTTGACTCTTCAGTTCATGTTTCTGTTCAATAGCTTCACATGTTAGTGAGTGTTTCCTAATACCTGTGTCATTTTCCCTCTTTTTTCCCACGGGATATTCCTCGTGTAATTATTTGACACACTAAGGTTTCATAAGATTAAAGGTTTTTTGCTTATAATTTTCTTATTTTGCTTTATTTTTTCTCTAAAATAATAAATAATTATGCATTATTACACTGCTTTGTTAAGGAAAGCACAAAGAAGCGATAATATAGTCAGAAAAGCGAGTTATTAATGAAAATGTGGAAGTTACAGTATATGCGAACTTTTTTTTGCGGATGAGGATACATCAAGTGCCCCTGTTTTTCCATTACTAAAGCATTCGTGAGGAAATGCATTGCTCTGATATTTTCCTATTGTAATCTAGTCTTTCTTCACGTATTTTTCATCCAATTGTTCCAGAAGACTTGCGTGTGATACGTCAATTACTGTTTTATCCTCAATGTGGTAATTAATGAGAAGAAACTGTCTTTAGTACCTACAATGAAATCTACTTTCTCTGTTTTGGTATAGGGTCACTGGGTTCGACACACTGCTTGGGCGCTGTTTCGTTTCTGGAGTGTTTGGTAGATCAACATCTCATTCGTAATAACAAATTAGGACACATTGTTAAATTCTTTCTAAAATGATCTAAACATTGCTGAGAAACCCGTTTCCGTTAACCGTTCAAGAAATGCAGCAGCCACCCTCTACAATCTTATTATATCAATTACAATGTTATTATGTTATGATCATACATTTCTGACAAAGATATTTTTTTCTAGTTTGCCTAAGTGTTTATAGGCATTTCATTATGTAAAGTGTTTCAATTTGAATCTCTCATCTAGTCCTGGCACACTGCATTTGCTTCGTAAAGAGATAAAGTGCCAAGTAGTATTTGTCATAATGATCAATGTTTGCAAATGCCACATGGAATTACTTGTACCCACAATGCCTGTTAACCTCACGTTCCACACTCCATGCATAAAGTTTTTTTTTATTGATGCGGACATTTTCAGTAGCCGCTCAATAATTCTCAGAGGGGGACTGTCATATAATAAATATTCTTAATAATGCATAAAGTTTTTCTTTTTATAAAATTGCAATGGATGGTTGATTAAAATCATATTTTCAGTGTACGCAGTTTCGTACACGGAAGTAAAAAATTGTAAATAGAAAGCAACAACAACATATGGTCAAGGTTAGTTGTGTAAATGGAAAAAACAAACTTTCCCATCCAAAGCAACAACATAACAGCCAGTTGACCTCTACGTAAGCTTCTCGGCCCGTTGCTTTTACCAAACATAAACACATCTAGTAACGTGATATATATATATATAAACGCACCAACTTCCCTAAAGATAAAAAGTAAAATAGCAGCAACAAAAATACCTGTTGAAAAACAATTTTTAGAATTTTTCTGTGTGATACGTCAGAAGGTTAAATTATATATATATATATATATATATAAAAAGCTCGGGAAACAGACATGGATCATCACAATTCACTATTCGCTTCTCCGTCGAATTATACATTTGAAGATCATTGGTAAAATCTTCAGTGACTGCCATGGAGTTTGGGACGCTTGCTTTGTAAGTACCTCTTCTTTTTTCCATGATATCCCTTCTCCACTTTGGAGATGAGTTTCAGTAAAACTCTGCCATCTGGCATGTATGAGTACAACCTCATTCATCATTGTGGGTACAAGTCTCCTGGTAACACGCAACCCACTATACAAATTCAGTCGTAATAAATTGTATATTTAAATGGAATCTCTAGTTCTCATTTCAAGCCACTGATACTAACCATACTCAAAATTTAAAAAAGTTTAAAGTATACAGCATAGCCTGACTTTCAAAAATTCGGTTTGTCTACCAAATTTATCTACTCACCTTCCTATCTATTTATTTTCAATGGATTTCGTTTGCATTTTTTGAATATGTTACATGCCAGAAAGCTGCCAAAGCAGCACAATTACGACCTTACAAATAACTGCTATTCAGGAATTGCGTTACCCACATCGGGATAGGGGGTTATCTACTGTAATGCTTCCTTCAGTTCATTACACGTATCTCAGACAAGTTGCAAATTATATGGTTTACAGACGAAGCATAATTCCACTTGTTAACGCTAAGAACATGTGCATACGAGCAACAGAAAATCCACATTAGCTAATTGAGATACCGTTCCATATCCTCAAAAATTGGAGTATAGTTTGCTGTGTCTGCAACATAGGACACATTTTTTTTTCGAGAAGAGAGGGAATAAAGATTGTTATATAGATATTTTAAATGAATTTCTCCAACAACTGGACAACATGGAACTAATATAAGGTGATTATCAATAGTATGTAGCCACATTCCACACATTTCACAGAAGTACGACCCAGATCAGCAGTTACTTTGGTAATCGGCTCACTTCTAAGAGCTTGTGGCCTCCGAGGTCTCCTGATTGCTTGCAATGGGGTCATCGAAAGGGTCATGTGTACCGTGGCAATCCAAGAACCCTGCAATGTTTACGAGGTAACATTACAAGAGGAATTGCAAACATAACTAGGATACATTGCGGGCTACTGCAGCGAACATGAAGCAACGAATTCGACTGTGCCTAAGAGAAGATGGAGGCCATTTCGAACATCTGCTTTAAGAGTACGTGATTACAATGCTTCCTGTATAAGACTTACATCCTGTCTTTGTCAGACCGCATTAACATAGACAATTTTTACAGATGTTAAAACCGAATAGAATCCAGCCATTTTTTATAAAAATTCGAAAATAAACTTTTTTCCCTGTTACTACACTTCTTGCGTACATCGGACACTGCCCCAACTAATGGTGAATACAAATTTATCCTTTTTGCGTCTTTGCATCAAAACACATTAAATTTGTACATTTTTTACATATGTAATTACCGAATAAAATCCATCCGTTCTATATATATCCAAACTCTTCCTAGTGATGAATTTTTTCAAAGAAGGCAAAAATAGTATATTTAATCTATTCATCAAGTCACTTACGCACTCTTAAATCAATTTTAGACTATACGCCTTTAAAACAAGTAAAAAGTAAGATATTAGTAAAGATATTTGTAAAAATTCCATTTTCCTTCCTTCAGATATGACAATTTGTAGAAGTTCATGAAAATCGTTAGAGTCACTTTCAACAAAAGCGTATATCTAATATTTTCAAAATAATTTTTCTTAAAGACGCCTATAATGGGTTTTCCCAAAATGACGTGACCTAGGTAAGTCGTTCTCTCGTAACCGGTGAATTTTCATTGAATTCCATTAAACGTGTCACAACCGGCTCTCTTAGTTATTTATAATTAGGGTTCTCCTGCAATATTTTAAGTCACCTCTAAGGGCATATGCATAGCTTCCTGAAGGTAAAGCACAGATTTTCACCAAACTTATTGTTATCGTGAAAACCGACCGTGAAGTTTTCAACTTAAAATTTACAATCAAATACTGCTCGTTTCAGAGCAGCATTTGCAACTGGCCTGTTCTTGAAGCATCAGAGGGATTTTATAATCTAAGAAAGAAGAGAGACTCATTACTGTGGTAACTAGAGGAGAGGGGAGGGGAGGGAAGGAGAATAGGGTAAACAAGTGATAGCAGTGTATGCGAAATATGCCTACAAAACCATGAACTACGCTATCGATATTTCTTGTTTCCCACTCGCCACTGTCTTTCATTCAACGTTGGGTTATCTGCTAGCTCATTCCGGTCCTTTTAATAAGAATATGAGCAGAAAACTGCAACGTACAGAGCATTCAGTTGATAATGAGTTTTAGAGGGCAAAATAAAGAAAAAGAGATTTTTAGACAGAAGTCCAAGAAATTGTCTCGTTTCAGGATTTCCACTTTCTGAGCTAAATTTTAGACTTTCAGTCAAACAGCTACTACTATTTGCAGTATGATCATGGTTCCCCAACAAGACGGTGCCCCACCGCACTGTTGTTTAGATTTTCATAGTTCTTTAGACCGAACGTTTCCACAGCGATTGACCCACTCCTTGGCCAAGAGATAACCAATATGGATTTCTTCCTATACCTCACTTTCTGTGTGAGCCAATGACATTTG
The DNA here is from genome assembly GCF_964235325.1 of Thermobia domestica. Classification (NCBI taxonomy): domain Eukaryota; kingdom Metazoa; phylum Arthropoda; class Insecta; order Zygentoma; family Lepismatidae; genus Thermobia; species Thermobia domestica. The sequence continues at coordinate 169,084,549 of NC_137464.1, read as the reverse complement.
GATGTAACACATGTTTCACGTGACTTCTCGAAAAGTTCGCAACACTGATCTGCGTTTTCAATATCTTCAGTCTTTATTTTCATTGCTGCTTACAAAGCAGGGTACCCCGGTGTAACACGAAGATTGTGATAAGATTACACAGACATAGAGAACACTGAAAAAGCCGCGACATGTATTTTTTTTATATCGGCCAACAAGGGTCAAATAGGGGCATAAAAATGGGGTCAAAATGAGATTATTTGGAATATAACTGGAACGAGGAGAGATATTGGAAAAGGTTAAGTGTACGAAATAATACCCATAGTCGACACAAGGCAATGAGCTAGAACACACCCATATGAAGAAAGTAGAACATCCGGAAATGTACCCATCATGTGTACAACATTGTCACGGTGTGTTACGGAAATGAGCGAAGAGGGTGCCAAGGAGCAGGAAGAAAGAAGAAACGAAAAGGGAAAATACGTGTTTTTGCTTTGGGTGTAAACGTCGCCCGTATGCGAAAGAGACGCAGATTCATCTCAATGCACTACAATGGGAGAACACTCATGTAGGATGCAGGACGCGGTTTGTATAGGCAGCCACCGAGACAGTACTGCGCAGTGGGTTGTATATATCGCGTAATGGGAACAATGCACAGTGGTCCGAAACGCCGCAAAACCTGCGCAAAAATCCAAAATGTCAAGTACTGGAGTATGGAGTATAAGTAGCATACACGTTTAGTCCATACAATAGTGCATTCAAAAACAGCATTAAGTATTTTTTAAATACGAATAGAACGAACATGTAGAGAAGTAAAGTTCGTGTAATGTGTAATTAGAAGTTTGCTGTACAGGAACTGGAAGCAATACTACAACACCACTCAGCGTCTCCGTTTGAGAACACAAGTGAACGAAAAGGGAAACCCCATGAAACAGAAACTGTAGGGAAGTAGCAATGAGAGGAAGTATACAACTGCTCTCAAGAAACGAACCTGGAGGAATAATGTCATATACAATCTTAGCATATAAGTAGTAGGAGAAATTGACTGTAGTGGTGATAAATCGTTGAATTATAAAAAAAAGTACCAAGAGGTACCAGTAAGATTCCTGCATAGGTGTGAAGGACAACATGTATAGGTAACGTACATAACAAAAATTGTTGCACATGTTTGCACATTTTCAGACTAGTCACCTGTTAACATGGATCAGTACATAAAACAATGTATAATTTGACCCATACTATATCCGCATTATGTACTGTCTTGACACGTTTCGCTTTTCATTTGGTCTTTATCAGAAGGAAGATAGGTGAATTACTAAACCGCACATCGTTCGCTGCACTTTCGAGGGAGAATGGTTTGAGAACAGTATGTATAGGACGTGCAACAGTGGAAATCGCAATCTAATGTAGATTTTCTTTTCAGGCCTAATTGCTTTGATATTGTACACATTAGTCTTTGTGCTTGTTAAATTCAGAAAGTGATGTTTATTATCTGCTTTTTTCAGGAATAATGGCGTTTAGGCCTACCAGAAGATACCTTTTGAACGTAATGAGGGAAAAGGCTGACAAACATCATTCTGAACAAAAAGGACATTTGGAAGAGTACATTATAGGAAAGCTGCGAATTCAGGATAATGCAGAAAAGTGCAACGAGATAAAGACAGCTATCAAATTGTTTTGCACCAAGATTTTCCAGGGACTAGATAGTTGTTCCAGAATGGTTGATAGGTTTCTTGAACGATATTCTGATTGGCTTAATGCACCTGCAAAGTTACCATTTCTGGAGCTGGCAACTGAAGCTAAAGAAAGTTCCACTGTTGCACGTCCTATACATACTGTTCTCAAACCATTCTCCCTCGAAAGTGCAGCGAACGATGTGCGGTTTAGTAATTCACCTATCTTCCTTCTGATAAAGACCAAATGAAAAGCGAAACGTGTCAAGACAGTACATAATGCGGATATAGTATGGGTCAAATTATGCATTGTTTTATGTACTGACCCATGTTAACAGGCATGTTGTGCAAACATGTGCAACATTTTTGTTATGTACGTTACCTATACATGTTGTCCTTCACACCTATGCAGGAATCTTACTGGTACCTCTTGGTACTTTTTTTATAATTCAACGATTTATCACCACTACAGTCAATTTCTCCTACTACTTATATGCTAAGATTTTATATGACATTGTTCCTCCAGGTTCGTTTCTGGAGAGCAGTTGTATACTTCCTCTCATTGCTACTTCCCTACAGTTTCTGTTTCATGGGGTTTCCCTTTTCGTTCACTTGTGTTCTCAAACGGAGACGCTGAGTGGTGTTGTAGTATTGCTTCCAGTTCCTGTACAGCAAACTTCTAATTACACATTACACGAACTTTACTTCTCTACATGTTCGTTCTATTCGTATTTAAAAAATATTTAATGCTGTTTTTGAATGCACTATTGTATGGACTAAACGTGTATGCTACTCATACTCCATACTCCAGTACTTGACATTTTGGATTTTTGCGCAGGTTTTGCGGCGTTTCGGACCACTGTGCAATGATGAGATGGATATTGGAAACGAAAATGTATGTAGAGAGTACGTCGCATGCGAACCAGAGGAACGTAACTCCATTTTCGTAGGTTTACAGGTGAGGACAAAAATATTATTTGCTTAGAAAGATGTGTTTTAATGATGTGGTAATTGAGCTACATTACAACTGATGATCGATGGTATTCCGTTCCTTTTACACCAAGTGGGGCTTTCAAAATCATGTCCAAACATGAGGAAAACGAAAACCGCATTTTTGGAGTTACGTTCCTCTGGTTCTCATGCGACGAGTAGTAACACAAAAACAAAAATTTTAGTATTACTGTTGTAAGCGTGTTTTCGTAGTGATATAATGTTGATACTCATGCGTGGTACTGATCTTCCTGTTTCTGTTTATCTTATATATGTGGACCATCTGCTATTACATTCTATTGTGCTATGCATTTTTCGAAATGTGGTGTCGGAGGAAGATGGAAAAGATAAAATGGACAAAGAGAGCAACAAACAAAGATGTTTTAAAACGGATAGGAGAAAAGAGGACACTTCTGTCCAGCATCCTTCGTAGGAAGGCCAATTGAATTGGACACGAAGAAATTACCTCGTTCACACCGCCATAGAAGGAAAGATGGAGGGGAAGCGAGGAATAGGAAGAAGAAGAACACAGCTGATCGATGATTTGAAAAATAGGAGAAAGTATTTGGAGTTGAAAGAGGATGCTGAAGATCAAGAAGCGTGGAAGAAACATTTCCAGGCCCAAATTTGAAATTGAAAAAGAAAATCCTCATTAGTCCCAGGATTGTCCAAAGGCAGAATACTTAATAATAATAATAATAATAATAATAATAATAATAATAATAATAATAATAATAATAATAATAATAATAATAATTCATTTTTGTTAGCATTACGCGATATGTGCAACCCACCGCGCAGTACTCTCTCACTGGCTACCTATACGAACGGCGTCTTGCATCTTTCCTCCGTGTTCTCCCATTGTCGTGCATTGAGAAGAATCTGCGTCTCATACATGCGAGGTACGCCCGAAAGCAAAACACGTACTTTCTGTTTTTGTTTCTTCTTTCTTCCTGCTCCTTAACACCCTTTTCGATCATTTCCACAACACACTGTGACAATGTTATACACATGATTGGTACATTCCCAGATGTTTTACTTTCTTCACATGGATGTGTTCTACCTCATTGCCTTACGTCGACTATGGGTAGTGTTTCGTATATTTAACTTTTACCGATATCTCTTCTCGTTCTCGCTATGTTCCAAATAATTTCATTTTGACCCCATTTTTATGCCCGTTATTCACCCTTTCAGTATGCTTGTTGGCCGATATAAAAAAATACATGTCGCGGCTTTTTCGATGTTCTCCATGTCTGTGCAATCTTATCATAATCGCTGTGTTACACAGGAGCACTCTACCACGTTAGAATGATGATATCCAATTTAGGTCATTCGATTTACAAAAACATAACTTTCTCTTGGGTTGGCAACACTGTTCATCCGATGATGTTTGCCAATTCATTGGCAGATGTCCTCCGTTCTCTAGTTGCTTCGTGCAGTTTCCTTTCTCTGTCTCTTTTGGTTTCTCCGTTATGACGGTTGGACATTCTAAAATCTTTTGTAATGTGGAAAAGTCATTTCACGACTTTGTCGTCAAGTTGGCACTGGTTAACGTTCTTGTAGGGATCTGATATTTCACTAATGCATGTTTACGGTCCCATAGAGTACATTTACCGGATGTGCGTATCGCAACACGAAATTACACTAAATAAGGGACACCGCAATATATATATATATATATATATATATATATATAATAAATTGAGTGATGTAGATACTGAATTCTGAAATTTTTATCATTTTGCGAAGACCATGAAAGAAGATAACCTTTTCTATTTGTTGACTATCTTAATCTAATGTAAGTAATGCAATATCAGAGTAAATAAAAATTCTCACACATATTAAAGATCTAAAATACAAAATCGGCGAGCGGTTTCGAGGTATTCCTTAGAGAACCTAAGGGAAAACCTGTTGATACATAAAATATATTATGTATGAAATTCTATGCTTATCCATTCTGTGGAATAAAGTGATAAGATAAGTTTATAGTACGATGAGATTTCTTCTTCTTCTTAATTCCTATTTCTTCTATGTAATATCATAAACGAACACTCAAGTGAGTATCTTTAGATGCGCTGACGAAGGGGTATGGAATGCCTTGAACAGTTTAAATCTTTGGATTTTAACGTGTCAGAATTTATATTGACTGTTAGAAGTATGCATCCCGTCGTATCAATTAGTAATTAATGGAATTTCACCTTGGCTTATATGGAAATTATCACATTATGTAAAGAAATGACTTTTGAGTTGTTTATGCCGGAACTAAATGGAAAGTATCATCTTTTTTTCCCTGCCTTTATTTCATTACGCTGATAATTGAGTTTTCATAAGTTGGTAGTAAATGTTACTATAATACATGTTTAAATTTATTATTATTATTATTATTACTGTTTCATGCAAAAACTGCTATCAGTCAAAATTAAACACTACCTGATAGTTACGGCCCATGGATTTGCGTCTTTTATAATTATAATTATTTGTGTGGAAGGTAATATGTCAATAAGTATCTCTCTCTTCCATTTCTTATTCCATGCATCTAAAAGAAAAATACATTCTTCGTATCTTGCTACAAGCCCTGAAATATGATAAAGTAACTAAGATATTTCCAAATGATAGCATTCCTGATTGGTCTCCAAGTAGAGTTCAGCAATTTTCGTTGTTATACTTGCCTTTGGGACAGCAAGAACACTGTAATGCATTATCACAGAAAGAACTGGTTCTGTGTTGGAAGGCACAACGTCAAGTGACATTAGTGGACATTTGGACATCTAGATGCTCTCATCATGGCATACATAACTGGATGCCATGAAACAATTTTAACTTTTATTGAGAAGTTTGTAACCTCTAAACACACTCGACACTATTCCCTCAAGCTATTTGAGGCAAACATTGAAGCGGGCACGTGAAGGGGGGGGGGGGTCCGTCACATGAAATACTGTGGTCATCAAACCAGGGGCTCGATCATTCTAAACTATTTTACTGGCAACATATATTGGTTCGTTTAGCCAGGATTTCGTAACGGGGGGGGGGAGGGGGAGGCATGACATGAAATTCTGAAGGACCAGGAGTTCGGTCAATCTAAAATATTTTACTATCAACATGTATTGTTTTGTTATTACAATAAAATGATGGTAAGTATTTTAAAATGTTGGTAAGTATTTTAATAACAAACTATGAAGAAATCTTGAGTAAAATAAAAAATGTATTGAAAAAGATTTTACAATATTTATGTCCTTCCTCTGTTCATTCAAATATAACAATTTACCTTTAATTATGACCTTAACTATTACAAAAAGTACATATTCACTATTATAAAAAGTACATACTCAATAATGTCTTGTAAATTATTTTACACTATTTGTGTTTCTTTCTCTGTAATCAGATGTTAACAGAACTTTCTATATAGATTTTTGTTATTATTATTCCTTCAACTACTGTCTCTTCCAAATGACAGGTTAAAGGAGAAGTAGAAAATTGTAGCAGAAATTCTGAGAATTCCGTAACTTTTCTAGAAATTTCAAATTACCTGACTCTTCCAGGATATCTCGCTCACCTCGCCACCATGTATTGCAAGTAATACAAATCTCCTCATAAGAAAGAGTAACCAAAATCTTCCTGTAGCTTTTAATTTTTAACGCTGATTTTTCTTTTTCTCATTTCATTTTGTTTCGTCCCTTAATTTTTTCATTTCTGGTCTCGAAGGGGGGTCCGGACCTTCCGGACCCCTCCTTGGCTACGTGCCTGCATTGAAGCTATTATGTTCATTAGATCACAAATGAAGAAGATCTTGGAGTGCACAGAATCCTACCGAATTCAGTAGGAAGGAACGAGGAACATAAGTCACCCTCCACTAGAAAAGAATGCTCCTAGCTCACATCCCGGACATGAGAATCATAGGATACTGTTTCTGGACTTCTCTATTTCTATTTTCAATGTTTTAGTGATTACTATAGTAGCAAAAGACGAATTAAAAAAGGGACAACAGAAGTCCTGAAACAGTACCTTATGATTATCATGTCCAGGATCCAAACTAGAAAATTTTCTTTCCTAATCATAAACACTGGCGCAAATCCAGGGGGGACGAGGGGGACATGACCCCACAATTTTGGACTCGGGGGAACTGTCACCCCCAATAATCTGGCTTAAAAAGTGCTTTTTTTCGGTTAAGTGTGATGGCTTGTGTCCGACTGCCACAAAGCAATGTAAGATGAAATTGATTTCTCTTGGCTTTTCCTTTTTTTTAAAAAAAAAAAAAAAAAGAATCGTATTCTGTAGTATTTCAAACTGAATTTCGTGCTGTAGTGCGTTTAGTAGTCTCATCAATATGTATTAATTCCACTTCCGCTACTTAGGCGCAAATTGCCATAAATGACAGAGGAAGATATACCCCTCTCCTCATGCTAAAAAGTTGTCTTAGCTGTAGGTACGAGCACAAATTCCGGGAAAATGGGGATACATGTCCCCCCAGCATTGGAACTGGAGGCTCTCCCAGTAATCCGATTTGAAAAGTGTTTTTTGCAGATAAGTGTGATGATTCGTGTCCGACTGCCACAAAGGAAAGTCAGCTGAAATTTCTTTCTCTTGGCTTTTCCACTTTTAATGAAAATGAAGGCGTGCAACTGTGCGTGACGTTACCTGATATGAAATCTTATCTCTTCCTCTCCCCTAGGCCCTAGCACACGAAGAGTATACAGAGTATCCAATGTCAGTAGAACACACCTTTTCATTAAATGCGCATTTAATCTATTTGTGGTATCAGCCTAGGCATCTACTCATGCTTCGTAAGCTAACTAACTCTATGGCCTATGGAACCCGGAGGTTCAATGCCAGGTTCACAAAAGATCTCCACTGACTTCTATCCTTAGCCAACTGGATCCACTTTCTACTTTGTATTCCTATTTTTGCGAGATCCATCTTAATATTGCCTTCCCATCTGCGCCTAGGTTTTCCTAATAGTCGTTTTCCAATTGGTCTTACCGCTAACACTTTGAAAGCGTTTCTACTTTCTTCCATCCTGGCTATATGTCCTGCCCATCTAAGCCTCCTAGACTTGATGACCCTAACAATGTTTGGTAAGCCGTATAATTTACGCAGTTCCACGTTATGAAGTTTCCGCCATTCCCCATCCCCGTTCCTCTTGGGTCCGAATATTCGTCTGAGCATCTTGTTTTCAAATACTTTCAGTCTATGTTCTTTCCTCAGAGTAAGCGACCATGTTTCGAAACCATACAGAACAACAGGTATGATTGTCGCTTTATATATATCGTTTTTGAGCTTCAAATTCCTCGACAGAATTCGCGACGACAAGAGATTTTGAACTGAATAATGACACGAATTCCTTGTTTTTAGTCGACATTTAATTTCTTCGTGAATATGATTTTCGTCTGTTAATATTTATCCTAGATATTTGAAAGTATCCACTTTATCAAAAGTATTATTTAGTATTTTAACGCATTCATAATTTGCAGTATTACGGTCCCGACGTACTTCCATGTATTTAGTTTTCTCTGCATTTAATTCTAAACTCTTATCCCTGCAAGCGTTTAATAAGACCTCTGCATTTCTTTCTATTGTTCTCCTATCATCCCCTATTAAATTTACATCATCAGCGTACGCATAACTTGGTGAACACCGTTCAGCTCTGGCCCTGGTTGCTATCTTTCATTTTCCTTATAGCGTATTCCAGGACAAAGTTGAATAATAATGGCGACAAGGCATCTCCTTGTTTCAGGCCATTCTCGACGTGAAAGCTTGTGGACAAAACTTTCTCCTACCCGGACTTTACTTTGGGATTCATTTAAACATATCTTAATTAATCTAATTAGCTTTCTCGGTATTCCAAATTCTGTAAGAACGTTGTACAATGTTTCTCGTAACCAAGTCGTAAGCCTTCCTAAAATCAATAAATAGTTGATGTACCGGACTATTGTATTCCCACTTCTTTTCGAGTACTTGGCGAATGGTAAATATTTGGTCGATAGTTGATCGATTTCGTCTAAATCCACACTGATAATCTCAAACAATTTCACCTGCGTATGGGGTCAATCTTGCTAATAGAATGTTTGAAAGGATTATATAGGATGTTGACAGAAGAGAGATGCCTCGTTAATTATTACAGTCAGTTTTGACGCCTTTCTTGTGGATTGAAACAGTGATTGATTCATTTCACTCTTGTGGCAATTCTTTTTCGTTGTAGATAAGAAGAGTAAGTTTGTGTATCTTGTTCCACAATTTTTCGCCTCCAGCTAAAAGTCACTCAGCCGGAATTTCGTTCACACCCGGAGATTCGTGTTTCTTTAATTTCTTTATAGCGATTTCTACTTCTATTCGGTTGGGTTCTGGAATATACGGTTCTGCCGTGTTTATCTCCCCTTACGCACATTAGTTTGTGGCTGCGTGTTAAGCAAATCGTCAAATAAATCTTTCCATCTATTTAAAATGCTATCTGTATCAGTGAGAACTGTTCCAACAGCTTTCTTTAATATAAGCACGAAATTGATAGCCTTTCTTAAATTCGTTGATCCCTTTATACATGTCCCGAATGTTTTTTTATTATTATTATCTTCATGTTACTAAATTTTAGGTTTCAAAAAATCGCGTTTCTTTGTTCTAAAAGTTTTGGAAGTTTCCCGCCTGTTGTCTACGAAATTTTGTGTAGTTATTTCATTCGGATTTTGCAGCCAACGTAATTTTGCCTGTTTTCTCTTCTCTGCTAGTTCGAACCATGGTTTGTTCCTACGTATTTCCGCGTATTTCAATTTTTCTTTTGAGAGAGGATGCTTCGTAAGCAAAGAAAAGAATTCAATTGCTGGAATATTTTTCTCCATAATCTTAAGGTTACATCTGTTAAGTAAAGAGTTTATGACATGCGTCAGATTTCTGTAACGATTCCTGTAATGTTATTGAGTTTATCATCATTTTGCTCAAAGAATATTGTTGCGTCATACATAATTGATATTCTTTCTTCATAGTTTTGGGGAAGTCATTATGTTATAAAACAATTTTAACGTGGATCTTTGTGGATGTCTAATTAGAAACATACCAATTATAAATATGCATGTATTCAGATTTCAGAATGTGTTCACGGCAGTGATTTGTAATACTGATATGTACTACTACTTCATCTACATCGCCTAATATATAATATACTCTACAACAGTTGATCAGATTCATCTACCGTAATATGAGTTTCATCTCCCTTTTCTACAATAAGCGTCAAATCTGCCCACTTCGCAGTGTTGAAGACAACCAATGGCGTATTTAGGATTTTGTTTCGACGGGCTATGCCCAACACAAGAAAGGAAGTGGGCAATTGCCCACGTGAGTTTGAGAATTAAATATGTTTTAATTTATGTATAAATTGAAGTTATAATGGCAAGAATTGCAGACCGATAAATCCTATATGATATGATACAAAAATTTAGGAGTGAATCTAACTCTTTATTCTATTCATACAATAAAAAGGAAGCATCCTCTTGACCTTCATAATTTCCCGGGCTAATTATTCCCCCGTTTTGATTTTCTTTAATTCAAACATTTCCTTCTTTTAAAAATAAATAAACGATATAATTTTTCCTTTGTTATAATAACTAAAGATCTGTCATGTTGATACCCGCGCAAGTTGGTGTAGAACACCAGTTTCGCTTATTAACTCCACTTAGTTTTGGTGTTACTGATGACGGTCGACTTGAATCACAACTGACAACGGTCGATAGAGTATGATAGGCGAAATGGAAGAAAGCAACATCAAGAAAAAGAAACTGAAAAGTAGAAAGGACGAAACAAAGAACAAAAGGACGCAGTTCTTACATGGAATGAAATTTGATAAAAACAGTATTATTTCTAAACAATGAGCATAAGAAAATGCAAAGTCAATGACATTCTTAGAAATGGTAAGAAGGATTATTGTTGTACGTGGAATGCGAGAAACGAACAAATTTATTTCGGGGGAGCTTGAGCCCGATAACTCCTAAATACGCCACTGAAGACAATTCTGCTCCCCTGATCCCTCACAGCATTGTTTTTCAACTTCATAAATATTTTGAACATCGCTTATATATATAAAAGAATGTGCAGTACTAACGACGTAGTGTTCTCAGATTTTCAGCATCATAATTCCCACTTGATCATTCAAGTTCCAGGCGCGGTCTAAAAATTCTCATATTGTGTGTTGATACCAAAAGTGTTCTATAGTCACTAATTTTAACCAATTTGCTTTGATGATATACATTTTGAGTAATAATTGTGAGACACTTTGTTTATTTTTGTTGAAAAGCGGGAACATTTAGGCATCCCGTTTGAAAATCAGAAAAAAATGGATAAGAATTGAAAAAAAGGGATGTCTGGTCACCGTAATGTACATTCATGCATGTGTGTGTGTGTTAAAAAAAGGAAAAGGTAGCGTTCATAATAACTGGTGCTTAGTAGAAAATACCTTCTATTCCTTTATGTATTCGAAATTTTTGAAGATTTGAACAGGAACGAAGATTATCCGCAAATGTTGTTCTAAAATTTCCAAAATTGTGAATCGACTTTGAAACCTTTTGCTTCGGAAAGACTGGAAAATTTGGCAGAAAAACGTTTTACTTGTATGTCATTTGTCTTAATGCGCACTACCTTTAATAGCCTTTAAATTTAATACTTTCTGCTTCAAATTCGACAACTGTGATAGATACAATGCTCCTAGTCAATAATAATGGAACTGAATGAAGAAAGAAAGATTGTGATTCAACTTTCAGGTTTATAAGATTCTCTCATTACTGCTAATTCACTCATTACTAGATCTGCGAAACTATTTGCAGTAGATCCTTGAAATTTTAGAGTCTGCTTGCACACAGATTGCATATAAGATAGGAGTTCGTGAGATTCAACTCCTAAATTAAAAGAAGGACGGGCTTAATTTTTTTTTTTTTTTTTGTGTTCTCTAGCCCTCCGAAACTATTACGTAGGAGTAGAAATTTAACATTTTGAAAAAAATTATATCCTAAATTGCAGATAAAATGGAATTTAGCGAGATGAAACCACTTAAGGATAAAATATGGTCTTGAAAGTTTCGTTGCTCTTCGTTGGATGTCTGAAACGATTAGGTATAGAACATTGACATTGTGTATAAATATTCTCCATGTAACCTGGGTTGATAATAAATGGAGTTTTATTAATTGTGAACCAATAAAGGAAGAAATGAGGGTGAACATTTTTCGTAACTCCAGTGAAATAGAACTTGCATTAATAACTATTGTGAAACCAATAAAAATGAATGTCTTTCAAATACTTTCCGTAATATAAGTCTTATTGTTTCTGTTCTAAGTAAATTTATTGTGCTAATTCTTTTAAAATTAGGAATTGGTGCAAAATCATTATGGAATGTACAGATTGTTCATCGTAAATCAAAGTGTTTTCATCACTTAGTGCACTTCATATGACCAACATTCTGTATTCTAGAACTTTCTGAATTGTACTAAGCTGGTGCGAATGAAGTGACTGTTTTGATGTCTGGTGGGAAACTCACTTCAACAACACAACACAGGGATGGACGGACTATACTCACACATCTGACGTCATAAACTCTATACACGTCCAGCAAACAGGATGAGGTAGCTAGACAGTCAGGAGGCAGAGCGTAGTAGAACGGGGTAGTATGAAATGCACCATGGGGAACACACAATTGTGAGTGAGTGTTTATGTTATTACGATTTCAAACTGGGACACAACAAGCCATAGAAAACATTAACAATACATTTGGGCCAGGAATGTCAAGTAAATGCATCTTTCACTTTCGGTTTGTAAATTATCATTCCGATTACTCAGCATTACAAAATGAGTATTACAGCTTTTAATGCTGGTGGTGGAGAAAAGTCCCCTGAGACTGACGTCTATTGGTCACGTAATAATAAAAGAGATAGACATAATGAAACTGAACACAACAGCAAGCTAGCCATATTTCAATAGTGTTTTCAAGCATCAAAACACAAAAGTAAAGGTGATAACGCAATATTTTCTAACTTAAGTAATATCATCTTGTAGGATCGATCAACATCATGTTCGGATGAGCTCCTCAAGAACACTGCAGAATCACACTAACGGACAAATGTTCGTGCCATTGCAGATGAGTTAGGCACTGTAGTTCGGCCGCTCCTTGCGATTAGGGATGCGCTCGAGTCGAGACAAGTCTCGAATCTCGACTCGACTCGACTCGAGATTCGAGTCGAGATTCGAGTCGAGACACACTTTGTAAAATTCGAGACGAATCGAGACAAACATATTTCTCGACTCGAAAATTCGAGTCGAGACGGCTCGTAAAAATCTCGACTCGACTCGAATGTCTCGAAAATCTTTCTATACTTTTTAATATTATTTTGGAGAAAGTATTTACTCAGAAACAACCTTGAAACCAATTCAAGTGAGCATCCATGCATAGACGTAACTGACGGGGGGCAACTCCCCCCTACATTTCAGAAGTTTATTAGGATAGTCATTCAGTGTTATCTATGAACTGAGCTGAAGGGAGTAGGGATGCGCTCGAGTCGAGACATGTCTCGAATCTCGACTCGACTCGACTCGAATTCGAGTCGAGATTCGAGTCGAGACACACGTTGTGAAATTCGAGACAAGTCGAGACAAACGCATTTCTCGACTCGATTTTTCGAGTCGAGACACGAGTCGAGTCGAGACTGCTCGTGAAAATCTCGACTCGACTCGAATGTCTCGAAAATCTTTCTATGATTTTTAATATTATTTTGAAGAAAGTATTCACTCAGAAACAGCCTTCAAACCAATTGCAGCATTTATTACTTTAGAAAATTAAAGAACGCTAAACTTAATAGTTAATCTTTCGAGATCAAGATTTAATTTCAGTTCAATTAAGTTAATTAAAACTAATGTCGTGATATTGATTGTACTTCAAATATAATAATAATAATAATAATCGATTATCTACTTTGTATAAAACTATTATCCGTAGCCTATATGTAGTTTGTATAAAACTATTGCGATAAAATGAACTTCATAAATTCTCTGAATGAAAAATTGGCAGTCTATAGTAATTTAGCATAGTTATAATTATTGTTTTCGTTCCCATGAACGCAATAGGACTACATAACTTCTGGATTATTCGCTTTCCTAACTATTTTGAGACTTTAATGTGTTGCAGCATATCACGAGTTACGAATATTATTATTATTATTATTATTATTATTATTATTATTATTATTATTATTATTATTATTATTATTATTATTATTATTATTATTATTAGATATTCTGTCTTTCGGCAGGTCCTGGGACTAATGAGGATTTTTTAAAACTCAATTTTAGATTTTGGCCTGGAAATGTTTCTTCCACTTTTCTCGATCTTCAGCTTCCTCTTTTAACTCCCAATATTTTCTCCTACCTTTCAAATCTTGGATCAGCTGTGTTCTTGTTCTTCCTATTCCTCGCTTCCTTTCCATCTTTCCTTCTATGGCGGTGTTAAGAAGACAATTTCATCGCAAGATGTGTCCAATCCAATTGACCTTTCTACGAAGAATGGTGGCTAGAAGTGTCCTCTTCTCTCCTATCCGTTTTAAAACATCTCCGTTTGTTGCTCGCTCTGTCCATTTTATCTTCTCCATTTTCCTCCAACACCACATTTCGAAGCTCTCCAAATATTTCTTCTCTAACTTCCGCAATGTCCATAATATATAATGTAACATTTGTTATACATCACATACGAGACTATTTTACATGGTATATTACAGTAAATGGACTGCTTGGATGCCAAGAACTAGTAGATATAAGTACCTTGCACTTCTATAGATAGGTATTTTTTAAAAGGATTTTTGTAAATACTAAATCATAAAACAATAAACTACATACAGTAGTTACGGTTTTGGCTCCCAACATAAAAGAAACTTGGATTGTCTATGAGATATTGAACTTCAACTTTCACTCCTGGAAAATTTCAATTTTGGAGTTAGGCCACTTGGCATCAAAGCAGTTCACTGTAAGATAAATACACTCCTTACTTTACTCTAGTAACATAGTTGTTCAGGAGCCTGGGATTTACATCCTCTCAAATGACAGCTGAACGATTGCTTGATATATAGGAGTAATAGTGTATTAAGTTTTCGAGCTTTGGTGCGTCTCCGTATTTACACACTGATATAACTTTTAATATGAATTTATTTATCTTTCTTTTGTTATTGATTTAACACCGATTTCTCTCTGTTATCATGGAGGTGTTCATTCGCTAGACATTGATTCTGCGCACTGCTGAAGGAGAAATGAGTTTTGTAATTTTTATTTTCCGAAATGTATTTCACTTACTTACTAATCTTTTTACAACGCTATTTGCCTTTTCTTTCTTTCTTTTCATGACAATTCCAAATAGTTTTGTTTGGTGCTGGGAGTATATTTTATATTCACCTAATAAAATTACGGGTTGATTTTGTAATCAATTTTAAATTTACAGAAACTATTAAGTATACAATCAAATCGCGCTAATTGTTTAATGCATTTCGAAGGCTTTTGTTTTTATGCAGCTCATTAAGGAAAATCTATTTCATAATCGTAACATTCATTACTTTAAATACTAAGAAACTATAAAGGCAAAGGCGACTCGATCTAGCCCCGGGGCCGCTATGACTCAGTGGCACAGCATTCACCCTTGGTGTGTGAAGGCTCGGATTCGATCCCAGCTGGCACCAAGTGGGCTTTGTGGCATAGAAACACCGTGTGTGTGGACTTTAGTTCCCTTCCACTTACTTCATTCCACTATTTCATTCATTCTCAACATCACCGTTTTCTTTAGCTTACAAAAGACTGTTTACTTGCCCACTAGTTTTATTATTGTGAACTAAAACTCAAGTGCACAGTTATTCCTTGGATATTTCTGTCCCTTTTTACTTTACAACTTGAGGTGGGATGAGGGTCAAGATAGATCTAGTGATATACCGCTGAAAGAAATGCTTCAGTACAGTGTCGGAAGCGGTATATATTGTTTATGTTACTTACCATGTTACTTCCCTATAAAATATAAATTCACCCTTTCAACCCTTCCCTTATTCGAATACAGTGAACCGACTCTTTTGCTGAAAAAAGATGCTATAATAGAAAACTAAACTATCTGTGTCTTAAAATTTTCTTTGAAGTGCAGTCAGTCTTTTGTGTTTGTAAGGTTTTGCGACTATGTTTTCACATCAATATGAAAAGATAGCGGGCCAAATGTTTAACCATGGACTCCTGCTGCGAACTGACCGTGACTAAACACCTGATCTCGCTCTGCTCATTTTCTCTCGCACACGTGAAATGGGTTTGTCGTTTCCAAAACAAATGGAAAGACAGTTATCTGGTGCTTTTGGGTATTTTCCCCGCACACAGGCATCATTGCTATGTTTTAATGATCAGAAGAAATATCAAAACCATCCGATACACATGATACGAAAGAGCGAACAAAGGGAGGCAAATATTATAATAGACCAAGTTTTCCGCGTGGTACCGCGTGGCAACAATAGTTCATACTTCTATCATTTGGTGCACATCTCTATGAAGTTGTTTTCCACATAAATATAGCTTACTTCTTTTCGAAGTAGCTCCTTCGTGTTACAGCTGTTAGTTTTGTTTCATGCTAGGATGAAAGGGAGAAATGCAACATTTGCTTCTCGGTGAACTTATATATATTATTAAGATGAGCGGTAATAAGCGAGGTTTAACAAAGAGTGGCTTTCGGATCTACAATTTAACGTGTAGTTGCAGTTCGTGTTGAGAATCGAACCAAATCTATGTAAGACCTGTTAACATTGAGCTCTTTTGTGGTAAAAGTGAACTTTAGAAACACACAAAAGACTTGAAACATCAAGCTAAAGTAAAGGAATTGCAAAATGTACTGCATCTTTTCTGTGGCAAGGAACATGTGGTGCACAGCAACACAAGAATCGTGTTAAGACCAATATTTTTTTTTCTTCTTGCCGAACTTAATATCCCCTTCCACACCATAAAAGAAAATATAATGTTTGTTAAAAGAAAGTGCACCTAATATTTTTAAATTTTGTTTGTGATCTTATCATGCATAATTATATATAATGCCTTTCATACACCAAGAATGAATTCAACTATACGTCATAGCCCCTCTAAAGCGATATTTTCCAAACTTATTTATTGCTAGATATTGTAAATTTACGGTATCTATCTTATTGGGTGGGAAATTTTGCGTCTAATCGAAAAATTTCATGACTTCGGACAGGAATTCGCAGTTACGAAATTTGCATCACTGTCTTCTGAAAGGATGTCTAGAAAAAAATACTATTGGAAAATAACTGAAAACACAAGATGGATTTGATAGCCAAATTTACGTCATCTTGGTGCGTCATCATTTTTCTTTAAGTACTTGTATTTAGTATTCGATTAGAATTTAGTATACGTTTTAGCATCGAGGCCATATGAGACGTGAACTTACAAATTAATGTGGGATCAGAACCACAGGAGTTCCCACCGGAAATCAAACCTGGGTCTCCCGCAACAAAGACCCGTACGCTAACAATATGGACACAAGAGGGTTCAATATTTGGTAATGTGTACATAAAGTTGTGGAATTGCGCTTGTATAATGTTAGTAGTTCTAACATAAATTTTCACAATACTCAGCTTAATAAAGTATCTTTAAAAAGAAAATGTCACTCTTTATGTTTCAGTTCCTGGTTCGACTGAAGAATGGTACAAATTCCAATGACCTTTTTTGGGATTCTACTTTATGCAGTAGATCCATCATAAACTGGGTGTTTGATACGGATATAAACTAAAAACTTACAAATATAAATTTAAGTCACATTTAAGTATCTTTAAACTAAATTGAATGTATACATATGATGTGACATTTACTAATTCATTTTTATCGTTTGTGTAAGTCATGTTAGTTCATTAATACTCGTACATGAATACAGTTAGCTCCTCTTAATGAAAGTAAGTGGTGACTGGTCTTTAAAATTAGTGTGGAAAGATAAGTAAAAAATCTGGCATAATTTAGAAAAATCTATCGTAATTCAGGCGCGTGTTTGGCATCATTGATTGTCTCAAGTGTAGCAACCCGGACTTAAAGGTTTTGCTTCGAGAAAGATGGATTCTCTGTTATATATCAGATATATAGTCTCAAGTTGGAGCAGTATTCTCTATGACAAGCTTTGAAGCAGGCAGTATATCTGTTGAAATAAGTTATTTCTCAGTGTATGACTGGAATTAAGAACTATTTTGAGTCAGTTCGATTTGTTTCTTGTTAAGGCTAGGTAAATCAATCCCCAGATAGAGAAATAGATTACTCTTATGTTATTTCTTAGCAGGGTGGGAAAAAATCATGATTTTTTTAAAAAAAAATCATTTTTGTTGATTTTTTATTTAAATCGATTTTTTTGATTTAAATCAAATCTTTCTCCTCGTATAATACAAGTCGCGAACTGAAGAAAAAACATTAGGAATTAGTATTAAATGCTAATTACGCCATTTAAGTGGAAGTATTGGGGTTGAATTTTGAATTATCCCTAATCGTTAACCTATATCAATCCCAAACAATGTTTTTAACCCTTTTAAATTATGGCTCTTTTTAAAGGTAAATTATAACTTTCAGTCAAGCAGCTACAGCGTCATCCCTATTTATCCTAGGATCATGGTACATACATAACTCTCTTTAGAATAGAACAGTTTTTCAAACGGTAACATTCACATTTTCCTATCATGTCCCTGAAGCGGGAAATTTTGAGAGTAATCGGATTTTTTTTATTTTATTTTTTTTAAATTGATCCCCTCTGGACTATCCTGTGTTAATGCACAGATCTCAAAATCAACTGGGAAATACTAAGGGGTGTACTAAATGTGTGTACAAAATTTCAAGCTTCTATCTTGATTAGTAAGGGTGAGGAAATTATTTAACAATGAGCTAAGAACATTCCCACAATGCCCCAGATGACCCAGATGTAATATAAAAATTTCATCAGACATTCCTATTTATCCTAGGATCATGATTTGTGCATTATTCTCTTCAGAATAAAACAAATTTTCAAACGGTACCCTTCACATGTCTCCATCATGTATCTGGGGCGGGTAAGTCACGAAAAAAGGAATTTTCTGTTAGAAATACCCTTTTTTCTTAATTTTTACCTCTGTGGATCCCTCCCCCTGTTTTAAGGCAGTGATCTAAAAGAAATCTGAAAAATACTGAGGAGTGCACTGAATAAATGTGCAAAATTTCAATCTTGTAGGTGCAAAAGTAAGCCCGCGAAAAACAATATTCCCCAAATACCCCAGATTTCCGTATAAAACCGGATCTCAGGTAACAGTTTCCTGAGACATCCCTATTTATCTTAAGGAGCATAGTATGTACATCATTTTCTTCAGAATAGAACAGCCTTTCAAACGGTACCATTCATATGTCTCCATCTGAGGCGTGAAAATCACGAAAAAAGCTATTTTTGTTAAAAATATCCTTCTTTTTTAAACATTTTTGCCCTCTGGACCTCGCTGTTTCCACGCAGAGGTCTGAAAATATCTGAAAATTATTAAGGGGTGCACTGAACGAGTGTCCAAAATTTCAGTCTTCTGAATGCAAAATGTAACCCGCCAAATAATAATAATAATAATAATAATAATAATAATAATAATAATAATAATAATAATAATAATAATACGCATAACAAAAAATATCTTTTTAAATTTATGATATCACACACTATGCCTCAACGCAGAAAGGCGTGAAAGCATATGTAACCTGTTCTAAAATGCCTCCAGTCTTAAAGAAAACGAAGTAAAAGCCTTATTGGTACTTTTTTTAATCGAATAATGAAGATTCTACCCTATCACCTAAAACTAGGTGATATAATTTAAAAGGTTAAGCATTAAGGAAAAAGTACAGCAACATTTATCAAAATGACACTTTCTTTCTCAATAGCTACTGATATTTGGCAGGAGCCTATTTTTAAAAACTCAGAACTAGCTTGCGGCATGAAATACATAAATTTCGCTTAAAGTTATAAAATTAACGTAAAAAATGGAGAGGGGATAGGACCCCTCTAAATACGTCCTATTATCTGGGAACAAACAAACAGATACGCACAAAAAATATTTTTCGTTTTAAATGTCGGTGGTGATTTCCCCGTTGGAATAGTTAACGATTTTAAAACCCAAACCCAATGTTACGAAAAGAATAAAGCAGGATTGCTCCGTTACCTGTTCAAAACGGGATTTTCCCTAATCATCCTCTGCATGACACTTGTTTTCATACTATACTGTACATTTGAGTCTCATTGTATTATGATTATTAACTTTCATAATCGAAATAACAGAACAGAAACGGGATTTTACTTATTTTCACTTTAAATTAATTTATTTCATAATTCGATTTAAATCAACGAATTAAGAAAAAACAATCAAGTGATTTAAATCTTGATTTAAATCGTGATTTAAATCAATTCACCCTGTTTCTTAGCAGGGAACATCTAACATTTTCACGGGAGACAGTGTCTGTTTATGGATATTGACATTTCCACGTTTATTTAAGATTGCTAGCTATACCTGGTTTCTATAGTAATGGAGCAAGTCGTAGGAATTTTAGAGTAAGAGCCTTATTTGAAACGTGAGCAAGGAGGGTCCTTGTTTACGAGGTTCAAATACTTTTTTTTTAACCGCAGTCTGACTGCATTCAACTAAGTGCGAACTTAAAGAATACTGGACTCAGTTTTCGGTGCGAGAACTTGACGACTGTTTTTGTAGAAACTTAACCGCAAACGAAGATTCTGCTGAAGGCACTTCACTTCTCTGGTGAGAGGAATTTTCTTATATTCAACCAACTCAATCCTATAAGTAACAGAATTAGCCTTTTTGATGGAGAATCTGTTTATAGACCATTCCATGTTTAGGACTTTATGCCAGACAGCTTTCTGATTAATGAAATTGTCTTTAAGATGTTGAGGGAGTATGATGTAAGAAAACACATGTCCTGCTCTCTCATGATTAAAGCACGACTTAGCTGCGTTAGAGAAAATCGGTTTGAAGTTATGGTCACTCCGGACTGAAAAGTTGGTCTGTTATTTCATGACAGTTAATTTAAAGAAACTCTTCTCAAGTCAGAGTACCATTCTTAAGCACCAAAATATCCTGTATGGACTGTAGAAATGCTTTATTTATCAAAGTTTCCCTAAACGTGTGGTGTGTACTGCTCTGTGCTTGTTAATTACCCTACACGAACTTAGCGGGCCGTTAAAATTTTTACAGGTAAAGAAGTACTATCAAATATCATTGGGCGCCCTCCACCTTTTTACTGATGTCGGACGTCGTAGGCTGAGCAGACTGGTAAAACAGGACAGGCAGCGAACTGTGGCGGAACAAACATCAGACTTTAATGCTGCGCAAAGTACAAGTGTGTCTGAACACACAGTGCACCCAACACTCCCAACGATGGGCCTCCGCAACCGACGACCCATCCATGTGTGAATGTTCACAAAAAGACATTCGCAACTACGACTGAAATGAACACGTAACCATCGCTACTGGACCTTGACGCAGTGGCAGAGCGCTGCATTGTCTGATGAATCCCGATACCTTCTTCATCATGACGATGGGAGGGTACGAATCCATCGTGTTGCAAGGGAATAACTCCTTGACACCTGTACTGCGGGACGGAGACAACCTGGCGGCGGCTTAATTAAGCTCTGGGGAACATTCGCGTGAGCATCCATGTGTCTAGTGGAGCTTGAGCAAGGCACCATAACGCCGAGGTGTATCGCATACTGCTTGCAGACTACGTACAGCCCTTCATGACGACCATGTTTCTCAACGGTAGTGGAATTTTTTGACAAGATAATGCACCATGTCACAAGGCCAGGAGTAATGGAGTGATTCGAGGAACATAGGGGCGAGTTCCAAGTGATGTGCTGGCCCTCCAACTCGCCGGCTCTGAACCAAATCGAACGCATCTGGGATGTGATTGAACGTGACGTTAGAGCGCATCATCACCTCCCTGGAATTTACGGTAATTAGGTGACCTGTGTGTGCACATCTGGTCCAACTCTTCCCAGCGACCTACCAAGGATCATTGCGTGCATGCCAAGACGACTCGTCTTTGTTATCCGTGCCAAAGGTGGACATACTGATAATTAGGTATATAGTCATAATGTTCTGGCTGATGTGTGCGTATATTTTAACTCGTATATTTTGTCTCGACTCGAATTCGAGTCGAGTCGAGACAGAACATGTCGAGTCGAGACTCGAGTCGAGACAGAAACATATTTTCGAGTCGAGACACGAGTCGAGACAACATTTTCTCGAGTCGAGTCGAGACAGGCTGAAATCTCGACTCGACTCGACTCGTGCGCATCCCTAGAAGGGAGTACACCGTTTTGCTTAAGTTTATGATTTTGTTTCACAGTAATAAGATCTTTATACGCTAACCAGGCCAAGAGAAAGGAGGGGCAAGGAAGTGAAAAGACAGCGACCCTGGCCTAAGAAAAGGTACCAGGTAAAACTTCAGTCAGGATGGCCGGTCGGAACATGGTTCGATGGTCCACCTTTAAAATACTGCTCGTTAGGCATACACACTGTCCAGGGCTTAAAGTGGCTTCAGTGAATAGCCACCTCGTCAGAATGCTTATCCACAGTGATTTGCGAGAACACAGTCAGCAATTAAAGTAAATAATCCCTGATCCATGTTCTTGATGTGGTTTGATAAATCATTAATAGTCGTTTCATAGACGGAACAAAAATAGTAATTAAAAATTAATGCACTGTGTTTGTAAAGTGACAAATGTTGCACATGAACTAAATTTTGACAGCAGGCTGATTTGTCGGAACGTAGTGCCGGCGCGTTCCGGCTCACTTTAAGCCGTGACACTGCCTCTCTACTACTAGCTGGGTAATTGTCACTCACTTTCGATGCATGTGATCTGAATTGGTTAACACCTGACTTTATTGTTTTTTTTTTTTTTTTTCGTTTTTAGACTGACGCTTTACAACGGTAATAATTTATAAACTGTATCGTCAAATTCAGGATTTCTTTATTTTTCTGTTACATCAGAAATACTTGTAATTTGAATAAAGATAGGACTTATTCTGAACAGTTTTTGGGGGACGGGGAGGATCACAGAGGCAGTGTAAAATTGTGATTGAACTATATTTAAAAAAAAAAAAATGTTAATGTTCAGAGATGTTCATATACCTTCTCCTTTAATGATTCTGGCTATTTCTTAGGCAATGGACAGTTATTAAAAATTGTTTCATCTATGCTCATATTATTATAAAATGTTCGAATAAAGTTCTAGAATAACCGGGAATGGAACTCTGATTTTAACCATATTTGGTAATGTCTTGCAATAAATGTTTTGCTACAAAGTCAGTGAACTTGGAGTGTGCTGGAGAAAGGGGTTGCGGTTTACGTTTATGGTCAAAGGAAGTACAGGTCGGTCTGTTGTCTGGGATACTGGGTGTGTTTTTATAAGGATTAGCAGAGACATACAGAACTTCGCTCTTTGTCGGAAATCTTGTGGTCCTAAATACAAAAGATATTTTATTGCTTTCCCTTTAAGTCAGAAAAATAGCAACATCTGGTATTGTTGTAAAGTGGAAAGGGACAATTGTAAGGTTAAAACAACGAGTTATTTTTACTAATAACCATCCTGGCACCCCAACCAAATATAATACACTTGATTTATTCTGAAGTTTGTGTTTGCAGTGAGCAAGGTCGCCGATCCTGGGGGGGGGGGGGGCGGTGGGACCCGGGACCCCAAAGCTCATATGCGCCCCTATGTATTTTTCTGAATATGTATGTTTTATATGTATTTTGTATTATTATATGTATCTTTTATAAATATACAAACCCACATCTAATGCCCCCCTCCCCAAAGTTACAGAGAAATCGGCGCCCTTGGCAGTGAGCAGTTCGTTTGAAGTTTTTTTTTGTATATATATGGCCTTCACGTGTATTGGTGTATAGTGGTTTCATTTTTTTATATTTTATCTGTGGTACCTGAACATTTCTAAAATTTCACAGGAAGTTGTGACTAATATGCAGTGCTCCAAAAAAAAAAAAAAAAAAAAAAGCTTTGTTGGACTATTTTAGTAAGAAGCCGAAACTTAGCAATATTGACAGTGCCAGCTGAGATAATGAGTGGCTAAACAATCTACTTCTTGCGTTTCAGAAGATAAAAATTCAAGTGCTAGTATGAAAACAGTGTCAGAAGATAAGAATTCAAATGCCGGTACTACTGTTGAAACAGTGTCACAAGATGAAATTTCAGAAGATCTTGATCCAGTCAAAGGTTGTGAAAAGGCAAATACATTTCTGGCAGTAGGTCCTGGTCCCTTTCAACCGCAATTGAAAACATACCCCAATAAAAATAGCCGCCGGTTCTGATCTGAGTGATATAGGCAACTTAGTTGGTTAGAATATAGCATTTCTCGAGATAGTGCTTTTCGGTTTTATTGTCGCACATTCTCCGAAAATATTCCGTAATCTGAAGACACCTTTACTAAGGAGGGTTTCCGTAACTGGAAGAAGGCCGTAGATAAATTCGGTACTCATGAGACAAGTAATGCTCATAAGACTTGTATTTCTAAGGCTGCGGAATTTCGAAACGCACTATTGCACGGATCAGTTGCGCGTAAATTAGACGAACCAAATACTTAACGGCAATAGAATATATTTGAAGCACTCCTAGATAGTATTTGTATTGTGCTCGCCGATGTGTTCCTCTTAGAGGCCATAGGGAAAATAACGAAAGTGAAAATAAAGGCAATTTACTAGAACTCTTATTGCTAAGATCCAAAGACAATGACGTGATTTTTCTGTATTATGTTAACAAAGAGAAAACCTTTAGGTACGTTAGTCCCGAATACCAAAATCAATTTCTAGATTTAATGTGTGAGTATATGCTGGGGAAAATAATTGATCGTGTGAAGACTGCAGGTATATATAGTGTCATCATGGATGAAACTCAAGATTTGAAGCGACATGAACAAGTATCAATTGTTTTGCGATACTGTGATGAAACATTAAATGTTCACGAAAGTTTTATCGGGTTTTACAACACTGGATAAAGTTTCACCGTGTTTTTTCTAACTGTTAACAAATGTGTTAATATCACTGGGTCTGAAAGTAGATAACATATGAGGGCAATGTTACGATGGTGCAGGCGCTATGCGTGGTCAGTACTCTGGTGTTGCAAAGAGGATCAGGGACATACACGATTTATCCTTTAGAGGAAATAGCAGATCACGATCAAATTTACGGCCCAGACGCGCATTTCCTGTTAAAAAAATGTTCATGACTTTTTATTTTTGTTCGTCTTAAAATGATGAGACTTGTTTTTGAATACACGTTTCAACTGTCCATGCACTTACAGAATACACGTGTGAATTTTTCTACTGTGAAAAATTTGTCGCAAGCCACTATCTGCAGCCTTCTGTCCTTATGGAATGAGAAAAGTTTCAATATGCTGTGGACAGAAACAGAAGAAATTGCAGAAACCATGGGGTGCAGTGCACCGAACGTTCCACGAAAAACACGAGTCTCACGAGCATTGATACTTCTTCCGAGTGTAAGACAGCAGCTGAATATTAAGCAGCCCATACACGTAAACACATGCCTGAAGAAACAGCCCGACTTGTATGAAAAATGATAAAACCACAGGCAAGTTGATCGTGTATGGCCTCGTTCATTCATGTTAAAAGTTTTCAAAATCTTCTGGAAACATGTTTGATGTTTTTGCCGTTCTGCGTGCATGTTTACCGTGTATGGGCTCGTTCATGCAAGGTGGCTGTTTTATATTTAGGTCCGCCAATCACGACAGCGGAAGAAATCACGTGAGTCTCTCCTCCGTCGCATGCCAAGGTCGTGCAGTTGCAGAAAGAAAAAGCACGCGTTTCCTCGTCCTCCACATTTCTCAAACTACTTTCAGTTGTTGGACAGCACGTTGGTACGTGTGTGGGCAAAAAATTCTTTCAAGATGCTTGATGAAAGAAACCTTTCATACATGTTGGTAATGCAAGTGCGTGCGTCTATGGCGCGCTTTACAGACGCGAAGTGTATTATTCCGTTATTGACATCCTTGTGGCAGATATTAGCAATACAAATTCAAAGAAAATGATATGCAGGTTCTTCATTCCCTCCAAGACATCTACACAAGCCATCAGCAGAAAGTATCACAATTGTCAGCAACACCTGCAAAATCCCCAAAGTTGAACTGATATCAGAGTTAACAGTTTTCTCCAATTTGTTTGTAGAGAGATAAGACTGAAAATGGTTTTTCATCGCGTCTATTTTTTTTAAAAATTGAACCTTTACGAATTCTTCCCAAACTTGAACCTAGTGTATAAGACTTTTCTAACCGTGCCTGTCAGTTCTGCAACCAGTTCCTTTTCGCGCTTGAGACGGCTAAAAACATACGTTCGTAGCACTATGGGTCAAGAAAAATTTCGTAGTTTAGCTGTGTTGTGCTTAGAAAGGTCTTACGACATTAACGTTTCTCAGATTATCGACACATTTGATTCAGAAGCAACACTTCGACGAAGGCGACTGCAGCTCCATTAACAGTTCAATTCCAGCTTCCATATCATTACATTTAGCAGTACGCGAAATATTAACTTATTAAATCAAAATTATAAATGTGGTATTTACTGGCTAATATTTGGATTTCCTAATATTGTGATTTCCATGTATTATTGATAAGCAGTATTTCTTTCAGAGGGTGAGCCGGGCCTACCCCTCTATACACACACAGTCAAGTGCAAAATACCATTCAGGCTAATTTTCAGAGAAAATCAGTATATCAAGAAACATATGTTTAACTATAATTTCCCTCTTTATTTTTAAAATACCCTCTTTGGAATTTTTTTCTGAAAGAAACACTATTAATGAGCTGGGATAAACAAATATGTTTATATTGTGCTGATAGGTTGTTCCAGGTAATTCCTTAACTACATTAAGGCTCAGGTCAATATGACGGTTTGGGCAAAGATCAGGGGAACATTGGCTAAGTGGGGCTTAAAATGGGCCGGAACGCACAAGTTCTGCGTTCCAGTAAGTCAGTGTGGTGTCCGAATTCAGTTCCTGTGCTGTACTTGTCTCGCTCCAAATTTGTATCTTTTCAGTTTATTATTTTCATATTTTACGCAGATTAATATCCTATTAAAGCACGATAAAGAATTAATCTAGAACTTTTCGTTCTGCGTCATTGTGTTCCGCGAAATTATTCTAGGAAAAGACGTTCCGGCTATTGAGTAAAACAATTTTTAGCACAAAGGCAAAGGTTTAATTTTAGGTCTCATCAGCAAAAACTGACGTAAAGTTAGGCTGGATATCTGCCTGAGTAGTATTTATATCATTCACACACTCCAACTACACAATGATGATCCAAAATCAGAGAGGGTTTCTCGAAACTACGGTGCTAAATATTTGGTTAAAACAATAGAAGCAAATGTATGGTTGGTTTCAAAAACTGACAATTTAAGGTCGAAGAGTACCAAATTTCACAAAATTAAATCCCCACGTTAAGCGGGTTTGCATATCCAGGCTCCTAACTATGAAAACATTTACGCTCACTCCAACCTCAATCATTTCACGAATTCAACCTGTTTTACGTATGTTATTAGGACATAATATCGATTGTGATTTATTCTAAAAACACTTTTATACATTGCAAGAGCTGTAACGTCCAAATATTTACTGAGAACTCATAGTCGTATCAGAATAAACAAAAGCGAGTATGGAACAGTAAACTGCTTTCACAAAAGGCAAAAGAAGATATGCAAAGGCATACAAAACGGTCGAGTGGTTCGGGTCGATACACTATCAATCACATGTTTGTGTGTTCTAACCCGGGAGCAAGTGGTTTCTTTCTTAAGTGTCTTCCTATTTTCATCCGGAGGCTGAAAATATTTCTTTGAGTAACTCATTGAAAACTTCTTTTCTTTCAAATTCGATTAGAACGGAACATTATATGAATTATGAATTTTAAATCCATAGCTAAAAAAAATGAAGTATACTCACTACTCCATTATCTTCTGATTTGTAACGGAAAACTATTTATAAACAGTAGTGACTTCAGAAAATTAACCTCGGGCGGAATTTCAATATGCGGGTGGAGGGCAAATATTGGTAGTCCACATTGAGCATGATCGAATATATGGTCCTGAAGGCGGAAATTTCTTAGCTCGAGAGGGATCTCAAATTCTCCCTCAGATCACGTCCTGAAAGCATCATTGCTTAAAAGCTTTTCGTAACAAATATAATATTACACTTGTTTCTCGTTCTACATTTAGAATTGGTAAAATCATAACTTATAGAGGATTATAATAAAAGCATAAAAATTACAATACCATTCATGTATAAATTATCCTGTAAGTTACCAACTTTGGGTCAGATTAAAACCCAAAAATATTTGTTTTCGGATTGCACTTAGAAGTAAGTCCTCTCTATATAATCCTGATTGGAAGCCATGTATAACTCTAATTAATTAATCAATATTTATACAAATATTTTTTATTTTACTATTTTTACTATTCAATATTATATACACTTCATTTCCAAAATCAAAATCTCGAAAATATATATTGTACGAGTGCAGATTCGTAAATAAATGATTATTTATCATATATATTGGTCTCTATTCGAAATTCTATTTAATCGAATCCGACAAGAACACAGACAGAAACATCGAGAACAGGTGAAAAAAAAGAGAGAAAAAAAGTACTGTATCCGGTGGAGACTCGAAGTTAGTTCGAATGGTGCTTTATAAGCCGAACGCCTTAGACCACTCGGCTATGGTAACAACTAGTGTTTGTAGTAAAAGCTTCGAGTAGTAATTCTTATTACAGAATAACATTTTCTATTGCCTAAAATTTAAACCTAATTTACTTTGATATAATATATCTATTAATTTGTTTCATGAACACGTTTTCGTTACTTTGATGAATGATGTATGTTGTTGATATATATTGTATTACACGTTCTTTCGTAAATATTATAGAAAGTATCAGGTTTATTTATGATCTTTCATGGAAATTGACTGGCGCATGCGCAGTACACAGGCAGTTCAATTAGAAGGCAAGGAAGGAAACGCTAACACACTGTTAGAATGTTTCCCCCGCAAGCAGTAGTTCCCAACCGAAGGACGGCGGGACGCACTTCCTCCTCCTGGGTTAGCGTGAAGGGTTTACGAAGTCCCTTCGTTGTGTTCTATTTCTTGAATGATTATGCACAATATCCAGTCACATCTTCTACATATTTGGATATTCGTAGTATAAATCGTAGTATAAATAAACCGTCCTCCACACACAGTGATTGTTGCTTTTCCAAGATTATAAACTGAAACACGTTTTATTTCAATAGAATATAAAAGTTTCAATGGGAGTGGTTACAACACCCCCAACCCCCTGGGTCTTTCATATGTCACCGCCTAAACTGTAACTTTCAAGTTAGAATCGAAAAATGGAGACATGTGACCTACTAAATATATTTTTAGTTCATTATACATTTTCATAAATAAAATATCCACAATTACAATGACAGGAAATGCTAAGTAATTATTGTAAATCTTTGTACTTTCATTTTCCCTCTTCTCAACTGAGCTTGAAAAATGTAAAAATGGGAGGTTAAGAATTTCAAATATTACGTATATTTTAGCGTATTACGAAATTATATTTAATAGAATCCGGCAGGATCACAAACAGAGAGGTGAAGAGGTAAAACAAACTGTACTGTGGTGGGATTCGAACTACTGTTGAATGGTGCCTCAGAATCTCTAGCCGAATGCCTTAATCCACTCGGCTAATGTGACAAGTTGAAAATACAGTAAGCGTGTTTCATGTTCAAACTTTTGTTACAGTATGAAATTTATTTTGTATTCTCTGAAGTTTACGCCTATTTTGGCCTGATGTAATAGTCTGTTGAAATTGTTTACGGTATTCTTTACTTTGACGAATGATGTTGTTAATATAGGTTCTATTACGTATTCGTTCATAAATATTACAACAATTGTCAGGATTATTTATGATCTTTCATGAAAATTGACTGGTGCATGCGCAGTAGAAACAGAAAGATGCACTTTACCGTCATTTGTCATACACGCCAGAACGCAAATTTCTAACAGGTTCTGAAAATGCCTCGCTCTAAAGGTTGTGGAAAACTGTCTGTTGCTCTGAGAGGAGAAATCATAGGCCGAGCAAAAATGGGACAAACTGTGCCTCAGATTGCTAGAGATCTGGGATGTGACAAGAAAACGGTCAAGAAATGGGTTCAGTGACATGAAGAAGGTGTTGAATGGTTCAGGTCTCGGTCAAGAAGTGGAAGGCCAAAAGTGACAACTGCAGCTCAAGATAAAGCTTTAGTTACAGAAGTAATCAACAGACCTCTACGCCACACGTCAATCCTCTTGGACAAAGCCAGAGAATATAATTGTTCTCACGAAACTATAAGAAGAAGATTATTGGGGGCTGGTCTACACTGTTCAAGACCCGCTAGGAAGACTCTCCTGACTGAATCTCACAAGGCCAGACGAATGGAATGGGCACAGAATAACATAACCCAACCTCAGTCATATTGGGACTTAGTCATCTGGACCGACGAGAAGGTTTTCAAGTCTAACCAACAAGGCAGAGTTATATTGTATAGACCGCGCGGAACCAGGTATGCTGAACAAAATATTATCAGAACTTCTTGTTCAGGACGAATATCAGCACACTTTTGGGGATACATGACGGCTGCTGGTCCTGGAGATTTGATTGCGGTGCCTGAGAGAATGATCAGCAGTGTTTACATTAATATCCTCGAAAATACGTTGTTACCGTCCTTAGAAAGAAACTTCCCTGAACAGGAAGAATATATATTTATGCATGACAACAGTGCTGTTCATACTTCCCGGCAAACACGAGAGTGGCTAAGTGAACATCCAGAATTAATTTGTATTGAGTGGCTCTCTCTATCCCCAGATTTGAACCCAATTGAACATATGTGGGCCTACATGGTGCAAGAATGGGAAGAGAGACGTGAAGACAGAGACCAAACGTTTATTCAAAATCATGTTATGGAACTGTGGCAACATTTTCGTGACACACCGTCGTATTGCTCGAGACTTGTATCTAGTATCCCCTTCAGACTTCAAGAAGTTATTGACTCTGGAGGTGATTACACGAAGTACTAGTGTGTTATTTTTTGTGTAAACATTTATTTAAGTTTCATTTATTTATTATATTTTTTTCAAGAGCAATACTTTAGTTCTTCATTCTTTTCCTTTGTTTGTTTACTTATTAGTTCGTTAAAACGTTAAGGAAGAGTAGTATATCTTCAAAACGTATTTGTGAATTTACTTTGAATGTTTCTAAGAATACGTTTACTTTTTTTCTTACTCTATATCATGCCCAATATTACTTTCATTTCAGTTAATTAATAACTTTATTTCACATCTCGGATAAAAGTATTATTGTCTTTTTAACGATGTTTTTCTTTTTGATTGTGTAATTTTTAGTTTCATTGAATTATCTCAATTCGAATGAATAAATCACATTTTGTTTATTGCCCCTTCCTTAGCTAGATTCGAATTCGAGAACAATGTGGTGCAATTTACGTTCTTTATTCTTCATTATGTGCAGTAATGACAATATTAATTATTTTTCATGAGTCCAGTTGGTCAGTGAGAACTTGGACAAACATTAACCTGATGATACTTTACGCAATGACAAGCGTAAAATACATTTTAGCTGTTCTTTATACTTCACAGCGATGAAACATTCTAACAGTGTGTTAGCGTTTCCTTCCTCGCCTTCTAATTGAACTGCCTGTGTACTGCGCATGCGCCAGTCAATTTCCATGAAAGATCATAAATAAACCTGATACTTTCTATAATATTTACGAAAGAACGTGTAATACAATATATATCAACAACATACATCATTCATCAAAGTAACGAAAACGTGTTCATGAAACAAATTAATAGATATATTATATCAAAGTAAATTAGGTTTAAATTTTAGGCAATAGAAAATGTTATTCTGTAATAAGAATTACTACTCGAAGCCTTTGCTACAAAACACTAGTTGTTACCATAGCCGAGTGGTCTAAGGCGTTCGGCTTATAAACCACCATTCGAACTAACTTCGAGTCCTCCCCGGGTACAGCACTTTTTTCTCTTTTTTTTTTCACCTGTTCTCGATGTTTCTGTCTGTGTTCTTGTCGGATTCGATTAAATAGAATTTCGAATAGAGACCAATATATATGATAAATAATCATTTATTTACGAATCTGCACTCGTACAATATATATTTTCGAGATTTTGATTTTGGAAATGAAGTGTATATAATATTGAATAGTAAAAATAGTAAAATAAAAATATTTGTATAAATATTGATTAATTAATTAGAGTTATACATGGCTTCCAATCAGGATTATATAGAGAGGACTTACTTCTAAGTGCAATCCGAAAACAAATATTTTTGAGTTTTAATCTGACCCAAAGTTGGTAACTTACAGGATAATTTATACATGAATGGTATTGTAATTTTTATGCTTTTATTATAATCCTCTATAAGTTATGATTTTACCAATTCTAAATGTAGAACGAGAAACAAGTGTAATATTATATTTGTTACGAAAAGCTTTTAAGCAATGATGCTTTCAGGACGTGATCTGAGGGAGAATTTGAGACCCCTCTCGAGTTAAGAAATTTCCGCCTTCAGGACCATATATTCGATCATGCTCAATGTGGACTACCAATATTTGCCCTCCACCCGCATATTGAAATTCCGCCCGAGGTTAATTTTCTGAAGTCACTACTGTTTATAAATAGTTTTCCGTTACAAATCAGAAGATAATGGAGTAGTGAGTATACTTCATTTTTTTTTAGCTATGGATTTAAAATTCATAATTCATATAATGTTCCGTTCTAATCGAATTTGAAAGAAAAGAAGTTTTCAATGAGTTACTCAAAGAAATATTTTCAGCCTCCGGATGAAAATAGGAAGACACTTAAGAAAGAAATCACTTGCTCCCGGGTTTGAACACACAAACATGTGATTGATAGTGTATCGACCCAATCCACCCGACCGTTTTGTATGCCTTTGCATATCTTCTTTTGCCTTTTGTGAAAGCAGTTTACTGTTCCATACTCGCTTTTGTTTATTCCGATACGACTATGAGTTCTCAGTAAATATTTGGACGTTACAGCTCTTGCAATGTATAAAAGTGTTTTTAGAATAAATCACAATCGATATTATATCCTAATAACATACGTAAAACAGGTTAAATTCGTGAAATGATTGAGATTGGAGTGAGCGTAAATGTTTTCATAGTTAGGAGCCTGGATATGCAAACCCGCTTAACGTGGGGATTTAATTTTGTGAAATTTGGTACCTACCCAAGTGGAAATTTGTGAATATATTTTTGTCGAAACAAAGAAAAGTATACACGTGCACAAGTGAACAATGTATATTATATACTTCTAATTACAGCTTGTGAATCTTACAGTCAATAAATAAAACTTGTTGTCTCTTAATAATGAAAGAAAAGAAGAATCGCAGTTCACGCTCATGCCATGTAGCTGCCACCGCAAATTCAAACTTTATAATCGATTTTTATACCAAAGGCAATAATTCGAAATATGTTGCTGCTTCCAATCTAAAGTAGGAATTAAAATATACGCCTGGTTGAATTCTCAACTTTCTGTGATCAGTTGTTAATGTATAATGCTCTTTCTTAAACTTCCATAGGGAGAGAGCATACATAACTCAAAGAAGTATGGAGAGATGTATGCTTGCAATAACCCGGAGAGATAGAAAAAAAAATTATATGGATCAAGAAGATGACAAGAATGACCGATATCATCGCGAAAATAAAAGGACTCAAGTGTCAGGGAGCTGGTCATATTGCAAGAAGTACTGACGATATGTGGACAAAAGCAATCCTTGACAGGATCCTAAAGGAACGAAAACGATCTAGAAGATGTTGTAATACAATACGGTGTGACGAAATTAGGAAGCAGTGTGGAGTAAGATGGAAACGAACTACAGAATATAGATGCATGTGAAAAAGAATTGGAGAGACTTTCAGCAGTGGGTCGACAAAGGTTGACAATTATACATACATACATATATATATATATATATATATATATATATATATATATATATATATATATGTGTGTGTGTGTGTGTGTGTGTGTGTGTATGTGCACGAATGTTTTGCCCCCCGACCATGTGGGCCAAGGTTACGCTTATGCATCCATGTGTCTAGTGGAGCTCGAGTAAAGCACCATGACGGCCGAGGCGTATCGCACACTGCTTGCAGACTACGTACACCCCTTCATGACGACCATGTTTCCCAACTGTAGTGGCAATTTTCGAAAAGATAATGCACCATGTCACAAAGCCAGGAGTGTGATGGAGTGGTTCGAGGAACACAGGGCCGAGTTTCAAGTAATGTGTTGGCCCACCAACTCGCCGGATTTGAACCCAATCGAACATATTGGGATATGATTGAACGTGACGTCAGAGCGCATCGCCTCCCTCCCCGGAATTTACAGGAATTAGGTGACCTGTGTGTGCACATGTGGTGCTAACTGTCTCCAGCGACTTACAAAGGATCATTGTGTCCATGCCAAGAGCATTAGCCGTTAGGTAGGTAGTCATAATGTTCTGGCTGATGTGTGCGTATATTTTAACTCGTATATTTTGTCTCGACTCGAATTTCGAGACGTCTCGACTCGAATTCGAGTCGAGTCGAGACAGACACCGTCGAGTCGTGACGGAAACATATTTTCGAGTCGAGACACGAGTCGAGACAACATTTTCTCGAGACGAGTCGAGACAGGCTTAAATCTCGACTCGACTCGACTCGTGCGCATCCCTACTTGCGATCAGTAACGTGAAATATTTGGACTCATGGGCGCCACATTAGTTTACACAGGCTAATAAGAATAACCGTTTAGAGGTGTTCAGTTTTCTGAGTGTACGGAATAACCATGAAAGTTTCCTGCATCAGATTCTCACTTTTGGTGAAAAATTGACGTGCAACGTGGATCGTGATGGTCATGACAGTGCTTATATTTTCACCAAAGTAAATTATGATTTCCAAATCTCCTACAAGATAATATTACTGGTATGGTAATCTATTGATCCATAATAACTTTTTCTGTCGAGGCGAAACCAACTATGCGGTTCGTTACAATAATAAACTTCATAAAAATGCTCCGCTCCTTTTCGATCAAGTATCCAGAAAAGTTCAAAAGACATAATGTTCTCATGTTGCATGACAATGCAAGAATAAACATAGCTCAAAGGGTAGACTCTACATGAAGTTTAACATGAAACCCTTCCTCATCCGCCCTATTCCTCTCACTTTTTTCTCATCGATCATCATTTCTTCCGGTATCTCGATCAATTCTTGCGAGGGAACTCCGTACATTTAAGCGCCAACGTACGATTGATGATTTCTTTGGATCGCAAACTCCAGACTTTTTTCCACGGAATCTAATCGTTGGCTGTGCTATTGCAGAAGTGGTGGCTGCAAATAGCGACTATCTTGATTAAGCAGGCATTGTAGTTTTCAATATTTTGGCCTTTGAAAATGGCGCACTTGGAGTGAACATTTCATTCGTACCAACCTAATAATTTTAGCTTCTCTAACTCTTCATTTGATACCTCTTTTAAAATATCAATATCAAGGACAGTTTATACAGGGTGTTTCAAAACAACACTGACGACGATTGGGAGATGATTCCTGACATCAATAAAAGACAAAAAGCATGAACCATCCCGGGTAGAAATGATTCCTTTCGGGGCTACAATTACATGAAAATTTATTTAAAAAATACAAAAACAGCGATAATTCGAGAACGAAATATCGGATAGAAGTCGGGTAAAAGAAAATACCCATTATTTTAGTTGTAGATTCTATTAATACACAATTGGATGTGGTGCACGCATCAAAGGTGAGCCTAGAAAAACTGTTGAATTATTGGGGTAATTTATCAAAACTTTGATGGGGAAAATAAACATAAATGAACTATAATATTTCAACAAGTAGAGAGAAAGACCAATAAAATGATTAGTCTAAAGTATTGTACTGGATGAAGGAGATATATGAACATTATATAAAAACGATTTAAAAAACTGGAAACCTTTGAAATGTGGGTGTGGAAAAAATGGAGAATTAGCTGGGTCGAGCAGAAAAAAATGAGAGGGTGTTAGAAATAGTGGGGGAGAAAATAATAATTTTAGATGTAATTGAACAGAGGAAGAGAAACTGGTCGGGACATTGGCTGAGAAGGAACTGTATTATGCGGAACGTTAGAGGGTATGGCAGCAGAAAAGAGAGAGGAGGGAACGAAGAAGATCACAGTTGATGGACAGTCTCAAAAAAGGAAAATCATTCGTGAAAACGAAGTCGTTGGCTGAAGGCCGTGAGCATGGAAGCTTCTCAGTTGCTGCAAGTGAGAAGTCAATAATGGCAGAACATCTATGATGATAATGATGATTATTACACGTGTTATGTTATTGTCTTTTTTCCCTCCTACTTCTGAAGTTCTCCTAATTTAATTTCATTGCCTCATTCTCTTCACGGTGCCCTTCTACTTTTTTGTGTCCTAATATGTATCCGATGTTCTTAATCATGTAAAAGTTAAATGTTAGTAACAACGCCAGAGGGGTTAAGAACAGCGAGTGTCCTGTCCGTTGAAGATGAATTTTCCTCCCGGACATGTTCTATTGTAACATACGTCAAGTAATACAAAACTACCCTTTTCAGTATACAAAAATTTGCTACCCAATTTTTTCTTCCTCTTCACTTGCTCTCTCCCCATAAGAAATTAAATCTGGAGTCATCAATATATTGAGAATTCTCCAATTAGATTTCATCCTAATTAAGAACACTTTTCACTGACTATTTTACAGGTTAAAATGTAGTTATTGCGATTGATTGAAACAGTTTGTACAACGCTGTTTTCTACGTAAGTCTTGTAAAATTGATTTTAAAACTTATGCTAAGTGCTGCACATCGTAATGTGGCATACGCTAATACGAAATGTGTTAAGTAAACATCCTCTCATATTAATGTCTAGACCAATCAGATATGAGTTGAAATGACCTGTACTATTTCTTGACGCAGTCCCCTGCCACTACAATATGTTTTCCCATCTATCTATACCTTCTTTACTTCAACATTATGAGGTCTGTCATGGATATATAGTTGGCATAGCTTCTTTCGGTGCGGAAGAACCGAGTTCGATTCCCGGAACTCATGTTTTTTTAATCCCACGTTAAGCTGTAAGTTTACTTCTCATAGTCTCGGTTCAAAAAGAGACGCTAAACTCTACATCAACCAACTAACTTAGACATCGTAGAAATTTGCCTGAATGACTTCTTTGCCCATGATATGGTTAATAGTGAAATAGGCTCTAATAAATCGAATTTAATAAATCTTTATATGGTATTCATGCAATTTGCATTTTGTTACAATTAACCTAGAACAGTAGTTCCCAGTCTTCTTAACAATATGATCCCCTTTTTGCTACCTTTTCTTCCTTACGTATTATATATAGTTATATATAGTTATAGTTATATATAGTTATAGTTATAGTTGTAGCTATAGTTATAGCTAATTAGCAAAGAATTATTCTTTCAATTTGTAATATGCATAGAGTTCATCAAACAATTTTTTGTTTTGCATGTAGCTATGAAACAAAATTACTAAATTAAAATTAAAAATTATAAAATTACTACTCCCGTCACTCCTTACACAGCTACTCGTGGGACAACTATCTAGGTATTACTTTCAAATCCGCAATTAAAAGCAACTTAAAACATACCTTAATAAGCCCTTATCTCTATTGAACGTAAATTACAGAATCTGTAATAGTGACCGATGGTCTGTTATGCCGTTGAAATAAAATTATTGCTTAATTGATGAAAATACATTGAAAGTAGCCTAAATAGTTTGTAGTTATCTATTAACTGGCATTTGTTATCATTTTAAACCACAATTAATGTCATTTTAGTGTAAATTTTCGGAAAGTAATTTGTATTGTCATATGCTGTTAGTCTTTTCTTAATACCCAGGTAAAGCGGATAAGTTGACTGCGTCATGGATGTTTGGGAATGGAACTCCGATATGTAGTATTGTACTGTAAGGACAATGGATTTGCTGGATACAGCAGTGCTTCATTTACAATGTAATACGCTTCCATTTCGTAAAGTAAGTGACACTTTACTTCTTCACTTTCTCTTGCCTTGTTTGTGAGTTAGTTATTTATGCTTACGGGAGAAGGTGCATCCAGGCCCGTGCTGGGATACTAATAAGGGCGGTGGACAAGTCTACTAAAAGGGCGCCCATACAAACGTCAATGCATATGTCAATGTATATATATATATATATATATATATATATATATATATATATATATATATATATATATATATATATATATATATATGTGTGTGTGTGTGTGTGTGTGTGTAACTTAATTACTGTAATAAACGTCGGGAACTGATTCCCTAAATAAAACGAAAAGTATAGACCAACCTGGATCTAGAAATATCTGGGAGCGATGACCACCCAAAAAGTTTCGGAAAAGTGCAAAATCAGCCATACTCGAGAACAAAACGTCGGATCGAAATCGGGCAGAAGGGAATGCTCATGAATTTTAGTCGTAGATTAATGTGTGCATGGGCGGTACAAGGGTGACTCCTAAAGAAACTGAAGTATTCTTTCGAGTATTTTATTAAAAGCTGAATGAGGAAATTGAACAACAATCAAGTACAAGATTTCAATAATCAAAACAAAGAGTACATCGTTCAAATTAGAACACTTAGAATTCTAAAGAAAGAGAGATGCACATGTGTTATTGATATATTTTGTTTCAGTAGAATAAACTATAGGAAGAATTTAAATGAAACGAAGTCTTTAAACTGTCACAGTTATATCTTCTAGGCTAATGGTAACGGATGATAATTGAACGGCTTCCTGTCCAAACTAAGAGTGTACGAAAATGAAAAAGTAACTTTGATTCAGATTAGGTCTATAACGACTGTGCATAAGATAGTCAGGCGGCAAAGATCATGTATGATGAATGAAAGTACAAGATATTCTT
Source organism: Thermobia domestica (assembly GCF_964235325.1). Classification (NCBI taxonomy): domain Eukaryota; kingdom Metazoa; phylum Arthropoda; class Insecta; order Zygentoma; family Lepismatidae; genus Thermobia; species Thermobia domestica. Next base: position 169,045,825 of record NC_137464.1, on the reverse strand, counting down.
CACATGACAACATTGATTCCCACAAATTTTGTGAACATACTTTGGGCGAAAGTAAGCTGCATTAAAAGATTTCTTCCTCGTAATACTTAATTCCATGCAAGATAATAATTCCAAGCACAAAAGCAATGAAACTTGACGAAACACTAGCTGTGGCGCGTGTTGCACTATGATACAAAGAAATTACCGATTTATTCTCTTTTGTACAAAGTAGGATAATTGTGAAATACTTAGAGGTATCTTGTACAGTATTTGTGCATATGTACACGAGACAGCTGTGAAGAATAACAGTTCACGGTCTAATATTGTCGACAGTTGACCGTATTGCAAATATGATATCGGCGAAGCAAATTTTTTCGCGTGCGGTCAAACACGCCTGAAATTTCGGAGATGACTGCATCAGCTATATTAACTCGAACAACAAGTACTCTGGCTGTCGTGGCTGGTATTGTATACAAAAGACGATTCATACCCTCTCCCCATCCGAAAATAAAGTCAAGGGACATGAGGTGGGGTGAACAAGGTGGTCATAGCACAGGTCCTTCCCTCCCAATCCAACGATCTGAGAATGTTTCATTTAGATGGGTTTGCATTTTCCTGTCACAATGTGCAGGTGCACTCTCATGCTGGGATTACATCTGCTGTCTTATGTTCAAGGGCACATGTTCTAACAATTTTGGGAGGACATTATGTAAAAGTAAAATATACGTACTCCTACATAGGCGAGCCGGTAATAAATACTAGCTTACCACAAAGTTATCGACCATACCGCACCGCGCGCTCACACTAAACCTCTGGTGCTGATCGTTCACGAGAGTTGCATGCGAATTTAACGCCCTTCACATGGTTACTGCTAGTTTCAGGATGGTCTCGATCATTCCCAGTACGCTTCAACTGTCCACATAGTGCGATTTCCTCCGACTTGACGTCGGGGAGGTTGGAGAGACCCTATTTCTCGAAGGCGAATATGGAGGCGTGGAAAAATACAGGAAAAATTACTCTGCTTTGAGGGCGACGGTCACGATATAGGCGTCTCGCCTCTGGGCTATTTCCCCTTGCCTCTCCATAAATGAGATGCCAATCTTCCAGCTCGTGGACAGGGTAATTTGCCATTGCGCAGGAACGTACAGATTAACACAATTTTACCTCAACACCAACGTCAACACTTTTATACAACCGTTATTACCTGAACACAACCCTCTACCGTTCAACGCAACAATTCCTATCCTGTTACACAGCAATTCCACAAATAATACCAGAGCATTGGACTATGTATATCACTCACAAGTTGGGTAGATGAATACTGCAACACAGCCACGCTAATTGACGCCATTCCACAACATAACTGCAAGACAGCCTTCTACGAGCCTCTCGCAATTGGCGATAGTTCTGTAGTGTGCGACCAAAGCATCATGCTCTTAGTGAAAATACTATGAGCCACGTATGTGCTGCTACGTGCATCCAAAAATACCACATTCTCTTTCCTCCGTGTAGTTATTCCGTCCAGCACCAAGGTACATTTTAACGTCGAGAAAAGATTATCTCCCATTTTTTGGATGTAATTCCAACGAGCTTTCTTCTAGAAAATTTCTCCAACAGTAACAATCGAAATGTAAGTGGGCTACACTAGGACCTTTTTGGTATATTCACAATAACAATGTAGTTTTCGTAGCTCAGGAGTAAGGGAGTAAGGGGCGGTTTGCTAACTCCAAGGAAAGGGAAAAGCCCTTCGAAAGTATCCCTGAAGATTCACCTGGTGGATAAATCAATTATACTGTCCCAGCGCAATTATGTAACGTATACATTTAGTGTTCCGTCCATTATTGTTGCTTCTGTGCACAGAAATATCATGTTCCACGGAATTACATATTACTAGAATAAAACTCTTTAAAACAGCTTAGTTTTGCCCAATATGTATTCACGCAATATTTGGGAATCCTTGTGACATGTGGAGAATCTTTTGTACACTCGTTCATTACATATAATATTTGCATTTTTGGATACTACATGTTACGTTTCTTTGCATGCAGCCTGACTGTCCTATGCACAGTCTCTTTAAATCTAATCTCGATCAAAGTTATTTTTTCCATTTTCACACACTCGTAACTTGGATAGGGAGACGCTCATTTATCATCCGCCATCATTAGACTAGAAGATATGACTATGATAAGTTAAAGACTGTTTCATTTAAATGCTTATTCCGAGAGTTTATTCTGTATTGAGACAAAATGGATCAATGGCACATAATATATCTTTCTTTCTTTCGATTCTAAGTGGTTTTCTAACTTGAATGAAGTGCTATTATTTTTGATTGTTGAAATCTTCATTGTTGAACTTGATTGTTGTTCATTTCCTCATTCAACGTTTGATAAAATATTCAAAGGAATACTCCAGTTTCTTTGGGAGTCACCCTTGCGCCGCCACTGCACTATATCCGAGTGTATACTAATGGAATCTACGACTAAAAATAATGGACATTCTCTTTTATCCGACTTCAATCCGACGTTTTGTTCTTGATTTTTCACATCCAACTGTTTTTAAAAATTTTATTTTACAATTTTCCGACAAAGTTTCGGTGATTAAGACCCCGAAAGGAGGCACTTCTGCACCCAGCTTTATATATACTTTTCGTTTCATTTCGATGTCAGGAATCGCCTTCCAGCCTTTGTTATACTAATTAAGTTACACTCCGTATATATAAGGGCACCATTTTATGTATTAAAACCACCAAATTTGTTTAGTAACGTCAATAGCTAAACTGTGAAAACATCTTCACTAGAGAAATGCTTTTTAGTTCTTGTTATAATTTTTTTTTGTCAAACAAAACAAAGCTAAATATATACAAATAAATCAATATAGTTATATTTTAGAAAAAACAATAGTAACTGATTATTCGAAAACAGTTCTAAAACACACAGGGACAATCAAATTTGTAAATAAAGAGTTTAAAAATACTTGAATTGCTTAAACTGCGCTATATCGATTGCGCTTAGCTTCTGAAAGTTATTTTAGCAATAAATGATTAAGAGCAGGGAAAACTCTTATATTAAATTACCAAATAAACCTACATGTTAATTGCTTTACTAGTAATTTTATACATATTTTTTGAAAAGTGATTGTACTCTTCACAAGCGGTGCAAATCTGTCTTCAACATTGGGGAGGACACGTAAGACCGTTTTTTTTTCTGTTAAGCGATGCTCAAAATATTTGTGAAGTTGAAAGACAATCCTGAGGAGGATCAGGGAGCAGAGTTGTCTTCAACATTATGAGGCGGGCAGATTTGAGGCTTATTATGGGGGGACATCAATTTCATCTCACTTTTCTTTGTGGTAATCGGACACAAATCATCACATTTTTCCCCCCAAAAAGCACATTTCAAATCGGATTATTGGGGGGGGACAGTCCCCCTAGTTCCAAGATTGGAGGCGACATGTCCCCCTCATCCCCCCGGGATTTGCGCCAGTGCTCTTTACCTGTTCTCAGCCAATAGCAACTGGATGAATATATAATACAAACTGGTGTACAGAAGACTTTAAAAAAAAATATATTTATGATGTGATATTTCGCAGGCCGCCTTTCATAAGGGTGTACTGTACCTTTCACAGGTTCTGTACCAACAGCTACTATGTGAATTTACCAGGGGCGGATCCAGGAGGGGTGATCGGGGCGATCGTCCCCCCAGAAGAGGAAACTTTCTTATTTTATATATATATATAAATAAAACCCATCCCAAAGTTTGGAGCCCTTAATAGTAGCAGTATGAGAACCCACCGCCCCCACAGAAGTCGGTCCTGGATCCACCCCTGGAATTTACTATACAAAACTGGTATCCAGAAGAACAACTAAAACCACTCATCTATAATGCGATGTTTCGCAGGGCGCACTGTACCCTTCAGGGATTTTTTTTATCAACAATAATAGTACGTATTCAGTGTAGAGAACTGTGCTTTACAGAAGAATAAATTAAACCGTTTATTTTTTATGTGGTTTCGCAAGGAGGCAGAAGCGCTTTATCTACTGAAGGTGATGACGTATACCCATCCATAGGAGTACAATATTGCCTCCCCACTACCATCCTTGGATTTTCGAAAGGAGTTCAGTTTTTCTAAATACTTACCAAAATATATACATTTGCCTACTCACACTAAAGTATTTAGTATTTATTGTAGTGAACAAAGCTATGTAATGAGTGTAAATATTGCTTTACATGAAATATTGCTTGGATCAAGGAGCTTACCTCCCTTGTGAAGAAAAGTCGTGCGGCTACTTCAGGACATATGTGTTCGAGGAAAAACATTTTGTTATTCGTATACTGTAGCCGCATAGGAGAGTACTCCCTTAATTGATATAATAACGTCATGGACTTAGAGAATGACCGTTTCGCTTACTTGAAGAATTTTGATAGGATATTATTCGACCCAACAGGAGAAAACTAATGATAACACAATGTTGTTAGTACATAAATGTCGACATCCATAGAATGTAAAATACTTGACACGTTACCTGGGACGGATACTATACACACATGTCATATGTCTTATCTTTCCAGAACTGAAGCAAAAAAATATCGAAATGCATCGTTTTCATTGATTTTGTTGCTCAACCAATTTTGCAAATTTCCATTCTTATGAATGCTCCAGCACACTATGTGAAAGCTGTGCTTTGATTATGACGAAGCACAAGCTCTGCCAGTGAAGTAATTATTTTATTCTGTTGGACATTTCTATGGCATATATTTATATTAGTGACATTGTTTTAGCCTTTGTGTTTTATTTGCGTTTATATGCATTTTCTATATATTGTCAGCTATTTTAATTTACTGCTACTTCCGATTTCAATGTTGATCTTGTTGAACAAACAAGGTAATATACAAGCATGTATGTAAGCAAAAATTTATTTTGGGAAGGTTCCAAAGCTTTTAGGGATCTAAATTCAACATGAAGATGACTTATATTACAATTAGTGAAATCACTTCTAAAATATAAGACTAAATTTACAGAAAAGTTGGGATTTCAAAGGGGACGAGCGGAACCTGACAAGAAGTGTTTTGTTAGAACCGATTCAGCGAAAACCCTTAGAAGAAAGGAATGATAAAGATTGAAACCAAAGGTTTTAAATAATATTCTGAAAAAAATTTGGACCGGCAGCTACGCAAGGCTCTGTCCTTTTTGTCTACTGCCATTGCGAGTGACGTTGGAGCCCATTTGCATTAAGGTAAGGTAGGTATGTAACTACCATGTGATACGAGGGACATTATTTGATTTCGTTGCGTATCCTCTCGAAAGCAGTGTTGCCACTACTAAAGTTCCAACCGTCGTACATAGTATTTTTCCATGTTCATTATAGCCTTCTCAAAATTGTCTAACCAGACAACTTCCCTAGTAAGTGAACTATGCAATCTATGTGACCTAAAATCAACGTTGTTATTTAGTAATACAAAATCTCTATAATTTTCTAAATGACCGTCAAACAAATACACAAAGAATTTAATCCATTTTAACAATACCTCAAAATAATTTATTTTTAAGGTACATTGTTTGAGATTTAAAATAATAATTTTGTTGTTAGGTAATTACGAAAGTTAATTGTATTTCTATTATAAGCAATCGCGTCTTGGTGAAGAAAATATAATCTGCCTGCTGAAACTGAATTTCTCTACAGTCATTGAAACGATAATGAGGTATTTAATTTGCATATATTTACTTTATAGTTATATATTTTTAGAACGATTTTAACTTTTCATTATTTTAGTTACTCATTGGAAAATTATACTTTTATATCAGCAGCGATATTCATTGCAATGTATACAAGCGTTCAGAAAGTTTGATCGGCCACTTCCCTTTAAAAAAAAAAAAAAAAAAAAAAATACTCTTAACCATAGAAAGATAAATTGCTCAATAGCATTTTTCTTTTGGAGGTAAGACGTAAGACTTCAAGAGTTCTTAGAAAGAAGTATTCAGACAGGGTCTTTTGGAACAGTAGGTTTTGAAGTGATGTTTGTTTTCGAGTTTTAATTATAATTTTGTTAGGCCTATATATAGAAAATCTGTTATTGAATAATAGAAATATCTTATTAATTACTGTACCCTACAATCAAGGGCGCCCATCACGGGGGCGCTCGCCCGCCCTACAGGAAATTATACTTCGGAAGATCGAAAACCCAATAGGATTTTTAGAATAGTTACAGCAAAATTTGCAACTATATTTGAAATGTCTCTTATACTTGCCCCCCCTCTGGAAACCACAACATGGGCGCCCTTGCCTACAATTATCAGATAAACTCACAAAGTTTCATTTGATAAAAGAAAATGGAGCTCCCTCGTGGCTAAGCGGTTAGCATATGTGCCTTTGGCGTGAGAGGCTCTGGTTCGATTCTTGGCGAAATTCATATAGTTCAGATACCACGTTAAACTGTAGATCCAGTCTTATTTAGCCTCTCTACTAAAATGAACGCTAAACTGAAAATCAATTAAATCAAATCAAAATGTTTTTTAATATAGTTTGAGAACCAATGAAGACTTTCTAACCTGCTATAATTCTGCTTGTAATAAGTCAGCGTTTCCCAACCGGTGTGCCGCGGCACACTGGTGTGCCGCGAATAGGTCACTGGTGTGCCGCGAGGAAATCGAAACAAAATTGTTAATTCTATAGGAATCAAATTGCAAGACATAGGAAAAAATATATTTGTATTTCACATTACTATGAACCTCTACTATGAATCTACAAAAGTTTCATACTGTGTTACTTTTCTGTACATTTTTAATGTTGAGAAAAGTATTTGTTATCATTGTCATGACCATTATTGCTTCATTGTTGTTGCAGTTTATTTCGTAACTTGAAATTTTAAAATATCATTCAATCCTTTTGACAAAGCAAACATGCGTAAAAATTACCTACATTTGTCTTTAAATGTACAAGAGACATATTTATTCGTTCGTTATTTAGTGATCTTCCTTTCTAGTGAAAGGTTGGATACAGTTTTCGAAAGAGAAAGTGGATTTTTAAGAAAACCCGAGTCCTACTGCAATTGTTTACTGTTTTAAAATTAGAATGAACAATAAGCATAATGATTTGCCACAAAGAAAAACCAGTCATCGAGCTTTCTTGTCTGTGACAAGATCAGTAGGCCTAATCACAGAAAAAAAAAATCACGGTATTTCATATATACAAATAATATATATATATATATATATATATATATATATATATATATATATATATATATATATATATATATATATATATATATATATATATATATGAATGTGCCGCGAGAATTCAAGTTACACTTGTAGTGTGCCGCAAGTTGAAAAAGGTTGGGAAACGCTGTAATAAGTGATGCATTGGAAATTCAAAATAATAAACACAATAGCAAGATGTTAGGCCTTGGATTGCTAAGGGTTGTTGTGCCATGAGTTAAGATCTTTATTTTCATGAGTCCACATCTTCAGATAGCAATATTTTAGGTAATTAATGATACTTTTATTTTTATTAACAAACTTAAAAACAGAAAAAAGTTTCTAAAACAGGTTCTGATACAGTACTGATAGCATACAGTATATATTGTAATGAAAACTATTTTCATAATACTAGGTTCAAATTGCTAAATTACAGCAGTGGAAATTGTACCTTTAGTTTCTCTCTAGCGGCAAAGATGAAATTTGAAATATCGAGGAAAATTAAAATTCCGAAAGCTCTCCCAACAGGAATCGAACCCGGGACCACGCTCTTACCCCTAAACCAGCAGGTAAGTATTATCATAAGTAAAAATATTATGTTACATTCCGATTTAAAATCTATAGGCAGGGACATACTCAAAAATTTATTGCGGGAGTTCCTAATTTAAGAAGAGGATAAATTACACTATTAAAATTTGTAAAATTACACCTAATATTTGGTTAAATTTGTAGAAAAGTTGGAATTTCGGAAACCGAGGACGCACCCCCTGCTCACGTCTATTGTAGATTATGCCCCGATTCTTTACCAAAATTCGTTTCATCATTTTTTCCCTATTACTTCAACAATAAAAAATAAATACTTAGACGAAATTCGAGGTAGAACCCTTAAATGTAGGCTACAGCTACATCGTAAGAAATGAATTTAAATAAACTTTTATGTTACGAATAAATTACTGCACTGAGACTTAGCTTATGAATAATAATTGACAAATGTAACTGTACTAGAAGTATTTAACTATTACTATGAGTGAATTGCTGGGAATCAGCAGCTTTTCCATGAATTACTGTTCTCAGTTAATATTTTCGTTTTAACGTTAAAAATTATTCTTCCAATCGTATTATCATCTATAAGTTGTAATCAACTACATCCCCTCTGTCTCCATAAGCCTACTATGCCTAATCACACACTCTAAAAATTATATGATTTAAAACAATCCTAATAATGTATTCCCTTCGTTTAGTGACTTCCAGTATTATTTTCCTTTGTCAACTCTGGATAACATTTTCATTGCTTTCTCGGCGGAAACCACACATTGCAGACGTTTTCAGTTATTTTAAAGCCCTCTTTTGTAATCTTTATGTTCTGCAGTGTATACTACGAAACCCCCATATGGAACTATTTCCTAGAACTATTTATTAATGAATACAAAAAATTCACTGCCAGACACTAAAAATACCAGAAAAGAGACGTCAGATTAACCTCACATTCGCAGAGTGTGTATAGAATGGAAGAATAGCAACGAAAAATGATAGTGGGTTTTCGGCGACGTGTCACTTTCGCCAGCCATGCTTTCTAGAAACATTAGTCGGAGGCAAGCCAGAACGTTACATCTCAGTAATGGTTGCGAGTTGGTGTAACGGTAGTATTTCTGATGGTTGGAAAGCGCTTTATGGTCAAATGTAATGGAAATTTCAGCTGGTTTACGTACTTGAGTACGGAAGAATTGTAATATATCGCAATGGGAATTATCTTTCTTTGAAATTCGTTTCCATGCTGGGCAGAATACAGTCATAGTGATGCAAACATAGAGACCATTTTTGTAGGAAGACAGTGCGTAGTGATGTATTCGATTTCAGCAGACGCGTCGTACCATAAACTGAGAGGATATAGGCTACTGAATGCATCTCTCTTTAGTAATGTAGATCCGACAGCTACATTTTGAATACTTCTGTACGGATTTAGAATTGTTGTTCAGCAACCGGTGTGGACACGAGGAATCGGACATTATCTGGCGGAGCGAAGTATGTTTTTACGCCGAATGTGAAGTAACGATGGCGTCTCGAATAGCACTCATGGAGAACAGAATATCACGATATCATCTTCCTGGATGGAGTCTGCCTCATACGATGGCTACATTCTCATTCAGCTGAATCATGGCAACTGGGGAGGTGCATGAGTCCCAGGTTCGTATGATGTATCATACAACTGATTTACTCACCGACATATGTACGTCAGCACCTACGTCATATTGTCAATCGTTCACGTTCCTTCGGGAGCTTCTATGAAATCGTGTTGTCCTGCCAGTTTGTATCTACTTACTTCAGGGAAGTATATGTTCCAGACATTGTAGTCCGAGCCGAGTTAGATTTAAATTCGCGCTTGGACAGCAGATTTGGTACGGGAAAAGTAAAATACTAAGTACAGGGTGTATCGAAATCTTGTCGTATTTCAAAGCGTAGGAAAATGTGTTTGAAAATGAGAATTGTATGAATGTGAAACAATTAGTAACACTAAAAACATAGCGGTTCAGAAATGGTCCCACTACTCTCAAATAAGTTTACGCATCCACAATATATTAGATATTTGTCCAATTTATATGTAACGTTTCATATGGTAGGGCTCAAGATTGGAAACATTTTTCTTGTTGCACATCTAGTTCAAGTTTTAAGCGACAATTTAGGAATTTTGAATAAATTAAACGCTATACGGTAAATGATTAAGGTGTTTAGTCAGGCGTATATTTCGTAAAAGTTTTATTAACGATTCGCTCTTTCAAATGCTCTTAAGAAAACGCTTTTCTTAATCAGCTGCAAGTAACTAAACGTTTCTCATTTTTTTTCCGTAGGAAGAACTGTGAAGTGTTTAAACATTTACCATACTCATATATATGAGTGTTGCATATGTATCTTTTTGCTAGTTTTAAGATGTACTCTTACTAACATATTAATGCTTTAACTGCACAGGATAGCCTGATAAAGTGAGATGACAAAGTCCAACATTATCGTGTCTGCTTACTGCATGAATGAGAGACCAATGGAAAAAGGCAGATGGTGTTGCCAGTGTTGCGCTCACAATACATTATTAAAGTAGAAATTGCTTGTTCGTCTGCATAAGCCCTTTGTGGCTTTGTGCTAGTAAATTTGGGTGTAAGATATAGAATAAGTGTTTTTAGTTTATTCTTCATCATCACATGTTTACCAAGGAATGCTTGGAAAGGGTTAGTTTTCGCTAGGTGTAAGGACAACCCTGGGTGCTTTTATGCAATTTTGAAGCAAAATATTAGCACAGAAGAGTGCTAATATACATTATATGAAGGGTTGAGTGAACCGAAAAGAGCGACCGTCTGAACTCGCTGTGGAAACGGAAGTATTTTCCTTTTGTTGGTGTGTACTAAGTTATTTATCATCTCTAGAAGTTTTATTACAAACGGATATTTTCTGTTGATATTTAAACACAATCACTTATGCAAAATTCTAAATTATTGCTTTCTCCGCTGTCATGAAAGAGGAGATCGGAGAGTTTGGACCTCAACCTTTCAAGTTGGAAGGCATGAAGGTGTGATTATTACCTGCCTGTAGGGAATGGAGGAATTTCATTTAATTTTCGATTACTGCAATCATTATTATTGAGTAAACTTGAAGAGCTTCTGTGATGTAGTCGGTAAGATCTCTGCTACTGGACAGTCCAGGTTCAATCTCAGTAGGTATCTATATTTATCGTTATACTTCCATTACAAAGAGACTCAAGATTTGTCTATTGCCTTTTAATCCGGTATCTGAGAAAACCTGGCTTGAAGACCCGGAGCATGGGGCTCACTACACTAACTTCAGTGGGTGTCAAAGTCAAGAAAATATCTAGCAAGGATTTCATTTGGGTCTACTATTTCTAACAGAAGTCCGATTTTCATGCGGTTTGTGGCAAATGATCAAGGAAGGATGGGAGATTTATAGGAGTATGTTTACTGGTTTAAATTAGTGCTGTTGAATTTTTGTGACATTTGCGGTTTTCAGTTTTTGAGAAAACCGGTTTTCAACACCGAAACAGCAAATGCGGTTTTCGAAACCAAAACCGCAAAAGCGGTTTTCAACACCGAAACCGCAAAATCGGTTTTCGAAACGTAAACCGCCAAAGCTCTTTTCGAAAGCGAAAGCAGTCCGAAACCGTGTTTGCGGTTTTATAAGCGAAACCATGTTTGTCCTTTTCAAAGCAGAAACAATGTTTGCTGTTTTTAATTACACCTTTTAACAATTGTGAAAGCATCTATCAATCGAGACAATTGTAGTTATTTATATGTGTGTTTTAACTTTTTTATTTGCTCCAAGACTAGTATGGTAATATCTGCAGCTTTGTACCAAAGGGATAGTTCGTTGGTTGTACAAGTCACAGCTAAATTAGGGTTGCCATATTTTAAAATCAGAAAAGAGGGGGTTCGAAAGCGTAAGTACTGATGTGAACTTGTGTGTTACAAATACTGACCTGGGATCCTTCGCACTTTTTTTTTTTAGTTATTTCTTTGATGACACTTCCAATGTACTTTTCGGCTGCAGGGAAGCAAACTGGAACCCACCTGATTTTCACACATTTTGTAAATTAGACTACAAGGAACACAAATCTGAAGGAATTTTGACATTTCGAATGTCGGACTTGAAATGAAGAGCTTTATTTATTTCTAGGTGAAATTATTATTTGGAATAGAGTTCTATTGTTTGTGGGTGTGAAATTATTTGGAATAAAGAGTTCTATTGTTCGAGATATTCGAACATAAAGCGACCATGGAAGAAAACTGGACCCCACCTGATTTTTATATATTTTGTACAGTAGACCACGAGGAACACGAATCTGAAGGGATTTTGACATTCCGAATTTCGGAGCTCTAGATATTCGAACATAAAGTGACCACAGAAGCAAAAAGGCCTCCATTTGATTTTTATATATTTTGTAAACTAGACCAAAATGAGCAATAATCTAAAGGAATTTTGACATTCCGACTTCCCGAACTCGAGATACTAGAACTTATACAGTAGTTTTATATAGTATGTATAAAAGTAACGAAGAAAATACTATCGCTTTTTCACCTATCATCTTAGAGCATCGATATGTCACCTAAGACGTACCTGGAAAATCAAAAATAGTACCCATCAGTATCAACGACCTTCTACCAACGTTCGGGATGGGCATGGATTCCCTCGCGTTAGAATTTGGTTTGCCGTGAAGCGAAGAAGGTATCATGTGCATTTTGCGCCTCTATTACGGAGTTGAAGTGGAGTCCTCTAAGGTGAGTGCCCAAGGAATGGAACAGGTGATAATCGGACGGTGCAATCTCCGGGAGTATGCCAAATGCAATAGTGTTTCCCATCCAAGGCGTAGGATGGTGTTCCGGGTCATTCTAGCCATCTGGGGCTTAGCGTTGTCCTGTAACGGTTTAAGCCCTTAGCGATTCAGAAGTGCTGGCTCCAGGGGTTTGAAGTTTTCTTGAACACGGATCAACTACTGACAGTAGACAGTTGCATTGATGTTCTGCTCTGACCAGCCAGTAGCAGTTCCCGATGCACGATGTCGCGAGCAGTCCACAAAACACACAGGAGGACTTTCTGCTGCATTGCTAGTTTCAGCTATTTTGGAACCGGTTCATGGGATTTTAACCAATGATGACGACGCCGTGGAGCTTCGTACAGGACCCGCTTCTCATCACATGTCAACATCCTGTCCAGAAATGGCTCCTTCCTCAGACGAGACAGCAAAGAAACACAGGTGTCTGCTCCCGTAGCCTTCTAACCCGGAGTCAAATCATGTAGGACCCATAGACCCAACTTGTAGTGCTTCCCAAGTTGATGGAGGTGCTGCCGAATGGTTTCTGCACTCACATTGAATATTAGCCCCAGTCCCTCACATGTCTGTTTGCTGTTCGCCTCAATTGCTACCTGAAGATCTTCAGTTTGTACATGTGTTGGTCTTCCGGCACGTGGTGCGTCTTTCGTGAGTGTTTCGTCACGGTCCTTAAACTTGCTAAACCACCCTTGCATTGTCTGCATAATCACGACACCCTCAAGAAAGGCTTGGGATATCTTCCGATCCGCCGCAGTGGCGTTTGACCCAAGTTTGAACTCGTACAGCATACACGCCCTTATGACGCTCTGTGGAGGTTCCATATTCACTCTGTCCTTACACAAGTTTACATTGTAACTGAACTGCCGCAACCACACCAACGTAGAATGTTGGATATACCCACACCAACAACTGATCTTCGCCTAATCTTCATTCGCATTTAACTCACGGTGTAAGGGTAAATTGAACACCAGAGTGTCTACTAAAATTCCAAAATGAAATTTCGTGACTTTTTCGTGACCTTTTCTTTGCCAAACTATAAAATTTCGTAACTATCTCAAGAGTGAATTCAAGTGTGAATCAGGCCGAATTTCTGTGTATGTGACATAAATTTGCTTTGCTTGCGATTTGCTAGCGTCTAAAGCCGACCACAGACATTTTTGGCGCTGAATTTTGACATTTTATAGAACAAAGCTTTTCAGTCAATATTTATATGTGTACAGATAAAAAAAAATCGTGAGCCAAAAGCTAAATTTCGTGACTTTTTCTGGACTTTCATGACCGTTTTCTGATTTCGTGACTTTTTCTTGACATTCGTGACTTTCGTAACCGATAGACACCCTGAACACACATCTCCACAAAAAGCGACAGAACTTTCTTGGTTACCTTTATATATCTCACAGGACATAATATGTTTCGTATAGAGAATATTGTGTTTTTTTCATATAGATACATAGCGTATATATTAAACTTTAAGTTTCAATATCTCGAGTTCCGAAATTCAAAATGTCAAAATTCCTTCAGATTCGTGTTCCTTATGGTCTAGTTTACAAAATATATAAAAATAAGGCTATCGTTGTGAGAAATTGCAACTTATTTTTTTTTTATTCTGCCAATTGTAAAAGTATACTCAACAAGAATTTCCTTACACTTTAAGACATTTTAAGAAAATAATACCTTCTATCCCCTCTGCAAATTTTGAGCATTTTTTCCCTACGCCGAGGGAAATTTCCCTCCATCTGGCAACTATGAGACGAAGTAGTTCAAGGTTCTTTGCTGTTTTCTCGTCGTTACTTGATATTAGTGCTGTCGAATTTTTGTGACATTTGCGGTTCCGGGTTTTGAGAAAACCGGTCTTCTGAAAACCGAAAACCGCAAATGCGGTTTTCAAAACCGACATTTCGGTTTTATGAAATTTCACTTTTTCCAAAAACCAGTTTCGGCAGCACATGTTTAAATTCATCCGAAGTAATATCGGCCACGCGTCAAGAAAAACCGCAAATATTCGCCAGTGTACCTTACAATTGGAATCAAGTGCGGTGCGGTGTGAAGATTTTTTTTTTTTCATACATGGAAACCTCACCAAGGTCAATAAGAATAAGAAATAGGAAATTGGACAGTTATATTGGGAATTGCGCTGTTCAATTCTGTGCTACTGTGTGAGTATAATCAGGACACAGTGAGAATAATATACTCTTTGGAGCAACATGAGTTTATCGTTAAAAGTTTTTGGTAAACGGAATCTGTTGTTGCTTCGCGAAGGTCATTTAGAAACAAATTTGCTTCACGTTCTGCCCCAGGTAGTAACATAATATACCTATGGTCGCTAGTGAATAAATTGGAAGAAACAGAATCGCTTGTGAGTGAGACAGGGAAACATCGGACCCTGTAGGCAGCCCTTGTGGAAAATGTCATTTATCGACTCCTTAGGTCGCCCAAGAAATCTCTCCGTTGTTTGTCGTAAGAAATCGGCTGTAGGTATTCAACATGTGATTTATGGGTGTTACCGCTAACACTTAATTTGTATTCTTACTAACAATTTATATTCTGCAATTTCTCTTCAAAAATCCAAAACCTCATTCCAATTGCAAGATACACTGGCGAATATTTGCTATTTCTCTTGAGGCGTGGCCGATATTACCCCGTATGAATTTAAACCAGTAAACATAGTCCTATAAATCCATCCTTTCTTGATCATTTGTTGCAAACCGCATGAAAGTCGGACCTCAGTTAGAAATTCTAGACAAAAATGAAATCCGTGAGTTTTAAAAAAAATCAGTCTGTGGTATCATCACGTTCATCCAGTCTACACATAGTAAAGGAACGTATTATGCAATATTCTACAAGCAGGGCATAAATTACCCAGGGTGCCTTCCAAAAAGAACTGAATATACATGGTTACATTACTACATTGTATGTTAACATTGTTAATGTTTCTCGCTTAATGTAATCAGATTCTACGTTTCCATAAACGTATTCTGTATTAATATACGGATACTGTGATAACGTAACACCTAATTTACAACCTGATAGTTGTAATTTAAATCAATGTATAAAGAAATGTATAATTAGATCAAACTACTTTAATTTAGATACAAAATAAACAAAAATGATTATGTTTGAATTTGGAAACTTTGGCTGACATCTAGTAGCTTTTATTGAATTTGTTTCACTTTTACCTTTCTATGGAGTTCAAAACTATGAATAAAGAGAAGTTTAAGCATAAGTAAACTGGAAAGGGAAGCTCAACATTCCCATGCAATGCAATAACACATACTCAGTGTCGAAGCGTACAATGAGGCTCTGAGGCCGGACCTACCCTATTTTCTACCGTGTATTTTAATTATCTTTGTTTTTTTATAAAATAAAATCAATACTTCAACATTCCCTTTTTTTTTTTTGGTAACAAAAAAGCAGGTTGAAAACACTCGGAGACACATCCATCTGAACCTCACCAACTCGCTAGACAGGTTTACGGGCTATGCGGCTAAGAAAGTGAATCCATTTTGGCTTGGAATTGCACGCATTGTTCGGAAGGTGCGATGGCTCCCCCCTGAGAGTTTAATTTTTAACGCTGAAGGCATATTTCAATGCTAATATGTTAAAAATAATTTCCTTAATACAGAGTAAAATGTTTCTGTGTAGAATTATGTATTTCTGTTAGAGATAACTTGTTCAATTTAGGTATGTACTCTCAGGAGTTATTCAGAGTAGCTGTTCTTTATCCCATATGGGGCCTGGTCCACAATATGTCTGATACATTAGACACACAAACGCACACACACACACACACACACACACACACACATATATATATATATATATATATATATATATATATATATATATATATATATATATATATATATATATATATATATATATATATATGTATATATATATAAATTTACAAATGCTACCGTACAGGATAAAATAATTCTATTTTTCTGAATTTGAGTTGTTTTCTGTTTCATAGAATCAGTGGAGTATTTACGATTTTGTTTCGAGGGGCTTTGCTAACTATTCCTGGAAATGTGAAAATTTTGTAATATGTATAAAAAATAAGAAGTTGCGATAAAGTTTCGGTGAGTGCTTAAGCCCGGAAGCCACACCCTTAAATAAGAAAATCCATAGAATATAATATTAAATATCTTGCGCTGGTTCAAATAAAGTTCCTTCCGACAAGAGAGGGTCACGAAGTGTTTCCATTGAGATCCGAACGAGACAATTGTGTTTGCTTTTGATATGTTAAAAGTAAACTAATCCCAAAGTTATACGTGTAACCGGGCGGGATATCGTGAGTTACAACATATTTTGCTACGTAAAAGCTACAAAAAATTACCTTGTAGATTAGTTTGAACCGAGACATTTGTTCGGAAACGGTTGGGTAAGTGGAAAACTCGATGAACACGTATACCGTCATTTTCAAGGGCATACTTTTTGGGATACCAATGGGGGTTAAGTAGCACATCGTTTGAAAGCTGTTGTTAAATGAAAGAAGACGGTGCAAGTCTCGACTTTCGACGACAACCCTGTGCAAAATGGCGGCGGATCAAAAAGTAAACAAAAGCTTAATTGAAAAATCTATGGCCACCTTGAGTCCAAGAGGGCCACTTAAAACCTATGTCGAAGGGATAGGCATTCAAAACTGCTGAAGCAAGGAAAACCAAATTTGGCATGAATTTTGATCAGTAGGTGACGAACAGATGCGAAATATCCAGAAACGTGACATCTTGAGTTCAAAATGCCGCACTATGTATCAACCGCATGTCCAGCTCAAATCACCGGCGTTAGAGTAGCGAAATGTGGTATTTACGCTCATGGTCAATAGTAGATATCCACAAAATACCGAAGGATATCATCTGTAACCCAATATGGTTGCCAGCGTGAAGAATGAGTTTGTATATAAATATGATATTTCTTTGAATATTGTGACCAAACCAACAAAGTTTGACGCAGCTCGATGTACTGAAATGATTTACACGTGGCTTGGTACTGCTGGCCAATTTTGTAAATGAACTGTTTTTGTATATTTGGTATTGCTTGAAATATTGCAATCAAACAAACGAATGACATACAAATGTTACCATCACGAATACGTCAAATAGCCCCCCAACCTGACAGGTGCAGCAAGTCCTTTATGTATGAACTATGTATGAGAACATTAAAAAAAAAAAAAAAAAAAAAAAAAACGAAGCTATTCAACTTTTGTTTAGCACTATGGATAGGAGATTAGAGTTGTGTGTTCATCGCATATTCGTTACATTCACGTAAATGATATCGATAGAACCGTGACGAAAGTGCATTAGGAACAAAACATATATGCGTTGTTACGGAATGAAATAATAGTTTAAGTGAATCGAAACTCAATTATTCTTTAGTTTTCCTATTGTTTCTAAATACATAATAGAGGAAAATTGAGATTTAGATTTGTACTGTTATGAATGACATAGGTTTTAAGCGGGCCATCTTGGATTCAAGGTGGCCATAGACTTTTCAATTAAGTTTGTATTTACACTTTTATCCGCCGCCATTTTGACAGAGTTATCGTAGAGAGTCGAGACTTGCTTCATCTTATTTCATTTTACAACAGCTTTCAAACGATGTGCTACTTAATCCCCATTGCCATTTGAAATTTTTAGTTAACCCCGCTTGGGACCCTGGGGGCGGGAGTCCTGGGACAAGACGATTTAAGTTAAATCGTTGTACTTTGAAAATGATGCCATACTTCCTTTCCTGTTTTCAAATTTGTCTCACCGTTTCCGATTTATATGGGTGGCCGTGGACTTTTAAATTAAGGTTTTGTTTACATTTTGTCCCGCCGCCATTTTGCACATAATTGTCGTAGAGAGTCGAGACTTGCTTTATTTTCTTTAATTTTACAAAAGCTTTCAAACAATGTGCTACTTAACCCTTCTTGCCATTTGAAACATTTGAGTTGGACCTCGTTTGGGACCCTGGGGCAAACATTTTTTTTATCCCAAAAAAGTGCATTTGAAAATGATGGCATACGTGTTCACCGGGCTTTCCAGTTATCCAACAGTTTCCGAACAAATAACCAGGTTCAAACTATTTTGCAAGCTTTGTAGCTTTTATATTACAAAATTATATAATATATATATATATATATTATTTCTAATACATTTTATACATTACTTAACATGCCAGGAAAACTATTTCAGTTGTACATGCATACCAACATATTTTTAAATAATATGACGAAGTGTTTTTTTTTTAAACATTAGTTATAGCATATTTGTTCCAAAATAAACATCGGACAGCTTGACAACAATATCTTTCGGGTCTTTAACGATTTTGAGCAACAAAGTAAAATCTGTAGATAATGTTGCTACCACTCCCAAATTTACCAGTATTAGCCATGACTTCCAAAAATTTATATTTATCCAAACTGGATTCAAAACATTCTTCATAAACATGGTCAAGGTGGTTGTCAGCCTCCTAGGATGTCTCTACTTCCGTCTTATTGTGTGTTATAGAAGAAAAATCTCGTCTAGTTCTTTACCAGGAGGGATCGATGACACATTCCCGCGCTGCATGGCGATGCTGATACGTTGGAAAAGGAATGCAGTAGCTCGGTTTTCACCAGTTTTGATTGCTATTCGATGACCAACTTAATTAATGAAATTAGATCCTTCGTGACCCCAAGACCCACTGGTTTCTATTGCTACTGTTACAAACCAATATTTGTCCAATATGTTTGAGTATTTTAGTCTTTTGTCTGATTCTCTGTGAGCGGCGACGAGACCTGCCTGAATTGAAGAATGGGATAAGTTGGAAGGAGCAAACGTATCGGAACATGTGAAATCCCAGACTAGTGCTTTTCCATTTTTCCACGGTACCAAGGTCATGCCATCAAGCTTTTACCATCAGAGCGGCAACAACCGTTTGGTTCTTTTATTGAAGGAACTCCCGCTGAAACGAGGGCTCTACAAATAATGTCGTTTACAATATGATGTCGAGATTGTCTTCCCGCACTTTTTTTTTTTTTTTTTTTACATGAAAGACCATGTAATCCTTTATTATCAACATATGCGTTGCAAGCAGGACAAAAGTGAGGCTCACAAATATTAGCACCTAAGCGCAGAGCTGTAGCAATACGAAAGCTCTCATTAAAAAGGTGTAGGCCGAGTGTGTGAGAAGGTAGGGCTTGAAGCCATGCTCCGTTTTTGGAGGAGGAGACAGCTAACAGCCTGGCTTTGTCATCTGGGTTATTGGTTGATGATAGGAATGAAGATAAACGAAGCTTGACTATAGGTTCATCCCAAACAGACTGAACATGTCTTTTGTCGTTAGGTGGGGGATCCATTCCAACCAGACAAGTCCATTTATCGATCATTCTTGTACATCTCGAATCAAGTCTAAGTCAACCTCCTGTTGAAGAAGATATTCAATTAGTTCTCGTGAGCCATAGAATGATGCGAGGAAAGAAGGTATGGCGATATCCATGGCTCGACGAATCCCAAGGCCTCCATTCTCCACTGGTAAGGAAGCTTGTAACCATGAACTGTCTTTCAAAGAACAGTTTAGAATGGATTCCAGTCCTGTTCTAAGAGTGTGTTCGAACTTGTCAAGTAATTTATCATCCTGCCAAGAAGGGGAGCAACGAAGGAAATACAGTAATCTTGGAAGTGAGAGTGAAGATCGTAGTAAATAATAAGCGGAGTGTGCAAAAAGCTTTGGTAATTGAGAAAAGAAGAATTCTAATTTTGATATCTTGTCCAATAAAATTTTGCTCCTTGATTCGGTAGAGATGGCAGCCCCTAAAATTCCGCATTGGTAGGTGATAAGAATTTGATACCAGGTGCTACTTCGTTAAACCTTTCATAAAGGTCATGGACTTCATCAACTCTGGCGCTCAGAAAACTTACTTCACATTTGGCAGAGTTAAGAAACAATCCAATAGATGAAGCTTCTAGACGAATTTTATTAAAAGCGCGTAGTACTACGTCGATATTTCCAGCTATATGTTGTGACTCACGATATTCCGTCCAATGGCACGTATAACTTTGGGACTCGTCTAGTTATAACATATCAAATGCAAACACAATTGTCTCGTTCGGATCTCAGCGGAGCCACTTCGTGACCCTCCCTTCTAAGCATTAACATTTCTAGCGAAGTCATTATCACGCGAAGTCATTAATTAAATACAGTATTGTACTTACTTTAAAGTAAGGGATGCAAGTAACAAACGCTTATCCAAGAAATTTGACAGCTAACCGTAAGAATGCTTTCTTTTTCTCTCCATCCATTTTCAAATAAGCAGGAAACGAAAACGGCAACTGAGGAGGAAAGGAGGTGGGCTGATAAGGGCCATTTTTCGCCCATCAGGCCCGAGATGTGAAATGCATGGTTTCCAATAGTATACCTCATAAAAATAAGAAATCAAATATATTTTGACGGAAAGCGCTGTAAGTGAGAGGTAAAAAAAATAAATAAATAAATAAACAAAGACGTAAGCCGTGTGTTAATGAAGGAACGTAAACACTAATGTCATGAGTTGGAATCCGAGAAAGCAATAGTAAATAGAACACTAACGGCAAGAATAAGAAGAATGAAGTCTACTACGACTATGAGATCAATATATTACATCGGAAATAATCAGGCATAGATAATAATCAGATAGCTAGAGACACTTGTAGCTAGTTTGCAGATTAGGCATCGTCCTTGCTGTCGTCATCCGAATCGCCACTGGACCATCGTGCAGCTGCGGCATCTTGTAGGGTATGAGTATATTCTAGACTTGGTTTCTTAACTGCGGTGGAATTGTGGCGCCAGTAAGCCAGAAACCATAGTACGGAAGCAACATGCCCACAACATCCGACGACCCGTGCGCCTACTTTACATTGACAGTACCACTGAACTCGGAGAACAGAAGCATCGTCATGATGTATGTACAGAGAGTACATACCTTTGTCACTTAAGTGCTCGTGAGTGTAAGGATCGGATACATCAGGATAAGGATCGGAGGATCGGCTATTGTTGGTCGTTGTTTTTAATCTTTCCCTCAGTATTGCAATATAACGTATCAATGACTTCCCATCGGTACTTCATTGACGCGTGGTATGTATGATTCTTCGATATGTATATCTATTACAGAATGTTATGCCATTCTGCGACTGGTTTTCCTGCTCGCACTTTTACTCATATCATACTTTCAGAAATGAAACGCCTTCTCAATACTCCATAACGTGCTGTCTCTATTTTTGCTGCCCTACACACATATCCGCGCAAACAATACATTTTTTATATATTTTATTGACATGCTGAGCATGTATTTTCAGTCACAATCGGTAACTAACATCAGAGCTGGAGTCTCCAGTTGAACTCGTACATTACAGCGTATAAACGGTATTCATCGCTCTATACTCTCGCGCAATACATTTTGATCTCTAATAGGTAGAAGGACACACTGAACCAAAATCAGTTAGTACTCATATCAAAGGTTACACAGCGTTATATTATGACGAGTCAGATTTATTTTGGTTCATCGACTCCTTCTTCCTATAAGCCTCCATCAAAGACAGCAAACATTACCAAAATGTCGCAAAACGCTGAAACGAACTCTTTTTGGGCTCTCATTTCTATGACTTACTATTTTCTTTATCACGTATCTATTATTTTTACATATGCAACAGATCTTCTAGTATACAAATACATTGCAAACTTGTCGGAATCGGACACTTCATTTTTCCGTTGTCTGATGGGCGAAAAATGGCCCTTATCCGCCCACCTCCTTTCCCTCAACTCCCTCTGCAAATCCCAGACTGAAGAAAGTATGAATTGCACTTCAACATATTTGCAGTGAAGCTAAATTGGAATTTTCCATTCATACAGTATGTATTGCGTGTTTTCCTAATGTAAATATTTGTTGAATAATAATAATAATAATAATAATAATAATAATAATAATAATAATAATAATAATAATAATAATAATAATAATAATAATAATAGACTACTTTCCGTCTACTTTTGATTATATATTCACTCTTTCTTGTTAAATTAAACAACAAAACTACTGTATACATGCACATAAATTCAACTCCAAACGGTATTAGAAGTACAGCTAAGAAAGTTTTTTTTTTAAAAATAAATAGGTTTGGTAATTTGTTTTTTGTTTAACTCAATAAGGAAAATAGAATTCTGAGTGCAATTTTAAACATTTTATGATATATTAAATGTTATTTGTGTTATTAGTTTGTCGGGCGTACACTCTTGTCGGATTACGCTTCGTCACTGCACATACTAAACAAGCTTCCCTTGTCATTTGCAGGTACATTTACGTATTAAACTCCAAATATGTTGTGTTCCCAACCAATCCCAAATAGTTCGATCCCAACCAATTTCACCTAATAACTTAGTTTCATCAGAAACGGAGCTTACCATTGTGTTCACCCAGGAAGCTAATATATACAATAACTTATCCATGCGACTGTGTAATTTATTGTATAACATATGTACAGTGCAACTGCGGAAAGAAACCATCGGATTAACTTACCATTTTAAAAATGTATGCGTGATGTGAAGTTAGTAGAGGGACTATCAGTGATGCTTCACAACACGTCATGAATAACTAGTTCAATGCTAGTAGCTTTTCAAAGCCCTACAAATAATTAATTCTTATTTTAGTTAATATGTAACGCCATATAATATAAAACATTCAATTGAATAAATATTAACACAGCGTCAACCACAAAAATGGGATGATAGTAAGACATAGCCATAGCATTTTGAAATGTATCACATAAACATTTATATTAGGCGTAAAATATAATGCTTTAACACAAATTTCAGAACATTGCTGGAATACTATTTATTCGATAACATCATTATTTACTAATTGTAATAATAACAAAAATGTCCAACGGCTATAACACGTATTTTAATCCAAAGGTATTCAACTCGAGGCTCTGAAATGTAGTCTTGCAACCAAATTTCTGATTTCGAGAAACGCTGAAATTTAGCATTTCAGTGAATGTAGGACAAGGGAGGAATCTTGTTATTTCTCATGCAGCAGAGCTGAACGTGTCTTAGTTGCTCGCCCCATGAGAAATAACAAGATTAGGAATTGTTCGAACACATGAGAGCATTTACGATAAAAAGCAATTTATGCAGATAATAAAGCATCCTTTTTAATAAAAGACAAAACAGATAGCTACAGACTATCCTATAAGTCGCTAGCAGAAAGGTGAAGAGCTCCTCGTTTCAGTAATAATTTCTTTACGAAACTGATAAATTTAGAATGTTTGCTAAGTACCTAAACTTAGAATTTTATCTATATTACAGTATTTGAAATTCAATTTGATAATGCTATCTTAATCCTGTAATACGACTAAAATATAGCCATTTTACAAGCATTACGTATGAACTAGGTATATTGTTCCTTCATGATGCATAAACACAGTAATGGTTCTAGGGATGATCCGGTTTGAAATATAACCCCAGAATTAAAAATTCCCCATCTGCGGCATTTTTGGGATAGCGTTTGACATGGATTGCCAGTATTTTCGCAGTACTACTTCCATTCCGCGCGTTGAAATCCCTCTCGGGGAATTTTTGAACGTTTCCCGCTGCATGAACGTTTCCCAAAGAAGCCCGCAACAACGAGCGCCTTTGGCAAGCGTGAAACCCCTACTATCGAGTAGATAATACATAATCAGACATGGTAGACACAGAGGTGTAGGTTTAAAATTAGTTTTAGTATTTCTATGCTGCAACTGAATCTTTGTTAATAATTTAGTATGATAGAAGAAACAATATTTCAACTTATCGCATTAGGTAAATGTTGCACACTGTGGATTACCATGTCTAATTATGGGGGACGGGTAGCCATACTCATAGTCATTCATGTGTTTGATGAAGAAACAAATGTTTTCATGCAATGACTCATGTTCTTCCATAAGTAAAATTTACCTTACTGTAGTACAAACGTTTATTGTTTGTATTTTAACCTTCTTCCTCAGCACGTAATCCACTCTATTCAAACATAGATATTCAGGGCCTTATGCAGAGTCATTCTGAAGCGTGATTAGTGCCATGCTAAAGAGTTAGCTTAACGTATGTTTCCTGCAGTAGTCAGGCTTTTAGTATGGCGCAAATATTACGGCAAAGCGACTCTGCATAAGGCGGCCAATGTTTAACATGAGACCTGAATTACACCAACTTTCACTATTACCCAGTACCCTTTCGCGTCAAGTAGCTGATTTGCTAGCTTTCTGTGCGTAAGGTGTAGTGTTGCCACGAGACGAGACGAGACGAGACTTCAGGCTGCCTCGTCTCGTCTCGTGCAAAGCATGTCTCATCTCGTGTCTCGTCTCGAAAAAACGTACTCGTCCCGTCTCGTGTCTCGTCTCGAGATGTTCTGTTCCGTCTCGTCTCGTCTCGTCTCGTTTGTCTCGTTTTGTCTCGTCTTGTTTCGTAAAAATATAGCAACATACCATGGGAACGAAAGTAAAATGTAGCAGGCTGCACCATGCTAATCAAGATACAACTAACAAGGGAAGAGAGGGAGATTATATATCGAAGTGGAAGATGGTTTATATACCAATCGAAAGCATGAATGACGCCTATTACAAAACTGTAATAAAAATTTTCCGAATGCATATACTGTGCGAGTTATATGAATATACAGGGTGTCCAGAAAATCCATTTCCACCCCTTGAAATCGCAAACGATGAGACAGACGCCAAAACTGGAAAACACGTTTTTGATCATTATAAAAGTACAATGTATCAAAACAAACATTGTTGTCCAAGGGCCACCCGCAGAGTCCCAGGCGGAATCCAACCTAAAAATTACAAAAGGTAAGGGGTTCAAGTAGTATATCGTTCGAAACTTCTTGGGAAATGAAAGAAGACGAACAAGTCCCAACTCTCTAAAATTACCCTGTGCAAAATGGCGGCCGGTCAAACTGTCACCAAAAACGTCATTGTAGAGTCTATGGCCACCCTCCAAAGAAAGAAAAAAAACTGAAACGGTAAGACAGATGTCAAAAAAGAAAAACATGTGTGTCATCTTTTCAAAAGTACAATGATTGAAAGTAAAAATGTTTGTCCCAGGAACCTCCACAAGGTTCCAGAGGGGGTCCTACTCAAAATTTTCAAATGGCAAATATGGTCAAATAAAGCTGTTGAGAAATAAAAGAACACGGAACAACTCTCGATCCTCTAACATTACCCTGTGTAAAATGGCGGCCGGTCTAAATGTACATCTTCATTTCGATTTTCTGAGCAGGTTCACTTTCCATTTTGCAATCGGCACTTGTTTTCATTCTGAGACATTTGTACGTATTTACTCTTCCTGGTGCAAGGAATTCTTTCATTTGAATCATTTTATAATTGATAAACCAGATAACGAGCATAAGTACCACTGTTGTGCAGTCATAAACATAAATAAGTAGAGGTAAGAGTCTTTACTTCTGATGGCTCCAACCTCTACTTATTTATGTTCGTGGAAGTACATTATATGTTAACTAGTCAGTTCTATACTCAAAGATGTCAAATGTTGTCGTTTCTTTTCTTTATGTCTTAATTTGCTTTTATTTTATTTTATTTTATTTTTTATTTATTTAGACATTACTGGGCTCAAAGAGCAGAATCTCACAGTAGGGGCATTTCCTTTCTTTCCGTTGAGTACAAGAATTAAAGTGAAAATAAACTAAAACCCGGTTACAGAAAGAACAACTAAAATGCAAGATGTTTGCGCAGTATTATCGTAGAGCGTCCATACTTGTTCTATCTGCTTTCATTTAATAACAGCTTTAAACGATATGCTACTTGACCTCCCTTGCCATTGGAACAATTTGAGCATGACCCCGCCTGGGACATTGTGGAGGACACTGAGATAAATATTTTTATTTCCAATCATTGTACTTTTGAAATGATGACACACATGTTATCCTGTTTTCACATCTGCCTCACCGTTTCAGGATTTTTTGGGGGTGGCCATCGACTGTACAATGACGTTTTTGCTGACAGTTTGACCGGCCGCCATTTTGCACAAGGTAATTTTAGAGTATTGAGACTTGTTCCGTCTTCTTTCATTTCCCAAGAAGTTTCGAACGATATGCTACTTGGCCCCCTTACCTTTTGTAATTTTTGAGTTGGACCCCGCCCAGTACACTGCGGGTGGCCTTGTGACAAGAATTTTTGCTTTGATACGTTGTACTTTTAAAATGATCAAAAACGTGTTTTCCAGTTTTGGCATCTGTCTTATCATTTGCGATTTCAAGGGGTGGAAACGGATTATCTGGACACACTATATATTCATATGACTCGCATAGTATATGCATTCGGAAAATTTTTATTACAGTTTTGTAATAGGCGTCAGTGCTTTCGATTGGCATATAAACCATCTTCCACTTCGATATATAATCTCCCTCTCTTCCTTTGTAAGTTACAAGTATTACCCAGAACACACAAGACAAGAAATGTCACGGTAGCTACACCGTGAAGCCTTCACCTCTGGTGTATGTGGTAGTCGGTTGTATCTCGGTTAGTGCCATGTGAGCTTTGTGGTGGACAAACATTGAATGTGTGTGGGGACTGGAGACCTGCACGGGCCGAATGTTTCGGCCCGAGCCCAATCCGGCCCCAACGTACCTGGGCCCGGCCCAGCCCGGGCCCGAAGAGTTTTGGAAATTTTCGGCCCGAGCCCGGCCCGGCCCGATAAGTTTTTTAAAATTCTTGGCCCAAGCCCGGCCCGGGCCCGATAAATTTTAAAAGTTTTTGGCCCGACCCCGGCCCGATATTTTTTTTTAGAAAAATTACCTCGAACCCCAATCTTTCTCAAAATTTAGTACTAAATTTGACCTAACCCTCAGAAACATTTTCTAAACTCTGGTTCACAACCTAACGCTTGCCTCCCGAATGGTACCATTACCTCTTAGAACTTTGCCTGTCATCGAGAGAACAAAAACTCCATTCCCTGTAACAAAAATCTAACTTAATTGATTTTTAGCATAAAGTGAAGATGGCAATATTGTTTAGCTACAGGCAAAACATTCCCACACCTTCTTGTTATATTTTGAGTTCAGTGAAGGTCAAGATCAGAGATCAATTTACCGCATAATGTCTGCAATTCTCTATAGTGAAAGTGGAGCCGCTAAGCAACACAAACTGTAAATAGCTATTCCGTCCTTTGTAACATTTTTCACGGACACACTTCTTCAACGTTTGGCTTTATTCCAATTATCGTTTAACGAAAGTCTATAATTATTAAAGAATTGCAATTGATCGGTCCCAGCCCGGCCCGACCTGAAGAGAAATCAGTGTCGGCCAGCCCAAGCCCGGCCCGGCCCAAAGAAATAACAGTGTCGGCCCGCCCAAGCCCGGCCCAGCCCAAAGAAATAACAGATTCGGCCCGCCCAAGCCCGGCCCGTGCAGATCTCTAGTGGGGACCGCGGTGGCTCAGTGGTAGAGCGTTCACCTCTGGTGCTTGGAGTCTCGGGTTCGATCCCAGCCCCGTCAAGTGAACTTTGTGGTGGACAAACACCGTGTGCGTGGGTTTTCTCGGGGTTCTCCCGTTTCCTCCCACTTTCTTCATTCCACCATTTCATTCATTACTCATCATCACTGTCTCCTTTAGCCTAACCGGCATAACCGTGAGACGTAAAACTCAAAGATTTCATTTCATTTCATTTCATTTTTGGAATGTGTGTGTTTTCTCGAAGTTGTCTAGTATCCTACCACTTTCTTCATTCCACTAATTTTCCTAAAGTTGCCTAAAGGCCTTAAAAATAAATTCAAATACGCTCACAAGGCAAGGACAAATATTTTACAAGATAATATATCTCTGCTGTTAATTGTCTGAGGCTTCTCGACCCTGGCTTCTTTTTTTTACATTCTAAAACATTGAAATTTGTTTCACCAGTTTCAATACACGAATATACAGTAAATTGCTCATAGGTACGTCGAAGATGAAGACACTAATGTTAAATAATGTTTACACGACAAGCAAAGTTCGATGTAAAGGTGTCATCATCCCCGACACTATCGTATACTATCAGCCCACTTGCTTTATAGTGTCTGTATATATATATATATATATATATATATATATATATATATATATATATATATATATATAGAGAGAGAGAGAGAGATATGTGTGTACACTTTGATTTCATATATTCCAGCCTTTAGGTTTCACAGTGTTAACCCATAACAATCCAAAGCTACTTTCCATTTTAGCATATTTAGATTTGTTGCAATTATTATTTTTTTTTAAAAAAAAAGCTCGGAACCAAATAATTTTACTGAGTAATGGAAAGTATTTGATTGAAATTTTATATGTTACTGCACACTAAGTTCTACTTAAAGTGCCATAGTAATAGGAGCTGAACGACACATCGGACGAAAGAATGCTTGGGGCCAGTCTTCACCTCCATGGTTCAAATCTGTTCCCATAACCGCGGGGTGTGTGCTACTATGTGGTGGTTGCCCCGTTTGTGTAACAAACTCATGACAGTACACCCAGATTAGCTAGTGGCTAAAAAAAAAAAGTTGATTTTTGGGTGGCCATTTTGGAATTAAAGTTTCTTATATTGTCGGGATCTATTCGCAATCATACAACGTACATCTTCATTCCAAGCCGAGCGGTCTGCGGCGATAGACCATCGGCTTGAAGGCCCCGGGTTGAGTCCCGGAAGGGTCATGTGTATGGATTTAACAACATTTGTTTTTACGTATTGTGTCAGGGGGGAAAATCGTACGGGATAAAAGGATTTCAGCCTGAAAAAAATGGAGAGAATATTCTCCCCAGGATACTTTCATGGGAGTAAGGAATTAGTAAAAATATAGGATATACATTTTATAGCAGGTTCAAAAATATGGTTTGGGTATCTTATTTCTTTTCTGTTAATTATGTTCTTCAATGCTCGAATTTTGATCATTCTCATGATATTTTCTGTTTTCAACGGAGTTCCATGAATATTATACCAAATGTTCTTTAAACTTAAGTTCGAGAGGTTTTATATGCCTGTAAGAAACAATTTCTGAAGATAATTCAGGTCCTAATGAATATTATTCACTAGGAAAGGGAAGTATTCCCCTCCTCTCAACATGGAAGCAGAGGGCAATTTCGCACTCTGGTCAGATCACACATTTCCGCGTAACAAAACGAAGATCTCCATGTAAAACTTCTTTACCTAAAGTGTTATTATTAGTATCATAAATTTGCTGAAAGCAAACAATTTGAAGGGTTCGTCGATAATATCTTTGCTTTCTTTGTCCTCCGCCAGCCTTCCAAACGAAGAGGTGAATTTTACAACATGACTGCTGTATAATAAGCGAGCGATTGGTAAAATGGTAAAAGTGTGTTTTTATGTGTATGTGTATGTGTGTGAGAGAGAGAGAGAGAGTGAGTGATTGAGTGAGAGAGAGAGAGAGAGAGAGAAGACAAAATTTTAGTTGCAAGATGACATACTTCAATTGCCGTTTTCGGTTCATATAGCGAAAAGAATACCGCCACCAGAGAATAAAGACAAGTGTAGACCTTACCCAGTTTTCAAATTGAATAGATGGTGGTGGTAGTTCGGGTTCTTGACCTTGTAAAAATCTTCCCAGTCTTTGATTTTGTTTGTCATCATTCCAGCCAGAAATAAAAAATGAGAATTCTTCAGTTTACAGCAAGGGAAATTGGGGACAAGACATTAAGGATGATATTCCTGGAAGCTCATGTATCACGATTGTTTCATTCAATAGACAGAGGACACTTTTCTATGAAGGCTTTTCAACATGTTTTCTCACAAAGGGGATTTTCCTTTTCCAATCTATATCACCACATTCAATTTCAATCTTGGCCATTCCCGCCAGCGTTTTCATTTTCGAGACACGACACGAGACGAGACATTTCACGAGACGTCCCGTCTCGTCTCGTGTCTTATCTCGTTTTCGAGACGGGACAAGTAGTCTGTCTCGTCTCGTGTCTCGTCTAAGAGGGTTCTGTCCCGTCTCGTGTCTCGTCTCGTTTACGGGACGAGACGAGACGAGACACGAGAAATGTCTCGTCTCGTGGCAACACTAGTAAGGTGCGGGAATCGATCTTCAGGGAGAATGTTTTCCTCGAACAAAAATCCGTGTAATGGTTCGAAATATACTTTGTGAACTAGCTCTCGTTTAAAACTTCACTGCAGACGAGGACGTTGAATTCTAGTGAATCAATTGGACCAGAAATAATATCCGTGCTTTTAGAACAAAAACTGAGAACCTTACCATTCAAACATTTAAGCATTTCTATGACAGCATGTCACACTCATCTAATTACGAAATTATTAGCATAAGTCCTGTAAAATCTTCGAAGCGACTTGTTAATTTTGTGCACAATTAACGGTTACTGGCTGCTTCCGCATTGAATCATAGTGTTCTACATTATACCAACGTCCATATCGGTATGGATTATAATTGGTTTGAAGGCATCAGCGGGGTACGAAGAATGTTCCAAAGGGGGATTCGTGCACTCAATTTTATTTCCTTTTAGGACACGAGTGATTTTGTATGTAAGTTAACTAAGTAAATGTTTATTTTTCCTTAATATCTCGATTAAGGAAGGAAAACGTTAAAACTTCAATCCCCCTTGTGTAC
Source organism: Thermobia domestica (assembly GCF_964235325.1). Taxonomy (NCBI): domain Eukaryota; kingdom Metazoa; phylum Arthropoda; class Insecta; order Zygentoma; family Lepismatidae; genus Thermobia; species Thermobia domestica. The sequence goes on along the minus strand of NC_137464.1, from coordinate 169,014,721 downwards.
ACCACTAAAAGACAAGGTCGATGTCTCCATTAGAGTAAGTGTATGTGACCGCAATGAACTTGTCGCTATGAAACATGAAACGAAACAAGAAGTTCATTACAGTAAGAAATGGACTATGTATGGTATTTCCTCATATAAATAAAACTTGTGTATCCTCGAAAATATACTAAGAGTAATAGTACTCGTACTAATTTGTGTCCAGAAAGGCATTTGGGTTTATTTTCAGGGAATGTACTCAGTTCAGCTTAGCTTAACATCGGCAAACTTAAGCCGATATGCATTTTTCTAGCTTGGGTGCCTCCTCTTTTAACATACGTGGTCCCGGATTCGATTTCTGGTAGGTAAGTACAAAAACACTCATTAACTTTCATAATTCACACGTGTCCTATAGCCTAAAGGAAATAATCGTGGTACGTTAAACTAAAATTTCATTTCATTTCAACTCGGGAGACAGATTTAATGTGGAATTGAGATTGGAACGTAATCATTATTAGCATGCTCTATGATTGTTCAGAAAATGAGCAATATAAGTTTTGTTAAGAAGTTTATCGGGATAATAAGTATTTAACTTAAATTGTAGCCCATAGTAAACTATATGTAAAGAAAATGTAATGTTCTTCTTAACTGCACATAGGTAAAGTTACTATGTTACTATAAAGTACTCAGTATCGAGCCCCGAAACTACTGGGTGACATTTCAGGGGTAGGGTGACATTTCTGGGTGGTTTATTTTCGCAGCATGGCTTATATTGCGAGCAATCTGAAAAATTATACTGTCTTATTTCCTGGAAATCATTGTACTCAGTTTGTTTGAAAAAAATCATTATAATTATTTATATTTTGAAATTAAATACTCCAATGTGCAATTTTTGTTAGCCTGTAAGAAAATGTACTGATTTAAATATGTCCCGATAGTACAATCCACAACAAAAGTATCTCTCCCTTCTGAATGCTAGAACTCCATCAGGTTGGGTCCAGTACATTTGAGACATCAAAAACGCCTGAACAAATGCAACCCAACTTACAGGTAACTTTGCAAGCAGTTGATAAGCCTATGGAGCACTGAAAGAGGCTTTTATCGTCTAATTGTTTGACTGAAAAAATGCATTCACTTTAATATTAGTATCTACTGTCAGGAGCGTGTAATCCAATGAATGGCATAAATCACTGACATTATAATTCGTTGTGTGTGTGAGAGATATTATCCTACTACATACTGCTGTAGAAATAAAGAAAAACACACTGATTATACATTAGTTAGAAAATGATTGAAATAACCTGAAAATATCAAATCTAGAAAAAAATTAAGGAAAAAAAATAGTAAATCTTTGTCTCCATTCATGAAGATCTACTTCAATTTTTCGTCACTCGAACATCTCTTTTCTTCTCCACAGGAGATCTTACATATCACACTGAGTATGGACTGGAATATTGAAGCACATTAGAAAAGTAGAGCCTGCGAAGATTCGAACCCGGGTAACCTTGGTGCGAAACCGATTTAATAATCCCTTGCCTACACCAACGACTTACTTGATGTACAAAAAATGTTAGCTAGTTGAAAACCTTTCAGTAAGACTAGTTCAAATACTAAGGCATGTACGAGGGCTAGTCAAGAAAGACTTGGACTGATTGTTTTTTCTAGGCAATTTATTATTACTCAGCAACAGGCACATGATCCTTTTCAAAGTAGTCCCCGCCCATTTGAATGCACTTTTTCATTCGAGTCTTCCAGTCCTCAAACACGTGTCGCAGGCCATTCTTTGAGAGGTCCTTCAAAACCGCCTCCGATGCCTTCAGAACCTCGGAATTATCGGAGAAGCGGCGTCCACGCGGTCTGGATTTTAGGGCAGGGAATAGAAAAAAGTCGCACGGTGCGGTAGGCGTCTCCACCATCCTCAAACCTTTGCAACAGCTCCCTGCAAGTCTCCACTCGAACGGCCTTCTGCTCTGGTGTCAGGAGTCGCGGAATCCATCGCGCACACACTCGGCTCATGTGGAGGTGGTCATGCAAAATTTTGAAGGCACTGCCATGAGATATGCGTAGTGCGGCTGCCAGATCGTCGATACTGATGCGGCGATTTTCTCTAACAATGACTGCTGCCGTGTTAATGTTCACCTCAGTAACAGCTGACGCTGATACACTTGGTCCACCAGCTTTCGTGATTGTCATTCGGCCCTCTTTAAACTCTTTGAACCACCAGAACACGGTACTTCGTGGCAGAGCGTCATCTTTATAGGCTGCTCTCAACATTCCTAGAGTTTCTGTTGCACTTTTCCCCAGGCGATAGCAGAACCGTATAGCTGCAAATTGTTCATCTCGTAATGACTCCATTTCTTCTACAGGCGACTTCTAGAGGCGGCGCAGAACATCACCTGCAATAAAAAGTCGTGGTTACCAAACATGCAATGATTCCTTAACAACATTTTATATATATGCACAGCAAGACCCACCCTACTTGTATGCCAAACTATGAAGCTCCAGCGTTAACAGAACTGCCGGGAAAAAAATCAGTCCAAGTCTTTCTTGACTTGCCCTCGTAATTTTAGAGATATGCCACATGAATTTTCATAAACATGTCAAATCAATTCATAAACATGTCAAAGAAACATTTCACAATGATGAAAATGTCTCGAAACGTTACTGAAATGAAGACTTAGGTTTTAATGTTGGTTTCAGAGCAGGGAAAAGAACAAAATATGGCAGACACTATTTTCCATTTCCTTAAACTGTATCAAGACGTACAAAAATATCACTTTGGTTTCGAGATATTTAAAAATTAAATATACTTAGCAAGCGTATGTTCGACGTTACTTGTAGCTTAATTTGTCATCTTAACATGATGAACTGTTAGCGTCGTGGTATCGTACGAAACTGTGTTGAAGCAGACCCGGTTCGAGTCCCATCTTGCTAATTAACTTTCATTATCAAATATTATTGTAGTTTTATTATTGTTTACTGCTACTACTACTACTACTACTACTACTACTACTATTATTATTATTATTATTATTATTATTATTATTATTATTATTATTATTATTATTATTATTATTATTATTATTATTAACGATCCTTCCAATCCCCAACATTTTACGGACTCACGGACTTAAACTGCTTTACATGAGTTATTGTGAAGTGAAGTAAAATGTCACTGGGGCGAAAATTACGTTTATACATTGCTAGAGCTGTAATTCCCAATTATTCGCCACAAACTCAGTTGTGCCTGACTGTAAATAAATCGTAGTGTGAAGCAGGAAACCACTTTATACTAAGGTCATAACAGTGGCGAAGGCACTAGGAAGCGGGGATAACTCATACCCTACAAAAGGAAAATGAAACTTTTTTGACATATTTTTGAGAATATGAGGAATTTTTAGATAGGTATTTATCTAAGTCTATCGAATTTTATCAAATTAGGTTTCTTAGCATAGGACAGTAAGTACGCCAGAAATTTTTACTTAGGGGGGTGTTCAAAATAAAAGGGGGGGTGTGCTCTCAGAATAGTGATATAAGTTTTAAACAAATTCAAACAAGAAAACAGTATATTTTGTTACGCAACTATTGCATTATTATTATTATTATTATTATTATTATTATTATTATTATTATTATTAATAATAATAATAATAATAATAATAATAATAATAATAATAATAATAATAATAATAATAATAATAATAATAATAATATGAACTCTTTGCAGTGGTAGGTTCAATAAAGTAAGTTCACACATTTGAGCATTTAGTATTATTATTAAACTAAGTAATACAGTGAAACCTCTCAAAACGGACATCGGTGGAACCGATTATTTGTCCGTAAATGAGAGGTGTCCCTAAAAGGAAGGATTCTCTCTCATAACACCACACCACACATATTTATGGCATGGAAAAATAAGAAAGTTCGTTCTCTTACGAAGATATCCACTATTGAGACATGCCCGTTAAAAGAGGTTCCACTGTATTAGGAATTAAAATCCACTATTTTACCTAGTAATTACATATGAATTGATTACATACGAATTATTCTAGTCTAATTATTTCGCAAAATTCTGCTATTATTTCAATTAATTCACCCCAGCAAGTTTTAGTGGGTGATTTTTTTTTAAATATTAATTGGGAAAAAATTCCCTCGTCCCACGCTGAAATCACATTCGTCTAGTAATTAATACTGTACATAGTTCCAATTTCATTTCATTTAATATTCTAACCCTGTTGTTAACGTTAATTGTAATATTATTTGATCTCTTAATCTCCGTTCCTGCCCCTTCCTGGCTACATTATTGGCTCTGAATATCTTTCATAAGAAAATTATTCATGGATTTAGTTGTTTTCCAGAAATCCAGTTTTCCAATTTACAAATATTTTGTATCTTTCTGTTTTGTCTTCTTTAATATACCCTAATTTTAATAATCCCAGGGCACATAGTGGTCTGGTCTCTTGTAAATAGTTGAAAAGTGACCAAAAATGACCAAAAGCACACAAAAAATTGACCAAAATCTAATCATGCCTCTGTTTCCCTTTGTCAATTTCTTCATCACCTCTCTCTTTGTTTGTTTGTTTCTTCTTTCTTTCTTTTTGAGCTTCCTCCTTTCTTAGGTTTTCAAAGCATGCTTTGTAGTTACGGTAAGCAGACTTAGCAGATGTAAAAAGCTTCTGAGTAAGTAGAACCAGTTCTGGCCTATTTCCGAATTTCTTCATCCCAGACAATATATTTAACTTTGCATTAAGAGTGCTCAAAAACGTGAAATATTCAAATTCATCACCTACGCTTAAGAACATACAAGAAGCATAACACAAGACGAACATGATGAACCACGCAAACATACTCACACAACGTTGAACGGAGCGTTAACTATTACGAGAGAAAACTAAAAGATTATTATGATAGAAGAAAGAATAGACACAGAAGAGTTCTCAACCCCACCTTGAGAGCTTAAGCATCCACCAACCGTCCACTGTGCTTTAGAAAGAATAAAAGCTGAAGTGAGAATAAAGCTGACTGTTTTACATGTGGCAGCAAGTTCTGAAGTTTTCAGAAGAGTAATGAGTAACAAGTTTCTGCCCTTTTCCATTTGTTTTTATATTTTTCTTAAAAAACTGCCAATGCAAAACATAAATCACACGAAATAGTCACTTTACCTCTCAAAAAAGTAACTTTTAATGACAAATTTGAAAAAAAGTAACTTTTAGTGACCAACTTGGAAAAAAATGTAAATTTTAGTTTAAAAAAGTGACTCGCTATGAACCCGTTCCGCTCAATGAATTTACGTGAATAAAAATATACTTTACAAAAATTAAGCTAGCGCCAAATGTATTCCTGCATAACACGAGACTCAGTCTAAAACATATACAATTCTTACTTCGATCGATCTCTTCATTTCTAAAAACGTCTTGACTACACCCTTGTAATGTCCGTTCGTTGATACACCACTTGCAGAGCAGGCTCGAAACCAGCCACAGAGCTTTGGGGTCCATGAATATGTTAGTAGGGGTGAACTCATTAAAACTTCTCTTATAAATATCTAAATTGTGCTTTGTATTGAGCTTTGGACTGGACATGAAACATTTAGGAAGGGCCAGGCCCTCCTTAGCCCCCTTCTGGTTGCGAGCCTGTTCCAGAGTAGCACTTACCAACTGAATCTGGTGTTGCCTTATTACTATATTGTCACATTTTTCCTTATTGATGAGGAGGTAGGTGAATGACCGCTCAAGACGTTGCCAATTTCAGTAATCTGCATCTGTTCATCAATCTCTTTTCTAGGAAACGACCGCGGAGCCCAGGAGGGTAGGTATCAGCGGTCTGTTTTGTCAATTGTTTCGATCGAAACACAGCCCGAAACAATGAGGTCATGTGGTTCTCGAAGCCGTACATGAGAACGAGGTCGCTTCGTATTTTGAAGTGAAATAAATAAATAAGAATATTAGCTTCTTTCCTAAACGCTAAACCTTTTTTAACTTGATGCAATAAACAACCTATATGATACTGATTGATACAAGTGGATTTGGGGGAGTATTCCTTTTCCATCCAGGGGTGTGTGTAAAGAAATTTGGAGGGGTGTTAGGGGGGTGTTGGGGGGGGTGTAGATTACTCCCTGGCATAGGAAGTAATAGAAATGGTATTTAAAGTATATAACTACGTATTTGCCCTCTGTTATCGTCTTGTGAATTGGTAAGTCGTAAAATGAGCTCGTCCAAGTGTGCTGATGGAAGTATCGCAAGGAGTAATATCAATGAGAAAAATGAAAGTAAATTTTGAATGAGGAATTCTGAAATTGAGTGAAATTTTCATCAAAATACAACTGTATATAATTGCATGCATTTTGTCGTTCAAAGTGCAGTGAGAACTATACACTTATTGGCTGAAAGAAAATGAACCTCAAAGTAAAACAACTTTATTTTTTAATATATTAATGAAGCAAGCCAGCAGTAATATTATTTATGTTAATATACTAGATCAATAACCTGCTCTCGGTTTGATGTTACTACGATCTACCTAAAGCTCCAAGTGTCACAGTGTGTAAAATTTCGTGCTTCTTCCGACTTTTACATACTTTTGCTAAAGAATGAAGTAATGTAAATTATAACAATCGTTCGAGACAGTTTTGTGATGATTAAGCTTTCATCACAGCTCTTAAGTGAATAAATATAAGGATTTACAGAATTGCTTGGCTTAGCCGATACAATTTTATTGAAAAAACTGAAAGCAAGCTTCTTCAAATTGAATGATATCGAGGTTTTATGCTAATTGCAAATTGCAAAGAGGTTTTATGCAAGTGGTTAAGCTGAGTAAAACTACCGTAACTTATGAAAAAATGCGGCATTCTTGAGCTGTATCATATTAAAATTGCCAGAACGCTCCTGTTCCACTAAGGACCTTTAGCTAAAAGCACTTTGTGTATACAAATGCCCAATTTGATGCTTCTTTCGTGCTTTTGTCATTTGAAATTGTGAGAGTCTGTGTGGTATACACACATTCCCTCGTTAATTTCGAGAAACAATAAGGCAGAATTAAGTATGATGATCGTGAAAAAAATTCAAGTTCGATATTTCAACAAATTTGCATGCTTCATGCCTCTACATACCAAAGTATTGTTTTGAAGGTTCCTTCGTTCCTGTCAATCTAACGTGTTCTCTCGCCTAGAAAACATAGAATCCCACGAAATTTTAAACTTAACATTCTTTCTCAAATTTTCTTCCTATTCCAATAATAATGGTAGTTGAGTGGCTGGTGAAAATAAAATAATTCCGCTTTTCTTGATATTTGATATACATATTTCAGATATTACATTAACAATTTCGTACTGTCATGTAAGTAATTCGACAGTATTGGGAAAAATTTGCTGCTTGCTAGTTTGTTCATGGTTTTGAGTACTTTTCGGTCAATCTTCTCGGAACAGACTCAGATTATTTTGTTAAGGGATTGAAAATTCAAACGAACAGTGAATGAATCTGTGCAACATTCAAAAATATTTATTGGTGTCTTAATTTTAGTTTCCAAACTCATATGAAAAGTTAACTCATTTAACTTCCTGTCCAAGATTTTTTTTTTTATGGAGGGAGGGATGGAATGGAAATCGAGGATGGACTGCCACTTAAAAACATGATTTTATTATACTAGTATTGCTTTGTAGTTCACCAATCGCCATTCCCACGAACAATAGTAATCTTTACCTTCTAAGAAAAATCACGCTTTATGTTTGTAGATGAGGTAGTAGCGTAGGCAGAAAAATGTCTTAATTATTTTTTTTGTTCTTATGTCTTAATTCTATTGCTGATCTGAAGTTCATCCAACTTTTTAAAAATGTAAATCTTTTAAAAACAAGGGGAGTAAAGATGCAAGAAAAGTCTTGACTACATAAATTGCAAAATCTGGAAAGATAATTTCGAACTGACCGAGGTATGACGATTATAACCAGGACAAAGCAAACTGTTTTACAAAAGGGGAAGGCAACGAGATAGATGGGATAGAATAGAACTTGAGTTGTCAATAAAGGTAACTCATGAGGCTTAAAGCAGTGAATCTAAAACTTCACGACAGCAACTTGTTTGGCAATATCCATTGTCCTCCATAAACGCTATTTACTCTCTTGTGTATGGTTTACTGCAAAAATGACCATCAAATTAAACCAATTATTTCAGAGCATCTAGTTTCTAATAAGTTGATGTAGGAGATATTTAAATTGAAATCGTCATTCATAATTCAGTTCAACTCCTAATTATGCATCGTTTCGTTGTTCTCTTGAAATAAAAGTATGTTCGATAAGTAATAAGGGGATTGTAGTTTTTCAACTTAACACAATTGATGGTTAAAAATGGAGTGAAAATAAGTTGAACGTTGTTACTTCAAGAAAAATAATTAAACTGTATGCGCTCTCGCAGTAAGCAGTTATCAGCGAAACATTTTCTTGTGAAATACTAATTAGTCCGAAAAAATCAATTCTAACAATAAAATATTCCTCGTGTTCATTTTCTAGGATAAATGAATTATGTTGTATTATCAGAGTGTTAGCCGAAGATTTATTTATGAAATATGAATAAAATAACCTGAGTTATTTTTGAGAACATATTTGGAGCAAAATCACTACCCCTTGCGGGGTTGTTGAGAACAAATAACTTATACCATAATATCAGGCTGTTAAGGAAATAAATATATATTTAGTATAGAGAAACAAAGTAATCTGAGTCAATCTTCAGAAAATCATCCGAAAAGTTCTTACCTCCATAGTCGTAGATTTTTCTAGAAAAATACTTATACAAATAGTTGTTAATGTAATATTGGTATATCGAATATGAACCAAATTGTTGAAACTGTTTGAGAGAATGTCGAATGTTTTATTTTCACTCTTCAGTAAAATATTAAGATTTCTGTGTACCAAAAATGCTTGCAGAAAATTGGATACGGATTTGGTGAAGGATATGACCTCCAGGCGAAGGAACACTCTATATTGGGACGGGTGAACACATTTTCAAATCAGTTTTTGGAATGCAAAGGATATGAAAAGTCTAATCCGCTGAAATCTTGAATTCGATTTTTTCATGATCAACATAGTTCCTTATTTTTTTCGTCGCTCGGAAGTAACAAGGAAGTGTGTGCACATCATAGTACTCTCGTAACTTTAGATGAGAAAAGAACGAAAGAAGCATAAAATTGTTCATCGGAACACACAAAGTGCTTTCAGTAAAGTGTCATTGTAAGGGAATGGTTTGTATCTTTCAGTTTCACTCGAGTCTTTGGAATCACAACTTTCAATTTTGTGTGTGATTTCCTTTGAGAAAACAATATCCTTACTTTTTTCAAAATATATTTCATTATCAGGTATATTTTGGTACTTTTATAAATGTAATTTTCTAATTTTTAACAGTGTCTTTATTCTTTGTATTTGACTGGAAATTCCTGAGCTTAACGATTGTATTAACAATTCTTCAAATATTAGTTCAGAACGGTATCAATTTTGAATTCGGTGGTAGATCGTTCTTTGACCACAAAGACATTGGAGAGCCCGTATTTATTATTACTGGTAAAACATCTGTGTCCACTTAGGCATTAATAAGTAATTTATTTTCTTCCATATTTAAATTTATGCCTTCCCGTCAGTCATTTGATGAGTGGATTATGAATTTCGATTATATTTCTTTCACTAACTAATGATCTTGTATCAATAGATTGTCGTTCCATATTCCATTTGTTAGATTGTTGATTCATTTTCCGTGTAGAGTCCCGCAAAATAGTAGATTTGTTCTGGGATCCAGTTACTCGTTTCCCGGTTTACTGTTTTGAAAACAACGGCTAAGTCCGTGACCTTTCGTAAAACACGCGGCACACACTGACACCTTTTCCGTTTAATATTTTTCTGATTGCTACTTTTTCTATTTGAATATTTTTTTATTGCTATTCCTCCGTTCCTATTCTGTCCCGCATACTTCGTCAAATGTGGCATGTTAAAGGATATATTAGATGCACCCTCCGTCATATTTGTGTTGTTCCTGATCTAGTTTCTGGCATAAATTGTACTCGGAAAAGAAAAAAGAAAAGGAAAAGAAAATGGATTTTGATTCTAACCTTATCAGTGCCTGCTTAAAAGTTAATAAAAAGATCGTCCCGTACAAAACTCCGGTGCCTATCACCATGTAATGATTTGATAGAGCCAATAATGAACCGAGATTTATCCCCTTCACCAATTTAGTATAAAATTTGTTAACCCAGCGTTCATCGTTATAAGTTGGTAACACGTGCGGACAGTCCGTATAGCTTCCGTTTCTACCTCTCCAAGACCAGAGCAGCGAAGATAAACCTTCCTCGTGAACTGCAAATGAGAGTTCGAAGAGCAATGGACTTCCAGATCATCAGCAACCTGCAACTGTCGAAGGTAATGCTGCAAGATGGTCGTTTTGGTCGTGGAATCAGAACACAAAAAACAGATTTACAAGTGCCAGATGCAAGAAATACATCTGTGGAGAGCAAACAGGCCCAAAAGCAATGTTTTTGATAAGTTATTTCCAGTAAAAAGTTTTTTTAGTTAGATATTTAGTTACAAGTTTTTAGTAGACATTTTTAAGTGCAGCTATTATTGTAGGTATGTAATTACGTAAAACATGTAATTACTACTAGCATACTTGCTACTGTATGCAATATTAAAGTTTTCCGTAAATTTCAACGTTTCCTTTCCATTATAACCCAATTTTAGCAATAAAAAGAAAACACGGTCTCTCAGTCCGTGCGCGAGCATTATTGTAACTTTTCTAGCGGGGATAACGCAGGGTTAAATACAGATAGATGTCTTTGATTACAGAGACTAAAATAGTGTCTATCTTGTTATTAACCAGAAAGGGATGTTAAACTCAAAATCAACTCAACTCATAAATTTATTACATTGAAAGGGATGTTAAACTCCTGCTGAAAGGGATGTTATACTCAAAATCAACTCAACTCAACTTATAAATTTATTACATTGAAAGTAGTATCTGTTGTATTGCTCACTAGCTGACAATATTATGACTGTTGACTTCGTTTCGAGTTTCTGCCTGGGCATGATGGCTTCGTTAACAAGCGAGAATAGAGGGTTCGGACAATTATTTAGTTTTGTATTTGCTCAACCAGGCCAGTTATCAAATTCTTTAGGCTATCAAATTAAACAAAATTGCAGTAGAACAGAATCGGTGGAATATATTACAATATATACTTAGAGTATCGTTCTGGATTAGTAATAACGTTAAGCAGATAAATAAATGTATTCTCATATATATATTGCAATAGGCTTAATTAAAGTAAAAATCACCAGGCCAGAATAATATTTAATGTTTTAATATGTTATTTATTATTATTATTATTATTATTATTATTATTATTATTAAATTGTATATTCTATGTAATTTTCATCCTTTTTAGAGCTTCTTATACATTTTAATGAAAAATTTTCTTTCTTCTAGCTGTTAAAAAGAAAACAGTTTATTTCTAGATATAGTCAACTACGAGTAGTTTAGGGAGTGAGCATTTCTCTCTTTTCGGGCCCGAAAGTTTTAATCCTTTGACTTTAGCCATGGAACTTTTGTAAGGGATGTCAAAGCATTCTTTGGTTGTTTGTCTATAAATATGGATGGGAATCATTCCTATCATCTTCATTTTTCGGAGCGATCCTAAGTGAGAACGCCTCGAAGATCACTTTCGCAGCTCTTTGCTGGCTTATACCTCAGTGATGGTTATATACGAAATGATAGAAGTTTGAGTTTTTTTTTGAGAAAGCTCAGATAAATGGACCTGACTGAGTCAGGAATATTTCAGTTCTCTAAATGGTAGTTTGTATTTTCTCTTAAGTTGGGGGTTTAGTTTCTTTTCTTGATTTTTTAAAGAAACTTCGTTGGAAATTCTGATAGTTTATATTGTAATCCTAGTCGTATTTCTAGTAATTCAGAACAAAAAATAGAGTGAGCGTTGAGCTCACCTACGACCAACCATGTTGTAGCTTTTTCACCATTCAGTATAGACATTTCATGAAATAGTTTTGAAATTAGAACAAATGGCATATATATATAAATAAAAAAATAAAGTATAAAAAATGTAAACAAGTAATGAGAAGGTGGCAGCGTACAAAAATAAAACATTAAAAAATAAACATGCTCATTATTTACAAGAAAATATAGGGTGAGCGCTTGCCTGAACCGCAAAAAACCGTTTGCAAAATGGACCGCGACCAACGTCGGATTAAGGATATTCGATATTGGATATTCGATTCGATATTGCCTGATGGTTTTTATTTTCTCAGCTAAGTCTATTTTATAGAGAAAGCAGCTGTAGAGATATTGCTTATTGAATCCTATGTTTTTGGGTTCGAGTCCTTCTGAAGGTAGGTGACGACTACGGCCTGCTGGATAGATGTGATAGGCATTACTCTTGAACAATATAATTTTGGGGGACTATATTGTTGTTATTTTCTCCTCTAAACTTCTGTTACGTAGTGACGAACATTTATTCCCTATTTGAGGGAATCTTCCTACCCTAATCCAATCCTACTCCTTTAAATTCAATTTAGATAGAATTCTTTTTTAGTAGTGCAGTCTTTGATAGGCTGGGCTACGCGTAGGTATTAGGCCAGATTCCGAATAGGTACTGAAGGAACTTTTAGAAATTAAGGGCGCACTGGAAGACATGTAAGTGAATGCTAACGAAATGCTTCCACATCCCGAAATATCAAGAAATCCTTAGCTCATTCAAAGTATATTTACTGTTTACGTGCGTCAGGATAGGATCTGTATCTCTAGTAGAAGCCATACATTTTCGAAATCTAATTTTTGGTCTCAAATAAGCGCCATTAGATTGAGATGATATTAGATTGGACTTTGCTCAGAAAGAAAATTTAAGAGAAAGATGTCAAGTCTTTTAATTAACAGGAGATGTTCCCATGGCTTTTGATTTACCTAATAATTTACTCCTAGACACTGACGTACTTGGATATTTTCTGGGTTAATAGGATATCTAGACATTTTATATAATATCTTTTACTATGTATGTCTATTTATTCTACAATATGCTGGTGTCTTGTGTCTGATATCTATCGTTCTTGTTTATCCACTACATTTAAAGATATTGGAAGGTTGTGTGTAAGGTATGTTGCCTATCTCAAATCTTCCGAGCGGTACACGCCTCATTAATTCGGCGTGAAGATTTATTGGTGTCTCTTGGAGAGAACATAGGAAGATGTTATATAATTTTAACCTTCATATATGTTCTGGAGAAGAGAGTTTAATTATTTTAATCTAGTTAATATCAAGGGACAAGGAAGCTCGAGCCTAAATTAAAGAATATGCCATACTTTGTATATGTTCTTATTTGTTCTGTATTTTGATTTATATTTGGAACGAGAGTTTTACAGTGTAGGCTGTATAAAATGGTGTTTTGTGTTCCAACAACTAATCCATAGACCGCCTAAACTGATCTTGGTTTACAAAAGTCATAACGACGAGAATCGGCTGACATAGTTGACTACGATGAACCTGAAGCGTTAGAGCAACCAGTGGCGAAGAGTACTATGAGGCTCTAAGGCCGGGTCTACCCTGTTTTCTACCGTATATTTTCTTTATCTTTGGTTTCTTATAAAATAAAGTTAACACTTCAAAATTTCGTTTTTTTTCGGTAACAAAATAGTAGGTTGGAAACACTCGGAGTCCCTACCGTCTGACACGGGAGGGTCCTACAAGTTGTCGCTAAAATCTGATTGCCACACAGCACATCTGATAGAGCATCATGAGAAATGAACATTAGCAAATTTATGGTGCTATGGACCAGAAGGATAGGAGATAGGGGGCTTCAAAATTTAAATATCCAAAAAAAAAAAAAATATATATCATGGAATTATTGAAAACCGTTAAAACAATCAAAACAAAAGTTGCACAATATAATGAGAATAAAATGCCCTATCGAAAACCGTAAACCATAAACAGTGTTGCCATAGGATAAAAAGTGTTGCGAACTCAGCATAAAATATTTTGTTTGAAATAGCACCATATACAAATGTGCAGAGATTTAAAATGCACTATTATCACTAAACATAACAGTGAAGTGTTGTGGTACAGTGTTGCACACTATTGGAGCTACATGTGCTGAAAATGTACAATAGAGAAGTCTGATATGTGGCAACAAAGGGTAATAAAAGAATGCACTAGAAACAATTGAGGATTTTGCATTATTCCTCGGTAGCTTCGATGAATAAAGAGACAGCTCGCGATAACAAATTGATACACGCGAGGAAAGAAACACGTGTTTTCTATTTCTGTTAACTGGTTCTCGATGATCTTATCAGTATATGGAAGACTAGTTTCTTGGTTTCTGTCTTTCGTGTTAAGTGACATATTCTTTTACTTCCTCTCCTTCATACCATATGATTATGTTTGTACACTGTAATATTACCATATTCACATTGGAAATATAATTATTTTATTACTACTTCATTTCGTTTTTAGTCGGCCAGGATAGCCGTGTGGTCTAGAAGGCTAGACAACTGACATATTAGGGATCGCGGGTTCCAATCCCACCTCGGACATGTTTTTGTTGTAATTTTCACCTTACACTTCATTGTAATCTTTCTCTTTATAGGGATTCGGATCCCACTTTACATTCCTATACTTAGGTATAGATTCGAAGCTAACACAGGACGTAAACATGGCATCACTCAATTTCGTTTTTCAAATGTATCAATATTTTGTGACACCGCTGACATTTTGCTATGTTATACTATCTGTGTTATGCATTTAAACTAAATTCATAGTATGAGACCCAGATTCCTTTATTGCCATCTGTTGCCACACATCAAACTGTTCCATTGTACATTTTCAGCTCACGTAGCTCCAATAGCGTACAACACTGTACCATTACACTTCACTGATATGTTTAGTGATAATAGTGCATTTTAAATCTGTGCACTTTTGTATATGGTGCTATTTCAAAGAAAATATTTTTATGCTGAGTTGGCAACACTGCTTCACATATGGCAAGACTGTTTATGGTTATCGATATTGCATTTTGTTCTCACTATATTGTGCAAATTTTGTTTTGATTGCTTTAACGGTTTTCAAAATATTTACTTTAAATGTACATAATTCCATGATATAATTTTTTGGATATTTAAATTTTGAAGCCCCCTATCTCCTATCCTTCTGGTCCATAGCACCATAAATTTGCTATTGTTCATTTCTCATGATGCTCTATCCGATGTGCTATGTGGTGCTATGTGTCAATCAGATTTAAGCAACAACTTGTGGGATCCTCCCGTGTGAGCCTCACCAGCTCGCTAGGCAGGTTTACGGGCTATTCTGCTCAGAGGGAGCGAAGCTGGGAATTGCACGCATTGTTGGGAAGTGGCGAAGGCTCGCCTCTGGGGGTTTAGTCTTAACGTTGGAGGCATCTTTCAATGCTAATATGTTATAAAATGGTTTCCTTAAAACAGAGTAAGAAGTTTCTGTGTAGAATTAATTATGTATTTCTATTAGTGATAGCTTGCTTAATTTAGGTACGTACTCTCGGGAGTTATTTGGAGTAGCCATTTTTTTTTTTTTTTTTACATGGGGCCTGGTCCATAATAGCATATAGAATATGTCTGATTCACTAAACATATATATATAACTTTACTAAACGCTACCCTACAGGATAAAATAATTATCAATATTTGTGTATAATTTGAATTTTCCATTTCATAGAATCAGTGTGGTATTTACGAATTTCTTTAGGGGGAAGGTTTGCTTGTTTAGGGAGGAGCTTTGGTAACTTTATTCCTCGAAATGTGAAAATTCTGTAATATATATAAAACAATAAAAAGTTGCGATAAAATTTTGGAGAGTGCTTAAGCCCGGAAGCTACCCCGTTAAATATACCACTCCATTGAATACAATATTAAATATCCTGCGTTGATTCAGATCAAGTTTCTTCTGAGCATTAAATTTCTAGTGAAATCATTATCATGTGATGCATTAATTAAATGCAGTATTGTACTTTTACTTACCTTAAAGTATGAAATGTATGCAGTGGCGTATTTACGATTTTGTTTCGTGGAGACTTTGTTAACTTTATTCCTGGAAATGTGAAAATTCTGCAAGGTTTCTCATTTACTTTAATATAATAAATAAATTTTCGGGGGGCTTAAACCCGAAATCCGCCCCGAAATACGCCACTGGATGCAAGTAACAAGCGCTTATCCAAGAAATTTGACAGCTAACTGTAAGTATTTACTTTCTTTCTCTACACCTCTATTTTCAAATATGTAGGAAACGAAAACAGCAACTGAGGAGGGAATTTTCCCTCATCTCTCCCTGCAAATCCCAGACAGGAGAAAGTATGAACTGCACTACAAAATATTTGTAATGAAGTTAAATGGGAATATTCAATTAATACATATTACGTGTTGTTCTCATGTAAATATTTGTTGAATAATAATAATAATAATAATAATAATAATAATAATAATAATAATAATAATAATAATAATAATAATAATAATAATAATAATAATAATAGTGTGTTTTCTTTCTACTTTTGCTTATATATTCATTCTTGCTTGTTAAATTAAAGAACATCAGAAACTTACTATCTATACATATACATAAAGTCAGCACTGAACAGTGTTAGGAATACAGCTAAGAAAATTCTTTAAAATAAATAGATTTAGTAGGTCTTTTTTGTTTAACTCAATAAGGAAAATATAATTCTGACTGTAATTTTAAATATTTTATGATACATTAAATGTTATTTGTGTTATTAGTTTGTCGGGTCTACCCTACTTGTGAGATTACGGTACGCTTCGCCACTGAGTACAACGGTTCAAAATATTCGAATTTCGTCTAGCACATGTAATATTTTTACCATATTTTTATTGCCGTCTTTTAGCGTATATGGGATAATCATAAAGATTGAAACTGAAAAAAAAAAAAACAAGCAACTGTACAGGTATTTAACTACTACTACTTTCAATTCATACTTACGTAGTAATTCCGTGTTGAACTTTCATTCCAATTGAACTCTTCTCTGTCATTTCCTCCCGTATTCTTACTTTTACTTGTTGGTTCATATATAAATTTATTCAAAATAGTTGGACCTAAAAGTTTAGTATTTATGTCACTTCGTCTATTATTTAACCACTTACAGATTTTTAACTTCATATCCATGTGTCACCTAGCGTACGCACCTTTGACGCAGGAAATTCAGGTTTAATTTCTGCAGGGAACTCATGTTGTACGGATCCGATGTTGAGTTAAAGACCCATGTCTCATATAGGCCATGTAGTGAAAGGCACTCTAAACTAGAATCGCCCCAAACATTCATGTGTTGCACTTCCGTTAATTTCCATTTCTTCTATTAATTCTCTATTCAGAACGGGAGTAGTTCAAATAACTTATTTCCAGTTTCGACGTTTATCATTATTAAACGAAAACGGTAACAGATAGCAAAAACACTTTTTTTTTTCTTTCAAACGATTCAGCGTCTCAAGGCAACGTATATACAATGACTATTCAGAGCAGAAGTAAACGGACGTAGTTCAAATTTGATATTACTTTCAGTTTCACTACTGATTTCCACAGAGGAAAAGCGATAAGAGATATCGAGATGCTGTATTTGCAATTGATTCAGCGTCCCATCGCCATAGAAAAACTGGTTACAAGATAATGACAAGCAGTTTTCTCCAAGGAATTCACTGTCTTAAAAAGCAACATATCATGACAATGTCGAATACACTATAAAAATTGGAAGTGATTTAAATTTACTACTACTTCCCGTTTAAATACTGATCTCCATAGAGAAAAGAAAAAAACGGTAAGAGATATCAAGTTTTACACTTGAGTCAGCTTCTCAAGAATAAGTTATGCCTTCTTCATTAGCCTTTACGATAGCAAGGGAAGTACAATGATGAACGGTCGTATTTGTTTCCAAAGATCCTCGACTTAAATCATATACTCGAGTTTTTTTTTTTTTCGACTAGTATGGTGGAGAATCTCTCAACTTTCATTGAGGTTGTCTAAGGTTTCACTAAAGGTTTGGTGGAACATTAAAGATGTCATTCAGAAACTAGCCAAGAATAGGCTTGGGAAGTGAATATCATTGTCATAGCAAGAGATATCGAAATAGGATTACGACAGAGTAACAATTTCAAACAAAGTTTTCTGCATCTTTTCTAACATCTGTTTAGTCTTGAGGTTAGTATTTAAATAAACTACATTTGTGACATAATGAAATCCATATTCAACACATCTCACTTGTTGATTTCACGTGGTTTAAAATTGTATGATGCCAACTACAGATAGTGAGTAGCACTCAAAAGTGTAGTGGAAGCTCTACTTAGAGATAATTGCCAAGGAGATCTTATGCTTTGCTAAATTCCCCTGTTTGTAGTATCATTTATTTCTTTGCATTTCTGTTAGTGATAGAGTAGAATTTGATTGTATTTTTGTTCGAAAGAGTAATTTACTCAGTTTAGTATTGTTAGCGAGTATCTAATAGAACAGATAGTAATTCATAGATGTTGAATATAGAATATAAAGAAATATCTGTGAGCAGTCAAAAGAGTTTATGTTTGTTGATATGGTAAACTATATCACTGTTGAAGTCTTAAAAGTGAATTGGGTCAATTTATTTGATTCTTAAAGTTCAGAGGAAGGGAACTCTATAACGTCTCAATAGAATTTTATTACACGGAGAGATATCTAAGATATTAGTGCTTATTGGTAATTATAAAAGGGAACACAGTCGCTCACTGGTAGAGCGTTCACCTTTGGTGCATTGGGTCCCTGGATCCCAGCTCGCGCCAAGTGGGCTTTGTGAGGAACAAACACCATGTTCGTAGGTTTTCTGGGGTTTTTCCCGTTTCCTCCCGCTTTCTTCATTCCACCATTTCATTCATTAATCATCATCACCGTCTCCTTTAGCCTAACGGTCATAACCGTGGGATGTAAAGCTGAAAGCTTTCATTTCATTTCATTGGTAGTTATAAAATTAAATGCCCTTAAAAGATTTTGTTGATATCGAAAGTCTAGTCTTACGATAAGAGTTAATCAAGTTATTTGTCTAAAGTAAGAATATATTTAAGAGAATAATAAACTTAATATACATGTACTGAATCTAAAAAAGAAAATATGTATTTAGTGTATGTTTCTCTATTATTTTATGTTACAGTGATATATCATTTCTTTATTTAAAAAAAAAAGTTTCTCAATTTCATTGTTTTTCTTATTCTTTCAAAATGCATTATCTAAATCTTCTGAAATTCAAAAATTTAAGATTTTAAAGAAAACTAACGATATTAATTAGAAGACGCTGTCAAATTGTACGAATATTCCAGGATCTGATGCCAAGTAGGAGTTATAAGATTGTACAAAATAATTAGTAGTTAGGTATTACTTCGAACATTAGGTTATATCTCAACTATGCCTTTGTTCTGAAAAGTAAACAACTATAAATAAATCCATAATATATTATATAAAATTCAAAGTGACTATGTTTGTGACTTCATAACTATTGAAGAACCAACCGATCGGTATCAAATTTTCAACATAGATGAGATTCGGGCCTGGGATCATTTCACTTTGACAGTACAGCTTAGGGGAGGAGGAAGCGGGAGATATTTAAAAATGATAGAAAATAACCAATATTAGGGTCGAATGCATAGCTTCCGGAGTCACAGAGATGAACAGTGACACTTTCGATGCCGTTTAAATCCAAATTCAGAGCCAGAACTTGGAGGAATATACATATATGATCAAAAATGACCGATATTAGTGCCAAATCCTCTGTTTTCGGGGTCGCTGGGATGAAGGGTGACTCTTCTGATCCCGTTTAAATTCGAATTCACACCCGCAAATTGCGGTAGAGGAAGAGGGACACATATATGATCAAAAATGACAATATTAGTGTCAACTGATAGTTTTCGGGCTCGCCGAGACGAACAGTGACACTTCCAATGTCGCTTAAATCCAAATTCACCCCCCATTGATCTTTATGTCCAAAATGAAACGTATTCTCCTCGTGCGCAGAACTGGCAATCTGCTAGTAATATAATATAAATGACTAGAATTGAAAGAAACATAGTTGAGATACGAAACATTTTATTGGACATTACATTTACAATTTTAGTTGATAGGAAATACCTTTAAAACTAGATATCGAATGAGTGGATAAAAAATATAGGTTACATTAAAAAGTAGTAAAAGGAAATGAAATTAAGAATAATGAAGCTTCTTGGAACTATTTAAAATGTATTTAATTTGTTACACAATTAAAATGACTAATTTTTGTTATCATTTCAATGATTGCTAATAAAAATAATGCTTGTACTTAAACTTTCAGGCCACTTCTTCAAAATTCAATATCTAAAAATTTACTTTATGATATTGGCATTTAAGCAGGAAAAATTTAAAAATTATATAATATTCTAAACCCATTAAAAGTTTAATCTCATATATACCATTAAATATTATAAAAACAGCAATTACGTGATATCATTACTGTGAGCTCTTCCTTTGGTATTTGGATCCTTCTTCACTCAAGCTCTTTAAGCATCACCTTCATTCTCTTTTGCAGCAATGGCTAACCGCTTTCTTGCATAGTCTTTGGCAATGTGTAAGATCTGGTCAGGTACTCGCTCGTGGATCCCATCAGTTACTTCCCCAATCCAACTCATTTCCAACATGCTTCTACTTTCGATTTCTTGCGGCCCTCGTACTTTATAGATGCTAAAAATATATATAAATTAATTATAAGGATTATAGATTTACAAGTAGTATAGTATTATATCAACATTAGAAGAAAACAAACAATAAAAGGTGTAATCTGCTATTTAACTTTTTTTTTTTTAATTACATGTAACATGCATAAATATTGCAAGAGAGCAAAACTCTGCATCACCTGGATTAGCTTGGGGAAAACCACCTGGTTTTTGACATCATAAATGTTAATCTAACTCCATTTTTCTGAAGACTACGCTTTTCATGAAGGAAGTAATTTTCTACAACTGAATGTGATCTTTCGATTGAAATGTGCCTTACATTTGGAAAGTATTGTAGATTATAAAAAAGAAAATATAGCTATACGTATTGAAGATTAAGAGGAAATCCTAATTTCGAGCTAATATCCCCAATCATTTTTTACTATCATTTTATAATGCCATAATAAAGATTTTATCCAAGTATACTCCAACATCAGTTCCAGTTTAACATAGTTGGCATAATTATCGTGCAAAGTAACTTTTAGGTTCACAAATAAACTCGTATTTCTCGATTTTCTCGAAACTAACGCATAAATATCTCGATTTTTCTCGCCGATATAATTTTGTTAAGGTCAATGAGATCTGTCAATTAATATATGCCTCATCATTGGACAGTTCCCTTCGTAGAAAAATTATCAATTTTCTAGAATTAACATGTTAATTTGTGAAAATGCCTGTACAAAAGTACATGTCCGGAATTTTGTACTGAGTAGTGTTGCCAACTGTAGAGACATGTTCCTAAACTAAGTGATATGTAGACATTCTTGCTAAGTATAGGGTAGTAGGGACAGATTTCTTAAATTGGTAGGGAGCACAATGAGTTAAAAGAAACGAAACAAGAACCAGAGGAGTGAGAATAAAATTTAATGAACTCACACTAATATTATTATTTGGTGATCCCCACATTGGTTTACCCCAAAAGCAACGTATCTCTATATACATTTGTATACATTCTTAATAAAACTATACTTATTTAGTAGTAATATCATGGATGTAGTCTCTACTCTTCCCTTTTTCATAAAAAGAATTTTATCGTTTTTTCCCGAGAATATATGTATAATTGGCGGATGTAATCGTTTACTACTTCCCAGTCCCTGGAAAAAGAGAGCTGAATGGCTCACTGGTAACAACGTCCAACACTTCTGGTAACCTTAAAATTGAGATTTAGCCCGGAAGAGTAGTAACTATTCCATACCTCGGTCAAAGAAATTTCTGTTCGGGAAGCTAGTATGTTAAAAAGAAAGAAAAATCAACATACCCTTGAGTGGTCGAAATATTAGAAACTTTCAATACTTGTAATATATATATGAAATAGATTGTGGACATAAATCTTAAATACGGAGAGGCTAAGATTTTCTTCTCTCCGAACAAGTACACCTTGTCTCAAAAAGGTTGAGCGCATTCTTTATTGGTGTTTTGAGGCAAAAAATTTCAAAGTCCAACTTCGGGTATCTTCGGGAAATAGTAAACCAGGTTCGAACCTCCAAGCCAGCCTTTGCAATCGGGGAAAAGTTTGCAGATGTGTTTTTCTTCTTTTAAATATAATAAGACTTGTTATCAAGTGTTGAAAAAAGCAACATTGATTGAAATACTTAATGACACAATATTTCGAAACTTTGTATTAATGTCAGCAAATTCTTGTTTGTCATTTAGCTCTCCATACGTAATGGAACATTTAAATATGTAAACGAATCTTTCCATATGTAAAAGAATGCTCAAAGTTAAGACATAGAACATAATTATCGCTTGAGTACTAAAATAATAGTCAAAGTAGAACAAAAACAGCGTTTCTAGTGGGTATGAATGTCATAATTTTCTTGAGAACCGTTATACATCGCTAAAAGTACCTTAGCAGAAGTCCTTGTGTTAGCTCACTGATAAGCTGTCGGATTTCAAATCATAAGGTTGTGAGTTCGAATCCCATCTGGGTCAATGCTCTTTTAAAAATTATATTTTCCGCAATGAATGAAAAATTATATAAAATAATGACATTAAATACATCAGTTGTATATATATAACATAATCATTGCAGAATGTAGTAATTATTATGTTTAAAATATAACATCTGAAATAGGTAGGTGTTCACAGTAGGTCTGTATTATATATATGAGAATGTTAAATACAAGTTAAGAAACTCGTTCACTAGCAATAAATAAATCATGTAGTGTATTTATTTGCAGCTATTTGTCATATAGAGGGTAATTCTCAACATTCATAATACAGCATGTCATTTATGTTCTTGAAAACTTATTCGATTCATAAACCGAGCGTTTAAACAGAGAATCCAAAGTCGCAACGCTCGCAAGAAATTCATGAACCCCAAAGGTCACGTGAGCAGACTGGAATTGTCCTTATGAAGCACGCCACAGCAGAAAGGAATAGATTTTCAATTCAATTCCTGATATATGCTTTTGCAATGTGGAAGTGGTGATGCCTTTAGTCACTCTCTATCGCTCGCTCGCTCACTCTCTATTTATACAGAATATAAAAGTGGATATATGTGTGTGTTTCAACATAATTCTGATATATCTAGCGCAATTATAACTATATTTCTTACAGTCTGGAAAAGAGTACTGTCGGGATACATATCAAAAATGCTAGAAACTGGTCGATATTAGTATCGAATCCATAGCTTCGTGGTCGTTTAGGTGAATAGTTGTACTTTCAATTCAAGTCCAATTAAGCTCCCATTAGCACCCAGGGTGGTTACGTAGCGACATAAAAATATCGAAATCAACCGATATTAGAATCGAATCGTAAGTTTTCAGCGCCGCTAACAGTGCCGCATTTCCCATTAGTCCACATTAGTCCACATTTCACATTAGTCCCATTGCCTAGAGGGCAATACATTTGCAGAGTGCAAAGTTTCAAACTTGGATAATATTTTAATTTTTCCCGTATGAAAAAGTTAAAAATCAAGAGCAAATATACTATTTCATGAACAATCCTCTTTTACTGTTCTAATATGTATAATAATAGCGTAAGAAATCTAAAAATAATTCAGAACACGTTTCACATTTGTTATTTTTTGTTACGTAGTTCTAGCTGTAGCATGTAGTGAGTGGTATTTAAATGTAATAAATTCACTAATTAAGCATATTCGAATTAAGTTTTATTTTTAAGTTAGGGATGAAGGGGCGGAGAAATATGTAGTTATTGGGGGCGCCGAGAGCAAAAGTGCGTAGGGGCGCCGAGCTTTTAAATGCAACACTGATCGCCAAATTAATTGGTAGAAATTTTAATGTCATTTAAGACCAAATTTAGTCCTAACGGTGGCAGTATCCGTTTGCTCTCCTAGGAGAAATGAAAGGGGCTGACATCAAAATTATATATATATATATATATATATATATATATATATATATATAAAGACCGACATTAGTTTCGAATCCATAATTTTCGAGATGGATTAGATAAAGAGTGGCACTCCAGGTGCTTAATGATATAGAAAATTAGTTTTTCTTTCTTTTTTTACGTTGGTCTACTTTTCCTTGATTTGAGACTTTCAAATTTCATCCTATTTTCTACTGAAATGTGTCTGTAAGGCAACAAAGAAATAATTATCTATATATATAAAAGAGAACGTACAAATCCTTTGTCCGCTCATCACGCTAATACGGCTGAACCAATTTCTTTTATTTTTGGGGGGTTATTAGGATTTGGACCCTAGATGGTTTTTATCATATCACTTTAATTTTCAATTACCAGTGTCTTGAGATAATTGACCATTCAGGTGTCCATTACGTACAAATCCTTTGTTAGTTCATCATAGGTATAAAAATAAACGTATGTATATGCAACCCGCATGACCGTGTCACTCGGCGGGTTAACATAAATGACAGGCGTTATAATGGTTTTTATCATATCACTTGAAAGCGAAAAAGTAAAAATTATCTAAGTAACAAAGTTTATTGCGTTCGGGGGTGACCGCAGCGAAGCGGGGCGGGTTAACATAAATGACAGGCGATATAATGTTAACATTTACTGCAATCTTCTATGGTTTTTATCATATCACTTGAAAGCGAAAAAGTAAAAATTATCTAAGTAACAAAGGTATAAAAATAGAGGTATAAAAATAAACGTATGTATATGCAACCCGCATGACCGTGTCACTCGGCGGGTTAACATAAATGACAGGCGTTATAATGGTTTTTATCATATCACTTGAAAGCGAAAAAGTAAAAATTATCTAAGTAACAAAGTTTATTGCGTTCGGGGGTGACCGCAGCGAAGCGGGGCGGGTTAACATAAATGACAGGCGATATAATGTTAACATTTACTGCAATCTTCTATGGTTTTTATCATATCACTTGAAAGCGAAAAAGTAAAAATTATCTAAGTAACAAAGTTTATTGCGTTCCGGGGTGACCGCAGCGAAGCGGGGTGAACGCTGCTAGTATATGATAAATTTAAATTCATTTTAATTCGGAAGTTGAGAAACACTTTGCCATTATATATCGTAAAGGTCAGATCCACCAGTATAGTAAAAGAGAGATGCTTGAGCCATTGACGGTAGAAATTCAAACTCCGATAAGTGATAATTTCATTCTTGTTTTATTACAAGTGTAGCCTCTTTAGTCAACGGAGAAGAGGACGTGGATCATGGTTCAGAGTTGATGTCGATGGGTCGGAGTTGGTCGCAATGGTTCAGAGTGGTTCATAGTTGGTGGTGGCTCAATGGGTGATGGGTCAGAGTCGGCCAATGGGTCATTTGGGTGGTGGGTGATACTGGATCATGGTGGGTCGTGAATCAAATTTTCATTGACCCACACCATCTCTGGTTAAAATTGTACTAAAGATAAGAGGCACCGAAGATGCATGTCGGCTATTATGCTCAAATTTTCCACATAGATAGTACCCCACCAGAAAGCAATAAATCTGAAACTGTTCACGGTATCACCTCCTAGAACTCGAGATGTAGGAATTTGTCTGATTGGCTAAATTAAGACGTCAATGATTTATCCATCAACAAGCAAGCTTTTTATGATCGTTTCCGTGGGGAAATCAGAAGAACACGTGCCTAGTAATCGTAATATTGATAGTTCGCGTCCACCCCGGGGTATTTGTTTTGTGTTTTTTTGACTCACCTAAATATAAACAAATCACACATATAGGCATTTTAACATATTTTGGGAGAGTAATTTTGTGGTTCGTTGTCGCTTCATCGCGTCTCTGCCGCTGGTAGTAAAGTTTTCAAAATGGAACCACCAATTTTTGGCGAGAGGTCAATAGTTGACCATCTGTAGTCCACCGACGCTTACAGCTTAGGGTAATGAACGATGTCTTTGCCTTGTAGACGTCATGACTACCGACGTCGGCAGTCAACTAGCTTTTAGTATTCCTTTACTAACCATCTATCGTTCATGTTTATACACGGTGTTGTAATAATAATAATAATAATAATAATAATAATAATAATAATAATAATAATATTATTATTATTATTATTTGTAGTAATAGTAGTATAATTGATAATAGAATAATTATATTGTCTATGTATTGTCTAGGTAGGACTACACACAGGATTTGGCTCGTTTTAGTTTGATTCGACTCTAATCCGAGTCGAGTTGGAGGATATTTTTCGCGCCGAGCCCTAGAGTAGACCTCAAAGATGTCTGTTTCGAGTCGAGTCGAGTTTCAAAGAAAAGTCGTTCGTGCCCATCCCTACTAATGAGAGCTTAATCGGAGTTAAGCGAAATCCAAAGTCACACTATTTATCTAAGCGACCCCGAAAACTATGAATTCGACACTAATACCGATCAATTTCTAGCTATCTTTTATACGAGTATGTATCTCCCTCCCATTCACCATAGGTAACCCGACAGCACTCTTTTTCAGACTATAAGAAATTTGGTTAAAATTACTCTAGGCCAGTGGTTCTCAATCTAATTCCTATCACGATCCCCTTTTATCACATCCTCTTGCCAGCGACCCTTTTATAATTTGTGTTTTATAATAAGCTTGTGTGGGATTTTTAACATACCTATTTCTATAATAGTAGAATCCATTTCTTGTTTATAGTGAACAGTGCCGTGGCATGGAAAATCAGCGCTCGGGGCGATAGTATACGACGATGTCTCCGTACATATGAGTGAGGTCGACAGACTACAGTGCCCGAGAATTATCTTGGCAGTGACGTAGACTTCGCTCTTGCTCAAATGCCATCCCACTGGTTATAGCAGACGCCTCGTTCAATTCAACGTCCAATCCCAGAAAAAGAGAAAATGCGCGAACACAAATACCAACTTAAAAGCACGCTCTGTTCTCTACAACAGGAAAGCGAAAGGAAATGAACCGAAATGGGAGATTCGTTTTTGATAAATATACTTGTCCTCTTTGTATAACAATAACTGGAGTTCGAGGAGACATAAATGCTACATTTTTTTGCTTTTATATTTATATAACTTTCATGAAGAATATGGTTTATTTTATATTTGAATTTTATATTATAAGTATGTGGAAAATAATTTTAAATGATAGCCATTTATGTCTATTCTGTTCTAACAACAGTCAGATTTCAACATGCTACAAACTTTCGTTCTATTGAAGATAGACACAAATATGCAGTGGACGAAATGGGAAGGGAAGTCCAAAGTTTATTTTAAAGAAACCCCCATGTCTTTACCTATCACGGCCCTTGAGTTAGAGGACGATATTTGAACGTGTTTTCTGGTCGCGGAAACAGAGCGTGGGGGTTAGTGAATGTAGCTTCGAAAAATATGACATTTACCAATAGGACATAAGAACATCACTTCCAGGAAAAACAAACAAATTAAAAAACAAAAGCGAAATGAAATGGACTGAAAAGTGCGTGTTTTCTTTCTGTAGGGCTGTACGTACAGTCTGTGCTGACTGGTGAAAATTGTCAGTCCTTTGTTTTATTCTCGTTCTCGAAATTTTGTGTATAAGAATGGGTGATAGTACCTTAAAGAAAGGCAAGCCGTTGCATTGTGATGCAGGAGACATTGTTTTTAATGTTTACAACTTTTCTTGGAGCAAACAATAATAAATCTGACAGTGTTCGTGAAACCTCCCGAGCAACATGTGTCAGTGAGAGATCCGTGTGGCGAATTGTGAAAGAGAAGGGGTAAAGTCTGGACAACCCGTCGTAACACCCTGTAAAGCAAGGCCAAATACACAGAAAAGACAAACAAATTTAGATTCTTTCGATGAAGTAGTAGTTCGTAGAACAATTCACAATCTCTATGCTGAAGGCATTGTCGCCACCTTAAATAAATTATTGTGCGAACTTAAGAAAAGCATTGACTTCAAAGGGTCTGAGTGGGCATTACAGCAAATACTGCGCAAGTTTGGATTTAGGTTTAAAAAATCTATTGGAAATAGAAAACTGCTTATTGAAAGGAAAGATATTGTCGTTTGACGACATAAATATAGGGTCTAATCTTATTTTCTTTCTTGTCGTAACAATCCATATATATATATATATATATATATATATATATATATATATATATATATATATATATATATATATATATATATATATATAGACCCTATATATATATATATATATATATATATATATATGCTAGTATTATTCAAATACATTGTTATCTAAATTCTCTCTAGTTCGCTACCAGCATTATTTTAAACTGTAGTTACGAAAGTGACGTGCGAAGCGTTCAGTGTGCCATCTAAGCACTATTTGTGAATAGCGTAAGTTGGTAGCCTTGCAACTGAGAGCTTTGACGTCACTGCCAAGATAGTTCTCGTCGACTGTAGCTGCGAAGCGCCACCATGGTTGGCACGAAGCTCAATAAAATTTTCAAAAGTAAACCCTGCCTTTTCTTGATTTTGAGCACATTTTATTACGTTTTTTCTTCTATTTTATACATGTGCACATGCACTTATGAGTAACACACTTCCTCCGAAATTTGTGCCCCCTTTTTTCGGCGCCCGGCATTGACAGTGGATACAGTAACTGTATTATCTATATTCCCAACGACGAAGGTGCTTGTTCAAGATGGATGTTAAACTCCTTCATTAAAGAGGCCATTAACGTATCTGATCTAAGCCCACAACTTCTTGACCAAATGATAGAATGATATGCTACAAGTCTTTGCAACTGGTTTTCTGTAACGAAGACTTGGACAAGTTCTGCCTGATGAGGAGAGAAGAATATCATGGTCTGGTATCTGCTGCTTTAAAAGTAATAATTCCATCGTACTTGTGCGAAAGTTTTTTTTTTTTTCATGGTAAACATTAAAACAAAGACAAGAAATCGCTTATCAGTTGAAAATGGCTTCATAATGTTCGTCACGAAGATTGAACTGGGCATTGCTGCACTAGTGAAATTACACCATGCTTAGGTATCTCATTAGGTTTCAATTTTAATTGTATTTCAATGTGCAGGTTTTGTTCCATGTGTATTTTTCTAGTATTTCTATATACAGTTCTCATTAGTATCATATCATACGTCTTTCATTTAAATTCATTTTTAAACAACTCTGCACCCTTTGACAATGTTTAGTAGACTTATTTTTTATTGTTCTTTACAGTATGTATAAAAAATAAAAGTATGCCTATCAGAACAAAATTCAAAATAATTTCCGGTATTAGATTCTAACTATATTTACGATCTACCAAACTGGTAATTTACGATCTTCTGGTTGCCCGCATGTGTCAACCGAATCCGAAGATGCGAGATTAGTAAACGAAGCCCGGTTAGACCCACTAAGGACGTCTAGACAGCTAAGGGAAGCTTCTCTTTTTCCTGGTAGTAAGCATACAGCTCTGCGAAGGCTTCGTCATGCTGGGTTACGTGGCTGTGTTGCTGCCGTGAAGGAAAAACTCTCAGACGACCACAAAATTTACCGTCTCGCGTTTGCACAGGCGAATGTGGGTCGCAATTGGGAAAACGTAGTTTTCTCAGATGAATCCATATTCACAACATCAAATGAGGGACGCCGTTTTGTGTATCGCCCGAGAGGCACCCGATATGACCCTGGATGTGTTGCTGCTTGAAATCGCAGTGGCCATGTATCTATTTCATGTTGGGGTTGGATTTTCAGGCGCGGAGCAGAATTGCTTCACAGAATTGAAGGACACCTGGACAGTGCTCAGTACTTAGATATTATGAGTAATATCATGGTGCCATCTGTACGAGTATTTCAGCCTGATGGTGTAATTCAGTTCCAGCAAGACCAGTCGCCAATACATACTTCCCGTGTGGTTCAGGAATGGTTCGCAGGGCAGCCTGAGATTGATTTAATTGACTGGCCGCCTCGTGGAGCAGACCTCAATCTCATGGAAAATATGTGGGCAGAAGTGAAGCGTACTCTAAGGGAAAGTTGGCCTGAGGCAGATCCACCAAGAACCCAGGATGACCTGTGGCATCTTGTTTCCGAAGCATAGCTGGAGGTAGGGGAAGGAGATAAATTTGTGACCCATTTAATAGATTCCATGCCCAGAAGAATGTGGGCGTGTAATAAATTCAGAAGGGTATTGGACACAATATTAATGTCCCCGCCTTAACTCCCGAAAACAGTCCTTTTCAGGGCTACCTAAACGCTTCTCTAGAAGTAAACCACTCCTTGAATCCGATTTCTGTGCAATTCTACTAACAAAAAAAAAAAGATAATTCTCTGCAGGCTTTGAACTCAAGACGACCTCATTAACAAGCCCGTACTCTACCAGTGAGCTAACATGAACACGCAAATCCAACCTCAAGAAACACGACTTTCAATTTCCGGTATTCCATGACACTGATGGTCATATACTTTGCAAATGTTGTATTCAACTTGGGATATTCCGCAACACATAAACAAAACGAGAGAGTGAGAGAGAGGGAGAGAGAGAGAGAGAGAGAGAAATGAATATACAAAAGCATATTCAACGTATTCGAATGAGACTCTAAGTAACGATATTCCGTTCTAAAGAGAATTTCTGTTTCTTCCCGTGACGTTAAGGGGATCGGGAAAAGTTATGTGTCTTGAAGCAGGATCCGACTTTGGATACTCTGTTTACACACTTTCTATATCCGTAGGAATATACTGTATTTCACGAATGTAAATGACATGCTGTATTGAGAATATTGAGAAGTTATAACTGTATGACAAATAGCTGCAAATAAATACACTACATAATTTATTTATTGCTATTAAACGATCTTCCTAACTTGCATTTAACATTCTCATATATAATACCGACCTACTGTGAAAATTATCTCAGATTTTATATTTTAAACATAATAATTACTACATTTTGCAATGATTATGTTATATATATACAACTGATGTATTTTAATGTAATTATTTTATATAATTTTTCATGCATTGCGGAAAATATAATTTAAAAAAAAAAGCATTGATCCAGATGGGATTCGAACTCATAACCTTATGATTTAAGGTCCGACAACTTACCAGTGAGCTACCACAAGGACTTCTGTTAAGGTACTTTTAGCGATGTATAAATATTCTCAAGATAATTATGACATTCATATCCACTACAAACGCTGTTTCTGTTCTACTTTGACTTTTATTTTAGAACTCAGGTGATAATTATATTCTATGTCTTCACTTTGAGCATTCTTTTACATATGGAAAGATTCGTTTACGTATCTAAATATTCCATCACGTATGGAGAGCTAAATGACAAACAAGAATTTGCTGACATTAATACAAAGTTTCGAAATATTGTGTCATTAAGTATTTCAATCAATGTTGCTTTTTTCAACACTTGATAACAAGTCTTATTATATTTAAAAGAAGAAAAACACATCTGCAAACTTTTTCCCGATTGCAAAGGCTAGCTTGGAGGTTCGAACCTGGTTTACTATTTCCCGAAGATACCCGAAGTTGGACTTTGAAAATTTTTGCCTCAAAACACCAATAAAGAATGCGCTCAACCTTTTTGAGACAAGGTGTACATGTCGTACTTGCAACGATTACAATTAGAGGCGCATGAAATGTCATCAACCGTATACGGGACATTCCAATACATTACCTGAATACTGAATATTATACATAAAATACAGAATACTGTATTTGTAGATATAACATGAACACTTGCACGCATTAAGCGCGATATCGCAATTATGGATAATTAAAATCTTTAAAATTTTATTACTATATGTCCTTCCGCTTGTATTATCATACTTCAAATCATTTAAATTCATTATATTTACTTCACAAGTAGAAGGGAGTGTAATTTAGAGGGTCACTGGCGTAGGGGATCGATGAATATCCTAGACTACTATGAATTGCACTCCTTGCCATGATGGTTCTGCTAGCCATCCAGGCGGCTTCAAGGTAAGTGTCGGTACTACCAGAATTTTATCAAGTTCTCTCGTAATTGAAAACCATTAACTGCCTCTTATTCAAATGAAGAACGACATAAAGAGGTTGCTGTATTGATAAAGTACACGAATACACTCTCCGAGAAATATGAAGTTTCTCAGCGTTGAATTTGGGTGTTATGTGTAAAATTAAAAAATACTGGTGTTGATAGTAGCCTTACTGAGATGAATTCCTCTCGGTTCATAGTCTTCTATAATATTTCTAACTTGAATGGAAAACGTGGGAAGTTGACAAAGAGTTTTAAATTAACGATACACAGAAAACAGCTCGAAAATTAATAATAAATTGGCAATTCTGAATGTGTTATCGTTAATTTGGCATTCTGTCCAGTTACACTTACAAGCAACGTACAGAACAAGGCAGGATCAGATTAGGGATGGCCAGAACCGGTTCCTGGTGGAACCGGTTTTCGGGTCTGAACGGATCAGGTTCTACAAGATCCGGGTTTTCGGATCCAGGACTGGAACCGGTTCTTCGTATCCAGGTCTGGAACCGGTTCTTCGTATCCAGGTCTGGAAACTGGTTCTTCGGATCCAGATCTGGAACCGGTTTTCCGGATCCAGGTCTGGAACCGGTTCCGCTCGAACCGAAAATTTGTGACCATCCCTACGCTAAACTCGAGCTGCTGGCAGGCTGTGAACAGTGTGCTAGATGAAATGGTGGAATCGACAGCCAGGTGCCCAGGCTGCGGCCACTTGTCTTATTTGGCTAAATAAACTGGGTAACTGGCAAACTCATTGGCTAAACAGGCAAACTGGAAACTCATTTCGCTAAACACCCACTGGTGGACCCAAATTTTTTTCTGGGGGCACAAGCGGGTCTGGGTGGGGAGGGCACAAGCGCATGGTCCTCTTTGCAGCGTTTTGAAGGTGAACTTTGTGCCTCCTTTAGGGTCTTTGGGGGCTTTCGGATAAAGGTCTGGAACCGGTTCCTAAGATCCGGTTCTGGAACCGGGTTTTCAGATCCAGATCTGGAACCGGTTCCTAAGATCCGGTTCTGGAACCGGGTTTTCAGATCCAGATCTGGATCCGGTTCTGGAACCGGGTTTTCGGATCTAGGTCTGGAACCGGGTTTTCGGATCTAGGTCTGGAACCGGTTCCTAAGATCCGGTTGTGGAAACCGGATCTCTCAGAACCGGTTCCTTGCGGGACCGGTTTCGCCGGAACCGGATCTTTGTGGCCATCCCTAGATCAGATCCGACTCAAACTTTGCCCAGAGGATACAAAATACAAAAGAAGAAAAAATGCCGAATTGGAGCTGCCCCCATTCACAAATACCGGATATATGCTCCTCAACATAACTCATCACGCGACAATATGATATAAGGTAAACGTCGCAAAGTACCCGTTTATATCGAAAACGGAAAGGACGGGTAGCACCGGGACGATATCAAGATATCTGATATGCTATAATACTAACTTGGTGGCCATCTTGAAAGCCGCAATCTTGGGTATAGCGTGAGGTATTGAAACGGGAAAGGAGTCGTGTGAAATATAAGTGTCGGGCAGAATTGAAAACTAAAACCAAAGGCTCAACTTCTGATAACGTACCGAGCATGGTATGGATGTGAATAGGAATTCATGCGTGCAGAGGATAGAAAAAACAACTGAAGTTATGTTGTTAACGCGATCAAACAGAAACGGAATCCGGAACACATGCATGACGCAACAAAGAAACGCATACACATAGAGAGAAAGAAATCCGTGTGCGTCGGTATGCTATATGTACACACACACACACACACACACACACACACACACACACACACACACACACACACATATATATATATATATATATATATATATATATATATATGAATGGATAGATATGTATTGAGATAGATAGAGAGATATGTGAGTGTGTTCATGTGTACGTACAGCATATAATGGACGACCGGAATAAAACAACGGTGTAGATAAGACAAGGCTGTGTTTTCTAGAACATGCTACACACTGCTATACAAATGTGCAGACAGGCACCATTTGCATATGACAACACGTGTGGTGTGTCAAGATTGTGCCTATTGTTGAAAATCTCGGCAGTAGTATTAGTGAGTAAAACGAATGAGTGACACACAGCTCCCGCAAATACCAAACACATTTGTTGAGAGAAAATTCTGGGCACTCGCCTGTACAACACTCACGCTGTCGTAGATTGAATCATAAGTCAGTTATGTTGTACTGAAAAGCTACGTCCTCCACTAATTCAGCTAGTTTCCACCCACATTAATGCATCATATGAAATCGTGGACAACAACATTGGTCCACAATGCAACTTAATGACAGTGTCTTGCTGGTGAAGATTCATGTTGGTATGGTCACACAATGCCTCCGAAATCCGTCGCACAATGTGTTTATACAAATGGAAGTAATACAGATCCAAGGGTTG
This sequence comes from Thermobia domestica, assembly GCF_964235325.1. Lineage (NCBI taxonomy): Eukaryota > Metazoa > Arthropoda > Insecta > Zygentoma > Lepismatidae > Thermobia > Thermobia domestica. The sequence continues at coordinate 168,980,275 of NC_137464.1, read as the reverse complement.
GCACTGCGAGGTAGTCTTTTCAGGTATAATATGGATGCGAATATGATCTGTGTTGAAGCCATTTTCATGGAGTAATAGAGTAGCCTTGGAAATGTGTATCTGTCCTTTTGAAATCCATATGAATTAAGCAACAGAAGACTTGCGTTATTAGCATCTGCTGCTACTTGTAGTATTACGCATTCTTTGATGAAAACCGAATACGCTTCGCTTGCCATTTTACCAGAAGGCGTCCAGAATACCACTACATTTGATGGGGCGAACATATTCTCCTAACCCCGAGCACCTAAGGCTACGGGTTCCTGAAGAATGACCAAGAGTTTATTGGCCACCATCCCTGATTCCGACAGCAACGGCAGCACGTTGCATGCACGGACTGAACACAAGTCTGAATGTGGGATGACCTTCTTCTGGCTTGTCAACTCTTTCGCAAAACCGGATTCATCAACATTCCGTTTTCACTGTCCCAAACGAATCCCAATACCAAAAGCATAATGTGTCAAGGCGGACGCACTTCTATGCACAGACTCTGTCGCAATTACTTGGCGCGTACCAATGTCGTGGAGTCTTGCCCTATTATTCTGCCCTTCGCATACACGTTTGTTTTGTCCAAGTCTTCCATATTGTTCCATTCACACTATTGCACATATATTTTTTGCAGTTATATCGCTGGTTTTCGTTTTCCATTTTACCTTACATTGATATGTCACACATCCCTCTTCCCATTTCAATACCTCACGTTATATATAAGATCGCAGCTTTTAAGATGGCCGCGATATATGTTATAGCATATCAGATATCTTTATATAATCCCGGTACTACCCATCCTTTCCGTTTTCGACATAAACGGGTATCTTGCGACGTTTACCTTATATCATATTGTCGCGTGATGAGTTATGTTGAGGAGCATATCTCCGGTGTTTGTGAATGGGGGCAGCTCCAATTTAGCATTTTTCCTTCTTTTGCATTTTGTGTCCTCTGGGCAAAGTTTGAGTCGGATCTGATCCTGCCTTGTTCTGTACGTTGCTTGTTAGTAGATCACAAAATGTTATTGTTTCCACGCTATTTTTGTGTACCTTATCAACAGATCGCTAGCGACTATAGTCTGGTGAAACAAATTGGTGGTCTCTTGAATAAAAGTGCATCGTTAGTTGCAAATATGAAAAGAAAATTAACGATTTAAGAATGTTTTAGCTTGTGTGTTTCGCAGTTAAAATGAAAAGTGTTACGAACAAATAACTGCTGGTGAAACATGTATTGTACACACGTGTAAAAAGAATGTAACAGTGGATTGGTTATACATCACTAAACAATTAGGCCTACTTATTGTCTTTTGAGGTGGAAAATAACATTTTCTCAAAAACACAACATAAAAGTACTGCCTTGTAGTATTGCACTCCGACTTTGGGCCTCTCCCAACAAAAATTTCTGGGTTGTTTACTTTATCATGATAAATTGTAGTTCTACCTCATGTATCAGTCCTAGTTTCGATCGATTGAGATTTTAACATCTATAAAGAAACAAGTCAAAGAACACAGAATTTGAGTAGACTGTAATGATGAATTTCCTCTATGTTAAGATAGATACTAAAACAAAGAAGGGAACAAAATGAAGCCAGGGATTCATAATTAAATTTAGTCATAAAGTACTCCCTGAAGGCACAAAAAAAGTGGGTGCAGAGGTACTGATATAACGAATCAAAACACATCTCTCCTCAATCAAAATATTTACGATTAAAGGGTAAAGTACAGTGAAGATGATTAGCTTGCACGAGATAAAGGATTTCTATTGAGGAAACATGTGTATTGTAAGGTTCCACGTGTTTTCACACAATGCTAGATACAACCATGTGCTTATACATCACGTGCTAGAGATAAACACACTACAAACGACATCCACGAAGAGGACATCGTCCACCATCGCCACGGTTGGCAAATGACCGAAGGTAGCCGACATTGTAGGATAAACAAGGGAGAGCATACCATAGAAGACATCAATCTCGTTCGGTTGATCAAACTACCAACTTTCTACGGCACCTGGTCATTGAGAGTTACTCTTCCTATACGCTTTAAGACACTCGGTCATTGACAGACACCGGATCATCAAAGTCTTTGAGACGTACAGTCATTACGAATTCCAACTCCCCTCTCTAAGACGCCCGGTCATTGAGAGGCACCATCTAATACGCCCTATGAGGCATGGTTATTGGGCTCCTTAAAATTAACCAACAAACCTCCAAATAATTACAGGCACTTGGTACTTATTTGTAATATTTAGTATTCAAGAGGAAAAATTTTATAATAAATGGTGATGAGAAAGTCCAAACTTTCGTGTACCGTCTTTTACCTCTATCCTAAAGGACATAATACTTTACAATATTATATAATTTTATGTAATAAAGTTACATATAATAACATTTGTAATGGTTACATATAAAATAACATTTGTAACATTTGGTTGTAAATTCAATATAAATATTAAAATTAAAATCTTCCGTATAAACTTTTCGTTGGAAAATACGGACATGCTAACGTAATTGTTTGGACATAGCCAGGATATTTTTGGCTACACTGGTATAGAATATACTATAACATTTGCATGAGTTATTTCCAAGTAGAAGATGTAAGTCTTTACGTTGGAATCAGTGCCAGAGAGATGGGAAAATCCAAGGAGTGCGGGGAATCAAAAACTGTTGGAAGCTTATGAAAAATCATGGATCCTAAAACTACTGCCTTTCCTATGGAACTTCTTGTTTGTGTGTCAAAGCCGCTTTTGACAACAGAGTTGATTGTCCGCCCTTACAAAATTTGTTCATTTGATTTATGTAAAAAAGTATCTGTAAGCAAAATCTTATTTAGAAAGTATCTATTTGTAAAGGGTTATTATACATTACATGTATTATGTTTTTTCGAATTATAATAAATTAAATTTGCCATACTCAAGAAGAAAACAATTAAGACAGTGGCTGGAACACGAGCACATAATTTTATATGTCCTTTTTCAGCTATAAAAACTTAACTCCCGTTAAAAATCTCTTAGGGTCCAGGACCTGCCAAACGGCTGGTGACAACTATGTCTTTGGGGTGCTGTATATTCAGCATATCGGGCACCTTCGCTGTTACTACTGGCTTTCTACATGGCAATTTACAACTTCCTTCTTTTAAATAGCTCCCCAATAGTTCTCATGATGCTAGGTGTGGTGGACACGTCAATACCAATGACATATTCGAGATAAATTCAATAGCAACTGACAAATACTATCCAGTGAATAGGATCTAGTTGAGTTACATACTTTGGACCGAATCCGACACAACGGACTTCGTTTATACGAAGAGAAACAGTAGTCCAATGTTTCAAAGGTGTTGCTTTTATAATTCGTCAGTGAACCTCTATATTTTTCTACTGTCATCTTTATTTTGCAAACATTAACACTAGATAATTCGAAATCAGTTCGCAAAATGTGGTGCACAGTTAATTTTGACACTTAGGGTGCACAACTGATCACTATATCGCGACGTAACCTTAATGATTATGATTTCATAACAGTGTTTCAACGCACTCTAGTCTTTCCAACCACAGCCTCAATTCTGGGATTTAAAGGGAACGTTTTAATTAAACATTGCATAGAAAGGAATATACTTAAATTAAATCAAATCGTTTGTGAAAGTTCCAGAATTATCTAAAACTAGTATTCATGAAGCAGTATTTTAAGCAATGTTTTAAACCTAAACCAGAAAAACAAATCATATGATCATAATAATTCGGGAAGGATATTAGATTTGATGCTGACAAATGTAAGTTTTTATGAATTTTGACATATATCATTGACTAAAGTTGATCACTTCAAACCTCCATTTATGTTTTAGTTGTGATTATCTGTGTTCATATGAATAAGAATATTGTATATACATGCACTATGCGATAACTTCGAGAGTATTTTGATAATTTCACATATCAGCTGACACGTTTGGAAGTTCTATTTGTTGTAGAACACAAAGTATTTTCAAAAGAACATAATGTAACCACACAACAAAAAAACTATTGCTATGAAATATTTTCCATCAGACCATGGACCATCAAACTATAAAACCTTCCTGCGGGATTTCTCGGTACTGGGAGCCTGTCATAATACAACGAATGAGGAAAAGCAACTAGAAAAATTTATATAAGTTCTTTTCGATAGAAAAATAAAACGGAACATTGACACAAAGTCACACGCGTACTTTCATGATTATCAACCGAGTGACAACCATAAATTACATTTTGCATGTGCTGCTATTTTATGGATCAAGATGAAATTTTCAGTTGAAGTTAAACGTAAAATAGGTCACATAAATACACTTTATCATACGCCTAGTTTGCAGTGTTGCCACGTAATACGTAAAAGAATAGCGTGAAGGGACGTTTTGAAGGAAATTTTCTTAAATGTCCTCAATTATTTTGCCTTTGTACGTAGAAATGTCACGTTCATTACGTAAACTGAAAGCCCACACTCTTGCAAATCGATCGAGGTATAACTTGGTCCAGTGTTGTACTAACGGTCTGATCTACTAACATTTAAAGAGATCCCATTGGTCTGTAAAAATACACTGCGCTAAAGAGTTAAGCGCCCCAGGTCCCAGGTGTTGTACTTATATATTGACCAACAACTTTTATTTTTATTCTAATAACCCTAAGGAACATTCCTAATGTAATGGCGAAAATTCCCAGAAGAGTAGCTATACCCCCTTGGCACTTGTTCTACTTCTTCTATAAAATAAATATTCTGTAAATATTGAACTATCTATAGTTGTTTCATTCGATAGTCCGATAATATATATATTTACTGAACTGAAGTATTTTGTCGCGTTATAAATACTTTTATTATACAGCTTTAGTTATTATTCAATCCATTTCTTTCTTTTTAAAAATTGTATTGTAATGTTAATATACTAAACACACTACTTGAAGTTAAAGAATTTAAATATTCTGTTGTATTACTTTACTATACGAAATAGACTATTCGTTCTCCACGTAACCAAAATGTACAGTAAAATTCTATTGATAACAGTGAAAATGAGACAAAAAGATTATTTGGGGATTGTTTCCTTTCGTGAAGTGGAAATCCATTCGAAAACAACTAATAATATTGTTTTCCGTTCGATAGTGTTTTGATAATGTCTTCAGCAAAGTAGTAAGTGTCCCTACATGCGATTTTTTAAGGTATTGGTTGCACCCATGAGATTTTTGGGTCAAATACAATGTTTACTGAAAATATAACAATCTAGTTTTAGTGATAACTATATGCTGTCCGGGAGAAAAATCACACTATATTTTTTTCCCTTTCGAACTGGGGAATAAAGGTTATCTAATATATTAATTGTTGTATGCAACAATTAGTGCATTAAGAAGGATTCCTTCTTTTAACATGAAGGAGAGATAACTGGTGTGAATTTTCACACAAGCTTTCTCTGTACTAATTACAATCATGTTTCTAAGAACGCTAAATAGGATACAATTCAGTCTTCAAAGCAAGTTTTCGTAATTTTGCCGCAAGCCAATTCTGGAATCCTCTACTACTTTGGTGGGAGAGGATTATAAATTTAAGGGATCGTGCCCACGTATTTGGGATGGCTAGCGCTATACAGTATAATTGATAGATGCTTTTTAGTAGATAATAAATTGATCCTTCAATAGCAAATCAGCAAGGCGGTCCCGGATTCGATTACAGTGAGAACAATAGGACGAAAAACTGTAAAACCTTTTCCAGGCGAGCCATCCAGAATGAAGTTTTCCTGGGTTTTCTCATTCATACCAAGCATATGCCGGTATGGTACCTAACTTAAAAGTCCCAGATCGCTTCCTTTCTTCCTCAATCCTTTCCTGCTTCTATTTCCTCGGATAATATCATCGTGGAGGTACGTTATCGGTCACAGGGCTAACATGGCCATAGATACTGAGAGCTCAGAACTCTAATCCTAATCCCTAAGCTACGCGTTACTCTAGCTTGATGTGACCTGCAATCAATCGTATCATCAGTTGTGAAAACTTAATACAATTCCCCACCACATGGAAGCAAATCCCAAAAGAAGATTGACCCAGTGAAATGTAGAAATCCGTGGTACTGCTATCTTAAGAACCTACCTCTGTGAATGTTTATTGATCACGAAGGAAGTACTGGAACTAGATTGGAGGTGTTGTTCTAAAAGCAAGACAAATGACCCTAACTGGAGACCGAATATCAGTACGTGAATTTGTCATTCGTGAAATAGCCTTAGAAACGACATATTATATTAAAATTAATACTATGTAATTAAATAAGTCAACATGTACGCTAACGGAGTCACCACTGACAATACGCTTAAGTTTGGAGGAGCTAAAAGAAAATGTGAGGACGGTTCTAATGGGTGATGTATTCATTACATCCTTACCCTGTCACAATCGCACTGTAGAAAGAATGGTGAAATTTGTTGCAGAGGCGATATGGGCAAAAGTCATAACATAGATTTGTCCTAGTAACACTACAATCGGGAGAGAACATGGCAAAATTTAACACAAAAAGCAATTCAAGACACTAGAGTAACAATATGTACCTGCACCAACATATACAACGTTATCATATATGGGTGGGTGGAACTCGATATACAGTCACTTTCTCATAGTGTATTCTGAGTTACTTATGTTACCACTGTTTGGAAATATGTGAAGAGTTGAATGTAAAAGTATTTTTTAACCTAATTAATTGTCCACAAGAAACAAGAACATTCAATCTTAATTTTAAAAAATAATGAAGAAAAATAACTTTTTGTGTATTTTTGTGCAAATCCTAAGCCATTGGTGGCACGTGAACAACTTGACTGATCAAGCTGACATTTTTCGCACAAAATGTAAAGCTTTCTAAGAAAAACACCATTAAGGATAAACTTATTTAATAAGAGTAAATATTTCACTTTATTCATTTTACGAAAAATGTACTTTTTAACATTTGTGCTGTTGGTGGCACCTGAAGAAAGTTACCCATGAACCTGCATTAAAAAAAAAAAAAAAACAACTATATGTTCTTTTCTCAGTTTGTGGTAATTAGTTTTGGAAACAAACAAATTACACGCCATTAATTCTAGTGAAGCGAATAATAAAATAAGTCTTTCAAAATATATTTTTCACTATAATATTCACCCAATGTCAGAATTACTAATTACGGGGGAAGTTAAAAATCCCCGTAACTGGACATCGAACCAGATATTTATACAGGTATTGAACGAACCTAAAGTTGTAGCTGTAGTTAAGTTGGCTTTCCTACTTGGCTATATTTCTTTACCTTTCTTATTTTATGAAGGCATTATTTACCTCATTTATGCTTTTGGGGGAAAACTATTGCAATCACAATACAGTAACTAATTATTAACAAATTAACTTTTTTACATATTTTAATCAATATTTTGAATTGGAGAATAGTGTGACATGCATCCAACAAGTTCTTTTTCTTTCTAACATTTCTTTACACTTTTCGAAAGAAACGACTTTTATACTCAGAACAATTAATATCAGAAAAACGTTTGCTTGTGATTTCAACCTTCACTTTAACTTGAAGCAAAGTAGAGCTGGACCTACAAGTTTATTTTCTAACAATTAGCATTACGTTTTAAATCAAACAAATCGTATCTCAAACTGTGCAATAAATAATAAGAAACATTTATTTGTGTCTCTTATCTCTATCTTAACTTTAGGAGGCAAACGTGAAGTTTCAACCGCACAAATGCGTTTCCTATAATTTTTCGAAACAAACTATTTTTAACCTACGGAACTGTTACTAATGAGGAATATTATTTATGTTTGTTTCGAATCGCAACGTTAAAGGAAGGTTTAGTTTAATGTAGATATCCTTACATTTCAGAATTAAATGTCTAATTTTAGCAAGTACATTTCTGTATGTTCTATGATTATGCTGACTTGGAAAAACAAAATATTATTCAATTCTTCAACATATGGTGTCTCCATTCTTTTAACTAACACAGATTTTCACATAATCTTGCATACCATATTGTGTTGGCGTAGTGCTTCCCTATAGAAATCATTATTACGGGGGCTACATTTCTCAATTTCTCTTATGTCACCAGAAGAGATCCACGTAAGATGACGAAAGGAGGATAAGATAAAGCCTCACCTCCCACATCACCTGACAGACTGCCGTTCAATCATTGCAAACTAGTGAATGTTAAGATATATCGAATGCAATTAAAGTGCCTGTCAATTCTTAATTACGAGATGTAATTCGATTTCCCCAATCAGTTCTGATTTATTGAAATTTCAAGGTCAGACAGTCTAGGAACCACAATCTACGAATTTCAGGAACCTCATGATTTACCACAAACTTCATTATGGTCGTTTGCCACCAGAAATTTCCAATCTTGGCTTCTATGCTTGTGTTCCTCCGTAAATCCTTCTGTAGAACTCCCTGTAGTGTGTGTACACACCTCACTTATAAGGTTACACCGTAATCATTACCCATTCAAGGATGAACTGTGGGCGTGTTATGCCTTAGTTCCTGGACAAAAAAAAAAAAAAAAAAAAAAAAAAAAAAGCATCACGATGTGTACAATTGGTGGTCATTTTGATTGTATTCGATATGTTTTCACGCTCTCTAACTCACGATTAATAACAGTATATCAGTTCGCGTCCAGTAAACACTTTTTTCTTATTCCAGTTTCGTCATACCTTCCCAGGGGCTTAACGAAGGTGGTAAGTAATAACTGATGTAGATGAGCTAGAAACTGATTTTAAGACAGATCAACATGAATTAACATTCATTAAGATATTAAGAATACATACATTTCTGCTGCACTTCTAGTTAGCTCCTCGCACGTTAACTTAGATAAATTTAATTTACGAATTTCCACCTCAGCTGCTTCTTTAGCTTTGCCAATGGCGCATCCGTAATAACCCTAGAACAGTATGTATATGTATGTTAGAATAGAATTTTTGGTTTACTATTATTTTATTTCCTAACAAATTTTGCTTTACCAATGACGCAAGCATAATAATCTTAGAAAGAAATTTAAGATAAGTTAAAATATAATTTTTGGTTTACCATTATTTTAGTATGCTTTATGAGTAGCACAGTAATCATAATCTTTAAAATGTAATTCATATAGAACTTACAATAAAATTTTCAACTTACCATTACTTTATTCTTTAACAAATTGTCTAATGCGAGAGGAAACACTCACAATGACAGGGATGTATTGGTATTGTATACATTTAAACAACAATATTGTATACATTTAAACAACAATCTCACTAATATGTGGGATAACATGTTTCTTGGAAGTTAAGTTGAATTGATGTTAAGAAATAAAATTAGGCGAGGCGGCAGCAGCTTAGATAAAATCGAATACCGAGCTGTCGTAAAATTCTTCCATCTAAATCGAAATTGACTTTTTTGTCCAAACTTAGACGTGAAGTTGGATATATTAAGAAACGAGCGTCAGCAAAATTTAAAATGCTTCCGTCCATAAACACGGGCGCAGTGACCAAAACCTTGATTGATCAGAAAATGCCAGAACAATGTGTTGCCAATCTGAAAATTTCATTGTATTTTTCAAACGGGTAAAGGGATGATAAACAACAATACATTTATAGACACCAGGAGGAAGTAGACCTCTATTAGAGAGTAGTGTTGTCATGGTCGTCACCTTGGAGTCGGCTGTCTTGTATCTCGCTCGGTTGATTTAAATATCAAATGGGCTAGAATTTTGTGAGAAATACAATGGTGAAGTCTATGTTGCCACAAGTTTATATTTGTAAGACATAATGAGATGGCACATTGGTATTTCTTTAGTTTGAGATTACTTAACAGCCATTTGGCAATTTTAGGTAGAAATGGAAGGGCAGTTATAGGGCCCACACACGGTCCACGGTTTGTGCAAACAAGGCTGTTTGTGCAAACAGTTTGACTGTGTGTGGCGTTGTATGAACTGTTTGCGCAAACGTTTGTGCAAACATTTTCCATATCGAACTCGTTCGAAAATTGTTTTCACGAACATGATGTTTGCGCAAACACGTGGACCGTGTATGGGCATGTTTGTGCAAACACGGGCTTTATTTCCGAGTAGGAAGCCTAGTGTACAGACGCTTATTTCTTGCGCTATGGCGTCAATTAATAGGAATCAAGAATTCTGGCGAGAATTTATTGACCTTTATCGAAATTTACCTGAACTGTGGAAGGTAAAGAGTGAAGATTATAAAAACAGGAATTTGAAAAATGCGGCATATGAGAAGTTAGTGAATAAAATGAAGGAAATAGATCAAACGACGGATAGAGAGTCAGTGAGGAATAAAATCAATTCACTTCGTTCTGCATACCGAAGAGAACTAAAGAAGAGCAAGTACTATCTGGAAGTGGAACAGATGACGTGTATGTACCCTCGTTGTGGTATTTTTCCTATATGGACTTTCTGAGGGACCAGGAAATGCAATTACCTGGTATTTCGACCTTGGATGAAATAATTGATGTGGAAGAAACACTAATAAATATAGTTTTATATTTTTGACCACACATGTTTTCATTTTATATAAGAAGCGTTAAATTTGTGCTATATGTTATAATAGATATTTTCATTTGTGACCTTGTTCACAAAAAAAAAAAAAAAAAGGACATAGGCTTCATTCTTCACACCGCACCATTTCAAACGTACCTATTGGTAACAACAGTCGTTGTGCTGCTAACTTCAATAGTTTCTGGAGTTCGCGCCTTCGCGGCCGTCGGTGCGGCCGAAGGGGGTGGGATCAACACCGAAGCGCGGGAGTTCCAGCAATGACATAATTGATAATTCCACATACAGGGTTTTCTGCTAGTGACGTCATCTGCATGACATCACGTAACAGGCATTTTCGAGCGCCCAACGCCACCGATCATCCCTCCACTGAGCATAGCAGCACGCGGAGTATTTGTTGCATTGGTACAAAAGGTTTTGTGTTCTAGTTGATAAGATAAAAAAAATCCTTGACTGAACTAAATGACTGCAGATCCATTTTGCAAGCAGCTTGTTACAAACAGTCGCTTTGTCATTTCATCAAGCAATGAGCTCACCAACACCAAGCGACAAGTTTCGTCTACTCTAGTACCCAATAACATCTGCCAGAGTGAAAAACTTGATCAGACAAAGGTCATAAACTGACATTGCCAGACTAAAATCTAAATTAGAGCAATCTTACGAACAAAAAAAAACAAAAAAAAAACTTTGTAGGGTGGGCAGTGACGGAACTACCGCCTCTGCAACGGCAGGGAGGCCCAAGACGTAAGGAGGCCCTGATTATATGTGTTTTATTTTAGTCAGACATGAAATCGCAACCAAGAAAAATAATTTTTGTTACTCCTATTGAAAAGTATACGCACTATTTTACCCTAAGATTATTGGTTTTGAGTGGGTATAACACCTGATTTTGTCATTCCTGATGTGATCAAAATTGGGGAAAAAGATATATCTTTATTTTTCTGAGTGGGTTTAGAACTACTTTCGGAACAGTTACAGTCCGTTTGGCTACGAGTCTGAGGTAAATTTAATATATTACAAAATTTATTTGAATACAAATTAGATTTCACAACAGTATATGCGTATGTGACTCGTAATCAAAAGATCATGAGGAAAATAAGTAACATGATATTTTTCCAGAACTGTCACTGTCAATCAGCCGTGTACACATACATATCCTCGTTGAATTATAACAGTGTAACAATCATGAAAACTCCAATCACATATATTATATTCAGTTTTAAACAATTAGTAAATAGTCCTAATTCAAAGTAGCGGTAATATTCTGATTATTACATGTAGTTACTCGTGTTTACATGGTGTCATTCATTGCCTGACTTTGAATGTCTGTATTGGAAATAGGGCTGTTCCGATAATCGAGTAATCGATAACAATTCGATAAAAATTCAAAACCGTTTCATCGATAAAGAATTTTAATTTTATCGAATTATCGAACTTTCGAGACTCCCGAAATGTTCGAGACTCTCGAAATGTTCGAGACTCCTGAAATGTTCGGCACTCTCAAAATGTTCGAGACTCTCGAAGTGTTCGAGGCACTCGAAATGTAAGAAACATTAGACAACTTCGAGACACTCGAATTCTTCGAGAGTCTCGAATTGTTTGAAAGCAGCGATTACAGAAATATATCAATATGATCGCATTTGTCGAGTCGCTTGAATATTTTGAAAAGTTCGGGATTATCGGAGTGTTCGGAAGAAACAATGAATTCGAGGTTATCATAGTTGTATATAATATGTATTACATATATGCAGAGTGTTTATTTTAAAACTTCTCTCCTTAGCAATGAAGTGAAGGAAAAGTTTTTTCCCCACAGATCTGTATAAGGTTTAAGCAGTCTGTCAGAAGAGAGAAAGAGAAAGAGAAAACATGCATCACCTGAATGGAATTGGAATCCAAGACACCATTAGTCTACTAAATCACTTTGCCGATTGCGCCAATAACGGGGCAGGCAAAAAAATAATTTTAATATGATTTCGAGGGTTTAATTTAAAGTTCTGTATAGAGATAGGTACTGATATAGGTAGAGGTAAGGAAAGTCGATAAGGCTGAAGACTTATCAAACTTCCGTTTCGAAAATTTACTCTCCGGCGCTCGAATGCCTTCGAGTATTTGAGATTGTCGTGAAACAAACCTTGAGAATTTTGGGTGTGAAGCTCCCTATTACAGGCCGTTCTGTCTGTGTGTTTGCATGTGGCATCCGACGATAACTTTCGAACGGATTGTCCGATTTTGATGGAACTCATTTTAAAATGCTCTCTTTTGCTTTCACCAGACATCTATTGTTTTGGTTGCCATACCACAAGGGGATTTTTCCCGAATTGAAGTATTTGCTCTTACTTTGGGCGTAGGCGTGTGAAAGCTACGATAACGTTCGAATGAATTATCCGATTTTAAAGAGGATTGGTCTAAATGCATATGTCAGGTATCTGTTGCTCTTGGTTACTTTACGATATTTGATTTTGTGCATAAGATGCCGTGCGGCTCTGAGGTATTACCAACCTCAGATTCAATGCGTACCTGGGAGGGGGGGATGCGGCGAAGCGTGGTGCCGACAACACCACATTCATCTACGACTGAGGGCACACTCCCTACATGCCCTCATGGCATGATGCTATGCACAAGGGAGAACTTTACATATGACAGAACGAAGACTAAAGGAAAATGAAATGAAGTGAAATCTTCCAGTTTAATGACCTACTATTATGTCTGTTAGGCTAAGGGAGAAGTATGATTAAGGCAAGTGAATGATGATGGAATAATTGGTGGAATGGGAATGTGGAAGGAAACGGGAGTACGTCGAGAAAACCCACGGACACGATGTTGTCCACCCCAAACTTACTTGGTCGGGGATCGAACCAGGGAGGGACAAAAGGGATGAAGGGGAAAGGAGAAAAACACACATCCTCTGACTTACATTTCAATGGCTCTGATTCAATTTCCATATCAAATTAAAATAACTTCCGATCACTTCTTAAGGAAAAATAGAAAACATTATTTCCTCAAGAGTTCTTTTAGCTGCTTCGTATATTGTTGCAAACAGCCTTTCAAAGAAAGATGGTCGTGCAGTTACTTGCTTTGCAGTTGTTGAAAGAAATATTAGACCCTATCTCTCCTGTTGTGTCCTGCATACAATAGACTACTTATCATTGTTTCTTTCTTTTAAGAAACAAGAAGCCAATGTCTTTAAAACCGATTACGATTACATTGCACTTCGATTGTAATCAGATTTCTCTATGGGAAACAAGGTTATACTGCTAATTCAAGCTGAAACAGTACTGGAAAGTGTGTTCAAGTTACTGAAGTGAAAATGTCAGCGAAAAGATCATATGGGATATTTGGATCATTCTGAAACTTGGATATTTGGATAGGGAACATACTAGTTCCTAAATAAAATCTTGACCGGACTACGGTAGATCCTATAGTATTGGAGCTATGGACCTATAAAATTCATTTATTCATGTTTTCGGCATCCTATAACTCCAAAAGGAAGCATTTGTGCACCCAGGTTGGTCTATACTTTTTGTTTTATCTTGGTCTCAGGATAGGGTTGCCATATTTTGAAATTAGAAAAGCGGCGGATTCTAAACCGTAAGTACTGATGTGAATTTGTGTATTAGAATTACTGACGATCCTTTTTTTTTTTTTTTTTTTTTAGTGATTTCTTTGATAAGTGACACTTCCAATGTACTTTTCTAACAAAACTAAAGTAAAGAAAATTTAGTTTTTGCCTTTAATGTTTTATTAAGTTCAACAAATGTGAGTCTCGAATTGTAAAGTAAGTATTAAATAAGTATTACAGTAAAATATAAGAATTTCTCTAAAACAAGTTTTCCAAAAAAAAAAAAAAAAAAAAAAAAAAAAAAAAATGCAAACGATATATGGCAGATGTTGTTCATACGGTTTTCTCTCTAAGGAATACAAAATAATTTCTAAACTTTTATCGTAAGAAAGCTAAAACATATTTAGAAGTCTTGGTCCATCTCTTATAAAATTTCTGATCATTTTCAAAGATTTTTACTTGAAATCATACTAACATACGAAAATACCACAGTTTCACAATATATGAAATACAGTATAAACATTTTAAAAGAAAAAATACTAATAATGAATCTAATCTAAAGAATATGCTAAGGATCCGTAGGTTCAATTTGCAATAATTTCTGAATATATAAAGACTAGTTGAACATATAGATTACGTAACAACATAGACGTGTTCAGTTGAACTGGACAGAATGTTATCAAAGAAATACGCACCCATGAGATCATACATTAGTATTCATGGGTTGAACCAAAATGTGTATGATTACGCCAAAATTTTTACATTTTTCATTCCCTTTAACTTCCTTTAAAAAATCTCGATGACATAAAATCTTATCGTAAAATTCTACGCATGATACGTCTTTTATATTGTACAAAACCAGTAGTAATAATTTGACAGTTCTTGCGTTCATCTTGTTTCTGTCATCTGTCCATTCGCGATTGAGATTAACACAGAAATGTAGCGGTTTACGTTGAATATAACAACACTTTATCAACAAAGTCGCCTTAGATTTTTCTCCAATCCGAAAAAGCGGGTGGTTTTTCATGATTAAGAGATGATTAAGCGGGGGACGAATATAAGACCTGAAAATCTGGTGGTATCCGCTAAAATTAGGTAATGTGGCAACTCAAACGTTGGCGGTGTTGTTTTGAAACACTCTATACAAAATGATGCACCACGTTATTCTAAAATAATGCAAAACTCTTACGTTTTTAAAACCTACATTATTCGTCCAGGAAGCAATCTAACGACGCCAAACGACGCTTCTGGATCCGCTAGTGTGTGGATTCATCATAATGTACAAACCAACTGTATAGAACATATGGTACACTGTATATTCACTGTCGAAGAAATAGATTTATTTCCGTTTTTCACCTTCATTAAACTTAGTGATGATTTCAAGGTTTCCCCCGCGTAGTCTTATCATACGTCCTAGATTCAAGCCCGATCCGGAAAATTGTCTGGGATTAACTAATGCCCGAAATTTTAGGGAAAATGGAAGACTGGGAAATTTCGCTGTGTTTGGTCAAGTGCTTGGCTTGCAATTCTGTCTTGTGCTGATATTTATGAAAAAATCAATAACGATAAGGTGTTCTTCGCAAGAATACTTTACTCAGGAAAAATAATTAAGACAATAATATAAAAAATATATTTTAAGTATAGAAAATGAGCATAAGCATTTTAGGAAGTTAAGATTAGACTTTTCTTAACTTCTCAATAAACAGACACACCATTCTTAAAAATATCCAGAAATTATGGTAATCCTACCCCGGGAGATTTTGAATACACGGACGGTGAAAGTAGCAAAAATACTGGTAAACCATGGTGAACATGATCAGAGATATGTTTGTGGGGAAATATTCCTCCTAAACAACCCCTGAAATCACCACTGATTTGACTAACATTTATTTTACTGAAAGGCTAAAGGGGGAGTTTGCGCCCAAAGCATCAACACATCTGATTGCGGCAATGTGTGAACTAGTGACCATTAAGAGAAAGCAAACACGACAGAAGATAATACATTTGGCTTAAAAATAAAATTTTGCTATAACATTTTAGCAACACCGTGCGTGATTAATATGGTTGAGGTGTTGAGCGTATACTATATCGTATGAAGAGCAAATTACCATATTTGTACGTTTAAGACCGTATCTCTGGCAACACTAATACACTAGCTGTTAGCAAATAACAAACAAGAGATAAAATTTAGGGAAAAATGAACGCTTTCTGTGTGTGTGTGGGGGGGGCGGGAGGGGACGAAAAAGCAATCCCATTGTGCACGCTTTCCTTTCTACTCGCTTTCCTTTGCAATAACTTATCAGATAAAAACAGTTGTTTGACTAGTTTGGCTGCAAGAAGGAATCATTGGAGAGGTGAAGGAACCGAACTTCCATCACTACTTTTGATAATACCCGAAACTTCGATAATACTCGAGATTTCGATAATACCCGAAACTTCGATAATACTCGAAATGTCGATAATACCCGAAACTTCGATAATACTCGAAATTCCGATAATACCCGAAACTTCGATAATACTCGAAATTTCGATAATTTCCGAAACTTCGATAATACTCGAAATTTCGATAATACCCGAAACTTCGATAATACTCGAAATTTCGATAATACCCGAAACTTCGATAATACTCGAAATTTCGATAATACCCGAAACTTCGATAATTTCAAACACTCGAAAGGTTTCGAGTAACCGATGACAACTCGATAAATTTTCACTCCCGAAGTTCGATAGGTCCTCAGCCTTATCGAACACCCCTAATTGGAAAGAAACATGGAATGCTTAAATTGTTTTATAGATCCTAATAAGTCCTGACAAGATTTTTCTGTATCTGTGTGTGTGTGGGGGGGGGGGGCTGATTTTGAAGTTCCGCCACTGAGGGTCGGTGTTATTTATATACTATACATTAACGTTAAACAAGCTGCTTCAGTGGACATGCTTACGCGATTAAACTGAAAATTGAACTGAAGTTTGTGCAAACAGTTGAATCGTGTATGGCCGAGTGTTTGCGCAAACACGATGTTTGCACAAACATAATGTTTGCACAAACCGTGGATCGTCTGTGGGCGCTGTTACAAACATCGAATTATGTGTTATCAGCAAAAGAGATTTAAAGCAATAAAGCCGTAGCGACAAACAAGAGTTACTGGCAGTAGATTTACACAAACACTAGAACAAAGAGTAGAAGTAGGACATAGAGGCCAGGGGGCGAATTATGTTCAATGGGAAAATATAACAGTTCAGCAATATAAGGGAGAAGAGGTGATTCATACATCTCACGATAGAGAGGAAGACCAAGGGATATGTGGGATTATTACTCTCAGTTTGTCTTTTAGTTTTGAATTCATTGTAAAGTGGAGATAATGCTAGGACGTTAAATGCTTTAGAAATTTACATTAGCTTACTTGAAAAATTTATACTAGCTTACTTTAGAAATTTATACTGTCTTGAAACAAAAGAGAAATGAAAAGAATATTGAAATTACATTTACTTTTGTAGTTCAGATTCAGTTTTGTTCTAGGGAGCGCGGTGGCTCAATGGTAGAACGTTCACCTCCGGTACTTGGGATCCCTGGTTCGACCCCAGCTCGCGCCGTGTGGACTTTGTGGTGGACAAACACCGTGCTCGTGGGTTTTCTCGGGGTTCTTCCGTTTCCTCCCACTTTCTTCATTCCAACATTTTCATTCATTTCTCATGATCACCGTCTACTTTAGTCTAACCGGCATAACCGTGGGACGTAAAACTCAAGGATTTCATTTCAGTTTTGTTCTATTTCATAATATAAAGAAAAATAAAAGCATAATATATATATATATATATCTTTCCATAGTTCAAAAAGCTATGGGACCTATCGTAATCGGGTCAAGACTTCACTTGGGAACTAATATGTGCCGTATACAAAAATACCTGTTTCAGAATCGTAAGGTACTGACGCAATAATTTTTATAGAGGAAATTTGGCTACGGATATTTTGAAGTACTCACAAACTACTTCTATAAAAATTCTTGCGTAAACACCATAGCATTCTGAAACGTGGATATTTGGATAGGGTACATACTAGTTAATAAACAAAGTCTTCACCCGACTACGATAAGTCCCATAGTATTGGATTTATGGAATTTTAAAATTCATTTGTTCTTGAGCTCCTCCGTGGCTAAGCGGTTAGCGTACGCGCCTTTGGCGTGGGAGGCCCGGGTTCAATTCCCGGCGGGAGCTCATGTGGTTCGGATTCCACGTTAATCAGTAGGTCCACGTCTCATATAGCCTCGCTGCTGAACGGGACGTTAAACTCAAAATCAACTCATTTGTTCTTCTTTACGGCAACCTATAACTCCGAAAGAAAGCTCAGTAGTAGAGAGTTCACCTCTGATGTATAGGGTTCCTGGTTAGATCCCAGCTCGCGCCAAGTGAACTTTGTGGTGGACAAACACCGTGTGCGTGGGTTTCCTCGCGGTTCTCCCGTTTCCTCCCACTTTCTTCATTCCACCATTTCATTCATTTTTCATCATCACCGTCTCCTTTAGCCTAGCCGGCATAATCGTGGGACGTAAAATCACTTCATGTCATTTTTTTCAAAATTAAGCATTTGTACACCCAGGGGTCTATACTTTTCGTCTTATCTTGGTGTCAGGAGTCACCTCCCAAACATTTTTGGTCTTGTTTTGAAACACCCTGTATAAATAGGAAGATCTGTTAAAAAGATCTTGCAAAATATATACTGTATGTTTATTCTATTCTTTAAAAAAATGGTATGGTTTGTAAAAGGTTTTTTGTTTCATTTTAATGATTCTTTGAGAGGCCCATGTACATTCTTGTCTTTTAACTGCTACACCGTCACGACTGTTTGTCCTATTCTACTCATTTGGTGTCAATAGAAGCTAATGAACTAAACTTTCACCCAACTACATTTGCTATCCAATGGAAGTCACTGGTTTTCTATACAGGAATTAGTCTCACCTTCTTTATACTACACAATACTAACACGTACGTACAGAAAAGAAACGAAGTACTTTTGTCTTAATACCTGTCATAGGAAGAGTCATAATGTGTTAGTCCAATTTAGCATTAGCAGATTTCCACTTCTGTTTCATTGTTGGACGCTGTTGTTATGTTGTCCTTTTTAATTTTTTTCAATTCCTATCAAATATCTTTCAATAGGGCCAAGTTCAGCACGGTTCTGTGGATTGGCGGCTTTGGACACAACGTTCAAATGATTGTCTTTGTACCAGGGTAAAGCTGTCGACTGAACTGTGAATTTGTCAGGTTCAGGCAGTAAATGGTATTCACATTATGTTGGCTAAGAAGAGGTAAGAGTCATTTTTGTGAGTTGTTTTCCCTGAAGTGATGTTGACATCGCTTTTCCGTTTACATGAACATGTTGTGGGGCTCCGGTAGTTCCTTGGTTCTCACTTCTGTTGACTCCTCCAATAGATTTTTTTGCGACGTGATATTTGGGTCGTGGCAGTTTTTGACTGTCGGTCGATACATACGTTTCGTCGTCCATAATGAGATACCTTGAAAATTTCGAAGCGTATTCGAATAGAGCTTGCATGCACATAATTTTGAAATATACATTTGTTTCTCAGTTCTGTTCAAAACCTTCAGAGCTCGAAACGTCTCTAAAATTTTCTGTTCTTTTAATCTCTTGCAGAGTAGATTTATACACGCATTACTGGATTCTTTCGATATGCATTCATACCTTTTCACACTAGTATGTTGTCACTTACACTTCGCTTTCTTCCGCTCCTATTCTTTCTGTCACATGTAATGTCTCCTTCAAACAGAAAATATGTTCAGTTCCAGTTCTTTTGTTGTAGCTCCATATAACCGTTCGGTTCATTCTTCATATTTGTAAGTCAATTGATTACTTGTCCCCAGTTGTTTTGATGTCATCTTGCATTACTGCTTCGACCTGCACAGCGTGTGTGCTGGACACAACAATACTCATTGTCAGGACCGCTTTCTCGAATTTTGTATGAAATTCCTTCTCGTTCAATTTTGCTTCCGCGACATTATTTGCAAAATATTATACATTTTTTCTGGAAAGCACTTTATCTAATACTTAGAGATGTAATGTTATGTACTATGATTGATACACAGGAACAAACACATTCTCTAAAAATAAAAAAAATAAGGCTTTATAGTGGAATGTTTCATTGGGATTCAAATTAAATTAACTTACATAAACTTCACAGGATGGGATTATTCTATAAAGTTCTGCAGCTTCGTTTCCGTAACTTCCCAACATTACACTGCAGCCAAAAGGACGCACTATTAAATTCGTTGTGTACGAATGCATGTACATTCCAACTCTGTCACTTAGTTCCTGGAAAAAATATGTTTATTATATTTCCGTTAATCTGATATTTATATAGTACAATACGTACTAAAACTATATTATATAAATATAATTATTTCATCGAGTTTTGCAGAATACTTCGAATATTTTCTATTAAAATCAAGAACTTTTGCACAGGAAAATGATCTCAAAGACCAATCTAATTTCTTTGAAATATGACAACAGAGTTTTATCTAATCCATAGGATTAATTACCTTCAGTATAGAAATGTTTATTAGAGAAGTACAGATAGTTTTTTTCTTTTTACAAGTGTTGCATTACACTTGTTCACAAATTTTCACTTTTCATTTTATACAGAAACGAAAGTAGAAGTGCTTTATAGATTTCGATGCGTTGAACACGAATATCATGGTTTAAATAGTCTTTTAGCTCGGGGTTACGAGCAAATGAAATGTTTACCTTTTACAGTCACACTTATGGAACATTATATAGAGCTACATGCAAAGGCATTGTGATAACAGTACTTCTGGCATAAAGAAGAGAAGTGGTCTCTTCCGCTACAATTTTGCAACGCTGCTTTACACCATGACTCACATGTGGACCATATAGTCACCTGAGCATTGTCAAATGTAGAAACTAGATGCGATTGTAATTGTCGTTGGTCGTGGCTTCGTGCTCTTATGCTGCGTTAGTTCCCTTGTTACTGAAACGAGCGAAATGGCGGTTGACAGTAAATTATGCGAGGTGAAGTGTTGAAGTGGAAGAATTGTGTTATTGTGCGTGTGTGCGATTTCATAGAAATGTCCCGCACCTGCAGTAACAAACCTGATAACTTTTGTTGCATTTGCGTGGATGTTATTTGTGGTTTTAGAAGATGACCATTGACTAAAGCAGTGAAGCAAGCATATATTTTGTATTTCGGGTGTCGAGTTGGAGACCAAGGGAAATTGTGGGCTCCACACGTGTGTTGTACCTCGTGTTCGTTTATACTGAATGGTTGGATGCATGGTAAAAATGTTTCCATGAAGTTGGGTGTGGGATTTGGCGAAATCCACAAATCATGTATCGGATTGCTATGTTTGTATGGTATCTTCCTCGAGGAAAGGAGTCAATACCAAGAGGAAGAGGAATATTTAATACCCTGACATCCAATCTGTTATTTGCCCAGTGCCACATGGCGAAGGATGGCCAGTTCCTGTTCCAGACATGTACCACCATCAAGCAGCGATAGTGATGATACCAAACCGACACATGAAACCGAAAACGTGTAATCATCCACTAGTGACACTGACCACACTTACATCAATATCGTCATATAGAGAACCTTGCGACAGAAGTTTTCAAAGATCAGTGATGTTAAAATAAAGGAAGGAATATTTGTAGGACCACAAATTAGGGAATTAATGAATGATGAGGATTTGTTGACTTGTTGAGTAATGATGAGAAAATGACATGACTGTACCTTATAAGTGTGTGCATGAACTTTTTAGGTAACCATAACGCAGAGAATTATGAGGTATTGTATACACGACTCCAAAAGTGCATTACCACCTGCAATTCTCCCTTTCCTGCAATAGCAGGCAACCCAAAAATCTCAGTGGTTGGGTTGGTTGCGAATTCGAAAGGCGTTGGACCAAACCTCAATTTTGTTACAAATATATCAGTGTGGCAAACTGCAAATAAAAGAATAAAATAAATGGTTAAGACTTACCATTTTATTATCGTAAGGGCAATAGATGACATAAAAGTTACAAAATCATCTTACTTAAGCAGTTCAAACAAGGTGAATGGTAAGAAACAGACATAAGAGGAAAGCAATTTCTTTCCTTTTTCCAAAAGAAAATCTCATAAAAAGGAAAAAGATTATATAATGTAAAGGTTTAATATAAAAGCCTAACAGCCCAAAAACAAACATCCAGACGACAGAGAAAGAGAGACAAACACAGAATAAGGAACACCAGTGGCTTAGCTGACTAGCGGGCCTCTCATGCAAGATAAAGAGATGGAACCCTAGTTGTAAACCTAATTGTTATAAGAATAATAATATTATTATTAATAATTACAATTATTATTATTATTATTAAAAAATAGTCTACTTTCCAAATCTCTGATCCTACCTAAGAGCATGTCTGCATATAGCGGTCATGTGTGCACCTTTTGTCAATGAGTGGCCCTAAAGGCCAAAAGGGATGCAAATCGCTGAGAGAGAGGAACAAAAAACTTTCTTATGATAAATACTAGGAGAAAGTTCGAAGAATTGCTTTTGACAGGTGCTTTCTTGTTTTTCGGGGACATAAAATTGTATCGGCTAAGAAATTACAGTATATAATATTGCAAATTTGCAAGTGAATTTATTTACAAAGCAATTTGAGGTAATAAAGAAATTGAAGACTTTGGGGCAAACGACCTGTCTAGTCCAAAAAGTGAAAGTATAAAAGAGATGGTGTCACAAGGGTTTCTCTTCATCTGATTTTCTTCAAACTTGGAACATATATACTAGACCGCAAATAAATGCACACGTGTTTTTTGTTTCTTTCGGGGAACAGGTGAAGGGAGTCAAAGGGTCCCTTTTAAAAAAAAGGGTACCCTTGATTTAAAAGGACCAAATTAAACGAAACTCCGCCGATGCAAAGATGACTTCAAAGTACAAAATACGGGTTTTTACGTTTTTGAGAGACAAGGTTTGCAGAGGAAATGCTTCTTCGAAATGAGAACGGACCCCGCACATCTTTATGGAAATTGGATTTCGGTGGAACTCCTTGAAACCGTGTTATGTTGTAGATATGTTCCTGAGAAAAAGTCACAATGGGCACAACCAAAAATCGTTGGCCGTTTGGCCACCACGAGGCCACTTTCTTAAAAAAAGCCGAAGAAAATGACATTCAAGATTTTGGACAAAATGGCTAAAACCGCGATGTTGTGGATATTGTGATTCTGAAAAAAGTCTTAATGGGCATAACCACCAATCACTGTTTTTTGGCCACTACAGGACCACTTTTTTGAAAAGAGGTAAACAAAGTGATATCCTGGATTTCAATGAAAATCAGTGAAACTGTGATGTGTTGTAGATGTTGTGATCCTGAGAAAAAGTCTCAATAAGCACAACCACCAATCACTGACCGTTTGGTAACTACAGAACCACATTTCTGCAAACAGGAGAACTTAACGTCATTTTGAATTTCATTGCAATTGCTTGAAACGGTGATATGTTGTAGATATTGTGATTCTGAGAAAAGGTCTAAATGAGCACAACCACTAATCAGTGATCGTTTGACCACTACAGGGCCACTGTTTTGAAAGTAACAGAAGATGGCGATATTCTGGATTTGGGTAAAAATGACTAAAACTGTAATATGTTGTAGATATTGTGATTCTGAAAAAAGGTCTTAATGAGCACAACCAATAATCACTGACCGTTTGGCCACTATGAAGCCACTCTTTGAAAGTAACCGAAAATGTTGATGGCCTGGATTTCGATAAAAATGACCTAAACTGTGATAAGTTGTAGATATGGTGATTCTGAGGAAAGATCTTAATGGGCACAACCACTAATCAAAGACCGTTTGGCCTCAACGAAGCCACTTTCTTGAAAGTAACCGAAAATATTGATGGCCTGGATTTCGGTAAAAATGACTGAAACTGTGATATGTTGTAGACATTGTGATTCTGAGAAAAAGTCTTAATGGGCACAGCCAATAATCACTGGCCGTTTGGACACAACGAGGCAACTTTTTTGTAAGTAAGCGAAAATGGTGATGTTCTGGATTTCGGTAAAAATGACTGAAACTGCGATATGTTGTAGATATTTGTGATTCTGAGAAAATGTCGTAATGGGCACAACCAATAATTACTGACCGTTTGGCCACTACAGGGCCACTTTTTTGAAATGAAAATGAAATGAAATCCTTAAGTTTTACGTCCCACAGTAATGCCGGTGAGGCTAAAAGAGACGGTGATGATGAGAGATGAGTGAAATGGTGGAATGAAGAAAGTGGAAACGGGAGAACCCCGAGAAAAGCCACGGGCACGGTGTTTGTCCACCACAAAGTCCACACGGCGCGAGCTGGGATTGAAAATGGGGCCCAAGCACCGGAGGTGAACGCTCTACCATTGAGCCACCGCGCCCCCGCTTTTTTGAAAGTAACGGAACATGGTAATGTTCTGGATTTCGGAAAAAAATGACTGAAGCTGTAATATGTTGTAGATCTTGTGGTTCCGGGAAAAGGTCTCAAAGGGCACACTCACTAATCAATGACCGTTTGGCCACAACGAAGCCACTTTCTTGAAAGTAACCGAAAATATTGATGGCCTGGATTTCGATAAAATGACTGAAACTGTGATATGTTGTAGACATTGTGATTCTGAGAAACAGTCTTAATGGGCACAGCCAATAATCACTGGCCGTTAGGACACTACGAAGCCACTTTTTTGAAAGTAAGCGAAAATGATGATGTCCTGGATTTCGGTAAAAATGACTGAAACTGTGATATGTTGTAGATATTGTGATTCTGAGAAAATGTCCTAATGGGCACAACCAATAATTACTGACCGTTTGGCTACTACAGGGCCAGTTTCTTGAAAGTAACGGAACATGGTGATGTTCTGGATTTCGGTAAAAATGACTGAAACTGTGATATGTTGTAGTACTTGTGATTCCGAGAAAAGGTCTCAAAGGGCACACCCACTAATCACTAATGAATTATTATATAGAAATTGAATATAACTATGTATGCGTGATCATCATGATCAAATTGCAAAGTCAACTGAAATGACATTCGGCATATACATTGTTAGGCCCTGATCTCAATATCATTTTTTAAAACTCCCTTTTGTTGGGGAAGGGGGCATTTTCTATATATAGGATTGATTTCTAAAAGTAATTGAAAACGATCGATATTAGTTGACAGCCTAATATTGATATTAGGCAGTCCTTGATATGAACCACCTTGTTTGCCACGATATAAATTTAACTGCAACTGCTTCTTCACTGTTCTTCTTCTTTTTATTTTTTAGTTTCTATGGCTAGAGTCGAGGGTGAAAAAAATATGCTGTTCAGAAGATGCTGTTTACAATGCAGTGAGCAGAGTGGGTCATGGTGGGTGATGGGTCGCAGTGGGTCACGGTGGGTCGTGGGTCACAGTGGGTCACATGTTGTTGACCCACGTCCCACTCAGAAAACTCGACCCACTTGACCCACCGACCTACTGACCCACTCCAACTATGGTTAACGCTTCGGCGTCTGGAGTAAACAAGTTCTGCCAGGGGAACTTTTTTCTTTCAAAATATATTTTTATATGTTCATATTTATTACTATTAATTACTTTCTTGCATTTTTTCCTACATTATCTTAGATTAGTGAACGCGGTTTAGGATAGATTATATAAAGTCAAATACGGTTATATATGTTTACACTTTCGTTTCTTTCTTTCAAAATACATTCCTATCTGTTCACGTAGTCCAAAAACAGGCATACACCTCTATATTGATCAACTATAACGTTCTAGTTTATGATTTCATTTGCTTTGGCTCTTCTGAGCTTAAGATGTAAGTAAAAACATATTAAGAACAAATAATAAAGAAACTAAGTCTACCTGATGGATAAAAATAAGAAATTATATAAAATGCAATGATCAGTACGGTACTGTATACGTACTTTTGGGCCAGCCTGTATATTATTAATAATTTATTTCTTGCATTTAATAATAACTAGCTGAAAATAACCACTTTTCGCATGGGTCAGATAAAATATCTATGTAAGCAAACTGAACAACGAAACGAAAATATATCGGTAATTTTCTACTACTTTTACATATCGCGGGAAACGCCCCTTGAGACCCCCTGGTTCGAAATTTAAAAAGAACGCCTCCGGCTCCCAAGCGTTGGGAGCTGTATTTAGAAGTCAACGCCTCTGGAAGAATCACCATTCATCTCAGCGACCGTGAAAATTAAGTATTTCACACTAATATAGGCCATTTTGGTTTATTTTTACGTGTTTCGGTACATCTGCCCCCCCCCCCGGCGACCACGGCCCGCTCGCAATGGTAGCTGGTTTTGAAACTCATCGCTAATGGAAGTGTCACCATTGATCTCAGTGACCGTGAAAACTTTAAATTCGACGCAAATATCGGCCATTTTCTAATATTATTACATGTCTCGGTAAACGTCCCCCTCCCCTGAGACCCCTGGTTCGAATTTTGAAAAACAAATAAAAACCGCTTGGTCCTGGTCTGGGACCTGGCCAAAAGTATCCGTTATTAAAATTTAGTAACTTTTTCTTAACTCGCATGATCCCCAGGCCGCACACAGACAGACACACAAACAAACTAGTGCTTCATTCCTCAGAACAGATAGAACAAACAGCGTTCTTTCGCATAGAATGTTGTTGTTTCCACCCAGATTAAGTGCCGGAGGGCTTCTTTTATATGTAAATACGTCTGTTGAACCTGCCTCTTCTATCGAAGTAATGGGTCGCGTGTACTCCTAGTATTAGCTATTTTGTTGTTATTGACCTTGAAGAACTAACAAATGGTTTCTCATGAAGTCATAAGTCGCTTTGGTCCGTGAAGTTGACATACAGTAGAAATGACCTATGCATTACTCACCCGTTGTGAAATAGAAAGATTATGTTGATTTTATCTGAACACCCACAAATCTGTTATAGCAATAGGCCTCTCCACAACTACTTCCAATCTGGATTAAATTTCACGGCTAACTTTTTGAATCACACACAAGAGTGTCATTGATATGTTAGTGTTAATAATATTTATGGAACCAAAGACAGGTTTTAAACTTCCAAACTATGCTGTGCATAAAAGTCGGAAATCTTATAGTGGTTTCATCCGTGTGTCTGTTGACAGATACAACAGCAAAAACAGAAAGTGATATAGAGAAATGGTTTTCTGCTATTGATTCTTCATCCAATGAATAGAATAGGTTCCATCTCATCCGTTAACTCTATATTGAAGCCAGAAGTGGTTCAAATTAACAATTTGCGGTTCTGACATTTAACCCATAGATGAAAACGGCAACATACAGAAATTTTTTTTTGCAAACGATTGCGCGTGTATAGGCAACATATCATGGACATTCACGATCTCTACTAAAATTCAAAATGGTTTAAATTTATCATTACTTCCTGTTTCAACAACAGTTTCAACTTTTATCGTCATAGCATAAAACAGTAACATAGCGAGAACTGATTTTTGAAAACGAGTTACCATCTAGAGACAACATCATGGGTACACAAAATATTGTACCGAAATTATAAATGGTTGAAATTTACTATTACTTCCGGTTTCAATTTCCAATTTCCGCCTAATAGAAATAATAAATGCTTCAAGATGTGGTCTTTTGCAATTAATTCAGTATCCAAAGAATATATTTTATTTCCTCCGTTAACCTTCTACTCAAACCGGAATTGCTTCAAATTAGCCATTTCCGATTTCAACGTTTGTCGATATATAAAGAAAATGATAACGGATAGTGAGAAGTGGTTTCTGCAAACGATTTGGAGTCTAAAGACAAATATATACAATACTAAATTCGGCTGTAGTTCGAATTTATTATAACTTCTAATTTCAATAACGGTTTGAACGTTTATCGCTATAGAACGAAAACGGCAGCAGATAGCTAGAAACAGTTTTAAGCAAACGATTCAGCCTCTCAACAAATGTATCGTTACTATCCATATAACTCTACTAAAACTGGAAATTGTTCAAATTTACTAGTACTTCCTGTTCGAATACTGATTTCCGTAGAGCAAAAATGGTAAAAGATATTAAAAAGTGGCTTTTGCAATCGATTCATCGCCTCAAGAATAGCCTCCTCCATCTCCGTGGAAGCTTTGATCAAAGCAGAATTTGTTAAAATTAGCCATATTCTGTTTGAACGTTCCTCGTCATAGAACGAAAACAGTAACTGATAGCGAGAGCATTTTTGTCCAAACGATTTACCGTCTCTAGGTAACATACCATAATTATTGTCAACACCCTACCGGAACAGGAAGTGGTTCAAATTAACTATTACTTCCTATTTCAATTCTTTTTTCCATAGATCAAAATAATAGGAGATATCAGGATACGTTTTTTTACGATCAACAGGAAGTGGTTCAAATTAACTATCATTTCCTATTTCAATTCTTGTTTCCAGGAATCAAAACAATAGGAGATATCAAGATACGGCTTTTTAAAATCAACTCAGGGTCGTAAGGAAATGTTCCTCCAAGAATTCAGCATCCCAAGAATATTTTCCACCAATCCCTATTCAAACCAGAAGTAGCTTAAGTTAGCCAAGTTCGTTTTCAACGTGTATTGCTACAAGTTTCTAATCTATGACTAAGAGTGTCAACTTGTTGCATATATTAGACGAGTTACCAGTACCAATAACAAAATAAAAGAAGTGAGTATCGTTTCACAGTGTGAAACGAAGATTTCCGAACTATATGAATTCAATAGTCAAACTTGAAGTAGTGTTATCATCTGTCACAAAAGAAAATGCACGTTTTTCGCGGGATAGTATCTTTCTATCACCTCTCGATTTAATTAAATGTTTTAAAGGACCAATCCCTAACCATAAATCGATAAATGTATTACCTTTCGTTTTGCAGCTCAGACAAGATACGATAGAAATATCGTAAACCTTAATAGAAAGACAAAAGAGCTACGTTATTTACAAGCTTGAAACTTACAAATATTAGCAAAATATATTTACGGAGTAGGGAGTTTCTGCTACGTTATTCCGTAGTTCATTGGATCCGTACAGAACTACCACCCAGATGACCCGTGTTTGAAACTTCTTCGTGCTTTGCTTGTGTTAAAAGAAAAATATGACTACAATTGTAATTGACTCGACATTCTTCAAATTTTGTTCTTGTTCTTGTTGTTATTAAGCGAAAAAGATTAAGTAGAATTTTACAAAAGTGAAGACCGTTCTAAATTTTAATATTAATAAAAACTATGACGAGGTTTACAGCTGAAAACTATATTGAATTATCTTCAATTTTAATCCATAAACAGCTATGATTAACGAGATTTGTTTAAGTTATTTAGAGTATGGTCAGCACATTGCCCTTTATAATTTTTATTTCTGGAACTAAATATAACTAGTCATTTTTTCTTTAGATATAAAATACTCACATTTAGTTCTAAACAAAACAGAGAGCGCAGTAGAAAATGTCACTACACCACATTTCTTTACATAAATAATTGAAACAAGTGGATATGTTTATAGGTGTAAATGTCGAAGATAATGTGACAAACTCTGAAATAAATTAAATAATAATTTATAATAAAGTAAACTGAAATGAAGTGCAAGATATTGAAAGTTAGGGAAAATATTTGACTTTATATGCTAAAACACAAGTTCATTCAATAGGTAGGGACACTTCACCTTCAAACATATAACTTGAATTTGATTATCGATAGAATCTGAAATATATATTAAGAACTTTAAATCTTGAAGAACTCAGCACAAGTTTCAAGTTCCATGGTTTTAAAATTGTCGTTACAAATGACCAAACTAATGATAAATCCAGGGAGTGGTTTATTAAACTAGCTCCTGCTTCCTGTTTTGTCCTTAAATTACCATACTTAATTAGATTATTACTACATGCTGTATTTTAGGTCAAGAAATATTTTTTTCTTTTGTATATAGTTGAGGAAGAAAAGTAACGTCAACATTTAGCAAAAGTCATCTTTAACGTCAAAATAAATTGTCAAATATAGCTCACTTCGGTTGCTAGAACCTATTTATGGTGCAAGTCCATATATCAAATATTTTTTTTTAATTTTTGAATAATGCTGAAGGTTTTACTGAATGTTTATTGTTATGCATAAATGTTGGTTCTGTCTGACATGAAGATAAGTTTATTATGAAGAAAATGGTATGCAGAGCCCTTTCTAGAACATATCTTATTAGTTGTAGTAGTTGATTTGAGTTTAGCGTCCCGTTCTGTAACGAGGCCATATGAGACATGGAGCTACAGCATTAACGTGGAATCCGAACAGCATGAGCTCCCGCCGAAAATTGAACTCCGTGTTTGAAAAGAGTATCTATCTCACTACAGTCAATTCTCACCTGTTGGGATTGGAACAAGCGTTGTATTGGAAAGTAGGGATGAAATTGGTTAAGAATTTTGTGACCTGGAATCAGTCAGACATGTGACTCGGTAAGACTCGAACAAATGTGAAGAAAACATCATACACACAAAGAATTTGTATGACATTGTTAATATAGTTCTCTTTCCTGCTGGTCTAGTGGCTAGCGTGTGCGCCTTTGGTGTATGTAGTCTGGGGTTCGATTCCCATTAGAAAATAATTTGAACTTAAACTAGGTGGCTAACTTTTATTAATTGTCCGTCTCCTTTAGCCTAAAGGACTTGGTGCGAGCGGTCGCGGGTTCGATTCCCGGTGGGAGCACTCGGTCGAAAAAAATGTAAAAAGCTTTTTCAGGCCAGCCATCCTGAATGAGGTTTTCCTGGTTTTTCCTCTTTCAAACCAGGCAAATGCCGGAGTGGGACCGCTTCCTTCCTTCCTCTATCCTTTATTCCTTCCCTTTCCCTGGATACTGGTAGTGTGTTCGCTGAGGGACGTCATCCCTCAAACGTGACGGGCTAAGTGGCTATAGATGCCGAAAGCTCAGAAATCTAAATCCTAAATCCTAAAGGACTTAAACGTAGGACGTTAAACTACTTTTTCATTAATGTTCATTTAATTTTGAAACATGATTCTAGAAACACGATTCTGCGGTCTTTTCTCACTATATCTATGTTTGGCTATATCTCTTGATGTGTGTTGTTTGTCACGTAAGTTTATGCATGTTTTCCGCGGGATAGTATCTTTTGTCCCTTGAAGCGATGGAAGATATAAGATAAAAACTTTTAGAGCTGTGGATCCTGGTAAAACAAAATATATTACTATTGCAAATGCAATTTACACAACAAAAAACACAAATAGTGTAACAAGCAGGGAAAGCAGAGAAACTGTTATATGGTAAGACGACAGAAACAAAAATCATATGCTGAATGTTTAAAGTGTATAGCAAGAAAACAAGCACGTGAGAGTGTGGTGTAGTGGGTAACGCTCTATCCTACCAATCAGCTGATCCATGTTCAAATCTTCAAGTGCCTTTTTTTCTTTTCGTCGAAAGAACTGCCATTACTTGTGGTATTAGAGTTTTATATATGGTGTCATTCTGTTAGATTTTTAAAATTCTTGTGTAAGGTAGTATTATAAGGCTGCAAGTATGATTCTACCTACTTAGATCAAAAGTAACGATGTTCTAGATTTCTTTCCATTAATAAAATTTAAAAATAAGCTTACATCCGAAGCTAAATATAAAAGTAATTGAAATGAAAGCAGCAGGTTGGTCCAATATAACCTGAGGGCAGAAGAGCAAACGACTAGGCAGAAGAGGAAAGCAATATAACCTGAGTCGCTTTCAAGTGGCTGTCTTATCTCTGTCTTAACTGTGAATTGAACATCTTTTTTAAAACACAATGTTATCAATGAAATACTGATTTGTGTGAAAACATAAAGAGAAAAGAAACAATATTAGTATATTTTGCTTGTATTATTAGATGTTTCAGTATGTTGAAAAAAGAAATCATGTCCACTATTTAATGAGAATGTGATTAATAAGCTAGTGTTCATACCGAGTGGAAAGACAGTATGTATTCTGGAAGGTCACATTCTATTAGGGAGCATGAATGAGAATGAAAAGAATGTAACATTTATGGAATCAACCCTATCAAGAGATTGATTTCTGATGGGAGTTTATTTAGTTTAGGATCCCAAGTTAAGTTGTAGAACCATGTCTCATATAGTTCATATGTTACACTCCCAATGAACCAACTGATCAGTCTTAGAACTATCAGTTTCAGGAAAGATGATTGGTTTGCAAACTGTGAAAGGTATCTATTAATCTACAAGCCAAGCTTGGATCAATTTCCATGTAACCTTAAATAGATTAAAGTCATAAATCTGCGTATAAAAGTTGATCGCTCGCTGAACTATTGTGACCCAAAATTAAATTTGATTCTTAGCTTCCTAAAATTGTGTTTCTAGGTTCACTGGAGCAAATCCTGGGGGGATGAGAGGGACATGTCCCCTCCAATCTTGGAACTGAGGGGGACTGTCCCCCCAATAATCCGATTTGAAATGTGTTTTGGGGGCAGAAAAGTGATGATTTGTGTCCGATTGCCACAAAGGAAAGTGAGATGAAATTGAGGTCCCCAGAATAAGCCTGAAATCTGCCTGCCTCCCAATGTTGAAGACAATTCTGCTCTCTTGATCCTCCATAGCATTGTTTTTCAACTTCATAAATATTTTGAACATCACTTAAAAAAATTGTGATCGGTTTTACCCCTCTTCCCCCCTCAATGTTGAAGACAGGCTTGCGCTAACGTCTAGGTTCCTAATACAGGTTCAAAAGACCTGTAAATATATTCTAAAAATAAAAAATGAATACACAATTCGTTTAAAAATATGGGCTGGATCAATCTTTCAAGGTGAGACACAAACTAGTTGAAATGCTCATTCTTCGAGCGAGAAGAATAAGTTTATGGAAATGTTATTTACGAAATATTCAAATCTCTTCCCCAATAAAATAGCGTATCAAACAAAGTGAAATGAAGAAGATCCAAGTGAATCCAACTGCTAAATATATTGTAGATTTAATTTAAACAGCTAAAATGCTTACTCCCATTTGCCAGTTTATGAACACAAAATGGGAAAAATGAGATATTGTAGCATTTCCCTTGCTTTCTTTGCTAGAGTTGGAATTTCCGAAAACGATGCACCACGTGGTCACAGATTTGTAAGAAGGAGTTTAAATGCCGATTTTCGTCTTCCTATGGTAAGAAATTCGTTAGAAACTCTCTTTCTTTATATTTTTAATACTCCTTTCCTTGCTGAGAACATGTATTGTATGAAAGTAACGTGAGGAAAATAACGTGTTTTTTTTGGGGAAAGCGAGGATCTCCGGTGGGGATACTTCAGTTGATATCTTTGGGGGGAACAAAATGTGATTGAGGGGGAAATCCCCCTCATCCCCCCGGTAATTCGTACCCTGAAAACAAGGGTACCATAATTAACGATATACAGTAAGGGGTTAATATGAATAAACTGTGATCTGATGAGCAGGCCTACTGTACTACTAGAAAATAGTTTGTTGATGGTATGTCATATTGGAGTTCTTTCAGATCAGTTCGCATATCCTACGCTTCTCTATATTCTGTATTTTTAATTTTACATAACAACATTGTTATTATTATATAATTAGTTTAGCAGAATAATAATAAGCTGCCATTTTTTCTAATGCCTTGAGATGGGCACGAGTCGAGCTAAAACTCGACTCAATTTCAAGTCGAGTTTCGAGTCGAAT
This sequence comes from Thermobia domestica, assembly GCF_964235325.1. NCBI lineage: Eukaryota > Metazoa > Arthropoda > Insecta > Zygentoma > Lepismatidae > Thermobia > Thermobia domestica. The sequence continues at coordinate 168,946,512 of NC_137464.1, read as the reverse complement.
CCAAGGTAATTTTCTCGAATCGTGTTCCGAGACGAGTCACTGTTTTTGACGTCGAGTTTCGAGTCGAGCCGTTTGATCAATGGCTCGCTCGTTCCGCTCGTTCTAGAAAGACTTCCAGCATTTATGCACAGCATAGGTTGGAAGGTCATTTCTATATCAACTTCATGAATTAAAGGGAACTTGTATTCCTCGAAAGGCATTTGTTTTGTCCTTCAAGCTCAATAGAAGAATGAAAAAGCTGATAGTAGGAGTATTTTAACACGCGACTCACTACAACGATATAACAGAATGCTGCCCCCGGCTGTTAATAAAAGGCTTAACTAGCTGGAACTCGCTAGCATAGTAGCAACGTTCTATGCCAAACAACCATGTGCTGTGTAAGAAATGCTAGGGGTTGTTCTGTCCATGCGCGCCGACTACGTGGGTGCTTCCTGGCTCCAGGCCCTCCAGCACTCACACAAATAATCTTGTCATGGCGCTGCAGGCAAGAGTTTTAGGTTCATAGAAACATAATAAAATAAATATTTCTCACTTGCCACTATCAAAAAATAAACAATTAAAACATCGAGATGCAAGTTAAAATTTCTAACCTCTAAAGCATAATTGTTTGTTTCAAGTTTGCTTGTGCAAAGGCAACCAAGGAACACACTAAGTTCGTCACTTTATACTTTATGTCCACAACAAAATCCTTGCAAGTTCTTTCTGCAATGACATTAAAATTATTTTCTTTTATGATGATTTTTATATTTTAATTTGTATGAATGTAGTATTTTCTTTTAATAACGTGTTGATAATATCACTGCCTCTTGCATTCAATGTGCATTATGCAAGTTGTTGAAAATATACACTAAATATCACGATTATATATGTTGGGAATATGTATTACAGTAATTAAACTTGTACCCGGATTTAAACCTGTTTCTTTACGTTTAACTCAGCCGTGTTACCGACTGAGCTAGGACAGCCCCAATTTATCCTTATATTACCGGTATATTTTACTTTAGCACAGCACAGCCCTTTATGGCAGTGTTCATAAAAGATTTTAACTGAAAAGAAATCAATAAAAAAAATATCGAAACTCCCCTGAAAACATATAACACGCCCCGCCATTGATATGCACCCACATACATTTTGGAAAGTCTGCGCCGTTGGTTCTATCTGTGTGTTTGAAATCAGTGTTTCTTTCAGAAACTATGTTCCCGGGGAGAACATTTCGTATTCCGGGGGACACTGTTGATATTATTCTATTTATTATTATAATATACACGTATTATTTTGGTCTCTTCCGGGGGTACTCTCAGAGCTCCGGGCGGGCAGTCCCCCCTAAATACACTTCTGGAAGAAACACTGTTTGAAATACACCTAATCTAATATAAATAAAATAAAAAGTTTCTTTATGTGTCTGTCTGTCTGTATGTATGTATCTAGGCATGCGCACGAGACAAGGTTTGTGGCTGTCTGGTCTCGAAAATGTGGTGTAAAAGTGATGTCTCGACTCGAAAAATGTATATCCCACTATTGGAAGAGCCGTGTCTCGACTCGAATTTTGTCAGAAAAATCCTTTCTCGACTCGTCTCGTGCGTATCACTATATGTATCTGTGTGCTGCCTGGAGACCAGACGAGAGGACCGAGAGTTACAAAATTTTGATCTTGGGTACCTTGGTCCAGGTTCCAGGTCAAGATGAAGCGTTCTTTTTTTTCTTAATTCGAATCAGGGGGTTTCAGGAGACGTTTACAGGGACATGTAAAAGTAGTAGAAAATGACCGATATTAGTGTCGAATTCATAGTTTTGGCGGTTTCTGAGATCAATGGTGAAACTCCGATTGCATTAACTTCCAAATTCACCCCATTTGGTTGCGGGTCGGGGTACAAGAGGGGATACCCTGACATATAAAAAATCCAAAATGACCGATATTAATGTCAAATCCATAGTTTTCGCACTCGCTGAAATCAACGGTGATACTACTACAGGCGTTCACTTCCAAATACAGCCACCATGTGAATAATAGGTTTTTCAGATAGTTAATAATAAATGCAAGAAATAAATTATTAATAATAAATGGGAATAGATAGGAATACATTTTGAAAGAAAGAAACGAAAGTGTAAACATACATAACCATATCTGACTTTGCATAATCTAACCTAAACAACGATCACTAATCTAACAAGAAGAAAGTAGACTTTGGTAAATTAATTCGGTGTCATTTTCCGCGAGGTAGTATTGCACATTTAAAATATGAATATTTAGGGATGCGCACGAGTCGACATGTCTCGAATCTCGACTGGAATTCGAGTCGAGACACACTTCGTAAATTCGAGATGTGTCGAGACAAACGTATTTCTCGACTCGAATTTTCGAGTCTAGACACGAGTCGAGTCGAGACTGTTCGTAAAAATCCCGACTCGACTCGAATGTCTCGAAAATCTTTCTATAATTTTTAATATTATTTTGAAGAAAGTATTCACTCAGAAACAGCCTTGAAACCAATTCCAGCATTTATTACTTTAGAAAGGTACAGAACTGATAAACTTAATAGTTAATCTTTCGAAATCAAGATTTAATTTTCAGCTCAATTCAGTTAATTAAAACTAATAACTAATGTCGTGATATTTGATTTTGCTTCAAATATAATAATAATAATAATAATAATAATAATAATAATAATAATAATAATAATAATAATAATAATAATAATAATAATGCTCTGGGGAACATTCACGTGAGCATCAATATGTCTTCTGGAGCTCGAGCAAGGCACAATGACGGCCGAGGAGTATCGCACACCGCTTGCAGACTACGTACACCCCTTTATGACAACCATGTTTCCCAACGATAGTGGCATTTTTCAACAAGAAAATGCACCATGTCACAAGGCCAGGAGTGTGATGAAGTGGTTCGAGAAATGTTCGACAATGTTCTACATCTGTTGATGGTGTGCTAATTATAAGGAGGATGAGGGGAAATGCCCATTGGTAATACTGGATGTTGCTATAACCAAAGATTTCCTTCTATGTCAAAGAACTATGTGCTGTGTAATTAAAATGCTATGAGTAGTTCTATCTGTAGTGTGTATGAAATAAATTATTAAGAAATGCAACCTATATGACTTTCCGATTCCAAAAATGGCTTTGGTTCGAATAATATCATAAAACAATAAAAATAAGCTAAATTTTATTGTCAAACCAGCATCCTTTCAAACTCAGACAGAAAAAGGCTCACACGTTTGTGTCTTTGTTCGGAACGAGAAAACTCATGAAACAATGGTTAGTCACTGATGAAACTGGCATTAAGAGAACTTGTATTTCTATAAAGGATTTTTATACATACATATAACCACCAGCCCTCGGAATGAAATCTTCTGAAACACTTATCTCGATGAATGGTTTAACATTTTACATGAATCTGGAACACTATCACAAAATATTTAAACTTGAATCGATTGGAAAATGGAAATGAAAGCTGTTTGTAAGAATCATTAAAAAATAACTTTATGTATTCCTTGTTTTTAGGATAGTTCTCGTTTGAAATAATAAACGCTTGTATACTTTCGAAGGCAATAATTTATTCCGAGTTTATAAATTTTTAAACAATTTCAAAAACTGTGTTTGCATTTTTGAGACATGAGACGAGACGAGGAATTTCAAGAGACATCTCGTCTCGTCTCGGAAACCTAGCCGCCGAAACAGGATAATGTCAAGGTAGGGACTAAAGCATAGTTTCCAACTTTATCCAGTGTAAATAAAGTAGGATTGAAACCCATTTTATCCAGTGTATATCAGAGCGTCAAAGGAAGGGTGATAATTATTTCACAACTTCACACACGTCACGATCAAGCACTGAATCTATTGAAATCTTACTACGTAATAATTATCGAGTATCTGCACTTTTCTATTAAAACTCGTAGTATATTCTATCATAATATAAATTGTAACTCATGTACTGTATGCTAATGTAACTAATGATAAAAGTGTTTTGTTTTAAAACAAAATGAAACGGTTGAGGTGGACTCTGGCGAGTAGAAGACATGCAATTTATTAAATCGCCTCGCAACCTACTTGGCCACACACTTAGGTTACACTCTTCACCTTTTGTCCATGCTATCTAAAGTATCGACTAATCTTAAATTCGCGATGCCAATTCGGGTTTTCTAGCAATTATTATGTTGCAACTTAATTTGGATGCAAAATCCTGACTTAATTAACATTTAAGAACTTTACAGTGTGCATTAAAAAGATGACAGAAATATAGTGAAATCTCAGTTTCAAATTTCATGTCTACCTTGAATCCAAATACCTGTGCCGTCATTTCCTTCAATGTTGAAAGGACACGAAACTTGCAATAGCTATATCTCAATTTTTCGCTTATATACCGGTAATCTTTAATTCCCACTATTTGTTCATAAAATTTTAAAGAAAAAAAATCAAATGAAATCTTTAAGTTTTACGTCCCATGTTTATGCCGGTTAGGCTAAAGGAGACAGTGATGATGAGAGATAAGTGAAATGGTGGAATGAAAAATGTGGGAGGAAATGGGAGGACCCCGAGAAAACACAAGAGCACGGTGTTTGTCCACCACAAAGTCCACATGGCGCAAGCTGGGATTGAAAATGGGGCCCCAAGCACCGGAGGTGAACGCTCTACCACTGAGCCACCGCGCCTCCAAAATTTTAAAGAAATATTAGTTACTAACAAGTAACACTTCCGATGTGTAACACTTCGATTTTGATCAAATTTGGCAGGTAGATATTACACATGAAATAAACGAATACGTATCTCCTATTTTCTGCGGAAAACCAGATTTTGGGGGCAAAAGCCCCCACCCAATTTTTTAAAATTGAGGCCCGAAAGGCCAGAGGAAGTCAAACGAAGTCAATGAAATTGTGCACAGATATTATAGACATAAAATGAGGGAATACAGGTTCTTTATTTTCTTGAAAAAAAAAAAGAAAACCGTTTAGGTGGGACACAGACCCCTCCAAAACTTTGGTCGTGAAATATCAAAAGTGCTAATAACAGTATGTCAGAAGTGCTTGAAGGACATGGAAAATTGGAACGACACATTGTGTAGGGACAGTATGGAAAAAATATACAAATACGGGTTTTCTATTTTCTGCGGAAAAAAGGTTTTAGGGGCAAAAACTCCCACTCAAAATTTTGAATATTGAGACCGAATGGTCAGAGGAAGTGAACTGAAGTGAATGAAATTGTGCATAGGTACTGTAGACATAAAATTAGGGAATACAGGTTTCGTGTTGTCCTGGGAAAAAAGAAACCAGTTTAGATGATACACAGGCCCCTCCAAAACTTTGATCGTAAAATTTCAAAAGTGCTAATAACAGTATGTCACAAGTGCTTGAAGGACATGGAGAATTGGAAATACACATTGTGTAGGGACAATACGAAAAAAAAAAAACGAATACGGTTTCTTATTCTGGAGAAAAACGATTTTAAGGGGGCAAAAGCCACACCCAAAAGTTTGAAATTTGAGGCCCAAAAGGAAAGAAGAACTGCACCGAATTGAATTACATTGTGCACAAATATTGTAGACGAAAATGAGATAATTGGGTTTCGTATTATCCTGGAAAAAAGTGGTTGAGTGAGGCACGGACCTTTTAAACCGTTGATTACTAAATATCAAAATTGCAAATAAGCATATGTCAGACGTTTCTAAAGAATATTTCGAATTGCAACGAAACTTCGTATATTCCAAAACAATAAATGAAACGTGTTTCAGCTTCAGTGGAAAAACACTGTTGGGGCCTAGGCCCCATCCGAAAAAAAGTAAATATTTCCGTAATAGCGCAGGAAGGAATGGACCGAAGCAAATGAAATTGTGTGTAGATATTATATGCACCCTCTGTAAAATAAGCCCTTTCGTGTTTCCCAAGTGTCCCTGTCCGTTTTGATTTAAATTTGGCAGATCAAGAGCAAAGTGGAAATAAATCGACACGTATTTTTGTTTATGCGCAAAAACTTTATAAGGGTTAAAATTGCCTTCTGAAATACTATAAAAAACGCTATACTGTTTGTGCTTGTAGTTGATTTGAAAAATTTAAAGAAATCGGATGCAGACACGACACACGTGAAACATGAAGGGCCATAGTTTACACACCCAATTTCATTCGCTTTTGTCCACCCCTCTAGCCCCTCAAAGCCTCGGTCCACTCAACAGTTTTTTCTTGCAGGAAGAATACGAAACACATATTCCCTCATCTTACCTCTACAATACTTGTGCACATTTCATTCATTTCGGTCCATTTCTTCTTGTCTTTCTTGCGTCAACTTTCAAATTTTGAGTGGGAGCTTTTGCCTCCTAAAACCATTTATCCACAGAAAATAAAAAAACACGTATTCGTTTATTTTTTTGCGTATTGTTCATACAAAATGTTTCGTTCAAAATCTTCATGTCCTTTACACACATGTGACATACTGTTACTAACCCTTTCGATATTTCGTGATCAAAGGTTTGGAGGAATCGGTGCCACAAACAACCCTTTTTTCCAGGAATATACTTAACCTTATTCCCTCATTTTATGCCTACAAAATCTGTCACAACTTCATTCACCTTGGTTCATTCTTTTTGCCTTTCGGATGTTAACTTTCAAAATTTTTTGTGGGAGATTTTGCCCCCTAAAACCGATTTTCCGCAGAAAATGGAAAACAGTATATGTTTATTATTTGCGTATTGTCCATACAAAAAGTTATGTTGAAATTATTCATGTACTTAACACACATCTGAAATACTGTTACTAGCACTTTTGATATTTCGTGATCAAAGGATTGGATGGTTCGGTGCCCCACCCAACCGTTTTCTGAAGGAAAATACGAAACCCGTATAATTATTTCACGTCTACAATGTCTGTGCAAAATTACATTCACTTTGGTTCACTTCCTCTAACAATTCAGCATCAACTTTCAAAATTCTGGGGTGAGTTTTTTGTAACCTAAAAACCGTTTCTCCGCAGAAAATAAAAAAAACTGTATGCGTTTATATTTGGCGTTTTGTCCATACACAAAATTATGTTGCAATTCTTCATGTCCTTTACACACACATCTGACATACTGTTACTGGTACTTTCGATATTTCGTGATCAAAGGTTTGGAGGGGTCGGTGCCCTAAACAACCCTTTTTTCCCAGGAATATACTAAACCCGTATTCCCTCATTTTATCTTTACAATATCTGTGCACAACTTCATTCACTTTGGTTCATTTCTTCCTGCCTTTCGGGCGTCAACATTCAAAATTTTGGGTAGGGGCTTTTGCCCCCTAAAACCTTTTTTTTCAGAAGATAACAAACAGTATATGTTTATTTTTTGCGTATTGCCCATACACAAAGTTTCGTTGCAAGTCTTCATGTGCTTTACACACATTTGACATACTGTTACTAGCACTTTCAATATTTCGTGATCAAAGGTTTGGAGGGGTCTCTGCCCTACCCAACAATTTTTTGCAGGAGTATACGAAACCCGTTATTTGTCATTTTACATCTACAATATCTGTGCACAATTTAATTCACTTTGGTTCACTTGTTTTTGCCTTTTCGGAGTCAATTGTCAAAATTTTGGGTGGGGGTTTTTGCCCCCTAAAACCGTTTTTCTGCAGAAAATTAAAAAACGTATTCGTTTGTTTTTTCGTATTGTCCATACGTAAAGTTTCGCTGCAATTCTTCATGTTCTTTACACACATCTGACACACTGCTACCAACACTTTTGATGTTTCGTGATCACATGTTTGGAGGGGCCCATGCCCCACCCAACCGTTTTTTCATAAAATACGAAATCTGTATTCCCTAATTTTACGTCTGCAATATCTGTGCACAATTTCACTCATTTCGGTTCAGTTGTTCTTGCCTTTCGGGTGTCAACTTTTAAAATTTTGATTAGGACTTTTATATTAAACCTTTGCATGATATATTAAACCTCTTTTTTCTTTCTTTTATTATGAGACTCTTTTTTCGGGGCGAAGGAGAGAAATGTTTTCCTGTGATATCTGTTTCTAGCCATTCATCTTGTTTGAACTGCTTAAGTAAGAACATTTTGTAATTTTTGATGTCATCCAACTCCGTCACGATAATAAAATTGTCATTGTTAACAATTTGTTTTATTCTCTTATTTGCAGTTTGCTACACTGATATATTTGATACAAAATTGACGTTTGGTCCAACGCCTTTCGAATTCGCAACCAACCGAAGCGCCGAGCTTTTTGGGTTGCCTGCTATTGCAGGAGAAGGAGAATAGCAGGTGGTAATGCACTTTTGGAGTCGTGTATACATAAACTTGTGATATCATATCACCATAGGGGATGTAACATGTCACTTAAACTGTATTTCCTGAACGACGATTTGGACTTCTTCCCGGAACGCTTTCAACAGATATTCTTCAAATGGAAAAGCGTTAACAAGGGAAGTGGAGTGCAGCAATGTTGTCTGATTATTGCTGGACATTACGACGGGACTTTTCTGAGGCAAAGTTTTGCAGGAAATAGGGTAAAAAACATTTTTAGGAAAGTTTCTTAATTTTTACTTACTTATATGCTGCTCATTTCTTTGATTCCTTTGTGCATTAATACTGATTTTGAAAAACTTTGTGTAAGAAAGTATTGCTGAGAGATCATATACGTATTTGTGGCAAATACATATAAGCATACACAAAAATCACTTTCACATGAAAGCCAAGGCTGGTGTAGAAATTCTGCAATTTGATCTAGATTCAGATCCAAATTATCTTCCGGTAACAGTTTGTTTCGTTCTTGTGACAGAAATTTTCTTTTTTGTATACCAGGATAATTTTCTGAATTATTATTAAGTACTAATTATTTGCCTTCTGATTGCATATGTCTACTCCAATTATGGCCTGATTTACGAACATTTAAATGTAACTTAGTAAAACCTGCATTTTCCAAAAGTCATTCTGGTACCAACAACTTTCCCTTGCAGAATGAGTTTGCTAATTAAAACCTTAAGAAACTTTTCTAACAGTTAAAAGTGAAATCACAGTTCAGGTATATTATGATGGCTACTATCTTCCTGTTACACATGAAATTGCTAAACATAATTGCTGGCCAAATTCGGGCCGTGGACCGACGTTTGGCTATCACTGATATAAAGGATCGTTATCATTAAACATGTAAACCACTGGCGTCGATAATTGCCTCACAGAGATCGCAGTATGAGGAATTTCACGAACTTAAGAGGCACCTCAAGTTATAAAACTCATTAAGAATAAGGTTTTATTTTACTTCGGCGGAGGGAAGTACTAGTTTCTCGGAAACTGAATGTTTGTGTTAAGAAGTGAAGAACCGAAATCTTATGTCAAGACGCAATACCTTGATAAAGGACAGTTCTCCCTCCACCGTCTATAGAATATAGTTTATGAATAAGAAGTAAGTAGAGCCCGTTACGTTTTGTTTCTGTATCTTCTGTTATTTCAACAACGGTAAGTCGGGAAAAAAAGTTTCCTCTGGAAGCCACGAGTAGAGATATTTATGAGAAACAAATAATATAACTGAAAACATAAAGAAAAAGGCTTACTTTATCCGAGACATTGAATCTTTAGTCACGCAGTTTTACAAGGTTTAAGAAAATTTCTGTTGGAAAAAATGCATGTTTTGCATACGGGAAACTTCTTTAGGGCTGTCTTTAGCAATGCCGGAAGTAGAAGGAATTCCTTGAGCAAGCGGCTGGGACTGTACGATGAATGACAAAGTGGCTTCTACCCAACCAAGGGTATTAGGCAGGATTGGTTTGCGTTGTCGTTCTGAAGGAGGCCAAATGATGAAGGATCCAGGTTGCTTTTTGGAGGCACACTTCAATCTCATCAATGCCTGAGTTTTTTCTTTCTTTCTTTCTTTCTTTCTTTCTTTTTCTTTCTTTTCTTTTTCTTTTCTTTTTTCTTTTCTTTTTTTTGCATTGATTGTCCTAACCTCCTACAGAGTGAACTGCTCATCCGAATTTCCTGCTAGAATTCTAAAAGTGCCTTTTGCAGGATTTTGGCCTATGGATTGCTCTCATGTTAAACTCGTGTTTGGTTTATCCAGTTGGTTTACGACTTCTCGAGGAGAAAGAAGGCTCGGGGCGGCTTATTTACTGGATTTCGCTCGTAGTAACTATTAGAACACAAAAGAAGATCTTACTTGCACTGATATTGGGATACCATAGAAGGACCTGTAACTACTAGCTTCTTTTCTGGCAATTTCTACAATTTTTCGTCCATCTGCCAAATAACCAGAAATAGCCTAAAATAAAAAAGTTCATTAATTGAATGGAATACACTGAAATTATACATTTTCTTATGAACATAGTATTAATACAAAATATCCACAGGATATGGCAAATTTCGGGACAATCATTAACAAAGTACATATTAACTCTTAATAAACATAGCTACTTAATAAACATACTGTACGCTTAAAAAATATTTAACTCTCTTCTCTTTCTTGAGGATGGAATTGTACAGATTGATTATTGCTTAGGATTTTTGTTTCTTTCCTGTTTCATGTTAAGACGCAAGTAATGTGTGGGTCACTCTTAGAAGTGTGTGTGTGTTTTAGTGGTAGCAGGAATTAAACAAAAATAACACAATAAGTCGTTTAAATTTATATTGTAATGTACTACTTGCTAGTATTTGTAAATAATGACATCAGCTCCTGTTTGCAGCGGTGCAGATCTGCCTTTAATATTGGGGGAGGGGGATGGATAAGACCGTTCCCATATATATCAGTGGAGACATTCTGAAATCTAAATACATACATATTTATAATTAGTATGATTCTACTTAGGCATCCACAATGATCTTCATCCTTAATGTAGATGGAAATCACATTTCAAATCAGATTATTGGGGGGTGGGACATGTTCCCTCATCCCCCCGGGATTTGCGCCAGTGCCTGTTTATAAACATCAACCACATGTATTTACTTTAGAATATTACACCTCACGCTGGATCACTACACGAAGCATACGACGGACACCAGCACCACCTACAAGTCTCATGATGAAATGGGAGCAGCAGAGCCACAGCCGCCAGGAGCACCTATCTATTGGAGTGCACCCAGAGGACAGGCACCAGTCATCAATTGGTCTCCCATTTTCTGGCTTGCCTGGAGCACTAAAATCCAACCTCAAAGCCTCTAGTCTGCTGCTTGACTTTTGACTCCCCTTCTACCTGGCTTAGACTGCTTCGGGGCTCTGTCGGGATCCCAACCTCAGTTGCTTAGCATGCTTCGGTGCTCCGTGACTTTTAACCCCTTCACTGTTTGCCTGGAGCATTCGGGCTTCCTGTGGCACTCTACCTTGCTTGCCCGGAGCTCTGTAGTGATTCTGTCCTTGGCAGCACTTTCTTGGGCTACATACTTGTTACCTTAATGGAGAAAACTGTATTGAAATATATCTGTAAATACTGTTGTTATTAGAGGATTTTAAATAATAAACCGGTAGTGGGAGTCGATATCGAAGTTTGAAAAAAATGAAATGAAATCTTTGAGTTTTACGTCCAACGGTTATGCCGGTTAGGCTAAAGGAGGCGGTGATTATGAGAAGTGAATGAAATGGTGGAATGAAGAAAGTGGGAGGAAACGGGAGAACTCCGAGAAAACCCACGAACACAGTGTTTGCCCACCACAAAGTCCACACGGAGCGAGCTGGGATCGAACCAGGGACCCCAAGCACCGGAGGTGAACGCTCTACCACTGAGCCACCGTGCCCCACATATCGAAGTTTGAGTTACTCAATACAGCTTTACCTACTCCTGCACTAGCAGAACTTCTACAGTATTTTTCATACTTTCTAGTAGAATAAAAAGTATCATCTGCACCAGATGGTAACGATCTACATAATTTTAAAGCCACAAAGATTCATTTATCTCGAACACTAAGCATAAGAATTTGACGTCAAACACTTTCTTTTGATGTTTCGATTGATATGTGTTTTATCATGAGATAATATTATAATTAAACGAAAAGAATAAGAGTTAATCGTAATTTGTTTGGCTACAACTCATCTGTCATCTTGCTAGTTTCAACACAAAAGCTTAATCAGTGGATACTTAATTAAGAGCCCGAAATAGTAAAAATAATACAAAATTTACCACTTTTCTTTTGCTTGTTTTTCTTACTGAAATGCAACCTATCAAATCATAGATAATGTTATTCTACAACAGAAAATATGAACCTGAAAGAATTGTTAGTGTTGCCATTACAGTGTTGCCAGAATAACATTTCCCTCAAAATCTAAGGTAAGGCAGTGCTAGAGGAACGATTACGTATCATGTTGTTTTGTAATCCCGTGAACTACTTTCTAAATAATAATTGCATTTAGTTTGTAATAAACAATATAGTTTTAACATAAGTTATTAAAACTAAAGGATAATGTTATTTAAATTGTAGTTTACAAGATTCCAAAACAGCAATAATATGTAATCAAATACAGTTGAGTTCATCTCTCTTGTCGCTACCTTAATTTAGATTTTGGAGGAAATGTTATTCAGGCAACACTGTAATTTCTATGAATGGCAACACTGAAAATTCTTCAGGTTCAATTTTTCTGTTCTAGAATAACATTATGTATTATTGTGATAAATCGCATTTCATTATCACTTTCCACTTATGAAAAACAAGCAAAAGAAAAGTGGTAAATTTTGTATTATTTTTATAGTACGTCAGGCTCTTAATATCACTCTTAATTTACACAAGGATATTATTGTAGAGGTGTTAAGTTTAACTTTATAGATAGATACCATTGTTTATATAAAAATTTCATCTTATTCTCAAACTCAATAATTTTAGTTAAAAACAAAGAAAAAGAAAGGAAAATATAGAATAAAATAAAATATTAATTAAAGGAACTACGTTTTCTCTTTTTGAGATTATATTGATGACATTGATGTCAGAGTTGTTTTCTTATTTATTAAATCAGAGTGAAATTTCGAATAAGGAATAGATTTTGGCAATACTTTTCCATTTAGCAGGAGCTTCTATGGTAGCATCATATAAACCTCCACTCCAGCGGTAGATATTTTATTTACTGTAAGGTATTTTAATTACAAATTTCACTTCCGGCTGTTTTGACCTGTTTTGTTGCGATAGGAGACGTTACGCTCACTACCCTTTATTTTCTAAAGAAAGGAATGGAGAATATTATTACTGCACGTATTCGATATTTGTTGAAGAGAAAAAATATACACCAAAAACTAAACATGGGTTTCGTGAAAGCCTATGTTAAAATTTAATTTACCATTCCAATGTGTTTGTCAACGGTAAAAATTCTTCGTTTCTCACTTGATTCATATAAAGGTGATTCAATAGCCTTATCTGCTGCAAAAATCACGCCATCCTTCCCACGCAAACCAATCGCAGTTCTGACAAAAAAAAAAAAAGTATTTTAATATTATTTCGAGTTACAATACAAAAACTGTATAAAGATGAAAAAATTAGAAATCTTACTAAACAATTAAATTACATATACGTTTGTCTAATCTAATGTAAGTACTCTAACGAAAATCTACATTTTATCAAACGCTGACTAAACTGATACGATTATTTGTTATAAGTCAAAACGATTTCTAAAAGAAATTTGTGAAATAACTTTGTTTAACATACAAAGAATACTAGGCTGTCCCAAACGTTCTGCACCATACAAGGAGGAAAGTGACACAAGAACTCCGGAAACAAAGACAAACATTTACTCAGCAAAGTACAGGACATCATGTTCGATAACCTTCACCCATCTTTGGGACAACAGTTCAATCTGGTGGCAAGTTTAGAATGAAAAACTCGCGACAGCCAACATGCACTTCATCATATGAACTGAATTGCCGACCACACAAGAAATGTGTGAGAGAGATAAACCAACCATAATGTGAGGATGCAGCATCTGAACTATAGGCAGGGTGAAGTAACAACTCAAACCCATCAAGTTCAGCCAGGGGGTTAGTCACACTTCGAAACCGATGACTCACAGCATTAATCAATTTGCAGCAATAACCTCTTCCTTCTCGTTAATGCCGGCTATTTCTCGTTCAGAATAGCATATACTCGTCGTAATTATTCAGAGTACAGTTCATCTGTTACAGCACGACCCTATGGAATAAACCGAAATTGAATTATTCCGTCTACATGCAATCGACGGTTTACTGTCGATTTAGATGCCCCAACCATTCTTGCTAACACAACATGTACTCGATTGTGGTTCAGTACTGACAGCATTTTACAGAGGGCCGTTAATGTCCATTGAAGGTCTACCCTTGCAGAGCTTGTCCGCTAGGTTTAAACCACTCGAAGTAAATTTTTTGAACCAACGGGAAGCTGTCGATCGATCCAGTACTACTTTGTTCTCTACACCACAAATTTCCTCCGCTGCAGCGTTTGCAGTTAGTCACATTTTCCATAAAAATGGTAGCACAGCTCGAATTGAAATTTAGTCCTCACTAATATTGCCCTTTTCGACTTTACGGGAACACTCGCTACACACACAGTACTTGCCTTCAGTTGATCCCACGAACCTGTCCTCTATGGCTGCCAACAATTTTTATTAGTGGCGTCACCTATTTTTCCAAGGTTTTACCTCATGCAGGTCGGTGTGCTGCTGATGTAGAACTTCTGGGACAGTCTGGTAAGTACTCCTTTATTTTTCTCTTTATCTGAAGAGAATATTTTTCTGTACACTGCACCAAACTAATGTCGAAAATTCATAGTTGAGTTTCGCATTTCGCAACAGTGACATACAATTTAAACAATATTAAATTACAACTTTTACTATCTAAAACACTTAACATAAACATATACAACAAAAAACACAAGAAAAAGAAAGAAAAAAAGAAAAAGAAAGAAACTTGATGGAAATAGGTGGCTTTCAATATGAAATGGTTAAGTTTTTCCAATCACGCCAGCTGTTTGAACTCTACACTCGTAAGGTCCTACAGTTAAAGAAAAAGTAATGTTTCTGTTCACCAGATTGGTTAAATGAAATGTGAAGGAATGCAATAATGAGACAGTGAGCGTGCAAATTGTTGTGTGAGAGTACGCACCTAGAGCACCTAAAACCCATATCCCAACGATGCTATCTTATTAGTGTGGCGAGGGCCCAAAGTAACTGACTATGAATTTTCAATGATTCTTTTTCATTTAACAAATGATACTCTAACAGTGTGGAACCCAAACGACTGGAGTGATTGAAAAAGAAACTCCATAATTTCATATTAAAACCACATATTTCCATCAACTTTACATAATTTTAAATGGGAAAAACTTATTTCCAACAACTTTACTTTCATTACTTTCATTCTTTTGACACGCCACTCATAACGGAATTGGTCCCGGATGGTTGATAGACCAAGTACGCATAGCACCATATGTGGTAATCAAGTTGAAGAATTTTAGTGACCCGTAACCCTTTACTTACAACTATTATGAATCAGTTCTTCTTCAGAGATGCAAAATAAGAAAAATACAAATAATAAAATAAACAATTTCAGACTGAAATTTTATGATATTCCCAACCGTAGAATGATTTATTGGACAAGTGAAAATTAAACGTATAAACCGTACCTGTTCTCTACCTTCAGATTATACGTTATACCCGTCATCAACGCAATTGTTGACTGTATGTTTATATGTCATCTAACTAACTAACTCTATGGCCCATGGAACCCGGAGGTCCAATGCCGCGTTCACGAAAGCTCTCCACTGACTTCTATCCTTAGTTAACTGCATCCAGTTTCTACTTTGCATTCCCATCTCTGCGAGATCCATCTTATTGTCCTCCCATCTGCGCCTAGGTCTTCCTAATGATCGTTTTCCGATTGGTCTTCCAGTCAAGACTTTCAAAGCGTTTCTACTTTCTTCCATTCTAGATACTTGACCTGCCCACCTAAGCCTTCTAGACTTGACGATCTTAACAATGTTGGGTAAACCGTGTAAATTATGTAGTTCCTCATTATGAAGTTTCTGACATTCCTCATTCCCGTTCCTCTTGGGTCCGAATATTCGTCTCAGAATCTTGTTCTCAAATACTTTCAGTCTATGTTCTTCCCTCAGAGTAAGCGACTATGTTTCGCAGCCATACAGAAAAACAGGCATGACTATCGTTTTGTATATTTTCAGCTTCAAATTCCTCATCAGAATTCGCGATGACAAGAGATTTTAAACCGAATAGTAACACGAATTCCCTACTTTTAGTCGACATTTAATTTCCTCGTGAATATGATTTTCCTCTGTTAATATTAATCCTAGATATTTGAAATTATCCACTTTATCAAAAGTATTATTTAATATTTTAACGCACCCATAATTTGCTGTATTACGGTCCCGACACATTTCCATGTATTTAGTTTTCTCTGTATTTACTTCTAAACCCATGTCCCTGCAAGCGTTTAATAAAATCTCCGCATTTCTTTCTATTTTCCTCCTATCACCCCTTATTAAATTTATATCATCAGCATATGTCATAACCTGGTGAATACCGTTCAACTGTAGGCCCTGGTTGCTATCTTTGATTTTCCTTATAGCGTATTCCAGAACAAAGTTAAATAATAATGGCGACAACGCATCTCCTTGTTTCAGGCCATTTTCGACGTGAAAGCTCGTGGACAAAAATTTTCCTACCCGTACTTTACTTTGGGATTCATTTAAACATATCTTAATTAATCTAATTAGCTTTCTCGGTATTCCAAGTTCTGTAAGAAAATTGTATAATGTTTCTCTCCTAACCGAGTCGTACGCCTTTCTAAAATCAATAAATAGTTGATGTACCGGGGTATTGTATTCCCACTTTTTTCTAGTATTTGGCGAATGGTAAATATTTGGTCGATAGTTGATCAATTTCGTCTAAATCCGCACTGATAATTTCCAATAATTTCATCTTCGTATGGGGTCAATCTTGCTAATAGAATATTTGAAAGGATTTTATAAGATGTTGACAGAAGAGAAATGCCTCGATAATTATTACAGTCAATTTTGTCGCCTTTCTTGTGAATTGGAACAATGATTGATTCTTTCCACTCTTGTGACAATTCTTCCTTGTTGTAGATAAGAAGAATGAGTTTGTGTATCTTGTTCCATAATTTTTCGCCTCCAGCTAAAATTAACTCAGCCGGAATTTCATCTATACCCGGAGATTTGTGTTTCTTTAATTTCTTTATAGTGGTTTCTACTTGTATTCGGTTGGGTTCTGGAATATACGGTTCTGCAGTGTGTATCTCCTTTTCTCCACGCACACTAGTTTTTGGTTGCGTGTTAAGCAAATCGTCAAAGAAATCTTTCCATCTATTTAAGATGTTATCCGTATCAGTGACAACAGTACCGTCAGATTTCTTTAATATATAAACACAAGATTGATAGCCTTTCTTAAATTCGTTGATTCCCTTATGCTTGTCCCGGATGTTTTTATTTTTACTATTATCTTCAAGTTCATTAATTTTAGCTTTCAAAAAATCGCGTTTCTTTGTTCTAAAAGTTTTGGAAGTTTCCCGGTTGATCTCTGCAAAATTTTGTGTAGTTATTTCATTCGTTTTTTGTAGCCAGCGTAATTTTGCCTATTTTCTATTCTCTGCTAGTTTAATGCATTCCTGATCGAACCATGGTTTGTTCCTACGTATTTCCGCGTGTCCCAATTTTTCTTTTTGCTGAAATTTTAATGCTATCTCTCATTTCAATCCAGGTATTCTCAACACTAGTGCACCCGAATCTTCTCAAGCCGAGAATCTATTCGAAACTCCAATCTGGTATTCCTCTCTTATCTGGCTTTCTTCTAATTTCTTTAAATTGAATCCGTTTTCCGACATTGAATATTATCTTTATTCAACGATAGTCTCTCTCGTTTTATCGCTGCTACCAGGTAGTGATTAGTGTCACAATCAGCCTCTCCAAACGACCGGACATCAATTATGCTAGATTGCCTTCTTCTATCTACTAAACGGTGATCAATTTGATTATGTGTTTTTCCGTCTGGTGATGTCCAAGTGTGTTTATATGTCGTCACTTTCTTTAAAGTGTTAAAAGTGTTAAGATGCAATGATGTCTAATCTTACGAATATACTGATGGAGGATGTTTTGAAATACATAGCAAGAATATCACAATCTATGTAGTCTAAAAAGAAATTATGAAGATTACATTGGTCTACAAAAAATGATAAAATAAAATAAAATAAAATAAAATAAAATAAAATAAAATAAAATAAAATAAAGTTTTTGTCACAAGAACAAAAACTATTTCTGGAAGAAAATTTGGTTCTGAATCTAGATCAAATTGCAAAATTTTTTTTATCGGCTTCAGTTTTCATGTAAAAGTAGTTTTTGAAAAATGAAATGAAATCTTTGAGTTTTACGTCCCACAGTTATGCCGGTTAGGCTAAAGGAGACGGTGATTATGAGAAATGAATGAAATGGTGGAATGAAGAAAGTGGGGGGAAACGGGAGAACCGCGAGGAAACCCACGAGCACGGTGTTTGTTCACCACAAAGTTCACGCGGCGCGAGCTGGGATCGAACCAAGGACCCCAAGCACCGGAGGTGAACGCTCTACCACTGAGCCACCGCGCCAAAAGAAAGTAGTTTTTGTGCATGCCTTTGGCAGCTTTATGTATTTGCCGTAAAGACATGGTCTCGCAATAATGGTTTCTTACATACAGTTTTTGAAAATCGGTATAAGTACAGAAAGGAATGAGCAGTATAGAAGTAAGTAAAAATTAAGAACTAAAATATTTTATATCCGATTTTCTGCTAAACTTTGCCTCAGGAAAGTTCTGTCGTAGGGTCAAGCATTAGTCAGAAAACATTGCTGCACTCTACTCCCCTTGATAAAGTTTTTCCATTTGAGAAATATCCTTTAGAAAGCGTTCACCTTGTCACTAATGTCACTAAGGTTATTCGGGAAGAAGTCCAAATCGTCGTTCAGGAAATGCATTTAAAGTGTCATAGTACATCCCCTATGGTGATATGACATAACAAGTTTATGTACAATATCGCCATATTTCTTTGCCTTATAGTTTCCTAAAAAGTTCTTGTACACACTTAAAAGACAACCATGCAATTTTCTCAACATCACTCAACAAGTCAACAAAACTCTCATCATTTATGAATTCCTTAATTTGCGGTCCTACAAATATTCCTTTATTTTAGCATTACTGATCTTTGGGAACTTCTGTCGCAAATACATGAATGCACGTGATGTTTGGTCCGTACCTTTCAGAAAGTTTTTCATTAGTCCTAATTTAATGAGAAGTGGATGTAAATGCACATTTTTATATTGTCAACAAAAGGAGTGTTTGCCCCATTTTTAAATCCAGGCCATTTTTTAAACAATAGTGATTTTTTTGGTCCCTTCTGTCCCAATTGCATAGAAATCAGCAGTAGTTTGTGTACCCCAGCTGCATGCGAACTAGAATAGCAATTACCTTCAGATCTCCACATGTATTTCATTTATATTTGCCATATTGGATAAGAGTGAGAAGCAGTTTTAAAGTCTCATAAGTCTTCTTAAGGTTAACTGCATGAGAAATCGGAACAGAAGGAAATTTGTTCCCGTTGTGGAGAAGATCTGCTTTGAGACTCTATTTACTAGAATCTATGAACAGACGCCACTCATTCACATTGCATGCATGGCCAAGAGTCTCCATAACGGATTCGATATTGTTCCAAAAACCCACGTCACCTTCCTTCGAGAAATATTCTTTAAAAGAAAAACAGGCGAGCATGAAACACTCACTTTTGCATCGGGAGAAAGAAGATTCTATCCTTTCAATCGCGAAGCTAAAAGCTCAAATTGCTGATTAGACAAATTTCAATTGCAAACATTATCGTTGAGATCACCTTGTGTCAAAATGTGTGGAGTATTTGATTCACAGGACGATTCAAATGTTAGGTCGGTATAAGTGGGTCCCACATTTTCTAAAGCCTTTTCATGCCCGTTATCACTCTTTATCACATTTTCTGGAGGCACTGGTACTAGTAATTTCTCACTGTGGCATACAGGTCTCACAGCAGATGGTAAATTCGGGCATTGCACACTCTTCTTTATTTTTGACTTCAATCCAGATATTTTTGTTAAGCAAAAATAATCTGTTTTATGATCAGTTGGTTCCTGACAAATCATCGGAACAGCGAACAGCATATGTCGTGAACCTTTTGCCCAGGCTGTGAGGAGTCTAACATATATCGAGCAGGCAGCATATATGTGTTTGTGGGGGGGGGGGATTTTTTGTCTTGTTCGCCAACCTTACACCTGAAATGAAGTTCGTAACACTTCTTTAGGAGTGAGTCACGGCTCAATAGATATAACAAAAAGAATTTGCACTATTGACACAGGTACGAGATGTTTTCTTCTTCTGAATGACCACAACATTCAAATTTACTAACCTAGAACAACAGGCAACCAATTCCCACGCTATCAGAACTCACTGTGCTGCGACAGAGGTTGCAAGAATCATAACGCAATTCTATGCGATTAAATGTGACTCATCGGCAATGTTGCCAAACGTCACTCATTTCCTGGAGTATGATCCTTGACCTCAGGAGAATGCATCGGAATTTCTTGAACATTTCTCGATTTTGTCTCACTTTCTCTCAACTTCATTTCAATCAATAAAACTGCAAGTTACTTAAATTCAGCCATGGCAGAATAAACCATATGCAGCTTTTCCCTCCCGATTTAAAAAAAAATGAATAAGGAGGGTGTAGCATGTTACAAGAAAACTGAGCTCGAGAGACAAATACTGATTTCATTTTCTAATTTAGCACCCTCGACTTAGGTTGGAACACTACTCAGATTCCTTGTGACAAAAACCTTGTTGACCAGTATTATTGGTTTCCTAAAATCTAGTTATATATTTAAGGTAGTCTCAAAGCAAGTTAAAAAAAGGAAAATTATTTTGAAAAGTTCACGAACATACTCTCTATCTTAAGTTTAGGAGTTTAGTATTCCAAAGTGTCTTTATATACTTACCCTACCTGTGTGTTCATCCTTCAATCCGTCCATCTTGGAGACAAATATTCTCAAGCACTACCTGCTGAATCACGATACAATTTGTTCAGGATGTAAAGGGTCGAAAGTTAGGAACAGAATTTGTTGTTGATGAAGGCGATACTTCAAACGAAATTAGTAGGTATCAACCACTTCCGTTTCTAACGTTAATTACTACAGAACAAAAACTCTAATAGATAGCGAAACACTGTTTTCTACAATCGATTAATTATCCCAAAAATACATTTCATTTCCATCCGTAACTTCCAATTAAACCTGGAAGTGGTAGAAATCTAGTTCAATATGCGATTTAAATATCCAAAGCCGCCAACTTTTTGACAAAAAATAAAATTTGCACCTATAGGATGGCCACCTACCAAGACCTAGGTCTGCGTCCCAGCAGACAACTCCTAACTCCGCTTATCAGCGAGACGTGTATTGTTTGGAATTCAATTAGCTGTCTAGGGACACGTAATATCTTCTCTCTTCACTCTGTATTCAAACCAGATGTGGTAGAGGTCAACCACTTCCAGGTTTAAGCGTTGATTACTATAGAGTAAAAATTATAATAAATAACAAGTAAAGGTTTTCTGCAATAAATTAAATGTCTCAAGAATATATTTCATCTCCATTCTAATTTCTCAAAAGTAAAGCCGGAAGTGGTAGAAATATACTTTTTCCTGTTTCAATATTAATTTAAAAATATCACGTTATACACATCAAGGTCCTTCATGTCGTGTGCACGTGATATTTCTACTTATTAAACCCCACAGAAAGGAGCGTGCTGTGTTTGCATAATATTTGATTACTGATGCTGGTTTTTGCATCGAATTCAAACTCCAGTAGTGAGTCGAACACAGTAGAGTCTGACATATACAGGGTGTTTCAAAACAACATCGACACTTTTGGGAGGTGATTCCTGGGACCAAGATAAAACGAAAAGTATAGACTAACCTGGGTGCACAAATTATTCCTTTCGGAGTTATGGACTGCCGAAAACATGAAAATATAAACCTTAAAAGTTCATAGCTCTAAAACTATGAGACCTACCGTAGCCGGGCCAAGAATTTATTTAGCAACTAGTACGTGCCCTATCCAAATATCAATATTTCAGAATCCTGCTTTACTTTCGCAACAATTTTTATAGAAGTAGTTGGAGAGTACTTCAAATTGTATGCCCGTACCTAAACTGTCTCTATTGTTTTCACTTTCTCTTACCTGGTGTCGCTTAAATCGAAATCTTACGAATTTCTTTTCCGAAATTGAGCGTACTCTAAACAAGAGCAATCTCGTAAGATCGTTCAGAACAAAGGAAATGACATGTTTTCTTATACATATTGAGATTTTGACTCTAGGAAAAATTGTGAGATTTCCTACGATCTATCCTATAGTGTAAAGCAGACCTTAATATCTTAAGGAGGCCGAGAGAGGTGTGTTCAAGTGATATGTTAAATATAATATATACGAAGATTTTAGTTAACGAATTACGAAAATAAACATTGCGTTTCCGGTCTCACTACTTCATGCTATAGATGCACTAAAAGAAATGACCACACTTTTATTTTAAATAATTTAAATTAAATTAAGTAAAACCTTTCAATTCACAGGAACAAAATCTTACTTATCGACTTACCGACTAAGATTGGCAGCTCTCTGTGCGTATTCTATCTGGAGAACACGACCTTCTGGATTGTACTCGGAGGTGTAGAGATCGAACTGAAAGGAAAAATGGAAAAATAAACATATTGTATTATATACTTTGTAAACTGTATACAACAAGAAGGTAAATATAATAATAAAAATGAAATACGATTTAATATATCTCGTAATGTTTACTTTAATTAAAATATCAATTTGCATGACAGTGTTTTCATACTCCCCGAATTTACAGACACGTATGTAGGCTTATTCTTTTCGCTAGGTGTTAAGTGTATATTTGTACTAGATATACTCTACAGTAAAGAAACTAGTGAATAATTTTCTCTTGATAGATTTCACCATCTTATCCTTGTCCAATTTTAACCCACATAAAAGCATATAACAATGAAAGTATGTTATTACGTGTATGTGGGATGAAGAAGGCTGGTGCGTGAGTTCATTTCCAACAACAGTCCCTTTCCTATGATGAGGAAAGTAAGCGGATTACGTTGTAGTACAACCTTCTATATCTGTTGAATTTTACATTTTAGTAAAAGTTTAAAATGAAATACAGTAAGATTATGGATTTGCTGTTTTATTCATTATTCCACTATTCATTATGTTTCTTAGGCTAAAAGTACGGAATTATTAATGGAAGTGAATAATTATAGAAAGAGAAGAATCGCGAGAAATCCTACCTACTACGAGATAATGTTTACCACAAACTAATATATTCTGGGATAGAATGAGTAAGTTATGACCAGAGCAGAATGAAATATATTAAAAACTATACTTACAATGTGTTACAGTTTCAAGGACCTAACGTCCTCTTCATCAGACACAAACACTGAGAAAAGACAGGTGACAGCAGATCTTATATACACGAAAAAGTGAAAGGCCACGCCCTTTCTTCCCTCTCATTGGTCGGAGGGAACCAATGAGGATAAAGGCAATACCGCGCCAACAGAAAAATGTAATGAGCCCTTTCACTTTTTCTAAGAGTTCTTTAATTAGATGACATACAAAGAAAAGTAAATAACAAATAGAAAATATTAAATAAGAAAAATAAATAACTAAATACATATATAAAATTTTAAATAAATAAATATTAATAGCTTATATGCACTTTTCTTGTTCCTTTTCTATCACACCCAACATATTTCTCCCATTGCTCGTGTATATTCATACCGCTTGCCCAATTCATTAAGTTATCCTCTTGTTCTCTCTTTATTCTTCTAGCCTCTTTCCACTTTCAAATAATCTTTCTCTTATCTCTCTCTAAACCCCTAGCCCCCTCCCAGTCTATTTTATGTCCCGTTTCCTTCACATGTTTGTATATAGCGTTATTATCTATTATTAGCGTTATTAACATCATCCTTATGTTGCTTTAATCTGTCCATAAGCCTTTTCCCCGTCTCCCCTATGTATTTCATGTCACACTCACTACACTTCACATCATATATCACTCCTTCTTCCTGCTCCTCTATATGATTTTCCTTCCTTTTCCTTTTCTTCCTTATGCACTTCAACAAAGTTTCTCCTCCTTTTCTATAAGTCTTCACACCACCTTTTCTTAACTTCTTCAGCACTTCGGTCTTTTCGCCTATGCTCTGAATTCCATACCACTTCTTGTCTTCCTCTTCTTTCCTATCCATATTGTCTTCTTTTCTCTTTCTCCTAAACTGCTCTATCCTATATCCATTATTGTTCAATTGTTTGTAGAATTTTTCCAAATCTTTTTTCTTTCACTCTTCCTCGCTGTTGATATTGTCTATCTTCCTTTCCATGTTCCTAATGAAATTCTTCTTAGTTGCTTTGTCTACATCACTTCTCCAGTGGCAATAAATACCTGCCCAACACGGTTTCTGATACCAACTGGTAGTCACTTTCTCACCTTGCTTCTCTATCTTCATATCCATGAAATTGATAGAGTTATTTTCTTCAACTTCTAATTCTAACCATATGCCTTTCTCTTGGTCTTCTATACTTTCAACATATTTCTCCAGTTGATTTCTATTCCCTGTCCATATGCCTAAACAATCATCAACATACCTGCAAAAGAACAGTAACTTTCCTCCTGCTTGTTCTGTCACTTTTTCTCCCACTTGTTCATTACTATTTCCGCTAGAACTGGACTCAGTTTGGATACAATGCTTAAACCTTCTTTTATCTTCACTAGTCTTTCTCCAATTATGCAATAGCTATTTTCCCACAAAGTCTTAAGCGCTCTTATGACTTTCTCTTTTCTTCACTGACGTATAATTTTCCCTTCCATCTCCTCTTCTATTGCCTTTATGACATAATCCCTTCTTATACTGTTGAACATGGCTTTAACATCTACACTAAACATTAACACCTTCTCCTGATTCCACTTAATCTCATCTATCCTCTTCCTCAATTCTTCCGTGTTCTTCACTCTGCATGTCTTTTGTCCTTCTCTGATGTCGTCCATTATCTCTCTTAATTTCTCCTCTAGTGGTTCAAAATAGATATCTCTGCAAGTACTGGTCTTAGCTTCACGTCCTTCTTATGTATTTTAGGAAAACATTTCATGACAGGAATCCTTCCTTTTCCGTTATTCATCTTTTTAATCCCCGCCTTTTTCCCTTCTTGTACTATCTTCTTCAACACTTCATCTTTCATGTCCTTGTTACCGACTTCCTCATATGTCTGATCACATAACTCCCCTAGCTTCTCCTGGTACCATCCTTTCTCCATTACTGCCAACGCGCCTCCTTTGTCCGCCTGTTCCACTATCCTTTCTTTTCCTTAATCTTTTCAGTCCTTCCTTCTCTTCTTTCGTTAAGTTACTCTCCTTCTTGTTCATATTCTGCCTAACTTTTCTCCTTACTCTCTCTCTCGTCCTTATCCTTTATGTCTACAATGGCTTGTTCTACTGTGTATACCAATTCCTTCTTGTCCACTTCTTCCTTTTCAACCTTAAATTTATGACCTAGACTTAAGCACTTCTCCTCTTCTTCCGATAAAACTATGTCACCTATCACTACCACTCAGTTCCTATTATCCTTTTCTTCTCTCCAACCTAACAATCTTCCTTTGTTGGCTAATCTGGTATTAACTTTTTCTTCAAAACTCCTTTCCCATTCTCTTAAATCTCTTATCACTGCTTCTCTCATAAAAATACTGACACCGTCCTTTATATGTTCCATAAGTTGGTTAGACACTTCCTCACTTGTTTTCACTTCCTTACTTCTTTTCCTTATGACGTCCCAGATCACTTCTTTTTTAATTTTCTTAACTAGTCTCTTGAGGAGGTGTCTGGAAGAGGGAATTACTCCAAAAGGTCTACGGGTGAGAAAGAAAAGATTAGTGTGTGAATAAGTGAGGTTCAAGAAACTAGCTAATACAATACTTGTTTTAAAATTATTGCAATGAACATTTGGACTTCCTGTAGTCTGAAATAGTGGTTGGCAATCGACACGTTTGCGCAAGAGACAGTAATTTTATTCACTTATGTTGTGGATCCAGGTAAATGGCAACGTTGCATTTTGATTTAACATTGGGCTCATAAAGAGGGCACAGCCCAAATGGCTTGTCCGATTTTTAAAAAAATCCTTCACTTTCGATTGAAAACATCATACTTAGAGACGGTTTCCCCCTCTTACATTTTGTTATAACTCTGATAATAACAGAGTTACAAAATGTCAGGGGACTTTTGAGACACCCTGTATATATCAGAGTTCTTTCTTTTTTACATTTCGATTTGCGGCGCAATTTGTAAGTTTTGCATGAAATTTTTGCCAGTTTATAAATTTATAATTATTATTATATTTTATTGTCTTGTGGATAGAAAATAATTAAGAAAACATGAAAAATAGTAATAACGAAAAGCAACGCAAAGAAAATGTAATGTCGTTTATATTTTTATAGTTGTATAGATTGTCTAAGCCAATAGCTGGTTTTGAATGCATTCATATTTTGTTTTCTATTAAGTGCCGAACCTATAATGCTGTCACAAAATGAATAATATGAGTTATGAAGTCTACACAGCTTTCATTTTTACAATTAAGATACATAAGTTAATTTCACACAAATGTTCATTTCCTAAATAACATTACACCCAAATGCTCGACTTAGTTCAATTTCCCACTCTCTAAAAATTCTAAACCAAACACTATGTTCAATGGAAAATAAAAGGCCTTAGCAAAAAAGTATTTGCTGACCAATGCTAAACAACCAGATGCATTATTTGTGAATTCTTTATCAGAACCGTTAAAAGATAGGACAGAAAAGACGGTAACGCTAAAGACAAGTGCTCTTGCTAGGCACTTCGTTTCCGAAACATGTGATTGACTTCAGCAGCATCTCGAAATCCCATTAAGGCGCTTTATTCGCAGATCAAATATAATGTCGAAGTACACAAGATATCTCTTTCGTCAGTTCTATTACCAATCTTCAGTAATATGGTACGTAATTCATAATAGATTTGTTTGTATTATTGAGAATCTCAAATATACGCTAAGGAGAAAGGTTGGGCTTTCGAGCGTAGGGATATTTATTACTGAACGTTTATTAGTATATGTAACACCTAAAGAATCTTTCTGTGTGAAGAAAAGATAATGAAATGTTATTTTGTGTAGCAAAAGTAACCCACTTCGGAATTAACGTAACTTAAACTAAAGTAACTTAACCTAATCTAAACTAATTTAATCTAATATAACCTAATCTAATCTTGAGTAACTTAATCTAATCTTGAGTAACTTAATCTAATCTAACGTAACAATAACTAACCTAATCTAACGTAATTTAAAACATTTTAGTAGAATTTTGTTTTTCGATTTTTGTGTGGTCCAGCGATACAGTAGAAATGCCTTTTAACTTGATATTTCATTAAACTGCTAGATATGTTGTGCTGAGTGCTGTGAGTGAGTGATGCAATATTGAGAAAAGCGCAGTAGTTGTTTTTATATTATGTAGTCATGTTAACGCAATATTACCATAAGCAATGTTTTAAGAACAAATTAATATTTTCATCTGGATCGTTCCTTTTATTTTACATAATATACTTTAGTATTAAAATTACAAACTTGTACTTTGCTATACTTAACCTTAGAACGTTTTATATTTTTATTTTATAGCACATCTAAACTAGAAAATAATTTCGAAAATGATTTCATATCAATTTTAGTGTGGACATTCAAAACCTAATCTTCAGTTTCAGTTATCTACCTTTTGGAAGATTTATAAAGGAAGTCCGAGCCATAGAGCCTTGTGGACTATTTCACTAAATTTGTTTTAAAGTAACTTTGTTTGAAGCAAGCATATATATTAAAATGTCACGAGCCAAAATGGCCGAATTTGCCTGTTTGAAATATAGTTGTTTAATGTAATAATAAAGGATATGCGGCGCATGAATATATTAAAATTGTAAACAGTGTAATAAGATTGTCACAAATCAAAAGTAATGAATTATAAATAATAAAAAAATGAATAAAAATTAAGTTCATAACTCTCCATTACTTATTGTTTTCAACCTAATCTTAAAGGTATGAATACACTTAAAATTATAATTGAGAAATAGTTTCGTACGCCAGAGCCTACGTTAGAGATCATAGAATTCATTTCTGATAATATAAAATTTCAGACTCTTAAAAGTTTTCAAAATGCGCTAAATCCACAAAAAGCTTTAGGTAACTTTTTCGAATATATCATATAGACCTATATTTTAAAGCACAGATCACATAGCCTAACGGTTTTGTTTTAAAGTATAAACTCTTCTTTATATTCAAGAGACTAGTGAAAAGCGAAGATAACACTTACTGCTTGATGTTAAAAATATGTCAAAATTAATCAGACCTTACGTAAAGATATGGATAATTTACTGTTTGCTACGAAACTATTTAGAACGTACAGATTGGCGAGATATTGACGACAAAGAAAATATACAAATATAAAATTTCTTAGATAAATAATTAAAACAATTTTCTACTTTTAGAATAATGTTTCATGTATTGGTGCTTCAACACTATTTACGACCATTCATGCATATATTTGCAATATGGTTGCACAATGATACAAGTCTCATTTTTCCTTTACAAATATGTTCTGCTTTCGTGTTAATGCCTATTTTACTTAAAATTTCACAATCATACATCACAATCCATTGGCGTTAGCAACACATAAACTTTGGAGGGGGGGGGTGAACAAACTACTAGGAAAATGTGGTATATGGAATATCTCCAGGAATGCGGGTGAACCGGGGTCCTACCCCTGTAAACTAAAAAAATAATCGAATTCAAACTTTTGTTTTATTTTTACCTTTAAGTTTTTTTTTTTTGAAAAGGTGGTACTAAAAATCACACACACACATTTTACAGTTTGTTTCATTTATTCAAACAGTAAAATTGGATCTTGTTTTACAATATTAGTTAAATTTAAATGATACCAAGTGTATGTCAGAAACAAAATACCGGTAATGATCAAAAATAATGTGAAGTGAATACTCAGAAACAATACAGTTTTTAAAATACGTTTTAGGCCAACATGCTTGCAACAGATTTAATCAGACTCAACAACGTACAAATATAGTGAAAAATTAGTTGAAAACATTTTTTTTAGCTGAAATAGAACACTGCCTGCCTTTTTCACAATTGAAAAAAAAAAACAACTTTTGTACTATTATTTTCATATTCATTTTGTCTAACATTCGTTTGTGAACGTAGCAAACTTCTACATGATTGAGGCACTTTTGGGTCTAAGTTACTTGAAATATTAGGGTGCGAAACCATTTTGCGACGATAGAAACTACGATCCATGATGAAAAATAGATTCACGTTTTGTGTGAATGGTGAAAAGTACAGTAGTAAAGAATTCTTGAGAAACTGTTATAGAGATCACCGAACTAGTGACGTGCGTACTTGACTTACTCGACTGTACAGACATACTTTTGTCAGCAGTGACTCGAGCTCAGAGATTACACCACCATAGTGGGGAAAGGGGTGAAATAAATAGCCTGATAACGCTCGTTGAGCCTGGTCGGAGATATGCAACGAGGAAAATTTTGTAGATTTTGAGAAAGATAGTACTTTCTCGACGGCCACCCTTGAAGTCATCACTAGTTCACATAACTCAGGTAATATAAAATGAGAATCTAAAGTGACCTGAAATATTGCTAACTTCTTTTCATGTCTGTGTGCTCCACCGGAGGTTTAACCAGTGATCACGCGTGTCGGGAGTCCTTGGTAACCATTCTGTTATAGAAAGACTTTTTTTTAAAAAAAATCTTTAGCACATTTTAAAATGTGTTCTTAGAAACAAGAGAATCTTACGTATAAACAAAAAAACATACCAATTTATTTTCTGTTTGGTGTTGATGTGCCAAATTTGAAGCAAATCGGGTGGGGACACTTGCGAAATAACGTATTGTCTTATTTTACTTATACAGTATAATGCACAATTTCATTCGCTGCGGTTCACTCCTTCCTTTGCTTCTACGGTAATATTTACTTTCTTTTTCGGAGGAAGCCTTGGCCTCCATAGTTTTCCCACACAAATTAATAAAAGCACGGGTTCGCGTATATTTTTTGTATTGTCCCTACATAAAGTTTCATTGCAATTCTTCTTGTCCTTTAGGCACTTATGGCATACTGTTATTAGCACTTTTGATTTTTCGAGATCAAAGGTTTGAAGGGGTCAGTGCCGCACCCAACTGTTTTTCCAGGAAAATACGAAACACGTATTTCCTCATATAATGGGATTGCCAGTTTCCAACCTTACTTGCTCCAATTCACAAGACTACCTAAGCCACTATCGGGATCCGAACCTTGAATCTCACTAGAAGAGAAATCTTCTTTATAGCATCATTCAATAGCAAAAGATTAGTGGGATCCTGTCATGAAAATCAATTAACTGGTAACAAAGCAAATAACTCCACTCCCACGGTCTTAGGATTCAGGCGTTAAGAAAACCAGAGGCATATGCCGTGTACCTACCATCATCATCGCGTCAAACTAAACGTGAACTCATTAATACCTGTAAAATAATACAAGGTGGAACTGACATGCATAGTTAACACCAGATGAGTAGCGGGAGACGAAAGTAAATGTTTGCACTTCACTGCCACAAAGGTAACTTACCTTGTTAATTCCTACTTTAGGTCACACACGTATTTAGAATTTAGTATCCTCCATTCACTGAGAAAGAGACAATGTAAAATCACACACTTTGATGCTATTAAATATTACTTTTCAACGCATATTAGAAAAGAAAAAAATATATTGGCAAACACTTATATTTAGTATTAATCTTCATGAAAATAAAACGTTTACAAACGTGTAATAACACAACAACACTTTTGAATTATTATCAAAAATTTTCACTTGTTAAAAAAGTGGCCCAATCACTTTTGTATACGAACCGATACGATACCGATATAATGCGCGAAGTTTGCGACCGTGCGAATATGACGAATCGAGTAGCGATTATAGGGGTTCACTGTGGGCACTTCTCTTCCATCGTTAAATAGGGAAGATGTTACTTAACATATTTAGTATCCGGATCGTAGTAGAACACTTATTTCAATATCTTCTTTCATTTTAGATTCCAAATAGGTTAATTGACGATATGCGTCGAAAGTATGTCAATCACGCAGTTCACTACAAAATGTTAGATATATATATCGGTTTTCATCACACTGTTGGAAAGATGTTTAATAAAAATCTCGTAGCATGATATTATAAAAATAGATTTTTGAAAAATTTTCGATTGGTGCAACTGGTGAATTCGGAGAGTATAACTTCACTTCATGTATTCTTTTGAAGTTCTTCAGTTACTCTGCCGCGCTTTTGGTGCGCGTCCTTTCGTTGCCTCTTAAACAGCGCAAGAATACACTACCAGACTAAAATATAGTGCACATGAAACATTTAGTTTTTACTTCTCTAATGATGTATAATGGATAATCTATCGTGCGATGAAACTATATTGAAAATACTAATACTTCCAATAAAGCAGGAAATTAATAATTATGGGTAAAAATTGCGTTCTCACGTCGAATCTATTGTCATTGTTCAAGTCTATTCTGCGTGGGTGTTGGTGAAGAGAGTAGCAAAATTCTTCGCCTTGTTTGGTTTGACGGGAGAAGCAGGGCTGTCTGGAAAAGTGAGGCACCTTTTGGGTAAAAAATTCATGTGCTTCGCTCTTCTGCGAATGTTGGCTAGTTGCGTATTGCTTCCAAGAATTGACGTTGGGAAATACGAGGGTTGATAAAAATTTTCTGTATATCCTTATCGTCACACTCATTTTACGTCTGCAATATCTGTGCACAATTTCGTTCACTTCGGTCCACATGTTTTTGCCTTTCGAGTGTCAACTTTCAAATTTTGCGGTGGAGACCCCTAAAACTGCTTTTCCCAAGAAAAGAAAACGAATTTGTTATTTCATATGTAGTATCTACCTGCCAAATTTTACCAAAATTGGAGTTTTACACTTGGGAAGTGTTACATAGTAGTAAAGTTGAAAAATATGTTCACATTTCTTTTGATTTGCAAAACGAGACAACTGAACAAACAAACAGAAAAAAATCACATGAATAGCATACAAAAGTGGTGATCTGATATAAGGCCTTAATGTATTAAAACGAACCTGGTATTTGGTGCCGCCATGTTTTAGAACCGAAGAAAGTCTTGACAACGATTGAAAAAAGGATTATTCCCTTTAAAACGAGACAGCTTCAACATTCTCAAAACAATTAAATTCAAAAGTTTAAAAAGTTTTTTTTTTTTTTTTTTTTTTTTAAAGCGAATCTTTCACCGAAGAACGTAATTTTTATATGATAACCTTAGAACAAGGGGAATTTATGTTTATATACACCTTGCAGTAAAAGAAAAAAGGAATTTTGTTGAGAATAGTGTGCCGGAAGGGCACTTCCAATTGCAGTCCCTCATGTGACCATTGTCATTTTTCTGGAACTCGTTAATTATCAGTTGAATACTGAAATTTCGTTGGACCTGAAGCATGCAGTTAAGAGAAAAACTGAAAGAGAAAGGGATAAACAAACGGGTTCCATGGAATTTTCTGAAAGTAGGACTCACTCCTCATAGCTGACAATTATTCATGATGTTGTTGTTTAGTATTTTACCTCCTTCAGGAAAAGGTACCTGGGACCCAGAAAGCATTTCTGTATGCGTCAGCGCCCCTAGCGCCCCGCTTTATCAACCTTTATTCATGTATGCGCACCAAAGTTCACTAGTTTGTAAAAATTCTAAAGCTTAAAAACAGTGATTTCACTTGTAGTAGAAACTTACTTCCAATGTATCATAATTTGTGTGAGTTACAGTTGCTGCTGATACTAATAGCAATAAATGAAGATATTGGAATAGGCCTATCGAGTAACTACAATAGCATTGTTAAGTATGAGTTGGTAACACTACCTGCGATCCGGTAGGAAGGAGAGGCTGTCTGCGTAACAGATTCACAGAGATACTCTCAAGTGTAAGTGCGTACTTTTTCACAAAGGATATATCTAAGTGTATAGGAAAAGTTTAGGTCTCAAAAATCAAAAGTGAATAGATGGTGCAGTGCATTCATTGAAAAAAGAGTGTATGGATATTATATGAGTAACGACACAGTAGCCATTTTGTGAGTAGGGGTCAGAATGTTAGGTGTAGAAATCCTTTCCTTTCCTATTTTCATTTTACTTTAAGCCTTTCTTCCTTCTTCTTGAATTAATTCAAAGAGAAGTGGAGCAGTCAAATAGTTGAAGAGCATATCAGCTTATGGAAGTATTTCTGAGTAGATTTATATCCACAAGTTCTAACACTTTCATAAGTATTGAACTTAATTTCGTGTAGATGGAGGATACATTGTCAAAACTAAACGATAAAAACACTGCTTTACTGCACTTTTTGTCGTCTAAATGATTCTCTGAAATACTCTGAACCCTTATGTTCTTGGCGCATTCCCAAATAATTGTATACAAATAGATAATACGTATGGAAATTCATGTGACTCGTTAGAAGTAGGGCCTGCAATTACGCGTTCGGAGGGATGGCATGAACACTTTGTCCAATAGCGCAGAAAACACTAGCGCTCACTAGGTGGTCACTAAAAAGCACCAATGTCTTTAAACGGAGTCAGGGCATTAGTGCACTAGAAGAATCCACTCGCTAGAACGGAAATATGTCCATAGAGAGCAAGCGCGTCAGCAATGAAGAGTATGCGTACAAATGCGGACAGTGAAAAAACACTTTTTATTGAGTTAAAACAATGTACTTGCTTAGATTAGAAGATTTATAATGGTTTCACACTAGTAAGTCTATACTTGTAAACAAAATGCACGTTCCTCACTTCGTGCAGAAACACTCCTTCGTTAGACAAAATATGTTACACAATGTATTACAAATGTATTGAATCACTTTTAACAGTATTTTTCTAGTATAACACTTGTAGTGGTCTGAACTTGTAACCTTGCATTTATGAACATAAAATACTGCTTTTCCTACATTATGCAGAAATGGTAGAGCAGTGGAAATTTATGACACTTAGACACTCTTCTTTCATATACAATCTCTCATTTTCAATGTCAAATTCTTATTTTTGTGATGGTGTTTACTCATTCGCACCGTATATTGTGCAAAATACTTATTTAAATATAAAAATATCAACCGGACTAAAATTGGAAGTTTTCGTCTTTATGTACAGTGTCTTGTGTCCATTTGTGAGAAATTGCCATAGAATGAGATGATAGACATTTTGAGAGTACAGGGAATATGTTTAAGGTGCTTTGATTGTTTGATAATTTGTATCAGGAATTTTATTGGCAATTTTTTTGGTCATAAGTGATAATGAAGTGTCATTACTGATATGTAATATCCATTTACTTTCACAAAACACAATAATAGGGTGACTATGCATGATGAATAATTAACATAGGGCTATTCTTGGTTCGCTCATACTAAACACAGTATTGAGAGTATATGAGTTAACTACAAGCTCTTTCTTAGGTCTATTACTCAAAGCAAGTTTTGTTAAAAAAAAAAAAAAAAAAAAAAACTAGTGAACGACTTTTTCTAATCATATGTTACAAGAGCGAGTTTCTCAAATCTGTACTTGCTAGTTAAAGTGACAAGTAAAAAGTTCAATGTTAATAAATGTTTGCTAATGTTTGAAAAGCTTCTTTGCATACAATAATTACATCAGTATTAACAAAATGTTAGTGGACTATGAACCATATGCTAATTAATATACCATTACGGAATATACCAAACTAGTATCAGTTACCCGCTTCGCTGGGTTAAATTTTAAAAAAATAGTAATATGTTCCGTTAGTCAGTCACTTTTATTATTACTAAGGTGCTCTTTGGTATCTGTCATTTTTGATAATTTTTATATTTCTCTCTCCCCTCCTCCTCCCCCATGCTGCATGGTTGAATTTAGATTTGAATTCATAGTGAAAAAAGAAAGTTCTCTAGTCCCGAACCTTATCTACATAGAAAAGTTGATCGAAATCGGTCGGGTGGCTCAGAATTATTAAGTTTTATTTACTTTTATATATAAATCTTCCCCGCCCCTCCTAGGTTCTTCTACCGTCAAAGTGAAAATATTAAAAAATAATAAAAAACTCTCCACTCCCGAACCTGATCTATGCTGAAAATTTGATCGAGATCGGTCGGGTAGTTCAAGAGTTATTAAGTTTTATATATTTCTCCCCTTCCCATCCCCTAAATTATACCGTCAAATTACTATAATAAAAACCACCCCAGGTGCAAACTTCATCTGTGTTGAAATTTTGTTTAGGATCGGTCTTGTGTTTCAAGCTTGAGGAAGTGATAAAAACAGTCACTTTTAATTAATTTTTTTTGCATGTATCTCCTGCTCAATCTCCCCTATGTTGCAACGTAAAAGTAAAATGACAAAATCATCCCAGGTCCGAACCTTATCTGTGTTGAACGTTTGATCGAGATCAGTCGGGTGGTTCAAGATTTATTACGTTTTATTCATTTTCATATATCCCCCTCCCCAACGCTAAGATCTACCGTCAAAGCAAAATTTTTTAGAAACTTTCCAGATTTGTATCTCAGCCATGTTGAAAATTTGATTGAAATCGATCGGGTGGTTCAAGAGTTATTATCTCCCGAACATAGTCACTATAATTTTTATATATTGATTTTTGTATATCTCCCTCTCTGTTGGGTGTTATGTGTTATTTTAGTAACTTTTTGTTTAAGTTTGTTATATTAGTACATAAGACCTGGAACACTGAAAAAGAGAGAGCAAGGCGTGCACTACGAGATAATCCTAGAAAATCTTAGGATTTATCTTCGGAAAATGTTACTACATATCTCGTAGGAAATCCTACCCTTTCGTGCCATACACGTGAAGAGTGTTCCGGAATGACCGAATGACGTTTATCAATATTATGAAATAGTTCTTATTAATAAAAGTACAAAATTGATGAATTCCCACGCTAATTACATTATACTGATATTAATACCAGGCGCTATATTGTTAAATTGGATACCGGTACTTCTAAAAAATGCATAAAAATTAGAAGGATGCTGGTGTACTTTTGGCGCACCAAATTTCAGAAAATTTACAGGCAAAATTCAATACTTTGCTTGAAAAGACATTTATAAAAAAACAAATTTCTGCAAGCAATAGAATTAAAAATAAATTACAAAGTAATACACCTGTATTTTTTGTTTACAAGTGTAGAGTTACTACTGTAAAATCCTTATACGTGTCTTACGACGCATAAAATAAGTGAGGGACAATGTTTAGCAGAAGGGGTTCAGTTACTTTTTCTAAGAAATATTATAATTTCGGCAGTGGTGCCCCCCTCATGTCCATAACGCACCCACCCCTCAATTGTCTATCCGTAGGTGTTCTTCCATGAAAAAATGTTTTCGATTAATTTTTACGCCCCCTCAAATATATTTATATAGATTTTAATCCCCCCAAATATTTCAATGACGCAGTTTGCGTCAGAGCCCCCCTTTGTGGGCACCACTGATTTCGGTAGTTTCTGTTTTACATTAGTTTAGTTGAGGTTAGTTACGGTTAAGTTAGATTGTATTAGAATAGTGGTCCAGCATAATTTTGAAAAAGATCATAGAATTTCGCTTATTTCTATTAATATTAGGTTAGTTTAAGTTACTTTAGTTTAATTTGGGTTACATTTGGTCAGGTTATGTAAGTACATACTTGCATCTTCCATTTTTCCTGAAATGTTGTATTTTTTACGTACTTCTCGACCCCTTCTGCGAAACATTTACGTGAATGCATATGAAAGGTCACCGGTGAAAAGCTTCAAAATATGGTGTTGGTGGAAGATGGAGAAGATAAAATGGACAGAGAGAGCCACAAACGAAGATGTTTTAAAAAGAATAGGAGAGAAAAGGATACACTCCTAACCACCATCCTTCGTAGTAAGGCCAATTGGATTGGACACATCTTGCGAAGAAATTGTCTTCTTGACACCACCATAGAAGGAAAGATGGAAGGAAAGCGAGGAATAGGAAGAACACAGCTGATCGATGATTTGATGAGAAAATATCGGGAGTTAAAAGAAGAAGCTGAAGATCGACAAAAGTGGAAGAAACATTTCCAGGCCCAAATCCAAAATTGAAAAGAAAAATTCCTCATTAGCCCCATGACCTGCCGAAAGTCAGAATATTTAATAATAGGAATAATAATAATAATAATAATAATAATAATAATAATAATAATAATAATAATAATAATAATAATAAGTAGTAGTAGTAGTAGAAAATGGATCGATCTGGGCCATAATAGGACAACATCAATCAACTCAGGAGCCCCTGGGAAAATGAGCATTGTACACCGTGAGCCCACGGTCTTTTACGACCTCCATTTTAGGGGTGAATTTATTCCCTTTTATGAGCACTTTTTAGGGGGTGTATTCGTTCTCTTTTACGAGCACATCTTAGGGGGTGAACTCGTTCCCTTTTATGAGCATATTTTCCAACCCCTACGAACACATAACAGAACATCAGACTACGTAACATAACGAACATACAGAAGAGCAGATTGAACTCGTTCTCTTTTATGAACACTGTTTCAGGGGTGAACTCGTTCTCTTTTATGAGCACATTTTTCAACCCCTATTTTAACATAGGAGATAACACATAAGATTACGAACATATAGAAGAGCAGATAACACATAAGAGTACGTAACACACAGCAGATTAGATAACACATAAGAGTACATAACATAGCAAAGGTGAACTCGTTCTCTTTTATGAGCACATTTTTCAACCCCTATTTTAACATAGGAGATAACACATAAGATTACGAACACATAGAAGAGTACGTAACACACAGCAGAACAGATAACACATAAGAGTACGTAACATAACAAGAGTGTACTCATTCTCTTTTATGAGCATATTTTTCAACCCCTATTTTAACATAGGAGATAACATATAAGATTACGAACACATATAAGAGCAGAAGACTACTAACATAGCAGGCCTTCATTTTAAGGGTGAACTCGTTCTCTTTAATGAGCATATTTTTCAACCCCTATTTTAACATAACAGAAATGACATAAGAATACGTAACATAGCAGATAACTCATTCCAACGAGCAAAGATTACAATCAAACACCCACGGTCTACAGATAGTCATTTTAGAGGGTGTACTTTGATGACCATTTTTTTCCACCCCTAATTTAAATTACGTAGCAGAGCAGATAATACATAAGATTCGTTCCCTTTTATGAACACTTTTTAAGGGATGTACTCGTTCCCTTTTATGATTACTTTTTCAACCCCTATTTGAACATTTTAACATAGCAGAAATTTATGAACACATTCTCCACCCCTATTTTAACGTAGCACTGATTTCGTTCCCAACCCTTAATTTAACATAGCAGAAATGACACAAGCATGTCCCCAAACTACTGACCATCGTGAACAAAGGTCAAACTCGAAAACGAAACAACATATCGAGGTGCTGTTTCCACATTTAGCAATTGGTCATCAACTACTGACCATTAAGGTCAAAAATTAAAACTCGAAAACTGAGCCACATTTAGTAATTGGTCATCAGGTACTACATGTCCCAAAATTAGTGGCCATCGAGGTCAAAGGTCAAACTACTTAAAACCCAATAACTCGAAAATGGATCCACATATTGAGATGCTGTTTCCACATTTAGTAATTGGTCATCAAATACTACAAGTTCCAAAAATAATGACCATCGAGGTCAAAGGTCAAAATACTTAAAACCCAATAACTCGAAAACGAAGCAACGTATTGAGGTGGTGTTTCCACATTTAGCAATAGGTCATCAACTACTACATGTTCCAAAATACTGACCATCGAGGTCAAAGGTCAACATACTTAAAACCTAATAACTCGAAAACGGAGCAACGTATTGAGGTGCTGTTTCCAAATCTAGTAATAGATCATCAACTACTACAAGTTCCAAAATAATGACCATCGAGGTCAAAGGTCAATATACTTAAAAACTAATAACTCGAAAACGAAGCAACGTATTGAGGTGTACAACGAGATACTTTGTATAAATTGATAATTACTTGTATATTTGGGCAGAAAGTGCTTCTACATAAGCACTATACCAGATATAATGTTAATTTAAAAATAACAAAAGAAGAATGTTTTTAATATATGTAAAAAACATACATTATGATATATTTAGTTGCTATGTAGTTGTTGATAGATACCTAACAAACATGTACGATTGCAATACAGTCTATGTGCATATTCGTTCAAAGTGAATCAACGAATAAAATTGTTTAATACGTATCATCGTTTTGTAATTTCAATATAAAAGGTGAGAATACTAGTAAATGTAATCACGGAAGATATTTTAATGTGTAAACAATTACTACCACTCAAGATTTACTTACATTATTAGCCGAACCAGATTGACGACTACCTTTGGTGAGTCGTTGTAAAAATTTTGGTTTACCTCACCCGGGAATCTTGTAAATTCATATCCCGAAGTAAAGTAAGGGTGAATTTACTTCTGTAATAAGGTTAATGACTACGAACTTGACAAGACTTAGAAGTGGTGGAATAATCACAAGAAAAATGAACGGTGAGGCAATGGAGAAAGA
The DNA here is from genome assembly GCF_964235325.1 of Thermobia domestica. Lineage (NCBI taxonomy): Eukaryota > Metazoa > Arthropoda > Insecta > Zygentoma > Lepismatidae > Thermobia > Thermobia domestica. The sequence goes on along the minus strand of NC_137464.1, from coordinate 168,906,860 downwards.
AACCAGTGATAGTGATAACGGGGAACAAAGTGCAGCACCAGGAATGACATTAGAAGATCGAATCTTACTAGCCTTACAGCGGCAAGAACAATGCCGAAAAGACGATTCGGAAGCCATGAAGGAATTGGAACAAAATTTGGTTCAGATGTCCAACGAATCCAGCAGACAATATGAGGAATTAAAGCAGACGATGAAGCAGAAGTCCGAGGAATCCAACAGACAATATGAGGAATTAAAGCAGACGATGGAGCAGAAGTCCGAGGAATCCAACAAACAATATGAGGAATTAAGTAGACGAATGGAGCAGAAATCAGAAGAGACGAAACAGTTTATTATCCAGGCAATGAATGACATCACTTCGCAGTTTGATGGAAAGTTAAAAAGAATATCTGAGGATTGCCAGGATAATCAAAACCATCTAATCCAAGAAGTCAGTGGTGTAAAAAGGGATTTAGAAGTAATAGAATCTTCTGTACAGCAACAAAAGATTCAGGTCACGGATAACTCCAACCAGATACGTGTGAATACCCAGTTGATAGCTACCTTACAAGAGAAAATTAGAACACTACAGATCAAGGACAACACATACCACAACAACATGGTTAATGATCGTGTGGAATTCCCTTGTTCACAAGAGATGACTTCGCCTTCACCCGTATCTGATGAGGACATTATTTTGGAAGAAATTCATCCGAGGAGTACAGATGGGCGGAAAAGAGATGGTGCAACTACACATCACGCCATAGGTAGGAATTGTCACCCAACAAGAACACAGAATGATAAAAGGAAGGTAAAGTTAAGCGTAAAGATGAGTGAAATACGTGCTATGAGTAAGTTCAGTGGTAAATGTAATGAAAATGCTACTTCTTTCCTAGAAAAATTTCAGGACGAGTGCAATATAATGTGTATAGATAGATCACAATATATGAAACTAATCCCTCACTTATTACTCCCACCATGTTCTTTATGGTTTAAAGCAGTACGAGATCACGTTAGTACGTATGAGGAGTTCAAAGCAGCGCTAACCGCAAATTACGAAAATGACTTTTTGCTTGCAAATAGAGATGCCACGATTAGAAATCAACATTTCAATCCTCGTTTGCACAAATCTGTTGTTGAGTTTGTTGTAAATACATACAACGAATTAAAAGTCGTAAATCCATTGCAATCAGAATCTAGAATCATAGCATCAATTCGAAATTTGCTACCGTTTAAACTACAACAGATCCTGTTTTCTACTCAGTGTATGAGTTTTAACCATTTATTAATGCTTGTCCAATGTTATGAAACCCAATACCATGCTCTGAATCATCAAGCGGGAGTAGGTAAAATTAAAAACAATTCAGATCATTTTGTACCTGTTCGAAATCTAAATATCCGTAATGTGAATGATACGGAAAACAACCTAAATCGAGTAAATTCAAGCAACCAGAACGAGCAAAATAGGCAAAGATATGTTGGGAATACACCTAACCTAATTAATCGTGGCAATCCTTATGTAAGACCATATATGCAAAATAGGTTCAAAAACAATCGAAATACATGGCGAAACTCTAGAAATGCTACAAATCCTATGTATAGACATATCGTTGTTCAAGAGATGGCACTTCGTATCAAAATCAGAATCACGACGCAATACATGTACAAAATAGTACGGAACCTAATCATGATTGTGCAGTACAATATACTTTATTAGAATCATATGCAAGTACAAATTTAAACTGACTCTAGTTAATGAAGTAAGGGTTAAACCCATACCAGCTATAGATTCTTGTGAACATTTATTTTTAAGTTTATGTGTTAATATCAATAATGAAAACAATTCTTATGACTTCGATATACAAGCACTATACTTGATAGGATTAGTTAATGGACTCATAAATATTTTATCACATTTGTTTCAACAAATGATAATTTTCAAATGATTTTAATTCTTTCTCGTTAATATGAAGAATTATAGTTCGATTCATTAAAAGCAAAGGTTATTTATAATATATTTGATTTGTGTTGAAACTTAATTGTCAAAGATTATGTTAAGTATATGATTCATTCTATTAAGCTAATTATTCGACGACTGTCTTCATGCACCATCTTATATGTTACTTGAATAAGATTCTTCTATATTCTGACGCCTCATTGATACAATGCATACTGTAGAATATCATCTAAAGTAATTACTATATAATGCGCCCTTGATCATGGTGACTCATGTTTTAAAATGTAATTGCTTCTTACTATCTTGAATTCGTACCCTTCGTTAATTATATAAATAAGCGACGACGTTTTAATAATAAAATATATATATTAATGTAATAAAAGATAAATGATAATGAAATGAAAGATTTATTATAAATATATTTATATGAATGAAAATAAATAATGTTATATATATGCGAGGGTCGATCAAAATGTATAGGACATAATTAACGGAATATTGTTCTTATAATGGACCAGTGGTTCTTAAATATAAAAACCAAGCTCCCTTGTAACTTTTATATTCAGTCCCATCGTCGGGCGACATTTTTATACAACGAGATACTTTGTATAAATTGATAATTACTTGTATATTTGGGCAGAAAGTGCTTCTACATAAGCACTATACCAGATATAATGTTAATTTAAAAATAACAAAAGAAGAATGTTTTTAATATATGTAAAAAACATACTTTATGATATATTTAGTTGCTATGTAGTTGTTGATAGATACCTAACAAACATGTACGATTGCAATACAGTCTATGTGCATATTCGTTCAAAGTGAATCAACGAATAAAATTGTTTAATACGTATCATCGTTTTGTAATTTCAATATAAAAGGTGAGAATACTAGTAAATGTAATCACGGAAGATATTTTAATGTGTAAACAATTACTACCACTCAAGATTTACTTACATTATTAGCCGAACCAGGTTGACGACTACCTTTGGTGAGTCGTTGTAGGTGGTGTTTCCACATTTAGCAATAGGTCATCAACTACTACATGTTCCAAAATACTGACCATCGAGGTCAAAGGTCAACATACTTAAAACCTAATAACTCGAAAACGGAGCAACGTATTGAGGTGCTGTTTCCAAATCTAGTAATAGATCATCAACTACTACAAGTTCCAAAATAATGACCATCGAGGTCAAAGGTCAATATACTTAAAAACTAATAACTCGAAAACGGAGCAACGTATTGAGGTGCTGTTTCCAAATCTAGTAATAGAGCATCAACTACTACAAGTTCCAAAATAATGACCGTCGAGGTCAAAGGTCAAAATACTTAAAAACTAATAGTTTGTAAACGGAGCCACATATTGAGATGGTGTTTCCACATTTAGTAATTGGTCATCAACCAGTGCAAGTTCCAAAATAATGACCATCGAGGTCAAAGGTCAAAATACTTAAAACCTAATAACACGAAAACTGAGCCACATATTGAGGTGCTGTTTCCACATTTAGTAATTGGTCATCAACTACTACAAGTTCCAAAATAATGATCATCGAGGTCAAAGGTCAAAGTACTTAAAACCTAATAACTCGAAAACGGAGCCAAATATTGAGGTGCTTTTTCCACATTTAGCAAGAGGTCATCAACTAGTACAAGTTCCAAAATAATGACCATCGAGGTTAAAGGTCAACATACTTAAAACCTAATAACTCAAAACCAGAGCCACATATTGAGGTGCTGTTTCCACATTTAGTAATCGGTCACAAACTACTACAAGTTCCAAAATAATGATCATCGAGGTCAAAGGTCAACATACTTAAAATCTAATAACTCGAAAACGGATCCAAGTATTGAGGTGCTGTTTTCCAAATTTGGTAATTGGTCATCAACTAGTACAAGTTTCAGAAATAATGGTCATCGAGAATGGTCATCGAGGTCAAAGGTCAAAATACTTAAAACCAAATAACTCTTAAATGGATCGACATACTGAGGTGCTGTTTCCACATTTAGCAAGAGGTCATCAACTACTACAAGTTCCAAAATAATGACCATCGAGGTCAAAGTTCAAAACTCGAAAACGGAGCCAAATATCGAAGTGGTGTTTCCACATCTAGTAATTGGTCATCAGGTACTACATGTTCCAAAATAATGATCATCGAGGTCAAAGGTCAAGAAACCACATATTGAGATAACGTTTCCTCATTTAGTAAATTTGTGTGATCTATTCAATTTTGTACAAAGCAGAAAAAAATTGAAGAAGGAATAAATTTGAGAACATAATTTTAACTAGCGCACAATTTCTGTACCTTTTTGGGCTATTCAAAAGAAAGCAAAGATATGCCATATTAACTAGCTGAGAATTATTTAAGCAAAACGAAGAAAGCGAACATGGACCATTTTACTCAAATTTGGATGGAGTATTTATATTTGTAGGACCAGGAAAAAATGAAGAAGGTCCATTTTGACTAGTTCAATATTTCTGTACAATTTTGTACTACCCAAATAATCACAAGAAAATCAAAGAAGGGTCATTTTAACTAGATCAGCATTTTATACCTTTTTGTGCTATTCAAATAATAGAGGCAACAAATTTCAGTGGTCTATTTTATTTTTGTACCAATCAGAAGAAAAGCAAAGATATGCCATTCTCAGACTTTTATACCATTTTGTACTACTCCAATAAACGAAGGAATACCAACCAGAAAAAAAAGAAGTGAAGATCAGGTGGATTATTTTCTTTTGTACCAACTGGAAAAGAGAAGAAGAGCTACTTTAACTAGCCCATTATGTACTGTTTAAACAAACGAAAATTGACCATTATGTAACTTTTGAAATACTGAAATGTTCTATTTTTGTATCAATCAGAAAAACCCGAAGAAGGATCATTTTAACAAGTTCATAATTTCTGTGACGAAAGAATAATTTTGATGTTCTACTTTTTATACCAACGAGAAAAAATGAACTAGCTGACTATACGAAATAATAAATTTAAGTGACCTATTCAATTTTGTACTACTCAAATAAACAATGGAGTATTTAGTTTTGCACCATTTTGGAGTATTCAAATAAACAAAGGAATTATAACTTGTGTCAACTCTAAAATTAATTAAACGAAGTAATGCATTTGAAAAACCGAAGTTGAGTATTTTATACCATTTTGTATTATTTCAACGAACAAAGGATCATTTTATATCATTTTAAACTAGTCTAATAAACGAAGGCATAAATATGAGTGAGTTATTTAATTTTGTAGCTGAGTATTTTAACGAAAGAACAAAATTTTACTAACCAGAATAAACCGAAGAAAGCCCATTTTAACTAACTGAGAATTTCTGTATTTTTTTGTAAATTTGAGTGGCCTGTTTTTTGTACTAACCAGAAAAATCGAAGGAGGTCCAATTTAGCTAACTCAGAATTTTATACCATTTTGTACTACTCAAATAAACGAAAGAAAAAACGAAGAAAAAGGCCAATTTAACTAGCAGCTCAGAATTTATATACGTTTTGTTTAGATGTACTACTTTTTGTACCAGCGTGAAATGCCTTTTTAAAAAGCTCAGTAGTATTCAAATAAACAAAAAACCGAAGAAGGATCATTTTAACTAGCTCAGAATTTCTGTACTTTTGTGCCATTCAAACAAATGAAAAAACTGAATTTGATGGAGTATTATTTTTTGTGCCAAGCAGAAAAAGGAAAGAATTTGTACTGACCAAAAAAAAGGCGAAGAAGGATTTAAATAAACGAAGGAATAAATTTGAGTGATCTATTCAATTTTATACCAATCAGAAGAAAAGCAAAGAAGGGACATTTTAACTAGCTGAGTATTTTTGTGATACACAAATCAACAAATTAATAAATTTGAGTGACCTATTCAATTTGGTATCAATAAGAAATACCATTTTAAATAACTCAGCATCTTATACCTTTTTGTGCTATTTAAATAAACGAAGAAAGCGAAGGAGGTTCAATTTAGCTAACTCAGAATTTTATACCATTTTGTACTAATCAAATAAACGAAGGAATAAATTTTTATGACCTATTCAGTTTTGAAAACAAGCAGGAAATGAAAAGAATTAACATTTTGTACTAATCAAATAACCATATTAACTAACTCAAAGAAACGAAAGAATAAATTTTGAGTGGCTTAAGCAAAGAAGGTCAATTTGTACCTTTTGTGCTATTAAAACTGAGTGATCTATTCAATTTTATACCAAGTAGAAAAAATTTTGTTTGCAATTAAAAAAACGGAGAAGGTCTATTTTATGTACATTTTGTACTACTCAAATTCTACTTTCTGTACCAACCAGAGAAAAACAAAGAAATACCATATTCTGCTACTAAAACAAACGACGGAATAAGCTCAGAATTTCTATACCTTTTTGTGTTATTCAAATAAACGAAGGAATAAATTTGTGTGACCTATTCACTTTTATACCAACCATGAAGGTCCATTATAACAAGCTCGGTCTTTTTATACCATTTTGTATTACTCTACTTCATTTTTGTAACAATCAGAAGAAAACAGCTCAGAATTTTATACCTTTGTGGTTTTACATTTTGTATATTTTTGTGTCATCCAGAGAACAATTTAAATTGACTCTCCCGTCAATAAGAAAGGCTCATAAAATATTGAACGTGAGATTTAACAAACCAGAGTTGAGTCATAATTGTGTAGAACAGAATACATAGCAATTTGCGTACTAAAGAAAAAAAGAAGAAACAGCATACTTGAAAATTTTGAATCACAGCAGAAGAATCAGCTCATCAAGGAAATGAAAAGTTTTCAAAGTTCCATGTTTCATACCATCTATTAAGAGTGCTGCAGATATTTAAACAACGTTACGAATGCGTTACCTAACGTTTGTATTGCTAGTATAATGAGAGTCCTAAGGTACTGCGTATTGCTCAACAATTCAATTATTTTTTAAAACTTTTTCCTCGTCTAAGGTAAATTATATGAAACTTCAAATATATATTTTTGCATTTATGTATTTAATTATAATGGAATATAAGTTTATGGAGTATATTTGGAAAATAATAGAACATATATCATTATGTTGTATTGCCTTGAAAAATATTATTAAACACTGAGAATGCATAGAATGCTTTTATTCTAGGTATATAAATAAATGTATCACACTTAATTTGTTTTTGCTGAAGAGCATGGAAATTGTTTATGTTTCACCTAGAGAAAAAGAAATTCAGCGTGAAAACGAAAAACCTATACTGTTAATTCACCCGTCTGACCCCGATTTGCCAGATGAATTACGTGATAAAGTGAGAATCATATATCCAACACAAGAAATAGAAGAAGTGTATTATTTTAGACGCTATAATAGATATAATGATGAAATACTCCCGGAAAGTGATGATGACAGTGTTTCAAATATTATCTGTTTTGAACTGGAAGCTAATGAGTGCGAGTGTACTACTGAAAGTATTAGTCATACATGTGTTATACAATTATTTAATGAGTATACACCAAATTCAGTATTATTATGTGAAGCATGTTCTAAACATAATGAGAATGAAAAAGATCACAACTGTTTGCTGCAGTATGATTACGAATTATTGCAAAAGGTGTGGACGATCTTAATTAAATGTGAAATGAGAGAGAAAATCTATAAACTTTATATAAAGAAGCATTTTAAAGGTTGTAATATTAAGAACACTTATACTTTGGAGAAAAAATTTAATCTGGTATATGAATACATTACAGAGTGTGATTATTATATCAACAAAATAGTAGAAATGTTTTTAGAGAAAGATAAACAATTATTTAATTCTGTAAATGAACACTGAGCCCACTGTAGCATATGCATTTGATTGTGTAAGAATAGAAGAACTTGAACTGTTAACTGGATCAATTTGTAGTACTATAATATTAAGAATTTAATAGATAACTAACATTGGACTCCGGCAACTGAATTGTCAGGGAGAGTCAATTTAAATTGTTCTCTGGATGACACAAAATATACAAAATGTAAAACCACAAAGGTATAAAATTCTGAGCTGTTTTCTTCTGATTGTTACAAAAATGAAATAGAGTAATACAAAATGGTATAAAAAGACCGAGCTTGTTATAATGGACCTTCATGGTTGGTATAAAAGTGAATAGGTCACACAAATTTATTCCTTCGTTTATTTGAATAACACAAAAAGGTATAGAAATTCTGAGCTTATTCCGTCGTTTGTTTGAGTAGCAGAATATGGTATTTCTTTGTTTTTCTCTGGTTGGTACAGAAAGTAGAATTTGAGTAGTACAAAATGTACATAAAATAAACCTTCTCCGTTTTTTTAATTGCAAACAAAATTTTTTCTACTTGGTATAAAATTGAATAGATCACTCAGTTTTAATAGCACAAAAGGTACAAATTGACCTTCTTTGCTTAAGCCACTCAAAATTTATTCTTTCGTTTCTTTGAGTTAGTTAATATGGTTATTTGATTAGTACAAAATGTTAATTCTTTTCATTTCCTGCTTGTTTTCAAAACTGAATAGGTCATAAAAATTTATTCCTTCGTTTATTTGATTAGTACAAAATGGTATAAAATTCTGAGTTAGCTAAATTGAACCTCCTTCGCTTTCTTCGTTTATTTATATAGCACAAAAAGGTATAAGATGCTGAGTTATTTAAAATGGTATTTCTTATTGATACCAAATTGAATAGGTCACTCAAATTTATTAATTTGTTGATTTGTGTATCACAAAAATACTCAGCTAGTTAAAATGTCCCTTCTTTGCTTTTCTTCTGATTGGTATAAAATTGAATAGATCACTCAAATTTATTCCTTCGTTTATTTAAATCCTTCTTCGCCTTTTTTTTGGTCAGTACAAATTCTTTCCTTTTTCTGCTTGGCACAAAAAATAATACTCCATTCAAATTTAGTTTTTCATTTGTTTGAATGGCACAAAAGTACAGAAATTCTGAGCTAGTTAAAATTATCCTTCTTCGGTTTTTTGTTTATTTGAATACTACTGAGCTTTTTAAAAAGGCATTTCACGCTGGTACAAAAAGTAGGACATCTAAACAAAACGTATATAAATTCTGAGCTGCTAGTTAAATTGGTCTTTTTTCGTTTTTTCTTTCGTTTATTTGAGTAGTACAAAATGGTATAAAATTCTGGGTTAGTTAAATTGGACCTCCTTCGATTTTTCTGGTTAGTACAAAAAACAGGCCACTCAAATTTACAAAAAAATACAGAAATTCTCAGTTAGTTCTTCGGTTTTTTCTGGTTAGTAAAATTTTGTTCTTTCGTTAAAATACTCAGCTACAAAATTAAATAACTCACTCATATTTATGCCTTCGTTTATTAGACTAGTTTAAAATGATATAAAATGATCCTTTGTTTCTTGAAATAATACAAAATGGTATAAAATACTCAACTTCGGTTTTTCAAATGCATTACTTCTTTTAATTAATTTTAGAGTTGACACAAGTTATAATTCCTTTGTTTATTTGAATACTCCAAAATGGTGCAAAACTAAATACTCCATTGTTTATTTGAGTAGTACAAAATTGAATAGGTCACTTAAATTTATTATTTCGTATATTCAGCTAGTTCATTTTTTTCTCGTTGGTATAAAAAGTAGAACATCAAAATTATTCTTTCGTCACAGAAATTATGAACTTGTTAAAATGATCCTTCTTCAGGTTTTTCTGATTGATACAAAAATAGAACATTTCAGTATTTCAAAAGTTACATAATGGTCAATTTTCGTTTGTTTAAACAGTACATAATGGGCTAGTTAAAGTAGCTCTTCTTCTCTTTTCCAGTTGGTACAAAAGAAAATAATCCACCTGATCTTCACTTCTTTTTTTTCTGGTTGGTATTCCTTCGTTTATTGGAGTAGTACAAAATGGTATAAAAGTCTGAGAATGGCATATCTTTGCTTTTCTTCTGATTGGTACAAAAATAAAATAGACCACTGAAATTTGTTGCCTCTATTATTTGAATAGCACAAAAAGGTATAAAATGCTGATCTAGTTAAAATGACCCTTCTTTGATTTTCTTGTGATTATTTGGGTAGTACAAAATTGTACAGAAATATTGAACTAGTCAAAATGGACCTTCTTCATTTTTTCCTGGTCCTACAAATATAAATACTCCATCCAAATTTGAGTAAAATGGTCCATGTTCGCTTTCTTCGTTTTGCTTAAATAATTCTCAGCTAGTTAATATGGCATATCTTTGCTTTCTTTTGAATAGCCCAAAAAGGTACAGAAATTGTGCGCTAGTTAAAATTATGTTCTCAAATTTATTCCTTCTTCAATTTTTTTCTGCTTTGTACAAAATTGAATAGATCACACAAATTTACTAAATGAGGAAACGTTATCTCAATATGTGGTTTCTTGACCTTTGACCTCGATGATCATTATTTTGGAACATGTAGTACCTGATGACCAATTACTAGATGTGGAAACACCACTTCGATATTTGGCTCCGTTTTCGAGTTTTGAACTTTGACCTCGATGGTCATTATTTTGGAACTTGTAGTAGTTGATGACCTCTTGCTAAATGTGGAAACAGCACCTCAGTATGTCGATCCATTTAAGAGTTATTTGGTTTTAAGTATTTTGACCTTTGACCTCGATGACCATTCTCGATGACCATTATTTCTGAAACTTGTACTAGTTGATGACCAATTACCAAATTTGGAAAACAGCACCTCAATACTTGGATCCGTTTTCGAGTTATTAGATTTTAAGTATGTTGACCTTTGACCTCGATGATCATTATTTTGGAACTTGTAGTAGTTTGTGACCGATTACTAAATGTGGAAACAGCACCTCAATATGTGGCTCTGGTTTTGAGTTATTAGGTTTTAAGTATGTTGACCTTTAACCTCGATGGTCATTATTTTGGAACTTGTACTAGTTGATGACCTCTTGCTAAATGTGGAAAAAGCACCTCAATATTTGGCTCCGTTTTCGAGTTATTAGGTTTTAAGTACTTTGACCTTTGACCTCGATGATCATTATTTTGGAACTTGTAGTAGTTGATGACCAATTACTAAATGTGGAAACAGCACCTCAATATGTGGCTCAGTTTTCGTGTTATTAGGTTTTAAGTATTTTGACCTTTGACCTCGATGGTCATTATTTTGGAACTTGCACTGGTTGATGACCAATTACTAAATGTGGAAACTCCATCTCAATATGTGGCTCCGTTTACAAACTATTAGGTTTTAAGTATTTTGACCTTTGACCTCGACGGTCATTATTTTGGAACTTGTAGTAGTTGATGCTCTATTACTAGATTTGGAAACAGCACCTCAATACGTTGCTCCGTTTTCGAGTTATTAGGTTTTAAGTATGTTGACCTTTGACCTCGATGGTCAGTATTTTGGAACATGTAGTAGTTGATGACCTATTGCTAAATGTGGAAATACCACCTCAATACGTTGCTTCGTTTTCGAGTTATTGTTTTTTAAGTATTTTGACCTTTGACCTCGATTGTCATTATTTTTGGAACTAGCACTGGTTGATGACCAATTACTAAATGTGGAAACACCATCTCAATATGTGGCTCCGTTTACAAACTATTAGGTTTTAAGTATTTTGACCTTTGACCTCGACGGTCATTATTTTGGAACTTGTAGTAGTTGATGCTCTATTACTAGATTTGGAAACAGCACCTCAATACGTTGCTCCGTTTTCGAGTTATTAGGTTTTAAGTATGTTGACCTTTGACCTCGATGGTCAGTATTTTGGAACATGTAGTATTTGATGACCAATTACTAAATGTGGAAACAGCATCTCAATATGTGGATCCATTTTCGAGTTATTGGGTTTTAAGTATTTTGACCTTTGACCTCGATGGCCACTAATTTTGGGACATGTAGTACCTGATGACCAATTACTAAATGTGGCTCAGTTTTCGAGTTTTAATTTTTGACCTTGATGGTCAGTAGTTGATGACCAATTGCTAAATGTGGAAACAGCACCTCGATATGTTGTTTCGTTTTCGAGTTTGACCGTTGTTCACGATGGTCAGTAGTTTGGGGACATGCTTGTGTCATTTCTGCTATGTTAAATTAAGGGTTGGGAACGAAATCAGTGCTACGTTAAAATAGGGGTGGAGAATGTGTTCATAAATTTCTGCTATGTCAAAATGTTCAAATAGGGGTTGAAAAAGTAATCATAAAAGGGAACGAGTACACCCATTAAAAAGTGTTCATAAAAGGGAACGAATCTTATGTATTATCTGCTCTGCTACGTAATTTAAATTAGGGGTGGAAAAAAATGGTCATCAAAGTACACCCTCTAAAATGACTATCTGTAGACCGTGGGTGTTTGATTGTAATCTTTGCTCGTTGGAACGAGTTATCTGCTATGTTACGTATTCTTATGTCATTTCTGTTATGTTAAAATAGGGGTTGAAAAATATGCTCATAAAAGAGAACGAGTTCACCCTTAAAATGGAGGCCTGCTATGTTATATAGTCTTCTGCTCTTATATGTGTTTGTAATCTTATGTTATCTGCTATGTTAAAATAGTGCTATGTGTTATCTGCTCTTCTATGTGTTATCTGCTATGTTCAGAATAAAGGTTGGAAAATATGCTGATAAAAGGGAACGAGTACACCCTTGCTATGTTATGTGTTCGTAATCTTATATGTTATCTGCTATGTTAAAATAGTGCTATGTGTTATCTGCTCTTCTATGTGTTCGTAATCTTATGTGTTATCTCCTATGTTAAAATAGGGTTTGAAAAATATGCTCATAAAAGAAAATGAGTACACCCTTGTTATGTTACGTACTCTTATGTGTTATCTGTTCTGCTGTGTGTTACGTATTCTTCTATGTGTTCGTAATCTTATGTGTTATCTCCTATGTTAAAATAGGGGTTGAAAAATGTGCTCATAAAAGAGAACGAGTTCACCCTTGCTATGTTATGTACTCTTATGTGTTATCTAATCTGCTGTGTGTTACGTACTCTTATGTGTTATCTGCTCTTCTATGTGTTCGTAATCTTATGTGTTATCTCCTATGTTAAAATAGGGGTTGAAAAATGTGCTCATAAAAGAGAACGAGTTCACCCCTGAAAAAGTGTTCATAAAAGGGAACGAGTTCAATCTGCTCTTCTGTATGTTCGTTATGTTACGTAGTCTGATGTTCTGTTATGTGTTCGTAGGGGTTGGAAAATATGCTCATAAAAGGGAACGAGTTCACCCCCTAAAATGTGCTCGTAAAAGAGAACGAATACACCCCCTAAAAAGTGCTCATAAAAGGGAATAAATTCACCCCTAAAATGGAGGTCGTAAAAGACCGTGGGCTCACGGTGTACAATGCTCATTTTCCCAGGGGCTCCTGAGTTGATTGATGTTGTCCTATTATGGCCCAGATCGATCCATTTTCTACTACTATAATAATATTAATAATAATAATAATAATAATAATAATAATAATAATAATAATAATAATAATAGTATTTTCCACAACCGGTGTATTTGTGTACAGGTTACAGAAGCTGTAATTTATGATTATAAGTGGAGTGGCACTACCATGATACCCTGACCAGTGCTATTCAACTCGTATCATTGCCAAAACCCACTCGTTTTCACTACCTTCGTTGACGCGCCTGCTGCCTTCGGACTCACGCCTTCGCTAACGCTCAGGCCTCTGCTTCACCCTGCCCTGACTCGGTTATGTAGCATTCGTGCTTTCCAGTGGCCACGTAGTACAGGTTGGTTTGTGATTTTTGCGCTATAGTTTTATACTATACATCCGGCGTTCGTATTTATACGAAAATCGTAAAAAAATGAAATGAAATCTTTGAGTTTTACGTCCCACGGCTATGCCGGTTAGGCTAAAGGAGACGGTGATGATGAGTGATGAATGAAATGGTGGAATGAAGAAAGTGGGAGGAAACGGGAGAACCCCGAGAAAACCCACGCACACGGTGTTTTTCCACCACAAAGTTCACTTGGCGGGGGCTGGGATCGAACCCGGGACCCCAAGCACCAGAGGTGAACGCTCTACCACTGAGCCACCGCGGCTCCTACGAAAATCGTAGTTTTTCAACAATTGCTTTTGATGATCCCATTCATTTTATCTGTGCGATGTGAGATAGTTTCATGTCAGTCAGCGCAAATCATTTAGGAAACAACAAGAAGGACATTACTGAAAAATCAGTATTATTCAAAAATTATTTCCAGTGGTGCGCCAAAAGTAAACCTGCACGACCAGAAGATAAAGTAGGAAAATATTTCTCATCAGTTGTTTGTTTTCACTTGTTTTCTTTTCACCTCTTTTCACCTGATTTCGCGTTAATCGAAATCTTACGAATTTTCTTTCCGAAATAGAGCGTGCTCTAAACAAGAGAAATCTCACAAGTAAACCTTACGTTTGGGTGAATCGAGTTGCTGACTGAGACACATATGAGAAAGTAGTACTAATTGTGGTCAGTATTTCAGTGAAGTTATAGGTGCGAAGCTCCAGAGGTTTAGGAGATACAGCTACCAGAACATCACATGGAAGTACAGAATAGTCTTCATACAGTTGGAGGTAAAAGCTCTGTAAGACCTCTTGTAACGACAAAAGGTGAATAAAAAATATATGGGTACATATTAGGACTAGGGAGAAGTCATATAGTAAGGGTATACCTGACGGCGGCCATCTTGAAATCCGCCATTTTGAATTAAGGTTAAGTTTTTAAAATAGGAATAGGGTCATGTGATACATGATTTAAGACGCAAATTTAATCAGAAGAACAATGGTGACGTTAATTTTGATTTACGTGCAATTGGTGAAAAGTTACAGGGAAATTAAATATTGTTGCAGCATATGTATTAGTCCTTTACCCCACCTTGTAAATTTTGTGTTAATGATAATAATTAAATAAAAACCAGGTGGATAAATATTAGGTCTATGGTAAGAGTTGCCTTGATGGCGGCCATGTTCAAATCCGCCATTTTGAATCAGACAAAAGTTTTAAACAAAACGCATAACAGTGACACCTTATTAGTAGAAAATTTTACCATAAATCCAACGGTATAACAATTTTTGTTTTATAATTAACCAGCATTTGTTATCGCATAAACAAGTTGCTAATTTAAGGAAAAATGACCAAAGTGGAATTGAGTGATAATTGAACTTGGGTCTTTCTTCCAGAAAAATCCTCAATTAGTACAATTAATATGTAGTTCAGAAAATAGTGCATGACTTGCACAAATGCTCTGCTCACAGTGAGCACACCTGACAAAGGCAATCGAGTTACACTTGACACATTTGTCGTTTACATTTCCGTCAAGATAGTAGTCGTAAGGAGCGATCCATTTAATTTTGTGCTGGTTAATGATAAAGCAAAAATCGTTATACCGTTGGAGTTATGGTAAAAATTGCTATTAATAAGGTGTCACTGTTATGCGTTTTGTTTAAAACTTTTGTCTGATTCAAAATGGCGGATTTGAACATGGCCGCCATCAAGGCAACTCTTACCATAGACCTAATATTTATCCACCTGGTTTTTATTTAATTATTATCATTAACACAAAATTTACAAAATGGGGTAAAGGACTGATACATATGCTGCAACAATATTTAACTTCCCTGTAACTTTTTACCAATTGCGCGTAAATCAAAATTAATGTCACCATTGTTCTTCTGATTAAATTTGCGCCTTAAATCATGTATCACATGACCCTATTCCTATTTTAAAAACTTAACCTTAATTCAAAATGGCGGATTTCAAGATGGCCGCCGTCAGGTATACCCTCACTATATTACTTCCCCCTAGTTCTAATATGTACCCATATATTTTTTATTCACCTTTTGTTGTTACAAGAGGTCTTACAGAGCTTTTACCTCCAACTGTATGAAGACTATTCTGTACTTCCATGTGATGTTCTGGTAGCTGTATCTCCTAAACCCCTGGAGCTTCGCACCTATAACTTCACTGAAATACTGACTACATTTAGTAATACTTTCTCATATGTGTCTCAGTCAGCAACTCGATTCACCCAAACGTAAGGTTTACTTGTCAGGATCGTTCAGAGCGATTTGATTTTAAATCTAGAAGGAAATCTACACGTTGAGATTTTAAATCTAGAAGGAATCGTAAAAGATTTACTAAGATCTATCTTTATAGCATGCCTAAGTGTGTGTGTGTGTATTCGATGGCGGTGTGCAAGGCCACTATTGTGGACTTGTGGTGGCACCGAATGGTTCTTCCTTTTTTTGGTGTAAAATTGAAGCTAATGTGTAACATCATTTCAAATACGGTCCACATTTTTTATATAATGACCTCTGTCATTTAGAACCTAAAACCGGAGCGAATTCGTCCAATCTTTGTTTACGGAATTGCTGGAGAGTAATTATTTCTAACAACTGTGATTGTTTTAGTGACTCTGGTATAGTTTGACCTTTTATAACGGTGAACATAAACACGTTGGTGTTTGTGTATAGTGATGAGCAAATGCAAGACCAAGACCGGGGTGATCTTGGTCTTGGTCTTGCACATCCAGTCTTGGTCTTGGACTTGCACTAGAACCCTTGGTCTTGGTCTTGCATACCCAGTCTTTGACATGGTCTTGGTCTTGCTTGTAAGAGTCTTGCAAGTCTTGCATTTAAGATATCTTATGCTTTTCTTAGGTAAATTTTACTCTGGATATAAGGGATAATAAACTCTACAATGCGCTGTAATCGTGTTTTTTGCCGTTTTTAAAATTCTATAAACCTAAACATTTATTTGCATTCATCCCAGCTTTGCTACGACGGATCACGATCACATCCGCTCTTATATCTTATTGAAACCGAAGCTGGTACCGTAAAACAAAAATATGTATAAATGATTGATTTTAGTACAAGTACCAACGAATAAGAATCTCCCTATAATGTATATCACGAAGTCTAGTTAAACTGTGTAAAAAATATAATATTACTGATTATGAAATACACAATTAAAATGACATAGAAGATTACAAGCAAACGAGTAATTATTATTGGCGTTCTTTGATTGTTTAACCTTTCCTTTTTTAATTCTTTTTGATTTCGTTCAACGAAGAGGTGGCTATTAAATGTATTAACGAATTAATGTTTCACTTACTCATTGTCAACCTTCTACCGGTCACTTAGTCCATCGCTGATACCACTGGAGCCCTGGCGTCGAATCAGCTAGACAAAAGATCCACAAAAGTTTCTGTACTGGAGCCGGACTAAACCTGGATCAGTGTCGATGAATTTCGAGATCCCAATTCAGTTTTCCACTAATAGGAGTAAACGAGCTGGTGCTATTGGTTTCTGCTACTCGATAGTTTGACTTAAAGGTCCATTGCGAAAAAATTAACATTACAGACGAACATGAAAGTGTTGGCACGTATATAAATCACTTCACTTGAGATTTTTTTGTACCCTGCTGAAACATTTGTTCTCTACGAATACGGAGAAAATCACTAGCGATAACTGCAAAATTTTAATTTTAACTAATGCGAATAACAAGTCTGCGCGCAAAGCTCTACCCATCTAAGGGGAGCAATTATACGTTACTCTTAAGAAGTAATGCACCCCACTCGCCTTTCTGGGTGCTCTTCAAGTGACAAGCATACGTATCAAACACACACTGAGCCTTCTAGTTAGCAAACCAAGGCTTGTATATAGTCAACCGGGAAAATCTCGATATTCACTCCTAACGTCGGGACCAGAATTGTTGTCCAATAAGCTTTTGTTTATGGAATTGTGTAGGTGGGAAGTGATTGTCCCGAAAATAAGACTCAAACGAACATTGATAAGTACGTTATTATCACGTGAACAGTCTTTGTTCCTCGACCATATATGGCCGTATAAATCGAAGTGAGGCCTATCAACACAAATGTACAAAATACCAAACTGATGAAGAAAGCTTCAAGATTGTTCCTTTTATATACGAGGGTTGGTTAATAAAGTTTGAAATTAAGTTTGTGTTTTCCAATGTCCTTTTGAATTAGAAAAAAATTGATCCAATTTGTGAAAAGGACCCTGGGCGTGAAAGGGTTAATGGTTTGTGTTAAAAAGTCACTGGCAAATTCACTATATTGTGGAACACCCTGCCCCTGTATATAAATCGGATGTCACTGGTGGCTCACCATGGGAATTCGGTATATTGGAACTGCACTGTATATAACAGCCTGTATGACGATAAGTCACCTTTAATTTTCATAAAGCCACCTTGAAGTTGTGAATAAGCCACCTTTAATATAATGTTCATTATTATTTCATTTATTTGTATATGCAGTTTATAGTTCATTTTCTTTTATTTATTTATTTTTCAATGAATATGTGCGTTTCAATTTACTTTTCGATCATTTTCACTAAACATATAACATATTTAAACATATTAAACCAAATGAATATGCAAAGAAACATTAACATAAAAAATACTAGAAAATTGCAAAAAAATGTGTGTATCGATTTCGGAAGTGTTGCCTGACAACGGTGTGATCGGTAAGGTCAAAATTCCTAATATGTGTATTTGGTATAGTGTAATGTGTATGTATGCACCTTTTTACAACAAATTTAATCAATACTTAAACTTTCTTATTCAAAATATTTTGTAACATTCGATTACCAAATATAAACATCTAATATAGCATCAAAATTATTATATCAATTAATATATATATTCATACACAAAATATTAGAAAAACAAAGTGATTTCCAAAACAAGTATCTCGTAAGAGAGTTATAACATTAATCTCATACTAATTACTTAAAGTACTATATTTTCAACTTACTAAATATCAAAATACTAAAAAAATTCAAAATCATTTAAATCTCAAGTTTCTATAATCATATTGCTCAAACAACAAAACAAAACATTTTCACTCATGGAAATGTTTCAAATAAATTTAGAATCAGACGTCAACTCGCATGTTTTTTAATTATCAGTATTACTCACAACAAATGTAAACTTTTATTTTATCTAATTATCAATTGCAACAAGTATGTAGGCATCATCATTAATGCATAGACATTGGCAGTATTAGCGAACGCACGATCATTGGCTGATACAATCATTACTTAATCTTATCTTCAACAAAACTTCTTATTGGCAATAACAAAATACAACTCTTTAACACATTTATGGGCATTAATCGCAAACACACATCACAAGAGGGATATACAATCCACCTCTAATAACATTAAACATTTACAATAAACACTTCCTACTCATCTAGCATTCACAAGCTAGGCATTCGAGAAGTAAGAAGGAGTAACTGTCCTCTGGCCTCTGGTCTCACGTTAGAATACGCATGCATCACAACAACGAATTTACGTAAGGGTGCCGCTGTACAACAGCCTTTTGGCATCTTAGAGATAGCTCTAAATAATTTATAATGCTCAATTACCATTCAATTGTCCTGAAACGTATGCAGCCCATAGATACTTTGTTCGTAATCATTTTGTTCGCTTGATGACCATTATCAATATCTACGTGCCGAACAGACTTACGCCTGATTTACTTAACATACCATAAGCAATGGGACCTATCAAATTACTAGATTGTACAACGAATCAATTTCTTTCTTGTTTTCATCTCAAAATTTTTAAATTCAACCCAAGTTTCATTAAATATTATTACTATCGTGAGAGTTTATTGACAAGTGCTAATTTAAGACAATACTTTCTCTCCTTCCATACCAATAAACATAAAAACGATCGGTTAAACGTAATTCGTTAATTTCGACTATTTTATTTAAATGAGATATGTAGCGAAAGTTTCAACTAGTACTTTTCCCATATCGAAGTGAATAAAACTCTGATAAAGTGAATTAAACTAATTTTTCCACCTGTATTAATAATTTAACACAAAACGAGACCAAAAATTAGGTATTTCCTCCTTTGTGTGAGTCGTTGAGCAGTATATAAAGTTGTAAAAAATCACGAAAACGAAGCCCTTTTTTAAAAAATATGCTTTCTACATTGAGACTACTTCTTCATTTTAAATATGCATCTTTCAAAAAGATAATTAAAATATACGAACATAATATTAAAATGTAATACAATATATGAACAAAATTTAGTTTCTTATTATATTTTCCTCACTTAATATGCAAAATGTATTCATGAACTTAGTAAAATTCAAAATTGAGTAAAATTTACATATATACTATCTAACATTCCTACGTATTATATTATCATATTCAAATTGTTAAAATATTTATCTTTATATTTGCGTTATATATAATATAACTTTAGACATGTTAATACATATAAATGAGATAAACGGCGGTTAAGCCTTACGAAGCGCCGTCCTGTGTCATTGTTTGACAGCACAGGTTGTAAGTCGTCAATAATAAAAAAATATAGGTTACTGAATTGGTCCTGAAGACCAACGGGCGCAGACTTACAATTTCTTACAGCTGAAGTGTGCAGGGCCGCTAAACTGCCTGACGATTTTGAATAAATCGCTTCTACACTAAGACCTTATTCCACCCAGCTGAATACTTTCCGCATTCATTCCATGACACATCCGGGTTAATTTTCCAACCCCAACTGTGCTGTCAACATTCAGGCCTTTAGGAGGCATTTTAAGAAAATAAAATACAATGAAGAGGTCGTAAGAGATTTACCCTGTGAGGAGAATCAATGCTACAGCCCTACATCTCAATTTCATTAATCATCTAACTATTAATATTATTTAAGGCTCGCTCATACTTACAAAATTAGTAGGTTTACAAATGTATTCTTTTAAAAGCGCTAGCCAAGACAAATGTGCGGCCTCACTGGCAAAATGCTCTTATCATTGTCGAGAATACAATCACATCCAGGAGCATTCGTCATAATCGTGAAATATAAGCTAACAATACTATTTACTTGTTCATTAAACATTAATGGCACTCATGATCTGCATGTGCGTAACGATCTTAATATGTTCTCGTAACATAATTTCAATTCCATAATATACTGCTTAACTGGCATAGGCATTTAATACTATCGATACATTATTGTATCCGGTGTTTATCGTAGTAAGGGGTACCGTGTCATGATAAGTTGGTGTCTTCCTTTTCCTTCGTTCGAGACCAATTTAAAATCGCCGGCACAGGAAAAGAAGAGTTATTTACAAAGAATCGAAACGAAATAACATCTAATTTATTTTATTTAAATCCAAACCAAAACTGAATATTCTATTGAAATCTAAAATCCAAACATTAATTTTGCCATTATACTTTTCTTTAAATATACCAAACATAAAAAATCTAAACATAATTTTGGAATATGTAGTTAACAGTCAAATTCTACACATTACCTAGGACCCAACCAGACGCTACACTGGTTTCATCACTTTAATTTTGTAACGAAATTAGTGATGTCCCTAGGGGATAAAGTATATTTTGACTTTTAACTCTTCTTAACTCATAATGTAGCTGACTCTGAACTCAACCAAATTTCAAATCTCATTAACATCGTGATGAACGTTTATTGACTTTGCATAGCAAACACCATATGTGAACAAATTCGTAAACAGATTTGTTAAATCCAACATTATTATAAATTATTTTCAAGATCATGCTAAGTAATAATTAATTTTCAATGTTCCGACGCCTAAACAATCTTATATTAGAAATTCAATATACTTTTGCACTTACTTAATAACAAAGTCAGATGAAAAGATTCATTAACTGAAAAGTACAATTTTTAATTATCCAAAAATCCAAATTTCATAATTAATTGTAATAGTGATTAGTACTTCTCTAATTAGATTTAAAATATATCTAATTGCCTAACATTTCTCTAAATGCGTAAGTGCATGGGGACAGCTAAATGTTCATGTAAATATAAAGGTGAATGAATAAAGACTCGAAAGAAAATCGAATAATAACATTTTATTAATGAAGTCTGATTCCAAAACTGGAAGCACCTGAAAAGAAATAAAATATACAAAACATGAACACCCTAACAAGAATTCGATACAGAAGTTCCGTATCCAAACGGGATAACCATACTTTTAAAATTTCAAAGTCCGAATTCGCGTTCTAAGTTAATTACCTATTCAAAATTTCCAATGCTGTCCTTCCTCTGCTTTCCACATTCATCCTTCATCTCTGATTAATATAAAAAAACCATAAAACAATATTTAAATGAACGTACCTGATTGTAGATTAATATTCATGGTTCCTTTGGACGGGCGCGTTGGTGGCGGGAGGCACACACTCAAAGCTGAAAAGCAAATTCCTAACTTTCGAAATTCGATGGGGAATAATTAAATAAATGAGCAATAATCTTGACTTATTTCATTCACTGGCCTAGCAACAAAAAAATTATTTCGCTTTACGATTTATCTTAACTTCTCCACTCTCAAACGTTTTTTTAATGCCATAGTTGGAGTCCACTGGAATAATTAGGCATAATGACCTTAAAACATTCACTAGGCCACTCTGGTAAGCGCATACAATAATCAGTTGCGTATAAGTCACGGGTCTTGTATAAAAAATTGCTCAACTTCTGCATATTTTCCAATCGCACCGAACGCTGTTTAATTTGTGTCTCATTACCTTCTTCATTCATTAGTTCTTGATGGTTATGGATTTCACACTCAGGTTGTAGCAGAGGTATCAGATCATCAATCGCCTCAAGTCGATGGGGAAAATTCTTCAATTTACCAATTTCATCCTCAGGTAAATGTTTCTTGGCCAACAATAACCAAGTACTATACGTTTGTGGTGTGGGTTTCCATATCTTTACCCTGTCCATAGATTGATATCCTATACTTGCACCATTCAGAGGGTCCCCCAACTCAACTGCCCTATCATTGCTAGACACACTAGTATATATACAGATGGTGATCAGAAAAATGGAAACACCTGAATGAAATTGCAACTTACCAGATTAATATGGTGTCGGGCCACCTTTCGCCTTCAAAACAGTCTTGATGCGACGTGGGATGAAAGTATAGAGGTCGTGAATGGTAGAAAGTGGAATGTTACATAATTCCTCGTGCAGGGCATCGGCCAGTTCTGTGAGAGAGGATGGAGATGGAAATCGTCGCCGGAGTAGTGTTTCCAAGACGGACCACAGATGTTCAATTATGTTGAGATCTGGGGATTGGGCGCGCCAGGGGAAGTGTTGAACTTCATCCCGATGTTTCTCAAACCACGCTGCAACAACGTGAATGAGTACATTATCATCTTGAAAGATGGCGTCATTGTCCGGGAACAACATCCGGACCATAGGATGCAAGTGGTTTCCTAAAATTGCAACGTAATCGTTGGCAGTGATTCGTCCGCTAAGTGTGACCACACGACCCAATGAAAACCATGATATGGCGGCCCACAGCATCACCGAGCCGCCGCCATGTTTAACAGTTGGGCGGAGACACTGCAGATCATAAGCTTCTTTGGGCGTTCTCCACATATAAACACGGCCCTTGGTTGGGAATATGGTGAAGAATGACTCATCCGACCATATCACACGTTTCCAGTCCTCAAGTTGCATGGTCGCGACACCATTTGCGGCGTGCGAAACGTTTTGGTCCCTGATGAGCGGTTTGGCCCGTGCAACACGACCCCGTAAGTTCATGTCATGTAATTCGCGGCGGACTGTGATTGTCGAAACAGGGTGGGGGAAGTGCTTATTGAGTTCCTCCGTCACTTGCTCCGCAGTGGCACGACGGTTCTGCGTGCCAATGCGCTTTAATACCCGGCGTGACCTGTCACTCATGATTTTCTTCCGCCCACTGTTCCGCTTCCCCGATGTGGTTTTCCAGTGTGTTGTGTAGGCTGTCATCACCTTCGACACTGTCCCACGCGACACACCTAACACAGTAGCCACTGCCGTCACACTCACTCCACATAACCGCGCACCAACAATTTGCCCTCTTTGAAAATCTGAGAGGTCTCCAATTTTACACTACCTCCGTCTGCTGCAGCCACTGGACACTGCTGTTCCACTGCGCCTGACGTAGTATGGAGACCGACCAAACACACCACCACCAGCGGTCCGGCGCTGCGGGCTCCACAACACCACTGCCAACTCATACATCTGACGTGTTGCCAACTACAGGTGTTTCCATTTTTCTGATCACCATCTGTATATGGCTCACGGTAAAGTCCAAAAAACTTTACAATTTGTTTCTTTATAAGACTGCTCACATTGTGCTGCCGCACAAACACAAAATCTCCGGCGCGCACCAAATGTATGTGTTTTTGGGCTTCGTTCCACCTCTTGTTTCTCTTGTTAATCTTTTCAGTCCTTTTGACATTGGCCAAAATTAATTTATTACTCCAATTTATTCAATCTTCATCAGACGTGTGTTCCTGAATATTAATACCAAAATGCAGAAATATTGGGCGCGAAGAATCAATGTTTAAATGCAAACTGGCGGGTTTAACTCCTAAGTTTTGTGTCATAGAGTAGTTATACAAAAGTACAGCCTGTGTCAAATTTTCAGCCTATTCTGCGTGCGATTGTGAACATAAAGTCTTAAATGTCTATTCTATTACTATTTCTTTATTCACTCTTTCCATTAGGGAACTCTGAGTATGGTAAACAATACTTGACCACAATATTATATTTTTTCATGGCTTGAACGAAACATATGGAATGAAAGACTGGTGAATTATCTGACAGAATAAAATTAGGCAGCCCGAGCATAGGAAAATAATATTCTTCGAAACATCTAACAATCTCCTTGGCCGTTGAACTCCTCAACGCAAATGCGGTACAATATCGTGTATACAAATCCATGATGACAACAGCAAAACGCTTCTGTAACTTTCCAATCGGATACGCCCCCAACATATCAATGGAGATACAATCTCGTGGTCTCCGTGATGGAATGGTGCTTAGTAACTTAGCCGGTGAATGTTGGTCTGGTTTCATTCGAGCGCATGTAACGCAATCTCGAATGAAATTCTTAACTGATTTTCTCAATCCCTTCCAATTAAATGCCTTTGAAATCAACGCTATCATGCGATCTGTACCTGGGCGTCCTACATCAGTATGATACGCGGTGAGTATGTTATGCACCAAAACTGGCGGTATATAAATTTTACATTTATTAGGATGATGAAAGTCTCGAATGAGCAAGATATCGTTTTCTAATTTATAATGTTGTTTCCAAGATCTACCATTTCGATATTCCATTTCATCTACTGTTCCTTCTAAAACGCGGATGACGTTTTTATAGTCTGAACATTCTCTTTGAAGATCTGCTAATCGTTCAGGAGAAAGATTGAGAACTTCATCTTGCAACACTTGGAACGAGTGTACTTTAAGCAGTCTGTGTTTGTGCGATGGGAATAATCTACTAAGTGCATCACAAAATTTATTGCTTTTGCCTTTCACAAATTCTATGTCATGTTGGAATCCACTAATTTCTGCACTTTAACTTGATAGCCTATTGTTCCAAGATTTTACACGTTTAGGGAAGAGAAGAGCATGGTGATCGGTGATAATTATGATTCGTCTTCCTAACAACATGGGTCTCCATTTTCTCAAGGCGTATATGACCGCAAGGCATTTCAGTTCCACGATTGCATACCGACGCTTGTATGGGGTCAAGGTATGACTAATGCACTGGATAATCAGTGCTTCGTCACCCTGTTCTTGCCATAATTTAGAGCCTAAACCGACGATTGAAGCATCCACTTGGACATAAAAAGGTTTTGTGAAATCAGGATGTCACAACAAAATATTTGCACAAATATCATCTTTAATCTGATTGAAAGCTTTCTCGCACTCTTCAGTCCACTGCCATTTTCGACCATTTTCTTCCAATTCGTACAATGGAGCGGGTTTTGTAGCATAATCTGGTATAAAATTTTGACACCAATTAAATAATCCTAACGCAGATTGCAAACTTTAGATATTAGTGGGTGTTGGTAATTCCCTGACTGCTTTAATAGTTTTTTTCATCCATCTTAATCCCCTTTGGACTAAGAAAGTGCCCTAAAAATCGTACTTCCGGTGCGCAAAACATGCATTTATCAATGTTTAATGTTACATTTTATTCCTTGAACTTAGCAAAAATTTGGTCCAGTAATTGTAAATGTCCCTGATAAGTGTCGTTCATGACTAAATTATCATCCACGTATCTCACAATTTTATTATGTAATTCAGGGCCTAACACATGGAACATCAAAGCGTTCAAAGCTTGTCCTCCATTTCGATACTCAAAGGGCACTCTTTGGTATTGACAACACTGTCCCTCAAAATTAAACGCTGTATATGGCTAAGATTTAGGATGTAACCCACAATGATGGAACGAAGAGTTCAAATCCGAGACACTGGTAAATGGTTTCCCCTGTAATTTAGCCAACAAATCTTCTATTCGTTCCGGTTTAATCTGCCTCAATACCGAATATTCATTAACAGCTCTCAAATCAATACATAACCTCTGTTTATTATTATTCTTCGGAACAACTAAGATAGGGTTGCTATGCATAGAATAGCTGTTAGTAATGATTCCCAACTGTAACAGCTTTTTGATCTCACCTCGCATAAACGGCAAATGTTTGTATGCGATTGGGTACTGCTTACGAACTAAAGGTTCATTGGTATCAATTTCCATTTCATATTGAAAACCATTACACTTGCCAGGATAGTTTGTAAAAATTTCTCTATACCGGAACAATAAATTCAACAACTGTTCTTTTTGGTGAGGATCTAATGTACTAGCGCGGTCGACGGCAGCTCTTAATTGTTCTGTTGACGCAACCTATCTGAGAACAGCATCTTCTCGATTACAGCTGACATTACCAGCGTGCAATTGCTTTACATTATTGTTTTCTTCATCAGCTGATTCGTCCACGGACTCTACGCTGTCATTACAATCTTTTGATTCAATGGGGAGGAGGGAGACTACCACTCTAATATTATCATACTCTTATGAAATGTTGCCCTGACTGAGATTGCAGTTG
The DNA here is from genome assembly GCF_964235325.1 of Thermobia domestica. Taxonomy (NCBI): domain Eukaryota; kingdom Metazoa; phylum Arthropoda; class Insecta; order Zygentoma; family Lepismatidae; genus Thermobia; species Thermobia domestica. The sequence continues at coordinate 168,880,087 of NC_137464.1, read as the reverse complement.
TCAAAGAGAGGATTGCAAGTTTTGATCCAATTTCGGCGTTTGTAAGCTACTAGATAATTATGGACAGTACGTTGACATTGACGATGGGGCCTAAGGGATTCAGGATTGCCAGTATGGGTGAAATCACGATAGAGTTGTCTAGAATGTCTCATTAAAGGAAGGTATTGAGGCGGAAGGGGCGGTTTGTGTGGATGAATGGTAGACTGATGTATGTATTTCGTAGATGCTAGATGAATGGTGTCGGTGATAGTGTCCAGAGTTGTATAAAGTTCAGTTTCGGTAGTAGGGGGCGGAACAGTTTCAAGAGCTGTATCGATGTGGGAGCGGTAACTTACCCAATCGGCCTAGTCGAAACGAGGGGTGGTGTGAGCGGGAAGAGACTGATAATTGACAGGAGAGCGTTGCAGGAGTAGCGATAGTTTAATGGGAACATGATCGCTTCCAAGCGGATCTAAGACCGAGATCGTGCAACGGGGAGAGAGATTGGCTCATGTTATCACCACGTCAGTTGTGTTTTACTGACAGAAATAGAAAATAGAGGAAATAGAAAAACACCAGATGCTTACAGATAGGAAATGCGAGATTGTCAGTTTTCGTATGAATAAACAGGAAAGCACCGTACACGAATTAAACGGATATGTAAAGGAACTCGCGGAAAAAACAGGTGAGATAGGTTAAGAAGTGTAAGCACACCGGCAAATTTTAAAACTGAACAGTGAACGATCAGATGGAATCGAACAAACTCTAGAAAGTTTCAGAGAACATCATAAAGCTACTGTTGAAATGATAATCGAGCATTTTGAAAAACAGCCCGCTGTCATTGTAAAATCCGAACATAATCGAGATTTTACTCAGGAAATGTATAGGTTAGAAAGAGTATATCGAGAACTGTTAGTACGTCAGGAACATATCGAAGATAAACTGCGACAATTGCATATTGATACACGTACGTCACCACGTAAGGAGAATCAGTCCGATCATGAGTACCACGACTCAGATTATCAAAGTGAAGGATTCGAATCCGACGGATCCGATAGTAGTGTAAAACGAGTCTCTTCGCGTAGAGTTTCTAATCCTAAGCGTGTCATCCAAGTTAGAGACTTTCAATATTTACCAAAATATACAGGGTTCCCGGATAGTACAACTGCGCGTTCATATATTCAGGACTTGAAAGAAAAAGCCAGGGTTGAGGGCATATATGAAGATGATTTGGTCCATCTTATCCCGTGGCTTGTCGAACAGGTGGCTAAAGAGTGGGTTGCCAATTATCCTCGAGAATTTGAAACTTTCAGTCAGTTTGAAAAAGCATTAATAGACACGTTTGATTCAGACACCATTATTGCTAGTCAGATTGCTTCTTGTAGGAGTAGGCGGCTCGATCCAAAGACCCATGACAATGTTCGCAGTTTCACCACGAAACAGTATCAGTTATTAAGATTTAAATTCGGAAAGCTCACCCGCAAAGATTATTGCGAGTATCATTGATACTTTGCCTCGGAGGTATCGTGAAGAATTAACATTGCATCCGTGCACTTCTTTTCAACAGTTTTGGCTAGTATTGCTAAGATTGAATCGTTGAAGGTAGCAGAAAATAATGCAAAGAGAGGCTATAATGCATACAACAATAATAATTATAAAGATAATCGTACATTTCGTGTCCAGCAAGCCAAAAAAAGAAACGCATCATCTTGTAGCCAACAACGGAATAATAGGCGAAACAATATTAGTGGTACTCGACAAAACCAAGGTGACAATGATAGTCAAAATGCACGAACGAATAATGAACAGAACCGAACAGAAGAACTTCGTAGTGATAGGAACAATAATTGGCGTGGCAATACCAACCGTAGGCCAGGAAACGTCAAGGGAATAATAGAGGACTCAGAAATAATCGACAGAATTGGAGAAACCAATAATGGATCAAATCAGCATCGAACCCAAGACCAGTCACGCGAAGATTCGGAAAACTAAATGAAGATGGGTTTCGAGGGGGATATCCGTCGAGACAGTAAATAACCAAATACCCAACAATGTGTTCCGGGTTCGAAATTTCACATTTGAATCTGACTCAGATTTAGATCAGGATGCAAGAAGTGATACTGAAGGAGACAAATTTGAAGAAACAATAGTTAAAGCGTATGGCAGGCAGTATTTTGCTTATATTAACACACGCGTAAATGGAATCGAAGTGAAAACATTGTGTGACACGGGGTTGGAGACCTCTTTGGCCTCTTAGGACCTGTTGAAAGAAATTACAAAAGAGATCTCATTTCCTAAATTACAAACAGCTGATGATGTTCTTATTGTGGATTATAGTGGAAAATTCAAGAGAAAGTGTAGAGGCAGGACTGTCTTACCAGTTGAAATAGATTCGCTTGCATTTACGTTAGAAGTTTTTGTTGTAGTTGATCTCAATGAGAAATTTATAATGGGTCTGAACGCGTTAGAACAATTACAAAGTATTATTATCACTTTGTGAATAATTGAACATTATCGTGAACAGGATTCGATCCTATGTAGGACAGCTGTATTAATCGTAACTCCATTACGTTACCGCTACACTATCATACCACCTGAAACTAGAAGCCAAATGTTCCTTACTTTAGCCTTGATCTTTAGAACGATCAAGCTTCTTCTTCATGTAAGGTTATTTGCACCTAAGTGCAGAACGAAATTAATTTATTCGACGAACTAGAGAGAAATTAATGCCCACTAATAAAGGAAACACCATACAATGCAGGAAAAATTACAGAAATAAAAACATATTATGAATTAATTTCGCTCTGCAAGTTTAAAAGTACGCCAATAATAATAATAATAATAATAATAATAATAATAATAATAATAATAATAATAATAATAATAATAATAATAATAATAATAATAATAATAATAATAATAATTATTATTATTATTATTATTATTATTATTATTATTATTATTACTAGTATCAATTGGCCGCTTTGCTATGATAAAATGAGAAAAAATAATATGTTCCGTTATTCAGTCACTTTTTACTATTACTAAAGCGTTCTTTGATATCGGTCATTCTCGGTGAGTTTTATATATCCCTTCCCCTTCCCATGTTGCGGAGCACGGCATCTTCAGTGTCATTATTCATCTCAGCCACCCGGAAAACTATGAATTTCACAATGATATTGGTTATTTTCATCATTTTTGTATGTCTCCCCCTCGTGCATGTTGCAGGCTGAATTTGGATTTAAACGGCATCAGATGTGTCACTGTTCATCTCAGCGACTCCGAAAATTATAGATTCCATACTAATATCAGTTGTTTTTCGTTCTCTTTTAAATGTTTCTAGCCTTCCCCTTTCTTTTAGTTACACCATTAAAATGATATGAAGAAAACCATCTCGGGTTCGAACTTCATCTAAGTTGAAAATTTTATCGAGATTGGTACGGTGGTTCAAGACTTATTAAATTTTATTTATTTTTATATATCTCCCTTTCCCATTCCCCTTCTAGCGTTCTAGCGTCAAAGTAAAATAATAGAAAGCATATCAGGCTCGACCCTCATCTATGTTAAAAATTTGATCGAGAGAGGTCGCGTGGTTCAAGAGTTATTAAGTTTTATTTATTTTTATATATCTTTTCCTTCCACTCCACTCCCCTAAGCTTTACCGTCAAAGTGATATGATGGAAACCACTCCAGTCTCGAACTTCATCCATGTTGAAAATCTGATGCAGATCTGTCCGGTGGTTCAAGAATTATTCACTCATTAACATAGTCACTTTTATTTTTATTTACATTGATTTTTTTGTATATCTCCCCGTCCTCCCCCTTCCCTACATTTCACCATCAAAGTGAAATGATTAAAAGCTTTCCACTGCACAAACGTAATCTATGTTGAAAATTCCATCCAGAATGGTCGTTTGATTCAAGACTTATTAAGTTTTCTTTATTTTTTTTATTTTTCCATCCTCCCCCTCCCCTAAGTAACACAATCAAAATGAATAGATAAAAATGAATACATAAAAATAAATGAATTTGGTTGTGCATTTAGGTGCAAAATAACCTTACAGGAAGAAGCTTGATCGTTCCAATGATCAAGGCTAAAGTAAGTAATATTTGGCTTCTAGTTTCAGGTGGCATGGTAGTGTAGCGGTAACGTAATGGAGTTACGATTAATACAACTGTCAAGCATAGGTTTGAATCCTGTTCACGCCAAACTTGCATTTTTTACAAAGTGATACTGAAGAATCGATTTCTCATATTCGACATGCAATGCTTAAGAATGTGTAAGCAAACACGTATATCATGATAGAGACGAATTACGAATATTGGTTGGGAAACGGCAAAGGATTTACCAGGATATTCGAAACACTTCATTGATCTTCAGTAAACACGTTTCGTGTTATCGTTTTTTAGAAAGAAATATTACAGCATTTGTTGAACAAAGTTTGGGTATAGCAATCGGTGGTGTAGTGGTAAAGTACCAGACTTCGAAGCGGAAAATCTCGGTTCGATTTTCTACCAAGTAGTATAACTTTTCCTCATAAAATAATGGCTGTAAACAGAGATTTATCTTCAGTTGGAGAACTTACAAAGCATCACTGGCGAGAATTCGAATAAACAGTGTGTGCGTTCTTCATCATACGCTGTAATGATAAGTATGTTTCATATTTATATTCGTCTCTCTCTCTCTCTGTTACTTGACGTTTCCCTATCCTGTCGTTGCATCTTTCACTTCTTTCCCCTCTCTCTCACGTACACACGCACTTCATGTGAGTGTGCATGTTCCAAAGTTAAAACGGAGCAAGGGATCTATAGACCTAGTCTGGAGAATGTAATTAACTGGCAACTTCAGCGTCGTTTTTCGTGCTCTGGGGATAACATCTCCAGTCCTGGTCATCTCTGTAAGAGATATTGTTTAAACTCAAAGGAATAAACAAAATATATTTTTTATTATCTGGGTTACCGAGTCTTAGTCGAATTACCAGGTCACTACGGGTTTGAATCCTCGACCCGGTGGTGGTCCATAAGCTAACCAACATCAGCCGACTGACAGTATGATCCGTTTGAGCTCTAGCGTGTTCATTACATATATGGAAATTACATTATATTCGCAAGAGTTGAAAGTGATGCTGGATGTTCTGTACAGATAAATCTTCGGAAAAGACTAGAACATGGCAACGTTTTTGGTTATTTGGAAACAAAAATTTATTTATACTAGCTCGACACAAATTTGTTTCCATTTTATAATTCAATGTGATTTATTCACGTTGAAATTTGAAACATGCAAAGTTTGCTACATCCAATTTTCCATTTCAAAATTTGTAACTTTTCATTATGATAACGTTTGGACTTTTAATATAGGATATTTCTTTTAAAAATTTACCAGTAAAAGAGCACTCATTCAATTTTATCTTTCTTTCTTTCTTTCTTTTTCTTTTCGTTTCTTTCTTCTTTTTTTGTTCACTTTGCACTAATAGTCTGGAATGGAAGGTATGACCTACACTACCTACTGGGTGTATTAGAGTGTAGTTTGCATCAGTACGTCCAATGAACACGACCAAGTTTACAACCGAACCACGCGAAAACAAAGCATGTGTTAAACTGTTGAAATTATCTTAGATGTCTGTGAGATCTACAGTTCTACTGGAGATTAAGTATCTATTCTTTTTGAAAGTGACTTAATGAATGTTTCAAGGGAGAGAATTTTTAGTATGGGAGAGAAGAAAGGAGGAGGGAGAGGGGTCTCTTTCCCAGACACGATTATGGGACAAGAAGGTGTATATTGGGTGGCCTAGCTGCACGGCATTAGCTGTCGGAATTTATTTGATGCGGAGTGTACCATATTCATATATACTATATTGATACAAAAGTAATATTTAAATATTAGTAAGAGATGCTTTATTTTAAATTGATTTTAATCCCTTTAAGAAATTACGAGATTTAGAAATATAAATAACGGATAGTAAGAAATAATATATTGAGAGAATGCACATCCTTTTAGCTAAGTTTCAAAACTATTTCTTGCTAATGATTAATCATTAACATCGTACGTAAGATGTATCAACTGGAATTGAATGATGGTAATCTACCTAAGCGGAATTGAGTAAAACAGAATTTAATTCCCCGTTAAATTTGGCAACGTCACAGAATGATGTAGTGGCCTTGTCCACCTCAAATGTCCTTCTAAACAAGAACCCAACAACAACTACTGACACTTCATTTGAATCGTATTCGCCTCTTGCTAGAGTTCCTTTAAATCAAGTCAAGAGGTCATTACGTAAAAACGAAAAGTGATTTCAAATAAAACAAATAGTGGCAGCCAAGAAACACAAGATTGTGTGAGTGATCCGGAAATAGATATCGGTGCTTGTGATCTTGACTCTGATATGGTTTGTAACACACTCTCTGCTACAGACGAGTCTCATGACCAGAGTATTTTTGCAAAACCTACTATTACGTAAGTTCTTGTGTTGTGCTTCTAGTGATCAACATTCTCGTGATTTTTTTGTTTTGATAATATATGCATTATTTTATACGATTCATCCAGTGCAATGTTCACGTTATTTTTCTCAGACTGTTTATTTTCATTTCTTTCTTTCATTTGTTTAATAAATTTTGGAACAGTTGAAAGCGTAATATATTCTTAGAGGCAGAATGATTTTTTCTTTCATTTCTGGAGTATGGTATATTCTTACACATCTTCCGTTGTTATTGTTGTTATTTTTTCATGTTGTTGTTTTCTTATATTCGTTTAATCACTTGCTGGCGCACCATCCGTATACTAAAGTACGGCCGCTGTATTTCTGGCTCTGACAGCTATGCAAAAAAGAAAGCGAGGGTAGATACTACATTGACACACCCCATAAGGCCCAATGAGTGACCGAGCTATCACCGCGCTGGCATGGAAACCAGACGTTGTTGCCGCTCCGTATTCTTCCTTTTGTTTGTGCATAGTTCAGTGAAAAGTGCTTTGAGATCGTGTTTGGTTATTGCAACTTTTTTCTTTTCTTTTTGTGTGTTTGTGTGTGCTGTTAAGAAGTGTTGTTATTATTTGGTGACAATGGCTAGTTCTTCAGAACCAAAGCCAAAGAAAATAGTGTATAAAGGACAAATTGGCAACATTGTTTTTCCACGTGCAGAATTGTCAGAGCCAGAGACGCAGCGGCCGTACTATAGTCGACGTAATGTTCGTCGTTTGTGCACTATGAATATTGCTGGCATTCAATATCCAGCGAAACAAAATACAATTTACAAGCTTTTGAGCTACAAAGTGATTACGACCTGATAATCTACTTCAATGATTCGACATGTCCATATTTGAATTTCGGCTTATGTACACTGCAACTCTGAATCTTGATCCGCCGAACCGAGGTACTGCTATTCTAATCAAAAGAAAATGAAAATGAAACGAAATCTTTAAGTTTTACGTCCCATGGTTATGCCGGTTAGGCTAAAGGAGACGGTAATTATGATAAATGAATGAAATGGTGGAATGAAGAAAGTGGGAGGAAACGGAGAACCCCGAGAAAACCCATGAGCACGCTGTTTGCCCACCACAAAGTCCACACGGCGCGAGCTGGAATCGAAAAAGAGACCCCAAGCACCGGAGTTGAACGCTCTACCACTGAGCCACCGCGCCCCCTCTAATCAAAAGAATATTGCCTTAGAACGTGTTAAGCGACTTCCTTCTGGCCTTGGCATCAGTATCTTTTGTGATGAATGTAATATTATCAATGTATATGGTATTTCTGGGACAGTTAATCAGTGTTCTCGTGAAGATTTTTATAATGAAGAAATTGTCCATCTTTTGCCAAATAATTATGCTTTTATTATTATGGCTGGAGACTAATGTAATTAATGTAATGTAATGACAAGTCGACCCCACTAGCATTTTCCACCCTGCGTGAATTTTACCTGCGTTCCCAAACAGTTATGCCTTCGGGATGTATGGTGGCATCATTGCACTTTTCCAAAATTTACCTTTAAGAATATTTCCATTTCAAGACTAGATCGCTGGCACATAACATCTTCTCAGTTTTATAATATAGTTGAAATGGACATCCATGCTATCTCATTCAGTGACCAGGCAATAGTTTATTGTGTTCTTAAAATTGCGATAGGTGTTTACCATACACATGGTAGAAGTTACTGGAAATTAAATGCTAAGCTTCTTTATCCAGATACTATTAAGAATGATTGTCGACAATATTGGAATTTTTGGAAACAACGTTATTCTTCGATCATATCTCAATGGTGAACTTGTTACGTTATACCAAATATAAAACGTGTTTTTCAATAGCATGGCAAAGAACTTAAGCGCGAGACTCATCACACTATAAAATATTACTATGCTGTCTTAATCTATCTCTCGTCTCAACCTAGTAACCCTCAAAATATCAGCTATATTTATAAGTTTAAAGGGCAGATTGCACGTTTACAACTTCACACTCTTCAAAGTTACCAAAAGAATTCATCTCATGAAGCATGTTGTAGATTAGAACGAATCTCCTTTTATTAATATATTCAATCTTAGCAACGTCAGCAACAGCAATGCATTGAAGCTATTAAGGTAAATGGTGTTGATACAGTTAAGATGTTCATGATATTCAACGTCATGTTTATGAACATTTTACTTCGGTATATCAGCCTGGACAAATCAGTGCTAAAGCAGTCGAGGCATTTCTTGGAGTCACTGCCCCAAATGTCTCCCGTAGTACACCAACAATTAATTTCGGATATTACTCCGACGGAAGTACGAGAAGCAGTGCGTACATGTAAGGATCGTAAATGTGGCAGACCTGATGTTTTTTTTATGAACTAAATGTCACATACTGGGATCTTGTTGGATTGGAGTTATGTCATCTTTTTAACTTACTCTTAAGGCATCACAATTTCATAGATAACCAAGGTGTCATTGTTCTAATACCTAAACCAAACTGTCCATTGACTATACACAATTACCGCCCAATCACGTTACTTAATACTGACATTAAACGTTTCTCTAAATTGTTAATACAACGTTTGAAACTTGTTTGCAATGAGCTTATTAGTGATTTCCAGCAACAATTCATCCTACCAAGAATGTGTTTACTGCTTAGCAATATCCGTGACATCACTGAATATTTTAAATTTAAATGCTTCCTTGCATGTTTATTTTCAGTGGCCTTTCAGAATGCGTTTTACTTTTTATCTCATGAATATCTTTACACTCCCTTTCAAGCTTACAAGTTCGCTGGTGATTTTATTGACCTTATTCGTGCGTTTTACTCTTCGGTACTTCCCGTGTACAAATCAATGGTCACTAGACGGTGCCTTTCTTAATAGGTCGTGGAGTCCTACAAGGTTGTGCTATGTATTGCTTTAGTCTCGCACTTGAATCTCCGTTCTACCATTTAGTATTCCTAACCTCACCAGTAGATCATGATTTTCAATATATCAACGCTCAAGCGTTCGCTGATGATGTGAATAATCTTTTCACTAGGAATTAACAATTTTAGCATATTTAATAATGTATACAGACTTTTGTACAGGTGAGTGGTGAAAAATGAATGTGAGCAAGTTGAAAGTATTAGTATATAATGTTTCTGTGGCTCAGTCGCCCTTTTCTCTTGAACACCCTTATCTGATAGCCGAACATTGAAAAATCCTTGGTATTATATTAAAAGTGCGCAATGACATCACAACAGATATAATTTGTGACCCTATCCTTCAGAACTTACGCCTACTTGGAGCAGCTAATAAATGTCGGAGTTAGAGCAAAAAACAACGCACCTGGTTTGCTAACACTTATATTCTTTCAAAAGTGGGGTATACCGCTCAGATATTGACGCTGCCTAAATCTTATACCAGAAAAAATGATTCTCTATTATGTTGGTTTTTGTGGAGTGATTTTTATTTTCGACTACCAAGACCCATTATCGATTGTTCATTTTCTGGAGTGATTTTTATTTTCTACTACCAAGACCCATTATCTATTGTTCATATCTTCAAAGAGGATCATAAGTTATTAATGTGCGCCAGAAATGTAAAGCCCTTTATATGCGTGCTGGATTGAACTTTTTCCTTGATTCTGACTCCCACATGTCGCAATGAACAACATGCTGAACATTTTTAATAACCGGCAATAATCCGCCTTATATTCGATTTTCCTCCATTGCGCTAAATATGTAAAGAAACTCGCCCCGCATGGGCGTATTTCTCAGTCACCTGCGACTTTCAACACGTCCACTAAAATGTTACATCTTGAATTACTTCAGTGTTGTATGTCATTCTGTGCCTAGTATCTGTATCAAATTTCCCACATATGACTGGTATGTGATCTGACGTAATCTTTACACGAAAATATTATCTTACATTGGTAGTGTTTGGTTGAGCCTTATTCATGATTTACATTCCACTACTTTATACTATCCATCGTGCTCATTCTCCTAAAAGTGCGTACTGTTTTTCCCTGGATACACCTTTGCATCGTGTATCAAAGTGTAATGATACTCTTAGCATCTGGACCTCCTTATGTGGTTTTACTTACTGTGGTCTTACGTAAACCGGCTCACTATTTTGATCGCCGTATACTTGCTTTTCCAGACTGTGTGGTATACCTATACTAAATGATGTTAATTGGCTTATCGGGCATACTATCTATTATACTCTGTCTTCTCGGTTGAAGTTTACAGTGGAAGAATAATATTTCTATTTAGAATATGTTCGTAATCAGATTTCTTTACAGTCCACTAACACTGACCCGTCTGTATTTGCTAATTTTCTCACATTGATCTTGTAAGGTTTCATTGTGTTACGATACTATACATCGGAGGTCCCTGGTTCGATTCCATCGACGGACTTTTGGATTGACGACATCTACTTCACTGGATTATTTTATTTTTCTCTTTCTTCTTAAAGTTCAATTATGTCGTCTCAAGCTTCCTAGAAGCATTTTTGTATACCTTTGTGTTTTATTAAAGATAAGTGCAATAGCAGATTCCTTTAACCGCATATAAAGTCAATACCCTTGTTTGTTTTCCTACCTTTGTGCAATTTATCAACTTTCTACTTGTGTCTGGCTACGTTTCCATTTCTTGGCAGTGTCACTAGTCTGCGTTTGAGGACATTGCTTACATTCTACTAATTTGTAAATATTTCGAGCGCTCAGTTAGCTCTTCTCTAGCTGACTCAATGGATTGCCTCAACTAAAAGTTATCGTCTGGTAACTACGTCGACGATTATTGTTAAGTGTGTATTTGGTGTTTTCTACTTTTCGCTGAGGTTTAGCTTCGCACTTGAAAGTCCTCAGAAAGTACAACTCAGGATTTGGAGGTGAATTCCCCAGCGTGTGAGGTCTTCGACTCTCAAACGTTTTGACTTATGTGACGTCACGAACACAGTGTTAGGAGGAGGTGAGTTATGGAGTGACCATATTTGGTATTGAGGAAATCAGAAGGTGTGGTTTGAGGCCTCAGTCCGGGAAACAAAACTGAATGGTGAGTGTTTCTCGGCGTACTTCATTTGAAGTTGTAAGAAGGGCAACCAGCTAGAGAGAGAGAGAGAGAGGCAAGAATGGAATATCAACCATTAATGAAGGTACAGTAAATATGTCAAAACATCAAGTGACTACGCCAAACTTATCGTTAATATTCTAATTTAACCTTTCCTTATCTGCTGCACTTTTAAAAATGCAAATTTGTGTACGGGTTATGATTTCTAAATACCTATGAGCTACATTTCCCACATACTTTAATGAGTTGAGTTGATTTTAGTTTAGCGTCCCTTTCAGTAGCGAGGCTAAAGGAGACGTGGACCTACTGATTAACGTGAAATCCGAACCACATGAGCTCCCGCCGGGAATCGAACCCGGATCTCCCACGCCAATGGCGCGTACCCACATACTTTAATTGTATAGTTATCTTTCCGATGAAATTTACTTTCATATTCCAGCGTATGTTGCTGGTGGTGGAGAAAGAACCCCAAAATCTAGTCATCTATCGGTCTCATAATGACCAAAGGGATAGATGAAATTAAGCTAAACATAACTGCTATTTAGGCATGTTTCATGATGGAGATGCTTTAGGTTTGTTCTCTGCAGTACCTGTGCAGCTGGGAAAAAAATGGCGTTTTCACTTTATTGTTCTGACCACATTTATTTTTATATGTTGCGTTACTTTGCTGAGGATAACTTGTTTTTATCTGATTTTTGTGATGATTTAGATGCTACTGAATTTTTTGAGCCGATTATTACTTCATCTCCGGGTTGTATACGTTTTACGCGACAATGTTTTGATAAAATTACAAAGCAATTACAATTTATGCATTCACTTTCGAGTATTGACACTGTACCTTCGTTAGATTCTGACTTTTTTGAGTTTATTGTTGACATGGCTGTTGGGGGAAATCAGGATAATATTGGTATTTTGAGTCATATCCTTCGGCCAGAACCATTTTTTGGACGTATGGGCGATGATATTGTTTGCTATATCGATCAATTTGAAGTATTGGCTCAAGTAAATAATTGGACAGACGTAAAGAAAAAATGGATTCTGGGTTCGCTTTTAAAGGGGTGAGCAGCCTATTGGTTTGAAACTACGTCAAAAGAAGCAGATTTTCCGGAGTTGTCATACGAGCGGTTTAAACAGAAGTTAACATCTGCTTTCAAGGACGCGCTTTTGTCTCAACTAACAGAACAGGAAATGCGGATGCGAGAACAAACACAATTTGATTTTACGTAACGATAAGGATGCGCCAGTAGCTAAGCAAGTGCAGTTAATAATCGATGGATTATCTAAGGAGAGTATATGAGATTGGCAATAAGAAAGCAATATGATACCGTTGAAGCTTTAGTGCAAGATTTGTTGGATGAAGAGAAAACGCGCGTGTTGTTGGAAACAAAAGCAATTGAAAAGCTGATTAAGAAAAATCCGTTATTAGCAAATTCTCAATTAATGTAATGTAATCCGCCTGAGAATACTCAAGTTCAATCGGCTTCTGTTCCGCAAAGTCAGCTTTTCCAGGCTATACTACGGACTTTGCCTCTCAAGCTACGAATGCACAGGAAACTGATGAGGTTAAAGATCAGCTGGCAGCTATACAAAAGCAATTAACGCAATTGTCTTTGCAAGCAGAAAATAAGAGAACAGATGATCAACGTTCGTTTTCGAGAATACTAATAACAACAATAGTAATAATAATTATGGACGTAATTATAATAGACGGGGCAATGACCAACGGTTTCAGCAAAATCGTTCCCGTGGTGGAGAGAACAACAAAGCAGCGAATAGGATACAGCAGAGGAGTCCTATTATTTGTCATAAATGTGAAAAAGAAAACCATATTGCCACCCATTGTAGAAGTAATTTAAACTGATCAATAGAGTTGATGACGCAGGGCCATCAGCTCTTCAACGTCTTAATGTTCCTATTCAGATTGATCGTGCGCTTCCTCATGTTAATGTTAATATCAATGGGAAGGAGAGTCCTTTATTATTGGATTCTGGATCTCAGGTGTCTTGTATTGGTCAGGCCATGGTCCCGCGTTTAGTGTCGAATTCATATTTTCGCGGTCGCTGAAATCAATGGTGAAACTCCAGTCGCATTAACTTCCAAATTCACGCTATTCGGCTCCGGCCGGGGGTCACCGGAGGGGGGTGAGATACCAAGATATTTAAAAGTAATCCAAAATGACCGATATTAGTGTCAAATCCATAGTTTTCGCAGTCGCTCTGAAATCAATGGTGACACTTCCATTAGCGATGACTTTCAAGTATGCGGGCCGGGAGTCAGAGGGGGTTGGATACCGTGACAGGTAAAAAATAACCCAAAATGACCAATATTAGTATCAAATACATACTGTTCGCGGTCTCTGAGATCAATGGTGATACTCCCACAGGCGTTGACTTCCAAATACAGCCCCTGTGCGAAGCATGTCTATATTCAACTAGTTTTACAATATATGCGTTCTTTTCTCTGTTGAATCAAATGCTAACAGAACTTTCTTTCAACACAATTTTTTGTTTTTATTATTCCGTCAACTACTGTCGGTTCTAAATGACAGGTTAAAGGAGCAACAGAAAATTGTCCTTGAAATAGCATGTTTGATGCTGCAAGGATGCGATGACGAAATATTATGATTAAAAATGTCCACGCTGTTACACAACAGCACTTATGCTTTCGAAAGCTTGAAATCTCCCTGACTAGTAGCAGGAATTCTGAGAATCCCATAACTTTTCTTGAAATTTTAAATTCCCTGACTCTTCCAGAATACCTCGCTTACCTTGCCACCATATTGCAAATAATACGGAGTGCGGCACGTAAAACCGGCCCGTCGTAATATTATGGTATATTGTGTTTTTGGCAACATTTAAATAATCTACCTTCCTACCAAAAGATGGCGTGTCGAGGTCGGGTCGACTTACGTTACCTGCAGCAGTCACGTGCAGCCGCAGCCAGTGAAACTTGTCGAAACCAGTTGAGAAAAAGGCCTCGTTGTGTTAAGCCGGGTGAGCGTCAGTGTGTGATAATGCCGTATTCAATACCCGAGCGTGTTGCCATTGTTGAAGGGTTCATTCTCACTGGATCTTTTGTGTAAACAAAGAATTTGTTTCGGGAGAAATTTCCAGGACGTTCATCATACTTACTACGAACCTAACTCCTCTTGTAGTTAGTTACTGTGATCAAGTATTGCAAAAGTACTTGTGAGATCAGCGCAGATACCCTACATAGGAGATTGACAGAGGATCTTCATCTTCTGGAGGGTTTATCTTAAATTTTGAAGGTCATTGCTTGTAATCACAGTTTGACCAACTCTTTTGTCGCTTTTTTAGGGCTACCTGTAGCACTATCTGAGCGGGGAGTTGTTTACATCTCTTTATGCGGTGCATATTTTTATCGCACCATGCATAAGCTACCGGGATTAGTTCAAGGTCCCACACCTAAAGCAGTGGCTGATGCCAAACGGGATCCTCGAACGAATCGACGTACCCGTCAGCTCTCGGAGGGTAGTTTAGAATAGACTGATAAGCGTTCCAGATCTCGCTCTCCTACCTATATTCGTAAGTCGGAAGAATCGGAACCAATGCAGACGGCCGCTGGGGATCCTAGCACATCTACTGTTGGATTACAACAGTCATATGCAGCCACCCTTGCTCGTCCTAAATTGCATTCTTTCCTTCTAACTAACTTCGACCCAAAGTACAGTAACACCCGCCATATCTTTAATCAGATTATCAAGTATCTTCCAAGGGCCAGTATCCAACAGATAGTTTTCACCAGGGGCGGTGTTATTATTAAATCTCAGGACGAAAATTTTGGCATTACTCTCCGTAATAAGGCCAGTTACGAGATTTTTGGCAAAGCTGCACAACTGTCTAAGCTTCCGGACAAAATCAAGCAAACTCTTCCAACTTCGAGAACACCAATGATGTCCGTAGTTATTCGCGGAGTTTTACCTGAAATAACAGATGATGAGGTGCTTGAGGAGCTAAAAGCAGAGGGAATTGAAGTGACCAAATGTATACGTATCAGAAATAATAACGGTCCAACATATATGGTGAGAGTTCTGACTACTTTTCAATCCTCCATCGATGCCTTGTTACAAGATGGCGCATACATATTTAAGAAACGTCATAGGGTGGAACCTTCCCGAACAAGCGTCCCTCTTCCAATTAGATGTGAAAGGTGCCAGGTGTACAACCAACATATAACGGCTAAGTGTCAAAATGTCGTAAAATGCGGCTACTGTGCTGGCAACCATGATACGAAAGAGTGTCCTAATACGGGAAAACCACCTCTATGCTCGACCTGTTCCAGTGACAAGCACCCAACGTATAGTTATAAATGTAAAGGGAAACCGAATCCAACTTCTGACCACCCGGAGATGACGGTACCGCTACGTACCATAGATTCTAACGTACCTTTGTCACAGTCTATCACCTCTCCTCTTATTGTGGAAAACTTCCTCCGCTACATAACACTCATATTACAAAATATTTTCCCATTCCAACGTCAACTTATATTAGATCATGTTATTGCAGCAGCCTCCGCTATATTTCAAGTTAACTTGTATGCTACATATTCTGGACCGTACGTTCACTTCCGTATTGCTCCCCGAGACGCTGCAGTTTAACTCCGTAATTTTTGTGTATGAATATGGCTCTGACACTTCTTTTTCTGAACATTCGTTCTTTAGCGCAACACCGAATACTATTTGAGCAGTTACTGCTTGAGGAAAATATCGATTTATTTGTACTAAATGAGACTGCACTTAAACCTGCTACTTATGTCAGATTTCCTCGCTATCAATTTCTTCGCTGCGATTATGCAGACAATAACGCACGAGCCCAAGGTGGCGCTGCAATTGGAGTTCGTAATAAACTTACTTATAGGTACAACTCTGTTCCGCAGCATATGCAGTTACCGGAACACCTAGTGACAACAATTTATCTTCCTCACCTTATATTAACAGTAGCTACAATATACGTTCGACCAGGTGTTATCATTCCTCTTGCCTTCTTCACCTATTTGTTTCACCACTTTAACATCTTGTCATACTAGCCGACGTTAATAGTCACAGTCGCTCTGCCCGTGATAAAGCTGAGTTTTTCGATCATATAACTCTTAATTTAAATGGGCATGTCCATCAATTGCCCAAACATACGCGACCAAGCAGTCAGACTACACCCGATATTGTTATTAGCACTGCCTCTATGGTCGATAAATGCAATATACATGTACTAGATTGTATCGGCAGCGACCATCTTCCGGTGAAAGTCGTTATCAATCATCAGAGACGACAACTATCTGAATCAACTATGAAACCTATCATGTTATACGACAAGGCGAAATGGGATCAGTTTCGTATTGATATAGATGTTGCTCTTGCCTCCTTTGTACTACCGACATCAGAGACCGACCTTAATAATATCGTCCATAGCATTAGCACAGCTATCACCAGTAGCGCCAACAAAAACATAGCTACATATCGAGGCAAAACATACCAACCTATGCTACCTCCGCAATATTTGGCTCTCGTCAAAAAGTCTCGCACTTACTTTCGAAAATACGAACAAACACGGAATCCGGAGTATTTGACTCAAGCAAGACGATGGCAAAGGACAGTTCATAACTATATTGTAGCTCATAAACGGCTTACCTGGAGCAAAGCATGCAATCAATTGAATACAGAGTCACATCCCACGAAATACTGGAAAAAATTTAATCTTCTAACTGGACAGACAGTTAGTTCATCTTATCCTCTCATACAGGATAATCAATCTCTAGATACAGATCAAGATAAAGCAGACGCTTTAGCCACACATCTTCAGTCAGTATTTACACCCCCGCCTTGCACACACCAATTCAGCCCTAGAGTTTCTGAAGAGGCAATTGCACAATTACTTCAACCTTCCATCCAGCACACTTTAGAAGCGGATAATCTTTTGACTCGTGAAATCACCTCCGCGGAGATACAGTCCATCATCAAGCGTAAACGTAGTACTGCCCCAGGCTTTGATCAAATAACTTACAGATTACTTAAGGAATGTTCGGTCAATTTTTTCATATTTCTAGCATCGATATATACATTTATGCTTAGAACTGGTTTCTATCCTCTTGATTGGAAGGTATCTAAAGTCTGTATGTTTCTGAAACCCAACAAACCACCGCATTCCGTACAGTCCTATCGTCCAATCCAGTTAACTTCCACGTTAGGTAAAGTCTTTGAAGAAATACTCGTATCTCGTTTACACCCATACATTATGGATCTACAACTTCTACCTCTCCACCAAACTGGATTTCGACCTCATTATAGCATAAATGATCAACTATTTCGTTTAACTACCATTATTACCAATCATTTTAATAAGTCTCTTCCGTCCTGTCTCGTTTTAATGGATCTGGAAAAAGCTTTTGATCGGATTTGGCATTATGGATTATTTTATAAACTTCTTAAACTGGGTCTTCCTGTTACATACCTCCGAGTCATATTTTCTTTTCTACTCAACCGAATAGCCTATGTCAGCATAAACAACTCATTATCACATCCAGTCTTCCCATACACAGGAGTACCGCAAGGCTCTAGTCTATCTCCTCTTTTGTACATACTCTATGCTTCCGATTTACCATCTCCATCACCGAACACTTATCTCTTTCAATATACTGATGATACAGCTTTTCTTACACTGGGAAACACGATACAGCAGATTAATACAAACTTACAGACAACAATTACTAGCTTTCTGAATTGGTGTAGTAAATGGAGACTTTCAGTTAATGAAGACAAAACACAATCACTTGTTATTTTACCTCCTAAATGCCGCAGCAAAGTTAGACGAAATCCAAATTTACTACAGATACGTGTGGGAGATCACTTTCTTCAGCCAGCTAAAACTGTAACATACTTAGGAATCATTTTTGACGATAAGTTGCGATGGACGCCCCACCTTCAGAAACTTGTTATCAAAGCAAAGAACCGCTTACAACTTCTTCGTCGTCTTCTTGGCCAGACCTGGGGTCTAAATTCCAAATTATTGCTTAACACATACAAAGCATTTATGCGGAGTATACTTACATTTGGACACATAGCCTGGTGTTCAGCGCCTCCGAAATTTTACAATAGACTTGAAATTCTAGAGAGACATGCCATTCGTCTTGCATTTAGGATCAAACTTCCGTATCATAATACAGACTTGTATGACAAAATTACCTTTCCTCCGCTTGTTCAACACACAGCACAATTGCGTCATAAGTTCATAACTACCAGTCTCCATGATCATAAAGATATCTTTCTTGACACCATATTTATTGATTTACAACAAGAATCTCAATCTAAATACTGCTATACACCACTCAGAGTTTTGCTTTCCATATACATCCGCACCCTTCTAGCAGATCACCACCATGCCATCTTTTTCCGTCACCAACTCATCCGTCAACATCTGCCACATCTTTTTCCATCGTAGCACTTGTCTCTCTACAACACTAATCTGGGCTTACCCCATGTTTCTCATCAGTCCTGAGACGCCCCAGGACAGAAGATTAATCTGCATTTGTTTGAACTAACATCTATATGTTGTGTTGTGGCGTTACGAGCACCTCACTCATCATCATTTATCCATTTATGCATCTTCTACGCTTATTCATTAGTTTTAATTTTTTTCCCACCTTTTGTTATCTTTTTCTATGTGCACCTTTCATTACTAGTTTGTTATTATTGATATATTATTAATGTTATTGTTGTTTAATATCTTTCTTTTTTGATATTTGTTAGTGTATAATAACAATGATTATTTCACAGCTCCTTAACCAACTATGAGTTTAATAAAGAATAATTGATGCTCCCACACCCCTGGCCAAGAGAGAGGTCGAAACCCTCTAGTGGCCGTTTCTTCACACCCATTGATTCCAAGTTCTTCAGCAATCAACAAATGTTTTTACTTAAATTGATGCCCATCACCTTCCAACTCAATAAATAAAGTTCTGTTACTATGCACCACTCTTTAAAAAAATCCAGGACGTTCTGTACCAGAACTCAAGACCAGGATCCAGGATGTCACCAATAGCATTACAACACAAGAACTGACAAGAGTAAATATGAATCTCCTCAATCGTGCTCACATGTGTGTTGAAGTGGGCGGAGGACACTTTCAGCACCTGCTGTGAAGGCTGCTGTGAAGGTGAGTAGTCATATTCAATACATTCCATTTCATTTATGCGTTGTAGTTAATCATATTCAATACATTACATTTCATTTTATGTGTTCACTTTACGAGCAAGTTTTACGTGCCGCACCCTGTACAAATCTCCTCACAAGAAAGAATAAACAAAAATTTCCTGTAGTTTTCTTCTTAATTTTTAACGCTGATCCTTCTTTTTGTCATTTCATTTTGTTTTATCCCTCCTTAATTTTTCATTTCTGGTCTCGAAGGGGGAGGTCCGGACCTCCCGGATCCCACCTTGGCTACGTGCCTGAGTGTTGATTACAGATTTTCTCGTGGAAGAATTTCATTACACTAGAGGTGAAATCAATACTGCAAAAATACATGTAATTCATATTGAGCACGATAGGAGACAATGTTCATTTCAGATTTTCCAGTGCGGGGGGATTAAAAACATGGGTGAATATAGTACTGTGAAATTTCTGTTAACTCAGATTGAGCACGCTCGGGAAATGTCCTAGAGGGAATTTCGAAGCTCTAGGCTCAAGAGCCACCTCTATAATCATCACTGACTGAAATTTCAATAATGTGTTTTATGGTCTTATGTCCGTGTTCCCATCCTTTCCCTCCAACTGAATACTTGATACTTTTTCTATTCCAAATTTTTGTGCTAGTTTTCTGATGAAACTTTGAGTTTTGTACTCTCATCGGTTTCAAGTTAGTTCATTATCTAAGTTTAGGATTCCCTTTCTGTTTCGAAGTTATATGAGACGTAGACTCAAAGATTATGATGAAATTCAAACACAATAATCGTCCAAATTTTGTAAGAGGCTCCCACTGGGAATCGAACGTGTGACTACGTGCACGAAAGATGCGCGTGCTAGCTACTAGAACAAACGGAAATGGCGTCACCATTTTTAGTCTCTTCAAAATTAAGTTGTATTTACATCTTACAAGTTGTGTGTACTTGCAATATAAGAAACAAACATAAATTAAAATTATAAGAAAATTTTTACAAAATCTTTATAAACGTTTAAGAATATGTTGAAAAGGCCAGAAATCTCACTCTCTCTCCCTCCCATGTCGTGGTGCTATTTAAAAAGTATACTTTAAAAATAATAATAAAAAACTCTACAGTTGCACCTACAACAATGGATGGTAAATAGTCTAGTTTTTCTTAATGCATAAGTTTACATTAATTAAATTCAAAAGTTGCATTCTCACTTCTTTTTAAATTGTATCAAAAGTACCACTATTCGTTTTAGCACTACTGAGAACTATGGATTCGCCTTTAATATCCGTCATTTTCGATTACTTTTAAAATGTCACTCTTCCCGATTCTTCAGGGATGAACTTGAACGGCATGGAAACAGTCATTATCCATATCAGCGACTGACCCGAAAACTATGGATTCAACACGAATATCGATCATTACAATTATTTTTAAAATGTCAGCTCTCCCATCCCCACTCCTTGGGATACTAGGGGTTCCTTACCCTCCCGAGTATTTGTTTCCAGATTGTAAGACATATATGTATCAAGTTTAGTTGGAATTAAACCAAGTGTTACATAATTATGTAGGAAAAATGTTTTAAAATTAATGAAGGTGACTCTTGAACTGGAAGTGGCAGAGATCAACGATTTCCGGTTTAAGATTGATCACTGTAGAGCAAAAGACGTTAGTAGAAAGCTAGAAGCTGTTTCTAAAAATCGATTAAACGTCCTAGGGATGCATATTATCTCTGTTCTTAACCTACAACTAAAACAGGAAGTGGTAGCGATTAACTATTTCCTGTTTTTAACGTTGATTGCTATGGAAGAAAAACTGTAATAGATAACAAAACGCTGTTTTCCATTATCGATTTACCGTCCGTTCTCATCTCCATCCTTAACCCTATACTAAAACCGGAAGTGGTAGACATCAACCCTTTCCGGTTTTAACGGTGATCGCTGCAGAGCAGAAACCGTAACCCGGTTTTCTACAATCGACTAAGAATACACTTCATCTTCATCCTATACCCTCTACTAAAACTGGAACTGGTAGATATTAACTTCTATACGGAGGTAGATAGCAATACGCAGTTTTCTGCAATCTATTAAGCATCGCAAGAATATAATTGTGTCACCAATCCAATCCCTCTATTAACACCGGAAGTGGTATAAATCTACTATCACTTCCTATTTCATTATTAATTAAGAAAATATTGTGTGAGCCTTCTTAGTGTCTTCATTAATTTATTCAATACAAGCCTTCGTTTCGCTGAAGGCTTTGCCCTCAGACCCACAAATTTGTTCGATATCAAACCTGCAATCATCAGTGTTTGCTCGGCTCACGGCCTCGCACATCAAATATCTGCAAGTATACTGAATTTCAGTTGAAATACCTGGGGGCTTTGCTCCCAAGCCACCGTGTTTGTTCGGCCTATGGCCTTGCACTTTATATATCTGGAGACATACCAATTTCAGTTCAAATACCACGTTTCATGTCTTCAACTTTACGGAATCCCGAGATATAAACATCTTAGTATAATAATAATTGTAATATCCACCTCTATTCTCTTCCAAACCCTTTTCTTCCCTTCTAGATTACAATCGAAAACGCTGAAATATGTATCTAATTATTGGTATTACAGAGTAAGATTTATAATAATATTGTACAGTTAGTACTTTGGTCCATCCCGTCCGTTACTCCGCACAAAACTCTTGAACGAAACTGAATTTGACTTCTCTTTTTTTTGTAATTGATAGATAGATTAATTATCTCGAAAGAGTTCGTTAGTAGAGGATCATAAACCAGGAGTGGTAGAAATCAACCATTTTTGGTTTTAACGTTGATCCTGTAAACCAAAAAGGGTAATATATAGCAAGAAACGGTTTCCGGCAGTCGATTTAGCATCCCAAGAATACGTTTCAACTCCATCCTTAACACTGTATTGAAATAGAAAGTGGCAGAAATAAACTAGTTCCCGCTTTAACATTGAAAGGGGAAAACGGTAATATATAGCGAGAAGCAGTTTTGATAAATCTACTAAAAGATTCCAAGAACACCTTTCATTTCTATCCTTAACACTTTGATAAAACTAGAAGAGGTAGAAATCAACAATTTTCGGTTTACTTTCCATTACTGTGAGCAAAAGCTGTAATAGATAGCGAGAAGCTGTTTTCGACAATCGACTGAGCGTCGCAAGAATACATTTTATCTATCCATAACACTCTAATAAAATCAGAAATGACAGGGTGTCTACTAAAATTCCAAAATGAAGTTTCATGACCTTTTCTTTAACAAACCAATACATTTAGTAACATTCTCAAAAGCGAATTTGAGTGCGACTTGGACCAATTTTCATGCAAGAGATAGAAGCGTGCTTTAGTTGTGATTTGGTAGCGTCTAAAACAATAGACGTTTTTGGTGGCGAATTTTGACGTTTTATAGAACAACAGTTTCCAGTATGTACTTATATTTGTACAGATAAAATGAATCGTGATACAAAAGCAAAATTTCGTGACTTTTTCTTGACTTTCACGACCGTTTTCTGATTTCGTGACTTTTTAAAATCCCTTTCGTGACCGATAGACACCCTGGTAATCCAGTATGACTTCCAGTTTAAATGTAATATACAAACAACATGACCTATAAGAGACAGCGAGAAGAGGAGTTAGCGTTCTTAAAATAGGTACCATATTTTCTTTTACCCTGTAATCAAACGTAATTATTAGAAATCAACCACTTACGGTTTTAACGTTCATCGTTGTGCAGTCTTGTTCGACCACTCACCCTGCTATGAAAGGTGATATTCTTGCAACCGCAAAAGGAAATTGTAATGCTGTGGCTCTAAATAAACTTCTTAATCGACCAAACAAAATTCACATTTATTTGATTTAATTTTAACTGTAGGTAAGACTACAGGCCTTTTCAAAGAGAGGTGAGTGGAAAAGTTTTCTTGAACAACACTGTATATGACAAATTGCAATAAATAGGCACGGTTTTTGTATTCAATTAAGCGTCCCTAGAATATATTCCATCTCTACTTTAATCACTAGTCTATAAAACTAAGTGGTAGATATCTACTACAACTTCTGGTTTCAATTTTAATTGAAAAATATTGGATGGTCCTGTTTACTGTCTTTAAGAGGTTTTGTTTTAAACAAGAAGTTCTAAAGCCAAATTTCATGTATGTAACTTTCAGAGATTCTGAGATACCGATATGCTATTATATGAGTAATAATTCCTATTCTCATCTTTTCCTTCCCCTTTATTACTAAGATATAAAAGAAATGCTGAAACACGTGTTAAATTGTTTTTAATTGGAAATCCAAATACCAAATTTTAAGTTCCCAGTCCTATACGTTTCGGAGATAAGGGTATCATATTAAAATAACTCTCACCCCAATTCCTCCTCTTGTCGTGAATTTTCAAAAATTTTTCTTAGTGGTACACCACGTCACAAATCCTATGTAGGTGTAAATTCAAAGTTTCTAGATAGTCCCTAGAGCAGTGGCTCCTAATCTAGGGGCGCGAGTCTCTGACAGAACTAAATTTAAAATTACAAATATTACGAATGTTGTAACCAACATTAAATTAAATATCATTTAAACACGAAATAACTATTGTGTAAGAACTGTGGTTTCATTAAGGACAAAACTGGTAAAATATAATATTCCACTGCACTACAATGCTATGCAGGAGTCTTGCTGGAAATAAATATAAATTTGTGAGAATATGGCTATTATTATTTACTATTATTATATGCAAGCCCGTTCTTCGTACGGGTAGAATAGGTTTATGGGAAATATTTGAAAGTTATATTTGACCACTCTTTCCCCGTACGTAAGCGAAGTTCAGTAACTTATTTGAACAAAAGTGAAATAAAAAAAATAGCTGGACTATGTTCAAAAATATGTTTCATACGATGCAGTATTTATTCTTTGCAAGAAATCTAAATTCTCTTCTGCTTTTACGATTCTTTTCTTCAAACTGAGTTGATAAAATAGAAATGTAACACGTGCTAAATATGTTTAAAAATTTATTTGAGCCCTTTCAAACACTTTGCTACCCTGTAACATCTTTTGGAAGCAGAATTTTCGAAAACGCTGGAGCATATTCACATGGTGACTTCGTTAAGTAAAAATTTTATATACCTAGTTTCATCTCCTTGGCTTGGAAGATATTTAATTTTTGCCGTATATATTAACTCTTCCACCCTCTTAGGATACGAATTTTAATGAAACTGACATGGTTAAAAAATGGCTTCAACCAAGTGCTAACTATGTTCTAAAATTCTCAATCATTTTTCATGAGATGAGATGGAAGTGGAATTTCCTAGAACGCTGGGTTGCGTGTCTATTTGGTTTTTATATTAAATTTCATGTTCATACATGAGAGATTTGTAAGATGCTGTACCTTTAGCAAATATTTTAGACGTTGACTCCTCCCCTTAGGATACGCATTTCAGTGAAAGTGATATGATGATACCATGCTCTAGAATAGTTCTAAATATGTTCAGTAATTATCCTCGAATATTCTATGATGAGACAGCGAACGCCGATTTAAATGTTGAGAAATAATTAAATTAATTCCTCCTTCGTTCCGCTTAAAAGGAGAATTTCGAAAACTCTGAAATACGTATTCCATTCCTTTTAGTTCAAAGTTTATATACCAAGTTTTACATTTCGAATTTAAGCGAATTTCATATTTCATGACTTTTTCTGAATAAATAGTGGTACATTTTAATATTATAGAAATCCTCTCTCTTCTCCATCTTTAAAAGAGTGGAATTTCCGGAAACATACGTTCAATTATTTTTAGTTAAGAGGTCAAAGCCAAATTTCACACCTCAAACGTAAGCGAATGCAGAAATTTTAATAGGTAGACACTATACACCATCCTTCTCTTAGGACAGAATTTTCGGAAAGGCTGTACATGTAATGGTTTGTTTTTAATTGAGTTTAATTTTGAAATTGCACGTGTCCAATATAAAGAAGTCTTATATTTATCATTTTCTAAAAATAAATGAAATAAAATACACTTGAAAAATTATTGTTATACGAATTACTTCTTCCTTGTTTAGGTGCGGAATGTTCTGAAACTGTGAGAAACATGTTCAGTTATTTTTGATGGTTATTTTATATGCCTAGTTTCATCTTCCTTACTTCAGGGATTAGCAAGATACACTATAAAAAAGCTATTTACGTCCCTAATGTTAAATATTTCCAAAAATCCCTCCTTATCCGTTAGTAGATGGGCGGCACCTGACCCCCGGTAGCTAAAAAATCGCCTTTTTTCCAGGGTCTCCTGAGATCAAGGACTCAATTTTTCAGTGTCTCACGATACGCTATGACCCACGCACCGTCCACCCATGGTCTTTTACGACCTCTATGTTAGGGGTGTATTTGTTCCCTTTTATCAGCACTTATTAGGGGGTGGATCCCTTCCCTTTTATGAGCATATTTTCCAACCCCTATTTGAACATAGCAGAGAATACATAAGACTACGTAACACATAGCAGAGGTGTATTGTTTTTCAACCCCATAGCATAAGACTATGTAACATAGCAGAAGTAGTAAAAGAGCATGATTTATTCTTCAATCCCTATTTGAAAATAGCAGATAACACATAAAGTTACGAACACATAGAACAGAAGATAACACATAGCAGAGACTACGTAACATAGCAAGGGTGAAACGTTCCCTTTTATGAGCATATATTCCAACTCCTATTTTAACACAGCAGATAACACATAAGATTACGAACAAATAGAAGAGCAGATAACACATAGCAGAGACTACGTAACATAGCAAGGGTGAACTTGTTCCCTTTTATGATCACTTTTTCAACCCCTATTGGAACATACCAGATAACACATAAGATTACGAACACATAGAAGAGCAGATAACACATAAGACTTGTTCTCTTTTATGAGCACTTTTTCAACCCCTAGTTTAACATAACAGAAATGACATAAGAATACGTAACATAGCAGAGCTAACAAAAGACTATGGCTTATTTTTCAACCCTTATAAGACTATTTAACATAGCAGGAGTGTACTCATTCCAACTATTATTTTAACATAACAGAAATAGCAAACAATGAGCACAGATTACAATCGAACACCCACGGTCTACAGACACGGCCCACGGTCATTTTAGAGGGTGTATTCATTCATTCTCTTTGATGACCATTTTTTCCACCCCTAATTGAAATTACATAGCAGAGCAGCTAATACATAAGACTAAGTAACATAGCAGGGATGTATTCGTTTAGGGGTGGATTCGTTCTATTTTAAGGATTACTTTTTCAACCCCTGTTTGAACATTTTAACAAAGCAGAAATTTATGAACACATTCTCCACCCCTATTTTAACGTAGCACTGATTTCGTTCCCAACCCCTAATTTAACATAGCAGAAATGACACAAGCATGTCCCCAAACTACTGACCATCGTGAACAAAGGTCAAACTCAAAAACAAAACAACATATCGAGGTGCTGTTTCCACATTTAATAATTGGTCATCAACTAGTACATGTTAAAAAAGTACTGACCATCGAGGTCAAAGGTCAAAATACTTAAAACCTAATAACTCAAAAACTAAACAACATATCGAGGTTCTGTTTCCACATTTAACAAGAGGTCCTCAGGTACTACACGTCTCAAAATTAGTGGCCATCAAGGTCAAAGGTCAAAATACTTAAAACCTAATAACTCGGAAACGGATCCAAATATTGAGATGGTGTTTCCACATTTAGTAATTGGTCATCAACTAGTACATGTGAAAAAAGTACTGACCATCGAGGTCAAAGGTCAAAATACTTAAAACCTAATATCTCAAAAACGAAACAACATATCGAGGTGCTGTTTCCACATCTAACAAGAGGTCATCAGGTACTACATGTCTCAAAATTAGTGGACAACAAGGTCAAAGGTCAAAATACTTAAAACCTAATAACTCGGAAACGGATCCACATATTGAGATGGTGTTTCCACATTTAGTAATTGGTCATCAACTACTACAAGTTCCAAAATAATGACCATCGAGGTCAAAGGTCAAAATACTTAAACCCCAATAACTCGAAAACGGAGTCACATATTGAGATGGTGTTTCCACATTTAGTAATAGGTCATCAAAGACCACGTGTCCCGAAAGTGTTGACAATCGAGGTCAAAGGTCAAAATACATAAAACCCAATAACTCGAAAACGGATCCACGTATTGAGGTGGTGTTTCCACATTTAGTAATCGGCCACCAAATACTACAAGTTCCAAAATAATAACCATCGATGTCAAAGATCAACATACTTAAAACCTAATAACTCGAAAACTGAGCCAAATATTGAGATGGTGTTTCCACATTTAGTAATTGGCCACCAACTACTGCAAGTTTCAAAATAATGACCATCGAGGTCAAAGGTCAACATACTTAAACCCCAATAACTCGAAAACTGAGCCACATGTTGAGATGGCGTTTCCACATTTTGTAATTGGTCATCAAAGACCATATGTCCCAAAAGTGTTGACAATCGAGGTCAGAGGTCAATCTCGTAAACGAAGTCACATATTGAGATGACGTTTTCTCATTTAGTAAATTTGTGTGATCTATTCAATTTTGTACCAAGGAGAAAAAATGTGAAGAATTAATAAATTTGAGTATATTATTTACTTTTGTAGTAATGAGAAAGAAATCAAAGAAACACAATTTTAATTAGCGCAGAATTTCTGTAGCTTTTTGAGCTATTCAAATAAACGCAAAAATTAATTTAGATGGACTAACAAAAAAGAAAGCAAAGATATACCATATCAACTAGCTGAGAATTTTATATCATATTGTATTATTTAAACAAAACGAAGAACTAAATTCGAGAAAGCGAACATGGACCATTTTACTCAAATTTGGATGGAGTATTTAGCTTTGTATGAACCAGAAAAAAGTGAAGAAGGTCCATTTTAACTAGTTCAATATTTCTGTACAATTTAGTACTACCCAAATAAACGAAATTTTATTTTTGTACCAATCAGAAGAAAATCAAAGAAGGGTCATTTTAACTAGCTCAGCATTTTATACCTTTTTGTGCTATTCAAGTAATAATGGGAACAAATTTCAGTGATCTATTTTGTCTTTGTACCAATCAGAAGAAAAGCAAAGATATGCCATTTTAACTATTTAAACAAACGAAAAGATAAATTTGGATGACCTATCCAATTTTGTACCAATGAGAAATGCCATTTTATCTAGCTCAGAATTTTTTGTCATATTGTAGTACTCAAATAAACAAAAAACCGAAGAAGGATCATTTTAACTAACTCAGGCTTTTATACCATTTTGTACTATTCCAATAAACGAAGGAATAGAGTATTTATTTTTATACCAACCAGATAAAAGGAAGTAAAGATTAGGTGGATTATTTTCTTTTGTACCAGCTGGAAAAGAGAAGAAGAGCTACTTTAACTAGCTTGGAATTTTATATCATTATGTACTTTTAAACCCTTTTAACTAGCTCAGAATTTATGTAACTTTTGAACTACTGAAATGTTCTATTTTTGTATCAATCAGAAAAAGCGAAAAAAGACCATTTTAACAAGCTCAGAATTTATATACATTTTGTACTAATCAAATATACGAAAGATTAAATTTAAGTGACCTATTCAATTTTGTACCAATGATAAATGCCATTTTAACTAGCTGGAAATTTTACTACTCAAATAAACAATGGAGTATTTAGTTTTATACCACCGAGAAAAACAAATGAAGGACTTATAATTTGTGTCAACTCTAAAAAGGGGCATTCTGTGTTATTTCAACAAACAAAAGGAATAAGAAAAAAGGACCATTTTAAACTAGTCTAATAAACGAAGGCATAAATATGAGTGAGACCAGAGAGTAAACCGAAGAAGGCCCATTTTAACTAGTTCAATATTTCTGTACAATTTTGTACTACCCAAATAAACGAAAGAAGGGCCATACCTAATGTTGCCATTTAAATATGGATGTTCTAACCATTTTTATGCCTTTTTGTAATATTGGTACCAAACAGAAAAAAATCTACACAAATAAACAAAGGAATAAATTTGTACCGCAGAAAGCGAAGAAAGACCATTTGAGGTTCCTATTGAATTTTATACCAACGAGAAATCTCATTTACAGGCCATGTTTTACTATTTAAGTAAACGAAGGGATAAATTTGAGAAAGCGAACATGGACTCAGAATTTTATATCATTTTGTAATACTCAAATTTGGATGGATTATTTAGTTTTGTACCAAGCAGGAAAAGGAATAAATTTGTACTGATCAGAAAATCGAAGACATTTAAATAATAATAAATTTATTGGGATGTCCTATTACCTTTTATACCAACGAGAACCATTTTTAACTGGCTTAGAATTTTATACCTTTTGGTAAAATTTGTACCAAACCGAAAAAAGCAAGGAAATACCATTTTATCTAACTCAGCATGTTATAACTTTTTGTGCTACACATTTGAATGGTCTACCCAATTTCTTGACCATGTTGTGCTTCTAAACCAACAAAGGAATAAATTTTTACAACCAGACTCAAAATTTTATATCATTTTGTGAAGAAATAAATTTGTGTGACCTATTCACTTTTGTAGCAAGCACAAAAATGAAAGAACTAACATTTTGTACTAACTCAAACAAACGAAGAATAAATGTGAGTGGCTTAAGCAAAGAAGGTCAATGGTAACTAGCCTTTTGTGCTATTAAAATAAACGAAGGGTTAAATTTAAGTGACCTATTGAAGAATGAATAAATTTTGTTTGCAATTAAAAAAGCGGAGAAGGTTTATTTTTAAATAGTTCAGTATTTATGTTTTTTCTGTACCAACCAGAGAAGAACCAAGAAAGACCATATTGTGCTATTCAAATAAACGAAGAAATAAATTTGTGTGACCTGTTCACTTTTATAGCAAGCAGAATAAGCCCCTTTTAGTTTTATACCAACCACGAAGGTCCATTATAACACAAATGACACAAAATATACAAAATGTAACACCACAACTAAATGAACCAATCGTTTATTTTAATCCTTCACAAAGGTATAAAATTCTGAGCTTTTCTTCTGATTGTTACAAAAATGAAATAGAACACCAAAATTTATTAGAGTAATACAAAATGGTATAAAAATGTCGAGCTTGTTATAATGGACCTTCGTGGTTGGTATAAAACTAAAAGGGGCTTTTTCTGCTTGCTACAAAGTGGCATTTCTCATTGGTACAAAATTGAATAGGTCATTCAAATTTATCTTTTCGTTTGTTTAAATAGTTAAAATGGCATATCTTTGCTTTTCTTCTGATCGGCACAAAAACAAAATAGACCACTGAAATTTGTTTCCTCTATTATTTGAATGGCACAAAAATGTATAAAATGCTGAGCTAATTACAATGCCCCTTCTTTGATTTTCTTCTGATTGGTACAAAAATAAAATTTCGTTTATTTGGGTAGTACTAAATTGTACAGAAATATTAAACTAGTTAAAATGGACCTTCTTCACTTTTCTCTGGTTCATACAAAGCTAAATACTCGATCCAAATTTGAGTAAAATGGTCCATGTTCGCTTTTTCAAATTTAGTCCTTCGTTTTGTTTAAATAATATAAGATGATATAAAATTCTCAGCTAGTTAATATGGTATATCTTTGCTTTCTTTTCTGTTAGTCCATCCAAATAAATTTTTGCGTTTATTTGAATAGCTCAAAAAGGTACAGAAATTCTGCGCTAATTAAAATTGTGTTTCTTTGATTTCTTTCTCATTAATACAAAAGTAAATAAGCCACTCAAATTTATTCCTTCTTCACATTTTTCTGCTTGGTACAAAATTGAATAGATCACACAAATTTACTAAATGAGGAAACGTCATCTCAATATGTGATTTCGTTTACGAGATTGACCTTTGACCTCGATTGTCAACACTTTTGGAACATATGGTCTTTGATGACCAATTACTAAATGTGGAAACACCATCTCAATATGTGGCTCCGTTTTCGAGATTGACCTTTGACCTCGATGGTCATTATTTTGGAACTTGTAGTACTTGGTGGCCGATTACTAAATGTGGAATAAGCACCTCAATATTTTGCTCAGTTTTCGAGTTATTAGGTTTTAAGTATGTTGACCTTTAACGTCGATTATCATTATTTTGGAACTTGTAGTAGTTGGTGGCCGATTACTAAATGTGGAAACAGCACCTCAATATATTGCTCAGTTTTCGAGTTATTAGGTTTTAAGTATTTTGACCTTTGACCTCGATGGTCGACACTTTTGGTGGATGTGGACTTTGGTGACCGATTACAAAATGTGGAAAGATCATCTCAATATGTGGCTCAGTTTTCGAGTTATTAGGTTTTAGGTATTTTGACCTTTGACCTCGATGGTCAACACTTTTGGGACATATGGTCTTTGATGACCTATTACTAAATATGGAAACACCATCTCAATCTGTGACTCCGTTTTCGAGTTATTGGGGTTTAAGTATTTTGACCTTTGACCTTGATGATCATTATTTTGGAGCTTGTAATAGTTGATGACCAATTACTAAATGTGGAAACAGCATCTCAATATGTGGATCCGTTTCCGAGTTATTAGGTTTTAAGTATTTTGACCTTTGACCTTGATGGCCACTAATTTTGAGACGTGTAGTACCTGAGGACGTCTTGTTAAATGTGAAAACAGTACCTCGATATGTTGTTTCGTTTTTGAGTTGTTAGATTTTAAGTATTTTGACCTTTGACCTCGATGGTCAGTACTTTTTTAACATGTACTAGTTGATGACCAATTACTAAATGTGGAAACAGCACCTCGATATGTTGTTTTGTTTTTGAGTTTGACCCTTGTTAACGATGGTCAGTAGTTTGGGGACATGCTTGTGTCATTTCTGCTATGTTAAATTAGGGGTTGGGAACGAAATCAGTGCTACGTTAAAATAGGGGTGGAGAATGTGTTCATAAATTTCTGCTTTGTTAAAATGTTCAAATAGGGGTTGAAAAAGTAATCCTTAAAATAGAACGAATCCACCCCTAAACGAATACATCCCTGCTATGTTACGTAGTCTTATGTATTAGCTGCTCTGCTATGTAATTTCAATTAGGGGTGGAAAAAATGGTCATCAAAGTGAATGAATGAATACGCCCTCTAAAATGACTATCTGTAGACCGTGGGTGTTCGATTGTAACCTGTGCTCATTGTTTGCTATTTCTGTTATGCTAAAATAAGGATTGGAATGAATACACTCCTGCTATGTTATGAGGCGTTTACACTTGGTCGATTTAGTCGCACGACTAAATCGACTAGCTGCATTGGCCACTAAATCGAAGCAACTAGGCCGAATCAGATCGATGGATGTGTTCAATTATTTCAACCACAGAAAATAGAACGTCTTTCAATTCAGTTGCCAGTCGATTAGTCGCTTTCGATCAACAAGCGATTAAGTTGAAGTCCCGTTTACACGGTCGATTAAGTTGAAAGTGACGTCAATTCAACTGAATCGAACGCAAATCGACTAAGTGTAAACGCCCCATTACATAGTCTTATAAGGGTTGAAAAATAAGCCATAGTTTTTTATTAGCTCTGCTATGTTACGTATTTTTATGTCATTTTTGTTATGTTAAAATAGGGGTTGAAAAAGTGCTCATAAAAGAGAACGAGTCTTATGTGTTATCTGCACTTCTATGTGTTCGTAATCTTATGTGTTATCTGCTATGTTCCAATAGGGGTTGAAAAAGTGATCATAAAAGGGAACGAGTTCACCCTTGCTATGTTACGTAGTCTCTGCTATGTGTTATCAGCTCTTCTATTTGTTCGTAATCTTATGTGTTATCTGCTATGTTAAAATACGGGTTAGAAAATATGCTCATAAAAGGGAACGAATTCACCCTTGCTATGTTACGTAGTCTCTGCTATGTGTTATCTGCTCTTCTATGTGTTCGTAATCTTATGTGTTATCTGCTATTTTCAAATAGGGATTGAAAAATAAGTCATGCTCTTTTACTACTTCTACTATGTTACATAGTCTTATGCTATGGGGTTGAAAAAGAATACACCTCTGCTATGTGTTACGTAGTCTTATGTATTCTCTGCTATGTTCAAATAGGGGTTGAAAAATGTGTTCATAAAAGGGAACGAATCCACCCCCTAATAAGTGCTGATAAAAGGGAACAAATACACCCCTAACATAGAGGTCGTAAAAGACCATGGGTGGACGGTGCGTGGGTCATAGCGTATCGTGAGACATTGGAAAATTGAGTCCTTGATCTAAGGAGACCTTAAAAAAGGCGATTTTTCTGCTACCGGGGGTCAGGTGCCGCCCATCTACTTCCGTTGCTTTCGTCAAAAAGAGTATTCTTGCTAATTATAGTGTGGCGTCTCGTTCGGTGTTAATGATTTATAATCATGGTTAATCATTTGATGCTAATATTACCGTAATTCGGTCAATCTGGGTTCGATGATAGCGAACCAGACAACCAGCTAAATAAATACATTTAGCATATATCATTAAATAATTTATTCTTAATTCTCATGACAATTAGATTAATAAACGGCTTTGGGTTTTGCATGGGCAGTGTGGCTACTATCTATCTTCCTATTTCAATCACAAAGTATTGTGTTTACAGTTTAAACTTAAGTTAATTTAATTGACTTTAGTTGAAGCTAAAGATCGTTTGGTTTTGTTAATAATGGCTTAATTTAGACATCTCAAGAGAAACTACTAACCTGGTTGCTGTTGAAGTACTTCAGTCTTGGTATGGAAGTGTCGAGATTACAATCACTATAAATATAGAGACTTGGATGTCAAATCGCGGGATCTTTCCGAAACGGGAGTTTAGTCGAGACTGCTCTCCTCGAGCTCTACATGCAGATCGAAAACTACCTTCCGTATTTCTTGCAATACTTTAAATTCCTATCGTTACAATTACCTCGTAGGTGACTAAATTGCCTTCCTTGTAGCAAGACTTCCTTATACCTGACTCTGAATTTTTACCAAGTGTTTTACATATTTCCTGGTTGTGAAGTCTATAGAGTAATGTGCGTATACACGGGAGTCTGGTTTTAAGCAATTCAAGAGATTCTTAAGTCAATGTCCTTATACACTTATACTATCTGACCTTCCAGTTATTAATGTATCCACCACACAGCCTGCCCTTTAGAAAATAAATCGGATGGTAATCCGGTTTATTTACAAAACATTACTACAATTATGGATGACCCTGTAACAAAAATAGTTAATCACAACATAATAAAATATACAAATGAAATACAAATGCAATGTGTATACGAAGACATAATAGTAAAGTTGATTATTGATCATGAATAAAGTTTTCAGTTCTTTATTAAAGTGTTTCTAGTTTTATGTCTTTTTTTATATGGAAAAGTTACCATTGAAAATATAATGATGTAGGTAAGCCATGAAGACTACCTAAAATGTGTGTCAGTAAGAACACAGAAAAAAAATCTAAACGAAGCATATTACTTTTTTTTTTAAAATCAGATGTCGGTCACAACTGTAAGCTTCATACGTTTGTATATTTAGTAAGTACTGGGAACTCATGTCGCGAGTAGATAACGATATATATGTATCAACTTTATTAAAACACCAAATAAAATTTATGGACTTCATCAGATTCACTCTTCACTGCTTACGTAACGATAACTCGATATACCGAATCACTAAGGATGTACACATCCGCAATTGAACACTTTGAGAAAAAAACAAAACACTGAATCAGCACTAACACAAAGTAGCAGTCGTAACACTGAAAGATTTCTTCTTACAGTTTGATGATAGGATGGCTTCCGGACGTTGTATCGGAAAGGATAATGAGGGGCGGTACTCCCTTGTTGAGTCCCCCTTGAATTCAATCACAAAATGAATGGATTTATTTAGTTTTGTATATAGTGAATTTCCATAAATTGGTCATAAAATAATTGATAAAACTCCGGGTAGATAGTCTGAATCCTATTGCGGTGTTAAAGTGTTAAAGAGGATAGTTAGGCATTTTGAGTGATTTATAGATGGGCATCACAATTACAAATTGGCTTCTTCTTCTGGAAGGATAAAATAAGGTTGTGCCATCGGCGTGAAAACAATTATCCAAGACTAAGATGGTGAGTTTATATTATCGGGTAATAAATGCCATTAGTGTTCCTTTATTATTTCTGGAGAGTCACTGGTTCGATAATTTTTAAATGTTTTCACTAGTCATAAATTGAGTATTTACATTGTTCTTTAAAGTTGCACCTTTGCATTGTTCAAAGTATTTCTGCAACTACGATTTTCGTCTGTATGGCACTGGCAACCCTACACAGGATCGAGAGTTGCTTTTGACGTGAACAGTGATGGTGAATTGTTGTGATTTGTATTATTTACAAACAGTGTTCGTGCAATAGTGTGGTGTAATTTAAAAGTGTAATAGTGTTCATCATCGTTAAAATATAGTGTTCAAAACGAAGAACAAAACGGTAATGTAGATAAATATTAGTTTGGAACACAGAGGACGTTGGCTTGTTAACAACTCTGCGTAGATATGCGGCGTTGAATTCCGAATTCCAAGATGGCGTTGAATTCCGTATATGCAACTTAGTTTATTAATCACTGTAGAATACGCACTTTAAATACACTTATTTGATTTAATTTCTTAGTATGTTTAATAATAAATATGATAGTAGTTCATTTGTAGAAATAAAACTAGTTGAAAATCATTGACACAAACACAGAATGTCCACACACACTAACAGTATTAGTAGCATATCTTGAAATGTCATAAACAAAACCATGATAATTAGCTTCAACTTTTAATAATTTAAAATACCATTAGGAAAACAACAATCAGTAAACTCAGTAAATTCAATAATAACAATCAGTAAATTTATTAAATATGCGCTCTAAATCTATTAAATATATGAACAATATCGTACAAATCTAAAGTATAAAATACACCGTGCATTATATAATTTACCCTTGCACTAGAAAGTTAAATGTCGATTATAGTATATTTACAAAAGACGTTAACTGGTTTAATTAACATTATTAGTCATACAATAAATACTAAAAATTACTTTCTTTTTCATAAAAATATTTTTAAATGGATCTTTACGACCTAATTTCATTTAGACTATACGTAAATCGTGACATATTTGTTCGCATGTATTGGTATCGTCGAGAAAATGTTTAGTACTATTGGTGCGAGCTTCAAATGAATATTTTTCGCGCTTGACGGATTTTGGTACGCATTCGCGTTTCTTCCTTGCACTATCTTGGTGTATGCCAATGATGTTCGCATTCGTTACTGAGGAACTTGCCACTTGTGTATTTGAATTAATTTTGGAAACAGTCTATGTACTTTTGTGAACTTTTTGGCCATTATTTGATATCGTTATTGCAGACAGTTCATAATCAGGTGTTTCAGCTGTAACTTGCTGATTATTACTGAGCTTGTTTTTCTCACGTTTCTTGCATGCCTTGGAAATAATATAAATAGACGTAATCAGAAGAATAAAAAGTAACGTAGTTATACAACTAATCACTGATGTTTCGAAGTTGTTCATGATATTTAAAAAAAATAAATAAATCGCGTCTTAATATCTTCGCTTTGTACGTAAATATGTAAATAAATTTACAATGCCATAAAAACGTTTTAGCAACTATTTTATGATAACATCGTATAAAATTCAAGTGTATCCTGGATATTACAAGCTCTGCTCATAAATGATCAAGATATATATGAATTCTTAAACACTTATGGTAGTCTTTGACTGCCGTGCGTAAAGTTTCAATATAGTATATAGATCGTAATTCCATCATAATAAGCGGCTTCCAACACGTAAGTCTGCAATGGAATGACCCTATTAATGGATATGTACTTGGGATTTGATATGACATCTGTAATAAAGGTCTCACCTATATCAGGTTGTCTATTGAATTCTAAATATATATTTTATTAAGGCTGGTTCCAAGGCCAAACTGAGATTTGAAGGGAAGAAAAATTATTTACAACTTTTTCACTTTTAATCTCAGAATGCAGAGGACATTGCATTTCTTCTAATTATTCATCTTCTATCTCTTTTGAAAAAAAAAATAGATCGGGTTTTAAGTCGACCTGTTTTAATACTGTTATATTATACAGCCGCAGTAAACTCGGCTGTTCAAAGTCTGCCTTATGTAAATACCTCTTAACCAATAAGTATATCATTGTGGAAGGCCTCTCTAACCGTATTCGGATAATCAGTAATTTCGATAATTAAGTTATATGGTTACAAGGTTGTTAGTATAGGGCGTACATATATGAACTCTAATAGGCGTACTAATTATATATTAAAGCCATGTTTTTTAACTATCTTGTACGTCAGGCGCTTGTGTAGTTTGTACTAGAGCAATTTGCTTAGAAAGTTTACGTATTTGATACCCTGTGAATATCACTAAAAGTGTTAATATCAGTAGTATAGACACTAGTATCACTAGTGCAATAACAGATGGTTTATGGGAAGAAATCATATGATATACGTTGCTATCCTTAAGATTCAAAACATCTGGTTGAGATACGTATTTATCCAATTCCTGGGTTAAATTATCTGGCATTGATTCTTGTAATATCGTAAAGTTAACGGTGAGTAACTTATAATTAATATTAAGCGTCTTTCTTGATTTAATAAAACTGAATCCGTAATGATAGTCGTAAAGTCTTGATAAGCAATGAAATGTGAACGATTCATAGCGGGAGTAATCTTAGTTTTGCGTAATTTATTTTTCTCACCCTTTGATAAAATAGTTCCTATTTGGAGTGAACTATATAATAAACCTGACTCAGTATATTCATAAATAAATTCATTTTTCGTTAAAGATATCAACATTTCACAGCTATTAGTAATTTTGTTAGATATTATGTCTGATTAACATCGGGATAATTTATAGTCATTTTGCTTAGTATTATCACATAGAAATAGCATTGATTTTCTTTGACATTTGGAATCCACTAGTTCGTAAATTGTGTCATTAAACCTAAACACTTGTTGTGGAATAGTATATATAAGAATTTCGTTATTTGAAAGAAATCCTAAATTTGAAATAAAATATAACTTCTGCAAATTTTTAACAGAATTGGAATTTTCAAAATTACAGCCAACAAATCAAACTTTGCATTATATTGAATTATATGCGCTTCGGTAGTTGTAAATAGTAACCCAAGATCATGTTTAAATGCTGATTCTTTTAGCTGATCAGTTTCTTGAATTAATTTTTCGGCGTCTCCTATTGATAAAATGTGATTGTTGATTTCGTTTCTGAATAGTGCGTGTAGCATTGTAAGTTATGAACACTATGTACTATATCCATTGACATTGATATTAGTTGAGCTTTCATTTTACACATGTCTAGCGTTAATTTGTTCTTAAGTGTATGTAAAGCCGAAGAAACTTTCATAACAATACCCTTTGTTATTTGAATTTGTTGATTAAATTTTAAAAATATTTCGTGTGATAGGTTAATTAAATGTCTCTGATTACTGGCTAAGTGATCAAGTACACCATTAATTTTATGAATTTCATAAGAATTATAAGCTGACCACGCAATTCCTCCTAGTGAAAATATAGCTGAAAGTATATTTCTCTTTGTTCGTGCCGGACAATGATTATTCTCTGCACTTATTATTAAATGGCAGGGAATTGACGCTTCTATTTCCCTTCTTAGTTGTCTATCCTGTTCGTATAGTCGTGAAGTTGCGTAATGGTCCGCATGGACTTCACATGCATTTGAATGAAGACTAGAATGAAAGTAATCAAAATGTATTACCATTGGTTGGTACAAGTATTCATTAGCCATTGCCACTAGTCCACGTTCCGACATCGAAATTCCTAGTTCTTCGAATATAAGATGAGGAACTTGTATGTCATCCTCGCCGTGTATTGCTGGGATCGAAATTAGCATAATAATGTAGATCAATCGTGCTATACTCTGAAACGAAATATAGGTCTATATCAGTGTACGAAGCTCGTATTCGTACGTTAATTTGCTAATCTTATCTATTGTAGTATACTATCTTATCTATTTAGTAATACTTGAGTATCTAATAATTAATCCAGTTATGAGGGTTTTTTTCATCTTTGAAATTTTACGTACTTTTGTACGGTCGCCAGCAATTATTTCAGATCCAATGCCATAAGTAGCCTACATTTGGTTGGCGAAATCTAAGTCAACAGCCTCAAACAGCGGATAGAAATAATTGTAAAATTTCAAGCTTAGATTTTTTTAATTAATTAGTATTGGGCATTACTTTGATTCGTCGGACGTCGATGCAGTCGGTTTTTCCCTTCTTTTGACCATCCACAAGACTTCAACAACGTTGGGATTCTTAAATGACAAAACTCTCGCCTTCTGATTGCACTTGTGCGCAAAAACGTCGGGTTGATTGAACTTTCTCTGCACGTCTAGTATTCTTACTATACTCCCAACTTTTATATGGTCATGTTGATCTTTCCCATGTTTACCTTTACGTTTTTCACAATCTTTCAATAATTGTCCCTTCACAAGATCTCTGATTATTTTCATGTGCTCAATACGGCTTTCGTTTTCAAGACATTCAATTCGAGTGTGAAATTCAATATCCTGTGCTTGTTTAGGTTGGTATCCATGAAGAAGTTCAAAAGCTGAATACTTTGTTCGTGAATGTTTCGAACAATTTATAGCCATGGCGATGGTTGGAAGGATTTTAGTCTAATCGCCTTCATCGTCCAAATAACATCGCATTATATCCTGAGCAGTTTTAGCAAATTTTTCTGCTAAACTTTGGCTTTCGCTGTATGCTGTCTGGCCAAATACCAATTTGAACCCTAAACGATTTGACAACTCTTCTAGAATTTTACTTTCATGGCCACGAAGGCGATCTAGATTAATCGTATCCGATATGCAGTATTTTAAAATTACATGCTGGTAAAGTTACCCGTAATATCTTTAATAGGTATAAGAATAAGGAACCTCGTTGCAACATCTACTACAACTAACACATGGCGAAATGTATGGTCCGTCTTTAGTGGTCCGAACTCATCTAGATGTATATGACTAAAAAGGTTTCTAGATACTCTAACGCCTGGAATTAACTTAGGTTTTCTATGTACCTTCTTATTTAATGCACATTCCTCACAGTTTCCAATCATTTTAGCTAATATTTTTCGCATCTTGGGAAAATATATTTTTGCAACAACTCTTGGATAGATCTTGGTTAATGAAAAGTGCGCGCCAGATTCAGAGTTTACATGGTAGTATTGAAAAACTTTTGGATATAGTTTCTCTGGTATGCATGTTAACAATTTCGTGATATTTGTATACTTCGCTTGCCTATGCAAAATTCCATTTTCAAGTTTATATGCTAAGCACTCCCTTGTAATTTCAACTTCTTCCGGATTGTCTTAATGGTCCTCATTCTTTTTATATATGGGTCCACACCATGGGTCTTCCTTTTGCAATGTTGCCAAATCTAATTCCGGTTCCTATGAAAATAAACACATGTCATAATCGTCATCTTTCCCTACATTAAAATCTCCCTTGTGGGGTTTTGTTCTTGTTTCCCTGGATAGGTAATCACTTTCATTCTGATGACTTTTTACAAGAATAGAGGTAAACTCATATTCTGAAATATACATATTCCACCTGGCTAGTTTCGCTGTTAAATTTTTCGCTTGCTTAATGAAAAATAGCGCCCTGCTATCCAGTTTTACATAAAAATGTCTACCCAAAAGATGATAACGAAAAGCTTTGAGACAAGAGATGAGACTAAGCGCTTCAATTTCCAAAATGGTAAGATTACGTTCTGCTTTTGTTAATGTAATTGAAAAATATGACAATACACTAAGCTCCTTCAATGTCTCATCTTCTGCAATATAGAGAATTCCTCCTATTCCGGACATTGAACCGTCAATCACTAATAACAATCGCTTTTCAGGGTTGTATGGTGCTAGTGTTGGTGCATTCGCTATTGCCCTTTTCAGGGTCTCAAAAGCTAGTTGTCTCTCATCATTCCAATAAAATTTCGCTCCTCTCTTAAGCAATGGCTGGAAAGGTTGCACGATTTTCGCGTAATCTTTTACATATTTTCTACAATAACTAGTCAATCCTAGCCATGAGCGTAACTTTTTAATGGTGTTTGGAGGTGCACATTGTTCCACTGATTTCTTAATTCTGTCACAAATAGCGTAACCATGCTGGTCAATTTTATAGCCTAACGCTACTAGGCTTCTTTGCAAGAAGGCACACTTGTCTAAAGATAACCGAATTCTAATGCGCTGTAAACGCTGGAAAATTTCACGTAGAACTTCTACCATTCTTTGTTAATCGTCAGTGTAGGCCAATATTTCGTCCATATAGTGAGTCATTACGTCTTCTGACATACCCTGGAAGGTTATAAACATCAATATAGCATATATTTGAGGACTGAGTCGATAGCCCTGTGGTATCTTGCGATACTGAAATGATCCTAAGTGTGGAATGTGGAATGCTGTACATGGTCTAGACTCTTTAGCAAGAGGCACGTGGAAATATGCAGATTTTACATCACACTGTGTATAGAATTTATGACCGGATGCTTTCGCTACTATTTGAGGAATAGGTTGCAGATTTATAGATGAAAAGTTAACGCGTTCATTCAATCGGCGAAGGTCCGTAACTAGTCGCCATTGATTACTGTCCTTCTTCAAAAATAACGTCGGAGAGTTGTATAAACTCTGGGAAGGTTCCAGTACTCCCTGTCTTAATAATTGTTCAATCTGTCCAGTTACTTGTTGTTTCGCACCCTCCGGAATAGCGTATTGACGTATATAAAAAGGTTCGTCTGACTGCAATGGCATTTTGTGTTCATAGTTCGGTATGGTCCCAATTCTGTCTGGATTCCAATTAAAAACATTGTCATATTCATAACAAAGATCCAAAATTTGTTTTCTAATCTCCTTTTTGGCTACACTTCCAATTTTAATTCTTTTTGGGTCAAATAATTTCCTGTCTTCTTCCAAATATTCCTTCGAGGGGTCTTCTTCTTCTTCTTTCTTCTCCTGTAGTAGGTGAATGGATTGCACAGCTCCAATCCTGAAATTTTTCTTAAATTTTACACCCTCAGGGGTTGGTTCCACAATTTCCACACATGGATGCTTCCTAGACACTAAACACACTGGTGTCTCTATACCCTTCTCTTTCATGACGTCATCTTCGGGTTCCAACAAGAGATTATGATTTTCCCTGGTGTACATTGGTTTCAGTGGAATTAAAATCTTCGACCTTGGTGGGATCCAAATTCTTCTAGGTGTTAGTAGCTGTGGCTCCAACTTCATGTTTAAATGTTCTCCTACCGTTGTAGACATTAAATGTAGCGTTCGTTCTTGTTGTTGTGCTAATTTTATGGACTTCCTAGGTTGTACCATTAATTGTACTATTTTATCTTGAAAATTTATATTCGCATTTGCCGCCATTACAAAATCTACACCCAACAACATGTCAAAACCGACTCCTTCAACTACTCGAAAACAGTGATAAAACTCATTTGAACCAATTTTATATTTTAAATTCACAGCATTAGATAAATTAAGAACTGTATCTCCAATTCCTTTAATTTGAGTTTCCAAAGGCCTTAATACCACGTTCTTCAGCAAAATTTTCTTATCAACTAAAGATAATGTTGACGCACTGTCTAAAATACTATTAGTATTTAAGGTATCAATATGAACTTGTAATCTAACTATATTGCCTGTGATATATATAGGTACTTGAATTTGTTTTTGTTTGTTTAATTTATATCTATTTGTCGCCATTCTATTTTTATCTTTGTTTTGTTGTACTAATCCTATCTTATTTACTTGGTTGTCTGCTTCTGGTATTGTCTCTGAACATGTAGAAACCTGTGTTCGTTTCCCATTAGTGTGGCGGTTAACATATTGTCCACCTGGAAGATTACCGCCTCGACATCCAGTATTATTTAGTTTAAATTTGGCTGTAAACAGTTCTCCGCCACATTATTAGGCATAAAACGTTTTGAACATACTTGCCCTACATTCGGAACAAAGTTAGGAGCACTGGGGTTAAGTAAGCCTGCTGTTGTTGTAACGCCAGTAACGCCTGTAATAAAAATTTGGTATGCGCTGCGTCTGTTGTTGTGATTGTCCTGTACCATATGCTTGCCTACCATTAAAATTATTTGGTCTTCTGTTCCAGTTAGATGATTGTCTTCCATTCCAGTTCCCATTGTAATTTCCTCTTCCGTTAAAATTTCTCATAGCATTATTGCGTCCACCGAAATTTCCTCTTCCTCTCGGGGTCGAATTCTGAAATTGTTGTTGGCCATCGAATCTACTAGCATTATCACCACGACCTCTGAAATTTCCACCTCTTCCTCGAAAAGTACTTCTTTGCTGTTGTCCCCTCGCACTGAATGCTGGTTGGTTACCTTGATGAACTTGACGGGAGGTGTCCTCTTTCGGCACCTGAGTATCATGTGACATACTCAACGTAAGTTGTTCTAGCTTCTTGGATAGATCACGAAGTTCATCAGTCTTATTCCTTTTCTTAGGGGTGTCCTCTTTCCCTGGCTTCGTCGTAGGTCTGGTCATGGACTTTTCTCTTCCTGTCTGTTTCTTCTGTTTCTTCATTTTAAGCTTCCACCTCCTTTCAATCTCAGATGTCTCTGACTCAGAATCCGTAGTGGAATTGAATGTAGTTTCGTTTCTATCAGTACTGTCATCATCCTCAGAGCTGTCCTCTGACGAACTTGATGTTGACGAATCTCTCATTATCTTCTTTCTATTGTTTTTCTTGCTATTCTTCGCAGTTGCCCTCTTCATCTCCGCCATCTTCACCTTCACAAGCGCGTTCTCTATGTCTGTAACCGCATCAATAAGTTGTTCTGGGGACCTAAACTTCTTATTCCCTAACTTTTCTACTATTTTGGCCCTTAAACCACATTGCTAACATTGACACTGCCTTTTTGGGGAGATATATGCCTGGCATATTTATCTATTAACGCTAATTTATCATATAAGTAAAACTTCGCACTTTCGTGTTTCCCCTGTGTCCTATTAGTAATTTTGATAATCGGATCCGCACTCGTCTTAGGATCAAGAAAAAACTTTAAAATTTCTCTCTTAAAGTCCTTATACGGTAGTGCATTTAAATTATTGCGCTTAATTAGATTCTATACCCAACCTTGCGTTTTACCTACAAAACAGGCAGGTAACATGTGTTTAGC
This sequence comes from Thermobia domestica, assembly GCF_964235325.1. Taxonomy (NCBI): domain Eukaryota; kingdom Metazoa; phylum Arthropoda; class Insecta; order Zygentoma; family Lepismatidae; genus Thermobia; species Thermobia domestica. The sequence continues at coordinate 168,835,255 of NC_137464.1, read as the reverse complement.
CTTGCGTTCCGAATAATCGTTTTCCCTTATAAAATCCTTGAATATTACGAAAAACTTTTCAATACAATCGTGTTTTATGTTAAATTTAGGTGTATTATTTGTATGTACATGAATTACCGTCGTCCTATTCTCCCTCCTTGGACTATGATCTCTTCGACGCTGCTGGTTTTCTTCTGATCCATCATTCTCGCCATCATTTTGTGCTCCTTGGTCCTGTCGTATATCTTCATTCTGCGGGTCATCCTGTCGTCTGTTTTCATTCTGCGGGTCATCCTGTCGTCTGTTTTCATTTTGCGGGTCACGCTGTCGTCTGTTTTCATTTTCCGGGTTACGTTGTGGCCTACTGCGCCGCCACTCAAAATCTCTCTCTGGACTCTCTTGGTCAGATGACGAACGTCACTGGTCGCTACTAACGGACGGGAGACGTCTACATCTCATCTGATCGTCGGTATCGTCTGTACTAAGAAAACTCATCTCTCCTCGTTGCACTCTGAATCTTAAATTATAGGCGCTTCTATCAGAAGTTTGTGACCTCACGTGTTGTTGTTGACGCTGCTGTCGAATTAAGACCGGTGTTGCACGTCGCCCAATTTCATCCAATAAATTACCTAATTCGTCCCCTAATTGTCTTAAATTCAGGCTGCTCATAGATTATAACTAATAGAATTTTTTTATTGTACTGTGTAAATAATTTTGGCCTAGCTATACTTTAACTCTTAATTACGCAAACATTTCTAAAATACATATATCATTATTCTTTTCTCTCCATTTTTTTCAAATAAGAGCAATGTAACAAACGGACGTTAACATTATGCAGTATTCGAACTGCAAGGTCATTTCATTTCCTGTTAACAAGCTGAACTACACCAAAAATGCTGACTTATAAATATGTCGCAAAAACTAACCCGAGTAAAACATTGTGCTTTCATGTAAAATAATAATGATGAATGTCGCGTACCTTAGCATTATAGTTATATTCTATCCGTCAATAACATTGTTTATAATTAGAAAAAAAATAGAAAGTAGCTTTTGCCCAAACTAAATTGTATGATAATCCAGTTTTAACTTCTGTAATTACTTTTTTTTCGTACTACAAAATTCCTTTAAAACTTATACTGGCCATTATGCGTCTCTGACAGGGAATCGATCCCCGTTCTCTCTTAACAAGCAGGTTTACTACCCACTATACTGTAATTAAACACATTCTGCCACCTTCAAAGAAAAGAACCTCACTGGCCATCATGATCCTAAACCCGTTTAAAAAATAACACTCACTGGCCACTGTGCGGTGTCTGGTTCATTGTTAATGATTTATAACCATGGTTAATCATTTGATGCTAATATTACCGTAATTCGGTCAATCTGGGTTCGATGATAGCGAACCAGACAACCAGCTAAATAAATACACTTAACATATATCATTAAATAATTTATTCTTAATTCTCATGGCAATTAGATTAATAAACGGCTTAGGGCTTTGCATGGGCAGTGTGGCTACTATCTATCTTCCTATTTCATTCATAAAGTATTATGTTTACAGTTTAAACTTAAATTAATTTAATTGACTTTAGTTGAAGCTAAAGATCGTTCGGTTTTGTTAATAATTGCTTAATTTAGGCATCTCAAGAGAAACTACTAACCTGGTTGCTGTTGAAGTACTTCAGTCTTGGTATGGAAGTGTCGAGATTACAATCACTATAAATATAGAGACTTGGATGTCAAATCGCGGGATCTTTCCGAAACGGGAGTTTAGTCGAGACTGCTCTCCTCGAGCTCTACATGCAGATCGAAAACTACCTTCCGTATTTCTTGCAATACTTTAAATTCCTATCGTTACAATTACCTCGTAGGTGACTAAATTGTCTTCCTTGTAGCAAGACTTCCTTATACCTGACTCTGAATTTTTACCAAGTGCTTTACATATTTCCTGGTTGCGAAGTCTATAGAGTAATGTGCGTATACACGGGAGTCTGGTTTTAAGCAATTCAAGAGATTCTTAAGTCAATGTCCTTATACACTTATACTATCTGACCTGCCAATTATTAATGTATCCACCACAATAGTATTATGGCTTGGTCGATAATGAGTAACTAACTTATACTGTCTTATATTCTGTATAGATTATTAATATTATTGTTATTATTTCACTGCTCTGCATGCATTCTGATGTTTTCAAACGAATTACATTTTCTGAAATGGACGTTTACACTGATTTCAAATATGTAATCACTTTATTTCTATCACGTCAGTTTCTTGAGAATTTAACATACTCAGAAATCAAGGTTTAGTGGAAAAACTACTTATGTCCATGGGAAAAACTAGTAGAAAACATGAATATATTCTAGTAATTGCTAGAAGGTTAACATTAATTTTGCTATTTGTAAGTCCTACGATGTCTGGACTTTCATCCCGGACAATTTTCTCTTGGTATAGGGAAAGAAAACATGACACTATTTCTTTTTTGTTGAACATGGATCAATAGTTTAGTGCTGTGACATACCAGGACTTATAAAATGGGTTGGTGTGACTTAGAATGCTTCTGATCGGAGACATTTTATCGATTCATCGAAATCAAGTTGAAAGGTTTCCTATTTAACAACGGCAATATCGTTGGGTCTATTCCTGTTGCATATTCTACTCATATGAAAGAGACATATGAAAATGTTACGTGTTTGCTACATTCAGTGAATTACAAACAACACCAATGGTTTTCGTGCGGCAAATTTAAAGTTATAGGCCTCCTGCTGGGACGTCAATCAGGATACACTAAACATCCTTGTTATTTCTGCGAAAGCGACAGTCGTGCAAAAGGTGAGTATTAGGTTAGGAAAGAATGGTCATCCCGAAATGCTGTCACCTGGGGTGAAGAATTGAACGTTCAAAAATTGTACTCCCTCCCCTACATATAAAGTTAGGCATCATCACACAGTTCGTGCTCTAAATAAGGTCTTAAGTGTTCGCAGTACATATGCAAGGCATTTAGTACTATGAGTTTCGGAAAACTCACAGCTGTATATTTATTGGTCCATAGATAAGAAAACTTATCAAAGATCCACGTTTTCAGAATCCTATGACCCAAATGGACAATAAAACATGACAAAGCCTCAGCAATTGTGAAGAACTTCGTGGGTAATACAAGACGCTGTGATTACGAACTTATTGTAGAAAAGTTGCTGCAAGATCTTAGAAATCTTAGGTGTAATATGAGTGTCTAACTACAATTTTGTATGCACATTTCGAAAATTTCCCACATAATATGTTTATAGTGAAGAACACGGAGAACGCTTTTACCAGAACTTACAGGATATTGAAAAATGTATGAAGGTGGTTGGACCATTAATATGATGGTCAACTATCGTTTGCTGCTGAAAAGGGAGAACACAGGCGTTGTAACTCCTCGAAAATTGACCAAACGAAGGAAATTGTTTCGAAGTAGTAGGCTTTTGTATGATTAAGTGTACATATTTGAGTAAATTTTGGAATTTGTTTGAATCTCTGTGTGTTTAGTTACTGTTGTCATTCTGAAACCACTGTATGTACATGAAAAATATATATTATGTATTCTGTATTATAATGTATTTTGTATGTGTTGATATAAACATACCTTCCCATTTCCAGGGAAACGTGACGTGATGGGGGGAAATTGATGTTATATTCGTAATCAGTGGTCTAAAATTATAAGAAAACGCCACTCAAACCAAAATCATCGGAACATTTTTTTTCATATTGCAGAGCGATATTTCAATTTTTGTTACTATTACTGATGATTTGAGAATACAATGCTGCAACTAAAATTGCAAAACGGTGAAAGACAACCGCGAATGATGTAGGCGTGAAGTATGTAGGGTTTAAAATTGTGGGCGCTTGTTAAAAAAGTTGAAACCATTGCCCTGGAGGATCCCAACACTTTACTTAAGAAAATACAGCGTCTTGTATCATTTCCTACTTTATAACAATACAACGAATAATCTATAAGAACATTGTACTTCTACCGAACAGTACTAAATGGTCACCGAAGGCTAACATGAAATGGCGCCTCCACACAACTAGATTCGCTTCTTCTTTAGTTAACTAAACATTAACCATAATACCGAAGTACCATTATAGAAAAATGAGACTGTAGAAAAATTGAACCTTTCCTCTAACAGTTACAAGAATAACAGAACCTGGACATAATAATAATAATAATAATAATAATAATAATAATAATAATAATAATAATAATAATAATAATAGTAATAATAATAATAGACCACGATCGCTCCTCCGACTAAGTTACTGCGCACGATAGCTCTCGAAGGAAAGCAAATTCTTATTTATTTATTTATTTATTTATTGCAAACTATGGGTAGAGTAATTATTTATTATATAGGAAAATTAGGCCCAAATTGGTCAAAGTGCGGAAAAATAGTATAACAAGCTGAAAATTGGTGGATGTGTTCTTTGGATACCACTGATTAACATACTCAAAATCCCAAAACATCCCACCTGGGCAACATGCCGCCATCTTTTAAAATGGCCGCCATTGAATTTTTTTTTACTTAGGTTCCTTTTGAAGGCCATAACATCGGACACAAGAGAGATATTGATGTGCGGTTTGCGCGAGGTTATCGCAGACACTCCAGACTATTCACTGAAAACAACATTTAAACTCTTAATTGGAAATCTATGTAAACAAAGTATATAAAAATTACAACTGCGAAAATGTTTCGATACATATTTTCAATACAACTCGATTTTCGCTCTTTTCCGTCCATTTTATCAAAAAAAGTAATGAAGCAAATGTTGTAGAGCACACAAAAATACACAAGAATATATCCTAGTTTTGTCCAAAAACTCAAGTCTGAATGGTTTAATAGAGCGCGCAGTAAATGGAGTGTCACTTGCTTAGCCTTAGTTGCTGCACAAGAATGTAACAAAACAACTTCCAGATGGGCAATACTTCCAAATATTTTACTTCGAGCATTTTCTTTTGAAGGAACCTACGGATTTAGAGCATCCACGTCGCTTGCTTGCGGTCGATATCAGGTTCGGCATTTCGTTATCGATCAGGTCTTCATGTTCTTCTTCATAAATCATTGAATCTGCAGTATCCTCTTGATTTGTACATCCCTCAATTGCACAGTTGCTGCAAAATGGTGAGCATCGAAGTCCATCTTTCCGACAACCACAATATTTTTCACACACTACGTGGCAATTGCAGCTTACAAGGTTCATCAGCATATCTGGAGCTGGAGGTTGAGTGCTAGGGACAGGTATTAACTCACCATTACTGTTTTTCTTCCAGCCCCATTCGACTGGAGGAAGGGACACGCGGCACGCCATTCCTGAACCTGATGATACACTCTTAAGCAATGTTGCTTCGCTGCTGCTGATGTTGGAGGAAGGGTTGCTAAATCGAATGTTGCATCTATTTCTGTTTAGCAACAGTCCTGACGTAGCACTTATATGGAGTTTTGTTAAGCCCATCGGAAATTTTTCCACCGTACATAGCGACAAGAAATTCTTCACCAGCCGTCACGATCTCATCAACTGCTGCATTCTCCTTATTAAAAATGTCCACTTTCTTGTGAAGGTTTGGAGATACTTCCAGTGTCTTAAAGGCGAGTATTTTTCCTCTTTTGAAAGGTGCCGATGTGGTGTCACAGCCAGATATTGCCTGAAGGAAAAGCATATGATTATACATGTTACCCAGGGCCAGCTGCAATTTCGTAGATTCGAACAATTTTGGGGAGTGCGACTTCGAGCCCGGTGTAAGCAACCGAATGTTATTATTTGTTGGTGCAAGTGCCATAAGAAGTACTAGCAAATCGGTGTCTGTGCCCACAATGACGGTTTTCCTCACTTTTCCCCAGTTCGATAGCAGTAACTACTATGAGACGGTCAGCATCACCCGAAGCGTTGATCACAGTAATTCCATTTTCTTTTAATTGTGATCGTAGAAGCGCTATGAAGCTTGCCTTGTTCGCCTCATTTCCTAAAAATTGATGCTGTGAAGTACTTGCTTCAGTTTGCAGCTCTACCAGCACTTCTGAAGACGAAAGTTGTGATCTTCGTCGCATGCGCTCTCTGGCTTTTGTTGTACATTCCGTATAACCATCAAAAACTATCGTAACCTGTCCTTTATACTTTGCTTGTCCTTTATAAACATAGCTCTGACATACATCACTGAAAGTCCCTGGTCTTGCCCAGTGAACTCGATGCAGTAAATCTCCTCCGTCTAGAACAAAACTTGAAGTTTCAGGAAAGGTTTCAGATGGGGGGCATATTTTCTCCATAACACCTCTTAAAGTTGACTTTGTGCCTTTTCTAAGCATAGTTGCGTCGAAGAGTGCTGGTGGCATCGATGCCAGTTCGTAGTTCATACAACCTTCCAGTTCCTCTTCACTTCGAACAACGCATGCCATTCGATGGAACAGCTGGTTAGGATTCACATCCCGAACAACCATGGCATTCCTCATTGCTGCAAGACTGACTACCTTGTCCTTCCGTTGAAGTTTGATGTCCGCAAAAGATTTTCCATCAAGCTTCTTTGAGGTCTTAATTCCCTGCTCGTAAGCTGAATCACAGTTCACTGTTTCGTCTGCTATAACACCACTGTGCACAGAAACTAGAAGATCGGGAGGTTTCTCAAAAGGGGAATGCGTTCGTAAAAACATTGCGAATATTTCTATGTGCCTTAAGTCCCTTTTTTGGCAGGCTTGTCCAAGTCCTACATGCTGTTGTCTTATTGCGATAGCTACACCTGCGAAATCTTCCAAAGCATCCAGTACTTTCATTGATGCCGACATAGAATGTATCCAGCGTGCGAGAACAGAGTCGGATATATCACGACCACGAGTTAAACCTCCGGTCGTCTTTATATTCTTCATCAAAACCTGCTCAATGGTCAAGTCTGACCAAACTCCGCTCCAGAATTTCGATTTCCGTCGTACAGTGAAAAATCCCTTCTTCACGAATTCTTCATAGTCGGAAGATGACAAATATGATTTCAGCTTTGTCATCTGCTGCAAATACATGTGAGCAGATTTCGCATAATTAATATGGCCACCGACGCTGAATAAGTGCAGTGCCCAATCCCCTGTGCGTTCTGCTCTAACAAAATTACGCATGATTTCTACCTGCTCAAAGTACTCGACCCATAGTTTGCCTGTCCTGCTTTTCAGAGCTTCTACTTCTAAAGCTGTTTTAATCGATGAAATAAACTTTCTCACTGCATCGGTGCGTAGAACATCATCTACTTTCTTCTTCCCCTGGAATAAAAGTTCATAATCTTCTTTAACTTCTTTCAGTCTTTCTTCACACAGCACTTCATCGTTAATGATTTTGTTCACAAGCAATAAGCAGAGAGCATTTTGAGTTAAGAAGTGAGCTCGTAGTGCTCTAGCGTAAGAATGTCCTGTCAACATATGTACTACAGAGTGTTTCGCAAATAGTTGCTGCCAAAGCTCTTGTAAGCCACTGCCTTCCATAATTTTTCCAACGGCACCCACGAACGACATTAACAAATGGAATCCTCCAAGACGTACAATCACTTTTGAGAGCGGGCTGTCAACATTTGCTGCTAAAACGATGTCCATAGCTTTAACGTAAACTGGCTGGTCAAATGTTACGATACATGATGACTGATTTTGTTTCTTCCACTGCTCCGATGCAAACTCCAAACAGGAGTATATAGTAGACATGTTACTGGGTTCGAGGTTCACTATTGGAAGTGGTAGTACATCAGATATTTCCACACACTCCTCGGATTGCATTATTGTTTCCATGAATCCGCTCCATCCTACAAAATTTGACACTTTACAACTTGGTCCAGACATCCATAACAAATCGATATTTCTTGCGAATTCAGCATTCTGTGGCTTAATGTTAAGTATGCTAACATCCTGCATAGAAAAATGCTTCAGTCCACTTTTGTAGTGCTTATTATACGTCCTGATCTTTGTGTAACCAAACCTCCCGATATTGTTGGAAGAAGGCACTGACGCTGGACGAAGAACCTCATTTTCAACTTTCACGAAAGAAGCTGGCGTTGCACAGACGATTCCACCCATTACATGAAAATTACCATATCCGTCAACACTGCTAACGTTGTGATCTATGTTATCGAACACATACTGAACGAAAGCTCTGTCGTCTATTAATGTTCCGTTACTGAAGATTCATACTTAATCGCTTCACTGTAAGATGAACACAATCCCATGGCATGGAAAAGGTCGATAATTGAGCGGCACCGAAACCTTCTATGCAAATAAACTGATACACCCAATTGAATTGGTGACACGAATGATCTTGGCCGTACTACTGATATAATTGCATGGGCTGTGGTCAGTGTTGTTTGTGATTTGCAGTAATGTTTCTTCTTTGTTACTGTTTCCAAAAACAGTTTTAAATTTTCTGGAACCATGTCAGCACCCCTTTTCGAATGTCTTCAGCTGATGGATATGTATCAGTCGTGTATACAACAGAACAAATATCTTCTTTGATAATCTCTGCTGCCATTTTCACTATTCTCTTCTTTTCATTCGAAAGACTGATTTCTACTCTTTTAAACCATTCGTCCGTTAGTACACGGCTCACTACACTTCTAAATGACACTACGATACCCGATTTGCCTTTGATGTGTGTGAAAATTACTCTTGGTCCAAAATGTTGCTGCAGTCATTCTTTAAGGCGCCTTTCACTGTACAGTTCTACACCAGGAGACAACTCACTCATTACCCGATGAAGATCGGCTAAACGATATTGGCACTCATCATCATCATTTTCCATGAATTCACACAGTTTTGCAAACGCTGTATCCTTTTCCAACTCAGCCCCCCTGCTGTGATAACCCACAGATGGACGATTTTGATTTTTCGCTGCAAACGTAGAAAAACATTTTCGGTGATACTTAGCTTCAACTGCAACAAGGTCAATCACAGAGCAGACCCGTAGAAGAACTTCGCTTCCCCAATCGTCATTTCTTCTTTTTGCCTGTGCAATGATAGTTTCTTTCAATGGCAATGTATTAACACAATTAACACAATTAACAATTAACAGCAAATGTAGCTATCTTAATTAGGTTGAGGGCTGCTCATCACCGAATTTTTTCCGATTCGGTAATAGTTATAAAGAAAATGCTTCTGCCTAATGTAGCATGCTCAGCTACATTGAGTTGAAGCTGCCTTTATTTTTGGAGCACTCTGTATATGCTGGCCTCTGGATGTGAAATGAAAATATGAACTAATGACAAGAAATGAAAGAAAAGAAAGAAAAATGTTATAATATCTGATTGTATAAATTACTCCTATTTTTGTATTTCCTCGATTGAGATAATCTGTTGTGTTTGCCTTTTTTAAAAAAAAAGAAAAAGTAAAATCTTAGGTAATGAGAAGAAGAGCGAAGGTTGTAGAAGCGAGTTTGTTTGCAACAAACTCAAGGTTAAATTGCGTGACGTAGTGTCTGGTCGTTTGCGCGTGGACAGCTACCTCGCTCGTGAGCGAAAGCCGTGAGCCAGGTTAGTTGCTGCGTTGAACGTCTATCTGGAACGTCTTTCTGGTAGTACTTGTCTGTTTGTGCCCTTCTGGTCGAATGTTAACGGAATCTAAAGGAATAGAAAGTTGGAAGTTGATTTTTTCTTCGTTTGAATTATACCGGATCGGAAGAATACGAAGTAATTATAAGTTATCGGTTTGGCGTTCTCTAGAAACATCAGATTTCCTACCAAGCTTTTGCTATTAACTGGGAAAGGTAGAATCGAGTAGAGGTGATTGAGGACAGACGATTCCTATGGCAGAGTAGAGCAGTTTGGAAATTGGTAAGTACAAACCTTATTGTAGTTTCTAGTACCCAAAACCTTGGTAACCTTGGTTTGGTAAATTAACTAATTTTTTGACTAACACGTTTTTTCCTGTTAACGCAAGTAGAAGTAGTTACTAGACTATTAATTACTAGATTAAAAACTTGGTACGAAATACGTTTGTAATTTAATGCCGAAAGAAAAGTGCATTTAGCGTCCCATTATAATCCTTTTGAAATTTCTATTGAGATATTGAATTTTCGTCGTCGAATTTCTTTTCTTGTTTCTTGCTTTGCGTATTAAGTAGTGTTGTAGTTTTCGCGTTATATTGTATTTAAATTGTTTGTTCGAGTCGCGTTCGCTTTTGACTAAGATTCGACACTTTCTATTCCGATTAAATTTTCATTCACCTTTGAAATTGTTAATAGCTTTTGAATTGTTCTTGTTTGGAATTATTTATTTAGTCAAAGTATATTTAACAAATTTTTCAAATAACTTTCACTTATTATTCAGTTGCATTTAAGTTACTTTTTCACTTTTCATAAGAAACTTATTTACAGAATTTAAATTGTTGTTATTAGTTTGTATTTATTTCCTTGATATTTGATTATTTGTAATAAAAAGCCAAATGAATATTTTCTTTCATTTAAAATAATATTTAGTATTAGTAATCTTGATAACCTTGCATTTTCGTTTGGGAGATTTGAAGCCTGCATTACTTGGGGGATTTCTTTATTTTTATTTATGCCAGATATCAGAACCGTGTCAAAAGATAGTTTGTCTAAACTTAATCATTGTTTATTTGTCTTGAATAGAATTAAGGTAGGTGTCAAACAATCTACGGCACAAGGTTCGTTACAAGTTCAACGCAGCAACTCACCTCTTGTTTGATGAGACATCTCTTCCTGAAATTTGTAAGGCATTTAATATTTTTCATTTTTTGAATTGTTTGTTAAAAATAAGATTGACTACTACTGTTTGGTATATTAATGCTATATATTCTAAAGAGAGAAAAATTCCAGAGAGCGAGGAAACAAAATCCGATTGAATTGTATATATTTAGAACCCTGGGGATAGTTTCTGTAGTATCTCATAGTTTGCTTAGAATTAGTGGTAGTTTGATTTGTTAATAGTATATGTTAATATTTTTGCTGTATTTTGTATTTTGCTTGTTATAGTTTGTAATTTCTATGCTATGAAAATGTCGGAGGAGTATGTAAACATAAACATGCCTAATGTAGATTCGAGTTTCGATTGGAATACCATTGATCAAACTGGATTTGACGATAGTATCTATGATAGATCGACAATGAGTTTAACGCCACCGCTTAGAGATTCATTGTTATATGTTATTTCAAGAGAAAATAGAGAAATTCTGAATAGCCCGAATAAAAATGTAGGAGGAGACAGAAGTCAGCGTAATTTGTTTTGTAGGTCAAATAGTTGCAGTTTAGAGAATCCTTTTAGTAGAGACTTTAGTTGTTTAGCTCAACCTCCTTCAACTGTTCATAGGTCCTTTGAAAGGAATAGGTTTCATTCTGGAAGAAATTTGTTTTTTAATGAGCCAGAAGTAGGACAAGCCCCCTCAAATGAGTATGTTGAATGTAAATAGAGGAAAAGTTGAATTATGTGACTTTGGTAAAAGTCAAACAAAAAATTTACGACGATCAATGAATTCTAATGCGGGTTCGGAGAAACAGAATATTGTACCTTCTCAATTACACGCAACAGTAGCTACCTTTGTTAATGTTCGCGTTAATAATGAAATAATTTGCGCTTGTTTGGATAGCGGGTCATCTTATAATTTACTTACTTTATCGGTTGTTGAAGGTTGTGGGGTCGCGCATTATCTTGAGGAAACCACTCAAATTGTAATTCGTGCACCTTTGGGATCATTTTACGAATCCAGTAAGGAGATCAAACTTACTCTAAATTTTTCGGGTTGGTTCGAGCGAGTTAGCTTTTGGTTGTCAATGACTTGCCGTGTGATTGCCTTCTGGGAACTCCATTTTTGAGAAGTACCTCTTCGAGTGTGGACTTTGTTCGTGGAAGATTGTATTTTAGAGACGATACAGAAAACATTCGGAATCCGACTTCAGGATTTAAGTCTGTTGATCGTGTTGACCATCATGGAGGAAGTGTAGGTTGGAATGAACTTAAACTTAAGAAATCGACTTCATTGTTCTTTCGTGATGATTCATCATTGAGAAATGGACTTAGATCGGGATACTCAGTTGGCCAATCAAGATCTTATGGGAATTTCTAAAGGAGTCAGACAGTTCATCATGGCAGAGGATCATTGGATGTTGGGGTCCAATGTGATATCGAATTGTCAACAATTGAGCCGCAATTGTTGGAGACACCTACTTCGATACAACTTCAGGAAATTCATCGTGTTTTTGGACTGAATCAACCCGAACAAAAAGAGACCTTAATTCGACACTCTGTGGATTCCAATTCTGTGAATTTAACTGGATCAGTTCAGAATAATGGTTCTTCACATGATTTGAGAAATAGCCAACGTAAACCCGATTATCTTCATTTTTTGGAAAAAGGATCTGATGGAGATGCGAATCTGAGATCGTTTCCTTCCACATCTTTCCATCAAGGAGATATGGATAAAAGATTTGGCTCTGCACCCAATAAGGGAAAGGGTGATACAATGGTGATAGATGTGAAGAAGAAAAAGAGGAGAAGGAAGAGGAAAATGAAGAGTCGTCGAAAGGTGAATAATAATTCTACCTCTTCTGAATTTGAAAAGAAATCAGTGGAACGATGTGTGGGAGGAAAGGAAAAGGAAAAAGACTGTGTTGCGGCGGTTCATATGAACTTTTGTGACAGTGATTCTGCAGCTTCAGATATGGATTTAGAGCAATCCAATAAATTCTATGAATTAGTGAAAAAAATAAAAATCAATTAAATAAAAAAATTAAAAAATAGATCCTGAAGATAAATTGCAAACGGAGTCGTTTCCGAAAGATAATAGTAAGGATAAATTTAAAAATTCAGGTCCGGACTTTCAGTATAAAAATAAAGATATTTTGGAATTCATTGATGATCTGCGTAATGAATTCTCTGATGTTATAGCAGAAAAAATAGGATGTTGTCAAGGATTTGAAGCTAAACTTTATTTAAAAGAACAGAAACCATTTAAGGAGCATCCATTTCCGATACCTAAAAATAAAGAAAAATTTTTTTATGATTGTATCGATGACCTTGTGTCTCAGGGTATTTTGACAGAGGTAAACCATTCGGATTATGGAAGTAGTTGCTTCTTGGTACGAAATAAGAATGGTACTCATCGCATTGTAGGTAACTTCTGTAAGGTGAATTGCTTGATTAAGGATGACGTATATCCTGCGCCTAATTTAGAAGAGTGTTTGACGAGTTTAGCGGGTAAGAAATTCTTTACGAGAATAGATCTTACCAAGGCATATTTCCAGTTGCAACTGGAAAAGGGATCACGCGAAATAACCACTATTGTTACCCCACGTGGCAGCTTTCAATATACGAGGGTACCAGTCAGTATAAAGACTGGAAGTTGCATTTTAGCGAGGGTAATTGATAAAATTCTTGGTGACATGAAGGATCTAGGCGTAAAAATGTATTTTGATGACATTCTAATATGTACTTCTGATTTAGAATCGCATAAGGAAGTTTTGAAAATGGTTCTCGAAAGATTGAGAAAATATGGAATTACAGTTTCTCCCGATAAGAGTGCTTTCTTTTGTAAAAAGATTAAGTACTTAGGATTTGTAACTGATGGGGATACTATTGAAATTGATATATCAAGGATTGAAGCTATAAAGAAAATTCCTCCACCTAGGAATAGGCGCGGAGTACAAAAAATTTGTGGACTCTTCTCGTATTATGCTCGATTTTGTAGTGGGCTTCAGGAGTTGATGAGACCATTAAGCGAATTAAAATCAATAAAAAGAAAATTCGAATGGACCATCGAACATCAGAAAACTTTAAATAAGTTAAAGCAAGAATTATTATATAATATTATATTAAAGACTCCTGATCTGTCCAAAAAGTTTTTCATCCATGTTGACGGGGGAGGAAAAGCGATTGGAGCTTGTTTAAGTCAAATGGATGAGAATAATAATCTTATTCCTGTTTCGTACTTTAGTAAAAAATTGAAGGAAGCTGACCGACACAGGAGCATATATGAGATCGAGTTCATCAGCCTCGTTAAAGCAATTTATAGGTTCCGTCACTATTTGATTAATGAGTTTGTTGTCTTTACTGACAATAAGGCGCTATCCTGGATTTTGGGAAATTCAAAGAGATTATTAAAATATGGACCTTTAGTTGAGACTTTATGTCAATTCTCATTTAGTATCCAACATGTTAGGTCCCAAAATAACGTAGTCGCTGATTTTCTTACACGGATGTATGATCCATTTGAATTTGTTCAAGTGGACGGACCTGTGGGTATGGCTATTATGAAAAAGAATTTAAAAACGGGAAATTCTTGGCAATTTCCTATGGTGAAAGAGCCCTTGCCGGAGTTACAAAAAGAAGATCCCGAGTTGAGAAATATTATGGAAAGGTTGGAAAGTGGTGAAAACATTCGAAATTATGTTTTAAATAATGGCATATTAATGAAAAAGAGTAAAGCCGTAAACCTTCCGTATAAAATTGTAATTCCGAAGAATTTGCACAAATTAGTGATTGAGTTCTTTCACGATCATGAATTGACAGGTGGTCATACCGGAACTTTTCGTACATTAAAGAAAATAATGCGACGCAACACGTGGTACTCAGTAGTAAATGACGCAAAGGAGTATGTTAGAACTTGTAAAACCTGTCAACTAGTAAAAGAAAACAAAAAAAAAGAAAATGGGTCCATTAATATCAAAATTTTCAACAAGAGTTGGACAGAATATAATGGTTGATATAATAGGACCTTTGCCGACCTCTAATTCTTTCAAATTCATATTAATTGGGGTGGATAATGCTTCGAGATTTGTTTTTCTCGAAAAATTAAGAAATTTGAATTCTGTTGTCATCTGTAATAGATTAATGGATGTTTTAGTAGGCTAGGAATTCCGGAATCGTTGTCTACTGATAGTGCATCAGTCTTTATATCTGCCCATTTTCGATCCTTTCTATTTGGACTAGGAATAGAACATATTAGGATCAGTCCATACCATGCTGAGGCTAACTTAGCTGAAAGATTCATAAAAATTTTGAAAGCGTCATTAAGAGCTTATTGTGCTAAAAAACAACAACAGTGGTCTAATTTTGTACCTGTGTTACAATATAATTTAAATATATGCGAGCATTCCGGTCTCAAATCGATTCCATACGAATTATATTTTGGACGTCCCTTGAACACCCCATTGGAATTGAAATGGAAGATTTGTGATCAAGAATTGTTCAAGCATAAGAATGCTGATTTATGGCACAATGCTCTTGAGAATATGGAAAATGCATGGTTAAAGAGGACATCTTTATTATCCAAAATTAGAGGTCCAGTTGTGGTTTCAGTAAATGACCAAGTATTGGTAAAATCTCATGTTAAATCCTCTCTTGCCGATAGGGTAGCGAAATCATTGAGTTTTAAGTGGGATGGACCTTTTATTATCCGGAGGTTTTTGACCCCTAATACATTATTGATATCTGATGCTGATGATTCTCGAGACTCATATAAGAGAGTTCATGTGTCGGATGTTAAGAAGTTTTTCCCAAGAAGTAATGTTTAATTACAATTTCCAATAATTCAATCAGAAGATTTTTCTCGTCGCTCTCTGGAAAATGAATTACAGTAATGGTAAGATTAATTGTAAAGGGAGTAAGATGTCTTAAATCAGATATTTTAATTTGTTGTAATTGGATATAATTTGTATGAAATTGAGTATAAATTTTTAAATTGTTGAAAAGATCACGATCTTAATGTTTTTAAATTTTAAAGAGATTTAAAGTTAATTATTTTGGAAAGAAATTTTAAATTTGAGATATTAAATAATTAAATAATAATTTGAAATTTCAAGTAAAATTTGAGAATGTTTTTATATGTAAAGTGAAATTGAAATTGTGATTTGCGAAGTGTTTGAATGTAATTGTATGAAAGTGTTTCATAGTATTAATGCCTATTTTGTTATGATTTTTTGTGAGTTTTCCAGCTGAGATATTAATGTGAATGATTCCTGGTAGCCATACAAAAAAAATCCTTCTGAGATTTTTTCTTTGGAGGGGGAGAAATGTAGCATGCTCAGCTACATTGAGTTTTGTGCTGCCTTTATTTTTGGAACACTCTGTATATGCTGGCCTCTGGATGTGAAATGAAAATATGAACTAATGACAAGAAATGAAAGAAAAGAAAGAAAAATGTTATAATATCTGATTGTATAAATTACTCCTATTTTTGTATTTCCTCGATTGAGATAATCTGTTGTGTTTGCCTTTTTTTAAAAAAAAGAAAAAGTAAAATCTTAGGTAATGAGAAGAAGAGCGAAGGTTGTAGAAGCGAGTTTCTTTGCAACAAACTCAAGGTTAAATTGCGTGACGTAGTGTCTGGTCGTTTGCGCGTGGACAGCTACCTCGCTCGTGAGCGAAAGCCGTGAGCCAGGTTAGTTGCTGCGTTGAACGTCTATCTGGAACGTCCTTCTGGTAGTACTTGTCTGTTTGTGCTCTTCTGGTCGAATGTTAACGGAATCTAAAGGAATAGAAAGTTGGAAGTTGATTTTTTTCTTCGTTTGAATTATACCGGATCGGAAGAATACGAAGTAATTATAAGTTATCGGTTTGGCGTTCTCTAGAAACATCAGATTTCCTACCAAGCTTTTGCTATTAACTGGGAAAGGTAGAATCGAGTAGAGGTGATTGAGGACAGACGATTCCTATGGCAGAGTAGAGCAGTTTGGAAATTGGTAAGTACAAACCTTATTGTAGTTTCTAGTACCCAAAACCTTGGTAACCTTGGTTTGGTAAATTAACTAATTTTTTGACTAACACGTTTTTTCCTGTTAACGCAAGTAGAAGTAGTTACTAGACTATTAATTACTAGATTAAAAACTTGGTACGAAATACGTTTGTAATTTAATGCCGAAAGAAAAGTGCATTTAGCGTCCCATTATAATCCTTTTGAAATTTCTATTGAGATATTGAATTTTCGTCGTCGAATTTCTTTTCTTGTTTCTTGCTTTGCGTATTAAGTAGTGTTGTAGTTTTCGCGTTATATTGTATTTAAATTGTTCGAGTCGCGTTCGCTTTTGACTAAGATTCGACACTTTCTATTCCGATTAAATTTTCATTCACCTTTGAAATTGTTAATAGCTTTTGAATTGTTCTTGTTTGGAATTATTTATTTAGTCAAAGTATATTTAACAAATTTTTCAAATAACTTTCACTTATTATTCAGTTGCATTTAAGTTACTTTTTCACTTTTCATAAGAAACTTATTTACAGAATTTAAATTGTTGTTATTAGTTTGTATTTATTTCCTTGATATTTGATTATTTGTAATAAAAAGCCAAATGAATATTTTCTTTCATTTAAAATAATATTTAGTATTAGTAATCTTGATAACCTTGCATTTTCGTTTGGGAGATTTGAAGCCTGCATTACTTGGGGGATTTCTTTATTTTTATTTATGCCAGATATCAGAACCGTGTCAAAAGATAGTTTGTTTAAACTTAATCATTGTTTATTTGTCTTGAATAGAATTAAGGTATGTGTCAAACAATCCACGGCACAAGGTTCGTTACACTAATTAAGTAGTTACCGAGAAATAAGGTATGAAATTCAACCCGTCCCACCCTGTTCTTGGCCGAGTTTGACCACAGAATATACAAGTACTTATTTCTTAGGAAATGGGCTAGTAGCTCACAAAATTTAGAAAAGAGTCGGCCAGTATTTAATTTAAAAATAAACTCTAGTAAAAACCTTAAAGAGGATGACGTAATATGTTCTGAATTAATACGGATACCGGAATTTGTATCATATTTCTTTCACTTCTGTTATTAATAGTGAGATTACTGTCGAGATGGAATATACTCTTGGGGTACTTAATGAATTACTTAAAATCTCTTCTGGCTCTCCAATCTATAACACTCAATTTATAACCGGAAGTGATTGATATCTGCCACTTCTGCTTTTAGTGTAAAGGTTAGCGTTGAGATAGAACATATTTTTGGGACACTATATGATTATAGCAAACCGCTTCTCCTTATCTATTATCTTTTCCAATCTATTGCGATCAACACTAAAACCGGAAGTAGTTGGGTTTTGCTACTTCCGATTTGGTGTTTAAGAGAGATAATAACTTACCTTTTCCCACAACGTTAAATTGATTCCATAAAACTGCTTCTCCCTATGTCTTATAGTTTATGTAAATTAAATTGAAACCGGAAGTTATAGGTGATATCTACACTTCCTTTTCACTAGGGTGTTAAGCACAAAGATGAATGTTACTCCTGGATTGCTTTATCGATTGCCGAAAACTGCTTCTTACTATCCATTTTCGTTTTCGCTCTATAGTGATCAACGTTAAAACCGGAAGTGGTTCATTTTTACCACTTCCGGTTTTACTAGAGTGTTAGGGTGAAGATGAAGGTTGTCCTTAAAACGCTATATAGATCCTTGGAAACTGCTTCTTACTATCTATTACAGTTTTCTCTGTATAATGATCAACGTTGACATCGGAAATGGCTCAAATCTATTACTTTTAGTTTTACTAGCTTGTTAAAAGTGAAGATGAAGGGTGTTCTTGAAAAGTCTAATTGATTGCCGAAAACATTTCGTTACCTAGTATCGTTTTTGCTCTATAGTAATGAATGCTAAAACCGGAAATGGCTCATTTCTACCATTTCCAGTTCTACTAGAATGTTAAGAATAAAATGAGAGATTTCCTTGAAACATATAATCATTTGTCGAGAACAGCTTTTCGCTATCCATTACCGTTTCTGTTTTATATTGATTAACGTTAAAACCTGAAATTACTCATTTCTACCATTTTGTTTGTCGAATCACCTCTACTAATGAACTCTCTCGAGAAAATCACACTATATACCTATTGCAGAAAACAATTAGAAAATTCGCATCCTTTCAAATGTTATCGTTCGAAATAACGGACGTATATATGTACACTCATGTCCAAAATGATTGTCGCATATGTATAACTGCCCTCTTGTAAAAATATAAGTTGATAATTATGCAGGGTATTTTTAATACTGATACTATGTGTATAATCGGGAAATACATATTTGTGGTAAATTTCAAGGGAAAATAATTATAAATACGAAAATTAGAATGAGTAAAACAAAATGTTGCTAAATGAACAAAAAAGTTTAATTTCCTTTTTAATTTTCTTATTTACTGCTCTATTGACATGAAATTTGCCACATATATGGCCTTGCCAATTATACACATACTAACATTATAAGAAATACCGGGCAAATTCATTATCATATATTCTTACAAAAACATACTTGTAGACATGCGAAAATAATATTGGACAAGAGTGTACGTACCTACTAACATTACGATATTACAAGTTACACTACGTGATCCTAATAATAAAAAAATCTTAAAGAGGATCATGTTATATTTTCTGAAGTGGTTTGTTAACCAGAAGTTCTAGTATATTTATTTCACTTCCGATTTAAGTAAAGGGATTACTGCCGAGATGTAATATACTCTTGGAGCACCTAATGAATTACCTAAAAAGCCTTCTCGCTATCTATTCTATAACGCTCAATGTTATAACCGGAAGCGATTGATTTTTGCCACTTCAAGTTTTAGTAGAAAGATTAGAGTGGAGATAGAACATATTGTTGGGACACTTATTTGATTTCAGAAAACCTCTTTTCGCTTTTTAGTATCGTTTAAATCTGTTGTGATCAACACTAAAATGGGAAGTAGTTGAATTTTGCTACTTCCGATTTGATTAGAAGTTTAAAAGAAAAGACGATATTTATTCCCACAATGCTAAATTCATTCTTAAAACAGCTTCTTCTAATCTCACTATGTAGATTAATTTGAAGCCAGAAATCATAGTTAATTTCTACCTCTTCCGGTTTTACCAGGATGTTTAGGATGAAGCTGAAAGTTATCCTTGTGTAATATGTCATTTATAGTCAAGGTTTTGAATTTTCTAAAATAATAATTGTAAATTGTAATTATCCTCGATTTTTCTGTTATTAAAACGAGATAACAAGTTTTGCACCGAATTGTAATAATAATAGTATCCTAATTTGAGATTTAAATCATTTCAAGAAAAGCTATGGTTCTCAATGACCTCTGGTGGTAATTTTTGGAATGATAAGTTTGTTCATGTGCAGCGCTACCTGGGATCGTCAGATCACAGGCAGCTATCAAATTGGAAGGAAAACGTTTACCTTTGGTGTCAAAATTCAATATGTTTCAACCTAATTGGCTTCTAAATTAAATTAAGTGTTGGTAGTGTATTTGATAAATTGTGAATATGTGAGTTTATTGCTGTGAAAGCTTTGGTTTATAACTGAAGGGTAAGGGGAAAAAAGAAGGAATGTCACAAAACTACATTTTCGAGAAAACGGCGTTTTAATATTGAAAACCGCATAAAAAGAATAGGGTTAGTTAAATCTTTTGCCCCTTTTTACATGGACATTTCTACATTTACGCATGCATGGCATATACAGTCAAATAGCACCAAGAGTCACCAGGAGATAGGACAAAGCACTCGAAAAAGCACATACATGGACATTCCTTGTTTTTTCCCCGTACCCTTCAACTGGAATACCTACTGTAAGTAAATTATTTTCTAGAATTTCTCTTGGCAAGTTAGTACGCCATTTAACATTGTGGTTGTTTCTATGCTGCTATCGCTGGTCAATATTTGAATGATAATGAGTTTTATAGTTGAGTTCTCAATTTTGTGATCTAAATTAAATTCATTTTGTGTTATTTTTTGTATTCTCAAAATTTGGCAATTAATTATATTGTTCGAGTTTACAGATATAAAGTTGATAATATCCGATTTAACTCTATTATTTGACTAATGTAGAGCTTAGTTTACCTGGCGTGCTATGAGAGTATTTTTACTAGTAGCTATTGGATTTAATAAGTTCCCACTTTTGTTCAGTTATTTGAACTATACCAACAACCATAATTTATTTTTTAGTGGGGGAATTAAATTCTCCTTCCTTCCAGCGTGCACGTTTAAGTTGTCTTTGCGGAGGCAGGTGCGCGTGTAACGTGTTAATATCCTTCCAAAATAATTGTAGTACTAATATAAATATATATTTAGAAACAGGATATACGTTACAAACCTAAATAGCTGCCTGTGATCTCAGTTGGTGAGTGGGAATGTAAAATGTTATTATTTTTTGTTATGTGATAGATAGAGCCGGATTATTCTGTAAAAGGGTTGCATTATAGTTAAATAGTAAGTAATTAAAATTGTATTGAGCGTCACCGAGTGGTTCGTAAGATGGCGACCGGACCTGTTAATCATGACCTATGTCTTGAACTTGATCATTTCGAAAATGGTGATACTGGAGTTTTAGTAATTAACCAAACTCAAGTGACAAATCCTAGTGTGGAAAATCACACTAGTGATCCTGGTGTTTTGAGTGACGCTGGAAAGAATAATACGGTAGAAAATGATTCATTTGTTATTGCAAGTGGCAATAAAAATCAGAGCGATAACGTTTGTATTAAGGCTTCGCCTAGTCGCCCGGGGGTGTCAGGTGGCCACGAGCAAACAGCAGTCGGCGGTCAAGGCCGTTCACCTCCAACAGCTGGTGGTAGCTTATCAGCACAAATACGAGCAATTCGTTCGCACTTGGCTGGAACTCAGATATTTCCTTCAGAATTGGTTGTAAATAATTTCACATGCAATACTAATGCTTCTGTTTTGAGAACAGATTTAAGTAAACTTGTTACTCATTCAGCACAAAAATCTTTAAACGATTTTGCTCGTAATATACCCTTTTGTGATGGAAGCAAAGATATAGAACTCTTTCAGTTTTTGCTTTCTGTTTATAAAATTAATAAACTGAGGTTGTTTCCCTTAGAATGTATTATGATGTTGGCTATTGGAAAAACTACTGGGTTATTAAATACAGAATTACTTAAGTTGTTGTTCAATGTTAATGACTGGTTGGAGGTATGTCGTGCCTTACGAACTTCTCTGTTGACACCATTAGGCTTACGAGAAATAAATAGATTGTTTGTTGAACGTATTCAGAGCAAGAATGAAAATATATTAGAATATATCAGCAATATTTATGATGCTTATGTGGTGTTTCAAGGCACTCTAAATGAAGAGGGTATTAAAGTGAATGTTTTACAGGGTATGAAACCAGATATTAGATACGCAATCTTTAAATATAATATTCCATCAACTTATCAAGAACTTTATGAGGAAGTTGTTAAATATGTGAATTATGAAAGATCAAAATTAGTCTTTGATGAAATGTGCGGGTCAAATTTTTCTATTGAGTGTAAAAAGAGAATAAAATGTTATTTTTGTGGCGGGGATCATAAGGTATAAATTGTATGTATAAAAAGCAACAACAAAAACAACAGGCGGCCTTGATGAATAGAACGTCAACCGAAGATAATAGGAAACCTATAGCTACATTTATCGATGCGTATTTTTTGGGACGAAAGTTAGAAGGAGCCTTAGATACTTGCAGTACAGTGAATCTTTGTGATACAGACTCTTTTAAAGAATGGGAGCAAAACACTTACTGGAGAGTGCAATATATTAAAGATACTTTTCGTGGAGTGGGGATTGGAAAGGAAGTGCTTTATTTAGATCAGTGTGTTGTTCTACCGATAAAAATTGGCGGTTTAACTTACAAACTTAAATTCTTTTTGCATAAAAACTTATCACCTAAGTTTATTATAGGAATAGACGGAATTAGTTTTCTTAAAGGAGCAATAGACATTAACAAGAAACAATTTATAATAGATGGTGGAAAAGTTAAAGTTCCAATAAGGTTAAATAATACCCCTACTCCTTTGAAAAATGATTCTGCCGCAGAAACTAATCATTCCAGGTCACATAAGGGTCCGACTTCTAAATGGTTTGTGGAACATCAGGCGTATCGCGATGGTGTGCAAGCAGAAATAGGTTCAAACAGCAGAGCTGCATCCAGGGCGGTGGTACATAATTTTCAACAGTATGGTACACAGGGGGATGGATCCAATGTACGAGAGGATACGAGAACTCCTAATAGGCAGGCTACCAAGGTTTTGGTCGATCCCAAGTTGGTGAATGAAGATCCTGATTTACCAAGGTATGTAAATGAATTGGTTGCTAATTATTCAGACGTTTTCAGTGATCGTATTGGAACAGTTAAAAACTTTGAGTATGAATTAAAAGTGACTGATGAAACCCCTATTCGAAATAAAGCATATCCGATTTCACGTAGTGAACAGAAGGAGATGGATAAAATTATTGATGATTGGTTAGAAGAGAACATTATTGAAAAAAGTAATAGTTGTTGGGCTTTTCCTGCATTTTTAGTTAAAAATAAGAGTGGGGGAAGAAGATTAGTAGTCAATTACAAAGGTTTGAATGACAGACTGTTGGTTAATTCTCAATATACTCCGCTTATTGAGGATGTTATTGCACAATTATCTCAAGGGCGTATCTTTAGTGTGATCGATCTACGTAAAGCTTATCTACAACTGAAGATATCTGAGAATTCGCGCCAGTATACTGCGTTTTTGACGCACAGAGGCCTTTTTCAATTTCGTTATTTACCTTTTGGATTATCTGTGGGGTCTTACTTGTTGTCAAAACTTATGACAGACTTGTTGTATCCCTTAAAAGAGGAAGGATTGGAGTGGTTTTTTGATGATGTCGTACTGGTTTCTAAAGATATTGTTTCGCATAAGAAATTGTTGACAAAAGTGTTGAATATTTTTCGTGAAAATGGTATTACGCTGTCACTTGATAAAAGTGTTATGTTTCAAACCAGAATTTCTTATTTAGGTCATATTATTGAATATAATAAATTTGAAATGGATCCTGCTCGCCTAGATATTATACGCAACTTACCAGCACCAAAAAATTGTCGGGGGGTGTTGCGTTTATGTTCATTCTTGCAATATTACTCAAGGTTCGTGCCTGGTTTTCATGAAATAATGCATCCAATAAATGAATTGAGATCTCCTAAGGTGGCATTTCATTGGGGACCCGCCCAGAAAAAAGCCTTAGATGATATCAAGGCAATGTTCGAATCCCACATTGTGCTTAAATTACCCGATTTAAACCAAAAGTTTATAGTGTGTTGCGATTCATCATTAAAAAGTCTTGGAGGGGTGATCCAACAGTACGATTCAGAAGGCTACTTGAGACCTGTAGCGTATTTCAGTCGAAAATTACGTCCTTATGATTATAGTAAGCCCATTTATTTGCTTGAATTGATGTCAGTAGTGGAGACTCTAGAACGATTTAAAATCTATTTACACAATAAATTTGAATTATTAGTAGATAATCAAAGTTTGTCATATGCCCTCAAGAATATTAAACGTGTAAAAAAATATGGTAGCTTATTGCATAGGTTGTTTGCCTTTCATTTTGATGTTAAGCACATATCGTCAAATTTAAATGTAACATCTGATTTTATTTCTAGAGTATATAACACCCATGATTTCGAACTGATTGAGAATGTACAATCTAGTGATGAGGAAATGCAAAATCTATGTATGGTAAATATGTGGGACATGCCCTATGCATCTTTATCTATTAAGGAGCATCAGTATAAAGATCCTTTTTTGTCAGAAATAATTAAAAAATTGGAAAGCAAACAACAGGTAGAAGGTTATAAATTGGTAAACGGAATACTTTGTAAGAAAACAAAAGCATATAAGAATCCCTATAAGGTTTGTGTTCCCAAAAATTTATGGAGAGTATTGTGGGAATTCTATCATGGACAAATTTTGCCCGGTGGTCACGGAGGGGTGAGCCGTACGATTGGGAAATTAACCTCGCGCTATACATGGCCTGGTATCTTGAAAGATATTAAGGAATACGTAACCACTTGTAAAGAATGTCAATTAGCAAAAGCCGAAAATAAGAAAAAGATGGGGTTGCTAGTATCAGAATATGAAAAGACTATAAACGGTCTTTGGTATGGAGATGTAATTGGACCGATAACAAGATCAAAATCAGGACGTTATTGTTTAATTATAGTAGATGGTTGTTCACGTTTTGTTTATCTGGAACCTATTAAAGTTTTGTCCAGCCAAAGTATTATAAATAAGATGTATAAGTTAATGTGTAGGCATGGGTTTATACATGCTTTCGCCCATGATTGTCACTCCATTTTTGTATCTAAATTGTTCACGGACTTATAGTCAAGGGATCAAAGATATCAGGATTTCCCCTTATGCAGCCTTTTCGAATTTGAGTGAAAGATACATACGTTCTGTGAAAAATGGGTTAAAAATATTTTTCCATGATAAACAACAACAGTGGGATAAGGGCATACACGAAATTGAATTTTCACTCAATAATTCGATCCACACAGAACTAAAGTGTAGTCCAGTGGATATGGTATACGGGTATAATGTGTGTGACCCTCTTGACACTAAGTGGAATGTGGATAAAATATTTGTGGATAAGAATAAAGGTGAAATTTGGGCATCGGCGATGCGTAATATGGAGTTAGCGTGGAAGAGGAGGAAGGCGTTATATGATAAAAAGAGAATTCCTGTTGATTATAAATTGGGGGATAAATTATTAATAAAATCGCAAGTTAAGTCGTCATTGGTGGACAAGTTTAATAAGAGCTTGGCTTATCGTTGGGAGGGCCCGTACACATTGGTCAAATTCCTGGGTCAAAACAGTGTTCAAATTAGATCTGATGCTAACCCTAATGATGTTCGTAGGTCACATGTAGCCCTTACTAAAAAGTATCGAGAGAGAAGAGATGTAACTGCAACATAAAAAAAAAATCCGGCTAATTTAGAGTATCTCAGTCAGAGTGTTACCGCTTACCACAGTTTTAGTTTGGTTGTGTATTTGTTTGTGTATTATTTGTTTTGATCAAATAGTAATTGTTATTTCTATTGCAGGCCTGCAATGCCGTGTTTTGTATATTGTCGCGACTACCATTGATGTATGTATGTGTCCATGAATAAGTTTGGTTTCGGATATTGTCAATTATTGCAGAATTTGTCAGCTGTATGTAAGTAGTATGTTTTTATTGTTTATTGCCTAAATGGACGTTTTGGAGAGCCAATACCTGTAAAAAAAAAATCAATTCTGCATTTCCGAGTCAGCTAAATTTTGTTAATTTGAGTATTGATAAATAGTTTGAAAATGCTTATGAGGAATAAGATTTGAAATTAATCTATCCGATATTAGACAACATTGAAAAATAATTTAGGCTGTATTATTATTATAATTTATTAATGAGTTAATTGCCATAATTATTAACGGGTGATGGATTAGAAGTAGAGGTCCATGAGTGAATGTATTTTGTATGGCGATGGATGATTCTCGTTATTATTAGTATTTGATTTTGTTTAGTTCGTTTCTTTTTCTTTTTTTTCTTTTTCTTTTTGGGGGTTAGGTATGAATGATGGAGTGGATGATTCAAATTAACTAACGGAGATATTATGAGTAGTTACCTTATGGCAATTGCTTATTAAATGGATTATAATTTAGGAACATTTATATTAAAAAGGTTAACTTTTTAATTCGGGAGGGCAGGATGTGTGTAATATGTCATTTATAGTCAAGGTTTTGAATTTTCTAAAATAATAATTGTAAATTGTAATTATCCTCGATTTTTCTGTTATTAAAACGAGATAACAAGTTTTGCACCGAATTGTAATAATAATAGTATTCTAATTTGAGATTTAAATCATTTCAAGAAAAGCTATGGTTCTCAATGACCTCTGGTGGTAATTTTTAGAATGATAAGTTTGTTCATGTGCAGCGCTACCAGGGATCGTCAGATCACAGGCAGCTATCAAATTGGAAGGAAAACGTTTACCTTTGGTGTCAAAATTCAATATGTTTCAACCTAATTGGCTTCTAAATTAAATTAAGTGTTGGTAGTGTATTTGATAAATTGTGAATATGTGAGTTTATTGCTGTGAAAGCTTTGGTTTATAACTGGAATACCTACTGTAAGTAAATTATTTTCTAGAATTTCTCTTGGCAAGTTAGTACGCCATTTAACATTGTGGTTGTTTCTATGCTGCTATCGCTGGTCAATATTTGAATGATAATGAGTTTTATAGTTGAGTTCTCAATTTTGTGATCTAAATTAAATTCATTTTGTGTTATTTTTTGTATTCTCAAAATTTGGCAATTAATTATATTGTTCGAGTTTACAGATATAAAGTTGATAATATCCGATTTAACTCTATTATTTGACTAATGTAGAGCTTAGTTTACCTGGCGTGCTATGAGAGTATTTTTACTAGTAGCTATTGGATTTAATAAGTTCCCACTTTTGTTCAGTTATTTGAACTATACCAACAACCATAATTTATTTTTTAGTGGGGGAATTAAATTCTCCTTCCTTCCAGCGTGCACGTTTAAGTTGTCTTTGCGGAGGCAGGTGCGCGTGTAACGTGTTAATATCCTTCCAAAATAATTGTAGTACTAATATAAATATATATTTAGAAACAGGATATACGTTACACTTGATACCCTTTATCGATTGCCGAAAACTGCTTCTTACTATTTATTACCATTTCCGCTCTATAGTGATCAACGTTAAAATCGGAAATGACTCATTTCTAGCACTTCCAGTTGGCGAATCACCTCTATTAACAAACTCTCTCGAGAGGAATCACTCTACTTATTTATTGCAAAAAGCAGAATTAAAAAATTCGCATTCTTCCAAAGTTATCGTGTGAAGTAACGGCCGCATGTATATACGTACTAATATTGGTAAGTTCCACTACGCGATCCCAATTAATACTTCATATACCCCCGCCACACACACACACTAGCATATGT
Source organism: Thermobia domestica (assembly GCF_964235325.1). Classification (NCBI taxonomy): domain Eukaryota; kingdom Metazoa; phylum Arthropoda; class Insecta; order Zygentoma; family Lepismatidae; genus Thermobia; species Thermobia domestica. The sequence goes on along the minus strand of NC_137464.1, from coordinate 168,807,548 downwards.
ACACATAGAAGTATACCTAGTAGTATCCACACGTTTACGCCGGAAACTAGAAACACACACAATTACACACAGACAGACAGACAGAGAGAGAGAGAGAGAGAGAGAGAGAGAGAGAATTTTATTGTACCTTTATACTGAATGCACCATTACTCACAAAATCAATTAAAAAAGAAAAAAGAAAAATGTTGTAAATGAAACTTTCAAAGATTGGTACCAAAGCTGCTTGTAACACATGAAATTGTTCCATAATGATTGATTCGTAATATGATGTATATGGGTTTCTTAATGGTAGTATAACAAAATGCCTTCAAATTGACCACAAAATAACACATGTTTACCTAATTGTGTATTTTACCCTGGTCTGTGACGTTTGAATTTCACCGAGTTAAGACTTTAACCTGCAGTTTTCCTATTTTTGACATTAGTTTTCTCTATTTTGATATTAATTTCCTGATTATGACGAATATTTTTCCTAATTTAGTCTATATGCGCATTCTATGATATAAGTTTTGGTTAGTTGTGTTACTAATTACAATATATACCTGTTTGACTATTGATTATCGTGTTATTTTTATTGCAATTATGTCTTTATGACTGCTATGTCATGGTTTGTAAGTAATTTCAACATTTTATGAGGAGTATAGCAGTTTGATTTAATGGTACTAAGCTGAGTTATTTTGTTTGAATGCATCTATTTGCTTTATTATTTAGTGAATCAAGTTATACTATGGTAGTTAAGATATATATATATATATATATATATATATATATATATATATATATATATATATATATGCATAGCATACGTTAACGTACATTGAATTTTGTTTGAGTTTTGTTCTGAGTTGAATTTTATTTTAGTTATTTATTTTGGGTGTTATATGTGTGTTCGTCTGTATTTTTTACAGATGATTCTGGTTTTATCCATTGCCTTTGGTACTTCTGCCAATTTTGATGTGTCGATTTCAATTGGTTTTTATTTTAATGAGTTACAAGGCCATATATTATACCAATATGCAATTCCCATCATGTTTAACGTAAGTTTCACATTTCCGCAATCCCTGCCTGCGTCTTCCTTATTTGAATCATTGCACTGTGCCAATAATTCTTCGTACTCTGTTCAGACATGCTCTCTAGCTCATAGTCTTGACGCTTTACATTCACATATAGCGAATAATTTTTTGAAAATTAATTAACCTTTCAGATACCGAGGACATTCACGTTCTAAGACAGGTATTGCTATTTTAGGGAACCTTTTTTCATTTTGCTGTAACGTGGCTACCCAAGGACAGTTATTGTCTTTCCAGAAAAAAACAAGATAAATTAGAATCTACAGTTATCGAACTAAGACAGCAGTTGCTGAGGAATTCTGTGTATATTTAGAATGCTTCTGTTGAATTAACAAATTTCCAGGCGAAATTGGGTAAGAATTTTCAAAAGATGGAAGTTTTTTTCTGAAACATTGTTGGATCAATCGAAATTTTTGGCCAGGACCTTAGAAAATTTATCAAATAAGGACCAATTGGAAGTTTTTGCGATTTTGGGTGGATTATATCAGTTATCGATGAACATTTTGAAAGTATTAAAATTTCAGCGTTATCAAACGTCCATTCAAAGCTGTCGAGCAGGGAAGTTAGATCACGTATTGGTGCCTTATGAAGTTTTGCAAGCTCAGCTTCACATTTTACAGGAATCTATAACTAAATAACGTATGATTTTGGCTATTTCTGCTGAAGATATTGATGTATATTATTTTTGAAATTACTTTCGTGCACTATTACTGATAATTACATTTTTGTGCATTTTAGAGTGCCACTTAGAGAACAAGATGTGCAATTTAAATTATTTTCAGTTAAGGCCATTCCATTTGGTTATCATAATCAAACAAGTTCAATTTGTATTTCACCCAGTTATGTTATTTTTCAGGGTCATATTTTAGCCCTAACCATTACTGGATCAGACCTTTTGTCATGTAATTCGCAAGTTTCACCCTTATGTAAAACTCCATCGCATGTTTCTGTGTCTTCCCATTTAGCGCAATCTTTATATAAAGGATATTTTGGTGTAACTGTCTATGATATAATTTGATCTTGCTCTTATATTTGTCATGAGAATTCTCAAAGCCAATTGCTGGAATTACAATCTCATACTTATGTGTTAACTCACCCGCCTGCTACGGTTCAACTAGTGACTGGAACTAACACTAAACTCATAGACATTACAGATAAAGCTAAGTATGGTTAGATTATGATTAAATTGCCTTGTGGTACGACATTAAGAGTTAATAGCCATTTATTTGCGAAAGCCGTCTTACCTTATTTTCAAACGGAATTAGTTACGCCTACTGTGGTGCATTTATTTCCGGCTTTCTTGTCAGCCAATAGTTTTCTTCACCTTAATCAGAAATTTAAACCTCATGAAGTTTTTAATTCCTCAAACTTATTAAATCTTACTTGGCACTACTCTGTACCTCATGTAAATCTATCTAGCTATTCTGTCGCATCTTTGGTTTCCTATACCGCAATTTATTATAGATACAATTTTATTCCTATTTTTCTCGTGGTTTCGAATATTATTTTGACACTAGCTATAGGTTACTTATTATATAAACTAGGTTTTTTCTTGTATACTCTTTCTATGAAAGGCTCTAGAGCAGAATCTATGTCTTTGGATCAGGATGTGTTGTGGATCATTGTTCATATTGTGGAAATTTTGTAACTGTTGTTAGCAGTTTTTCTGTTATTTAAAATTTATAAGCGACGCCCCATGTTACGTCGAAATCCTAAAGTTTTTAGAAGTGCTAGCCTGCCTCCACCCCCTCCACCAACTACTAGTGAAAGTAATAGAACTAATGTACATCCTTCGCCTTCAGTTTCTTATTTACATGACTATATAACACATTATTGATATTTATTGGAACTTATTGCAACTTGGGATTAGGTATTATTATTATAGAGATATTTATGGGCGTTGATACAATATCTTTGTATAAAGATTGAACAGTTAAGAATTCGTAGTGGCATATGATGCATTTTAGTATTTTGATTATATTATTTGAAGGATATCGAGATTACAGTTACCTTGTGGAAATCCTTGGATGCATTGAAGCCTACGTCCCACCGCTGGATTTGAGTAGTATTTCTGGAAAGAGGAGAAAAATGTAGAAATGGATTAGTATAATCGTTATTGTATATGCATATTTTGTATAGACTTTGACTTTAATGAGATTAGAAGAAACAGATATTTATAAATAATAATACTACATAATTTGTATGCTACGACAGATCGTATTTTATTTACATTATAGCCTGTGATTTTATTAGTGTTTAAAATTCTACCTCTCACTACGAACATACATTTTACTTTCAATGCTTCCTTTGGACTTATTTTACCTTTCCTAATATGGACTACAATTGGAAAATCTATGCCTCAGCCTTGCTACTGGACACGGAAGCATCTCGCCTAATGGATCTGATTTATTGTGATATTCGATCCTGCCGACCGTTTGTCGTCACGTCGCCCCGACCAGTGGTTTCACCTTGGATATTTTACCTGGACATCTTCACTTTTAGGCCGCGTTAGGTTAGAAGTAGTTTGGTGTTGGTCTGTCGTGTCCTATTTTTCTTGTCTGCAAATGCGAATATGGATAGCGATAAGTCCATTTCTATGGATACCGTGAAGATTAAATCCTTCATGGTACAATTTTCTAATGATTAATAGGACCACTCTTTGCCCCCGGTTTTGTTCCGCCAACATTCTGTGCTATTCTATGGGTAGTTACCTAATAATGCGTAAATTATTAAGCTATGTCTTTCATTAGAGTGAGATCTACATTAGAGACTTTACATTGTGAACTATTTATTTCATTCAATATTCATGCAAAAAAAAAAAAAAAAAATAGTGCAACGCTGATTAGATTTCAATTAATCTGATTTTTTATTTATTTATTTACTTTTTTGTCTTTTCTGCCCTTCGTTTGCTATATGCTACTTATTAACTTTTGTTTTCAGTAAGGAAGGTCAAACATAATAGAAATATTATTATCATTATTATTTTTAAATTTGCTTGGGCTTTACACATTTTAATACCAGGTTTGTTTCCGTTTACTTTGGCTTAGCTATTATTCCATCCATATCAGTTTCTTTTTTCCCTACTTCAAGACTATACATATATTTATATTGTAATATTGTTTTTTGTTGTATATTTGTAGGACTTACCTTTAAATTATCTTTATTCTGATTTTCCCTCAGTTTTTTAACTTTGACTTTCATTTGTTTTTTTTTTTGGTACTGGATGGGTGATGTCGTTACTTTTGTTTATTTTAAAGCTTGTCGTCTGCTTGGATGCATGGATTCGTCGACCGATACCGCCTATGACATCTAGTGTTTTTTTTAACTTCGAGGTCCTAACTAAGTATGCTTTTAGGCTTGTTTTTTATTGTTAATTTTGAATATTGAGAAAAATATCAATGTATACTTACATGTGTTTTTAAGTTTCCTTTAGATGCCGATGATTGTTCTAGATCTTCCACGTATTCAGTTCTTAGACTCAATCATCTTGTTTGCGGGGAGGGCATGTTACGATACAATACGTCGGAGGTTCCTGGTTCGATTCCATCGACGGACTTTTGGATTCAGATCTACGTCGCTGGATTATTTTTCTTTCTTTCCTCGGAAAGTTCAATTATGTTGTCTCAAGCTTCCTAGAAGCATTTTTGTATACCTTTGTGTTTTATTAAAGATAAGTGCAATAGGAGATTTCTTTAACCTCATACAAAGTCAATACCCTTGTTTGTTTTCCTACCTTTGTGCAATTTATTAACTTTCTACTTTTGTCTGGCTACGTTTCCATTTCTTGGCAGTGTCACTAGTCTGCGTTTGAGGACAATGTTTACATTCTACTAATTTGTAAATATTTCGAGCGCTCAGTTAGCTCTTCTCTAGCTGACTCAATGGATTGCCTCAACTAAAAGTTATTGTCTGGTAACTACGTCGATGATTATTGTTAAGTGTCAATTTTTTGTTTTCTACTTTTCGCTGAGGTTTAGCTTCGCACTTGGAAGTCCTCAGAAAGTACAACTCAGGATTTGGAGGTGAATTCCCCAGCGTGTGAGGTCTTCGACTCTCAAACGTTTTGACTTATGTGACGTCACGAACACAGTGTTAGGAGGAGGTGAGTTATGGAGTGACCATATTTGGTATTGAGGAAATCAGAAGGTGTGGTTTGAGGCCTCAGTCCGGGAAACAAAACTGAATGGTGAGTGTTTCTCGGCGTACTTCATTTGAAGTTGTCAGAAGGGCAACCAGCTAGAGAGAGAGAGGCGAGAATGAAATACAGTGAAACCTCTCTAAAGAGGACAGCCGTGGGGAATCAAAAACTGTCCGCTATAGAGAGGTGTCCGCCTTAGAGAGGTTTCAATATCTTGTTACGTAAATTAGTACAAAGTATTATACAATTAGGAAAATTATTTTTGCATGAATCATGTATTTACGAATATTACCAAAATGTTACTGTACCTGCATTATCTTGCGCTATCCAATACTCTATGTTCGAGGCGCAACATGGAAATAAGATGTTATAATTCTCTGCACTTTACACTTATCGCTACTTACTTCGTTTTCGGTGTGTTGCTTTAATTTGTGAGTTAATTGCAGTCCAGTAATGACTTTTGAAACAATATGTGTACCCGCGGGCAAAAAATACCAACAGCTTGGTTAGAGATTCCAGCGGAACAGTAGAATGACTTGTCATCCCAAGCGGCGGGCAACAGTCAATCACTTTTGTGTCTAAAAGAGGTTGAGTGAGAGTAGAATGCAAGCAAAGGACATGAAGGTGGTGTTAAACGGAGACCTTTAATCTGGGTTGCTGAGCAGACAATTGAGGCAAAATGTTGCCACACCCTCATGTACTTCCTTGCTGACACATGTATGAATCACAAAAAATGTATTTTTACTGTATTTTTCAACTTGTTTTTAGAGGAAGTGTCCGTAATATGGAGGTAAATAATACCTATAAAAGACAGGAAAGACTGTCCGTGTCCGTACTACAGAGGGTCCGCTTTAGAGAGGTTTGGCAATATGCTTTTTCCTATTACAGTGTTTGGGGATTACAAAATATGTCCGTTACGGAAAGTGTCCGCTTTATAGAGGTGTCCGTTAGTAGAGGTTTCACTGTATCAACCATTAATGAAGGTACAGTAAATACGTCGAAACATCAAGTGACTATTCCAGACTTATCGTTAATATTTTAATTTTATCTTTCCTTATCTGCTGCACTTTTAAAAATGCAAATTTGTGTACGAGTTATGATTTCTAAATACCTATGAGCTTTATTTCTCACATACTTTAATTGTAGAGTTATCTTTCAGATGAAATTTACTTTCATATTCCAGCGTATGTTGCTGGTGGTGGAGAAAGAACCCCAAAATCTAGTAATCTATCGGTCTCATAATGACCAAAGGGATAGATGAAATTAGGCTAAACATAACTGCTATTTAGGCATGTTTCAATAGTGTCCTCGTCCGACGTTATGTAATATTAGTATCTGCAATGTAATGTAATAGGTAATTTAGTTCAATAAATGCTATTTTTAAAGAACAATTTCAGTTAATAGTCTGTCAATCGGAAATTTATACTCAAACCCTGTATGAAGTATTTTCTTTCAGTCTGTTCGTATTTTCATCAGAGGACTGGTAACATTTATTTGAATAAGTTTTTGGCAACTACTTTTCTTTCAAATTAGAACGGAGCATTATATGAATTGCAAATCTGAAATCCATAGCTGAAAACAAAATATTAAATGTGTTCAATATTTCATTAATATCCTTTGATTTGTGACAAAAATACTGTTTATAAGCATTGGTGATTTCGGAAGATTCTTGATTGTCAATATATGAAGGACGGAAAACAACTAAAACACTGTTAGTGCACTTTGAGCATGATCTAAGATATGGCCTGAAAAAGGGATTTTTTTTAGGTCGAGAGGGTTTCAAATTCTCCCTGAAATTATCACTGTTTGAAAGGTTTCCTTAACAAATAGACTATTACTTTTATTTCTCGTTTGACGTTTAGAAATGGCAAAATCATAACTTAAAGGGAATTGTAGTACGTAAAAGAATAAAGAATTATAGAAGTAATGAAGTAAATATTATCGTGTAAGTTATCGATTTCTAGTCGGACTAAAACTCGAATATTCCTTTGGATAGCACACTGAAGTAAAATCTTTTTATATATAATTCTTACTGGAAAGAGATGTTTAACTCTAATTTCGTAATCAATATTTTAATAACATCTTTTTATTGTGATGTTTTTACTATTCAATGTTGTATACACCTCATTTCCCAAAGCAAACTCTCGCAAATGTATAGTGGACTACTGAATATTATCAAATAAATTATTATTTAGTTTACGTACAGATGGTGATCAGAAAAATGGAAACACCTGTAGTTGGCAACACGTCAGATGTATGGGTTGGCAGTGGTGTCGTGGCGTCCGCAGCGCCGGACCGCTGGTGGTGGTGTGTTAGGTCGGTCTCCATACTACGTCAGGCGCAGTGGAACAGCAGTGTCTAGTGGCTGCAGCAGACGGAGGTAGTGTAAAATGAGAGACCTCTCAGATTTTCAAAGAGGGCAAATTATTGGTGCGCGGTTATGTGGAGTGAGTGTGACGGCCGTGGCTACTGTGTTAGGTGTGTCGCGTGGGACAGTGTCGAAGGTGATGACGGCCTACACAACACACGGGAAAACCACATCGGGGAAGCGGAACAGTGGGCGGAAGAAAATCATGAGTGACAAGTCACGCCGGGTATTAAAGAGCATTGTCACGCAGAACCGTCGTGCCACTGCGGAGCAAGTGACAGAGGAACTCAATCAGCACCTCCCCCACCCTGTTTCCACAATCACGGTCCGCCGCGAATTACATGACATGAACTTACGGGGTCGTGTTGCACGGGCCAAACCGCTCATCAGGGACCATAACGCTTTCGCACGTTGCAAATGGTGCCGCGACCATGCAACTTGGACCGTTGTGGACTGGAAACGTGTGATATGGTCGGATGAGTTATCCTTCACCCTATTCCCAACCACGGGCCGTGTTTATATGTGGAGAACGCCCAAAGAAGCTTATTATCTGCAGTGTCTCCGCCCAACTGTGAAACATGGCGGCGGCTCGGTGATGCTGTGGGCCGCCATATCATGGTTTTCATTGGGTCCTGTGATCACACTTGGCGGACGAATCACTGCCAACGATTATGTCGCAATTTTAGGAGATCTGCATCCTATGGTCCGGATGTTGTTCCCGGACAATGACGACATCTTCCAGTATGATAATGCACCCATTCACACAGCTGGCGTTGTTGCAGCGTGGTTTGAGGAACATCGGAATGAAGTTCAAAATCTCCCCTGGCCCGCCCAATCCCCAGATCTCAACATAATTGAACATCTGTGGTCCGTCTTGGAAACACGACTCCGGCGACGATTTCCACCTCCATCCTCTCTCACAGAACTGGCCGATGCCCTGCACGAGGAATGGTGTAAAATTCCACTTGCTACCATTCACGACCTCTATGCCTCCATCCCACGTCGCATCAAGGCTGTTCTGAAGGCGAAAGGTGGCAGGACACCATATTAATCCGGTAAGTTGCAATTTCGTTCAGGTGTTTTTATTTTTCTGATCACCATCTGTAAATGCTGCATTTCCTCATTTTAAACTTCGTAATTTAACTACTAAAATAATAATAACACTGGGGAACATTTTTTTAAAGGTTTTGTTGCATGAGGTTTTTCAGCTGTTTTTATATGACTTTTGCTCACTGAATCGAAATCTGAAATCTGTTTCTCTATGCATGCTATAGTTTTCATGCAAGTTGAAACTTCGGTATTTTATAGACAAGAAAATTGTTCATTTTACCTTGCATTTATTTTCACTTAAATCTACTCTGACAACAGAGCACATATTCACAATATTGATGTTTTTTGAAGTATATTCTTTGTTTCAAACTACAAAATGGCTTCTTCAAGTTGATAGAATTGAGTAAATAAAAATGTTTTGTTCTCAATGTTGCTGCTACACACTTCCCCACCAAGGTTGGAATATATCATCGTTTGTTAGGTGGGCCTGCAATATATTTTTAAGGTTTCGTTGACGACCAGGACAAAACGTAGGCTCCTCATATCGTGTGTCTTAATTGTGAGGAAATGTTGCATGATTGGATAAAAGGAAAATAAACGACTACGCCTTTCGGAGTTCCCATGGTTTGGTGAGAAACGAAGGACCATCTAAGTGACTTATGAAGTATGCCTATGGTCAATACGAAGGGTATTTTCAAGGAAAACCGAATTCTGTTTTGTATTCAAGTTATTCCCTCATCAATTCGTCCGATCCCGCACTCGGATGAATCTCGGTTTCAGGTTATAATGGGTTTGGGTCTTCCGAAAATGAAAGTGAAAGAGAGGGTAACAGCAGGGCTTGTGATAAGTTGTGTGAAGAAACGGCTATGGAATCCGAATACTCATCTGACACTAAACAGTTATCTACACCCCAGCAGTTCATCCAGCCTGAATTGAATGACTTCTGTGCTATTTCGGTCTCCCTAAGAAAGTTGCTGAGATATTAGCTTCTAGATTGCGAGAGCAAATCTGTTGAATCATTTGACATGAGTGTCGTATTTTAGAAAGGGGAAAAAGAGGTTTTGTAGACTACTTTTCAGAAATCAACAACTTTGTTTACTGCCATTCTATCCCAAGTCTTCTAACTGAAGTAGGCGTTTCCTCATAGTCCAACAGGATGGAGGTTATTTATCAACAGTTCGAAACAGTCTAATGTGTTATCTTTTGCACAATGGCAATGCTTACGGATCCGTTCCAATTGATCGTTTGGTGCATTTGGGACATAATAATATTAAACTTGTGACTGACTTGCTCGAGTACGAGGAACATAACTGAATTATTTGTGTTGATCTAAGAATGGTCGATTTTCTGCTTGGATAAGAAAAATATTTTACGAAGTATCCTTGCTATCTATGTATGTGAGACAGTTGAGCTCGAGAGCAACATTGGACACACACACACACAGAGAGAGAGAGAGAGAAAATGGCCTATCCGCAACAGTCTGAAAGTAAGAAATCCAGATATTGTAAATGGATCAATTATAAGCCGAGATAGGATCATTTTTCCCTACTCCACATCAAGATTGGCTTGATGAAATAATTCGTGGAAGCACTAAATACAGGTGGTGACTGCTTTCAGTATCTAATTTCTAAATTTCTTGCATTGATTTACTTGAAGATGAAAGGAAGCGTGCTCGATGGATCTCAATTTTTTTTCGTGATGAAGAATTTGCCAAGATGAACTACAAGGTGCAGGCAGAATGGCTGTCTTTTGTGGAAGTTATTAAAAAAACTTTCTAGACAAGAAAAAATCTGATAACTATAAAGTGATGGTTAAGAGAATGTTATCAGCCTTTCAGGAACAGGGAAAGCGTTTTCATCAAGACCAGAAGACGATAGAAGAGCGTTATTAAGGGCGATGGAACAATAATATTTTGGCAAATTACTGCTACATTATCAAACGAGAGTACCCAGTGGTTCTCCATAAACGCAAGAGCTACAAACGCAAATATTTGCCTCAATAGAAAGTGCTTGAACTTTCCATGAATCCATATGCGTTTCTTGTATTACTGTGTCTTGTGTCTTGATACACATGTTATTCTCAAATATATTGTTTCTATATTAGATGTAAGTGTGTAATTTCGAATTGGAATATATCTCATCTGTAATGCATATGTATGAATTTTAAATGATCAATGTCATCATTTTTCTCATGTATGTGGTGTTTATGTAGACCAATGTGTCATTCTCGAATAAATGCCTTAAATTTACATATGTATACTACTACTTTGGGTTTGTACGTAATACCACTGAAGTGTGGCATAGTTCCAATTTATAATATATATTCTTTAATTTTGCAAGGATAAATATCACCTTTCTGTAATAGACGTGGTTAGTATTCACACATACATGTTACTTTCTGCGTAAATACTTTTATTCATATTCATAGTGGGTGCATATTAATGTGCAGAAACAAATGCGTTTATTTGGAATATTTTCAATATATAGTTTGCAAATTATAATGCATTTATACTCTCTTCTAAATATATAAATTAATTTTCTTGCTAATACGCTTGTTTTTGCCCTATTTAAAGACTATATTACCAGATTTCCTAAGTATATTGCTCCACAACACGACAAACTCCAATTGTGAAATGTATAGATTTCACAAATTGACATTATAGTAAAAACACAACACATTGAATTGCGCATAATTAGAGCTTACACACAAAAATGAAGTTCATACTTGAAATCAGCACACCCAAACTAGAGTAAGCGAGATGTTGGTGTCAATGCAACAAAAATGTTGTTCCCCAGTGTAATAATAATAATAATAATAATAATAATAATAATACTAATAATAATAATAATAATAATAATAATAATATCATAGTCGTATCTTTATCAGAATTAATGGAGTAGTTAATAAATGAATTTCACGTGGTCTCTATTCGGAGCTCTATTCAATCTAATCCGATACAAACACAAAGAGAAACTTCGACAAAAGGTAAAAGAAAAATCTTATTCTGGTGGGACTCGAACTCCCTTTTAAGAGTGACGTACGCGCAAGCGCTTTAGACCGGATTTTTCTATTCTTTAACTGATTCACCGAACGTATCTCAGTAACTTGTCTCTATTTTCTACTCGGTATACATGTTTTACAGTTATTTCCAGTAACCTTAAATGACAGCGACACAAACAGAAAAAAATTGAGAACAATTTAAATTCCAAATTTTCTTCCAGTGGGAATCGAATCTGGCATCTCGTACGCTAAAGGCATACGTGCTGGCCACGAGACCGGGAGGGAGAGCAAATGAAGTGTATTTTGTAGTGCCTGAAGTTTAAGCCTATTTCACCCTGATGTAATATGTCTATTAATCGGATGTTTATATTCAACCTATTTGTTAGTTTGAGGAATGATGAATGTTATTGATATAGGTTCTATTACTTATTCGTCCATAAATATTATATACATTATCAGAATTATTCATAATATTTCATCAAATTCACTAGTGCATGCATTGTAGACAAAGAGTGGAATTGGAAGACCAGTTGGACAGGGGTGATGAGTATCGCCAATATTATTTAATATATATCTAGTATATATATTTATATCTATTTAATATTTATATAATCGAATTTGAAAGAAAAGTAGTTGCCAAAGACTTATTCAAAGAAATGTTCCCAGTCCTCTGATGAAAATACTAACACAGAATACTTCGAGAAAATGAATACTTTCTACAGGATTTGAACATATAAATTCCTGATTGGCAGACTATCGACCCAAACCGCTCGACCATTTCGTATGCCTTCACAGAGCCCCTTTTGATTTTTGTGTAAGGTGGTTTCCTGCTCCACACTTTCCTTTGTTTATGTCGGTACAACCAGGGGCGGACTGGCCCACCCTGCTACCCTGCAAATGCAGGATGGGTCCCCAAACAGGTGGGCCCCCTCCACCAATTTTAAAAAGATGTGCTCAATTAAACCTACCATCATAAAAAATATGGCAGGGTAACTCACGCAAACTTGTGTTTTGCATAAAAAAGACGTAAAGTTAAACTTTCATGAACAGACCTTATTCTTCTTCACGTTTATCGACTTGAAAAGGTTCCGTCTATGAGACAATCAGGCCCTAAAACATTGCGGGGTTTGTGATACAGCAGCTGTTTAAAACGAGCACGTTAACTACTACTTTTTTAAATATAAGAAACACAGTAGATTTCAGGCTGTTATTGGATTTGGATACCATTGCCTACTCCGGTCCTTTTACAAGCCGACGAGTGGCGATGTTTTAAAGAAACAATAGTTTCGTAGGTGTTGTTATTGTGGAAAGTGGAGGTGGAGCCGGAATGCTTTTGAACAGCATTGTCCTCAGACCAAGCTTCGAAGAAAGAAATCGGATCAGGCTTCGTTGTTTTTTTTTTTCAGTGCGGTAAAGCGAAAAGAAATTAGTCGCCACTATCAACGATTGTTTTATACAAGCTTCAAACAATTACTATAAAGTTGCTGCCCTCGGCTCGTGTTTTATTTGTATATTACATCGAATAGCGAATAGCAGCAATTCAATTATTGGAACACCAGTTACGTGTCGTTTGTCGTGGAAGACAGATGTGATTGTGTCAGTATGGATGGTAGGAGTGATTGTAAGATGACTGTAAAGAAAAAGTATAAAAGTGTTGCTAAAAAGCGAGAACACAAACGAAGATGTGATTTACAAAAAGCTGCATCTGACCCAAAACAACGTAGGCTATTTGAATCTGTGCAGCCCCAAGAAACAAATGAGCATGATGTGACTCATTCGAGTACTGCAGGACAGTTGCCATGTATTTTTTGTTTGTCTGTCTAAGGTGTTTATAAATTATAATGTATAGACCACGTCTTTGGATGATTTCAGTCAATTGTAGCTTATCTTTTATGGCTATTTTTGCTTGAAATTACACAACTTTAACAGGCGAATACGAAATTAACTGAACTGTTTGCTGGGGCGTAGTGCTTTCAAACGGGTCAGATCAGGCTTTCATGGGTCAGGGGTCGAGTCAAGCCTGCTTGAGACAGGGGCGGGTCAGGTCACCTACGCTATGGTCAGAGTTGTTCTAGCCACGGGTCGGCTCGGGTCAACTTTCTTATGTGCCGTTTCGGCTAAATCCTTCTCGGGTCGTGAGGGTCGGGTCGAGTTGAACGTCGACCCGAATAATGACTCGGGTCAGGTTTTCTAAAACATGACACTCATTTGTTTAAATAAATGGTTTAAATTCATTACATAAAAAACAATAGCACTATATAAATAACTGAAAGCACCAATTCCGGTATTGTGTGTGTTTACAATAAAAAATGATAATGCCAGTTACACACTGTATGAGTTACTATTAAAATGTTCTTACTTCAGATTTTTTGTAATTAATGTTTTGCTTTTGTATTCGACGGCCATTCCACGTAAATATGAGCCTAAGGACAGAAAATTGTTTTAAATATATTTTGCTCGTTATTTATATGAAAATGACCAGAAAAGTTCAAAATTTACTATGCAGATCGATTTCTTGTTAAAAAGTTTTAGTTTTTGTCTTTTTCAGCAATTGAAATTCCATGCTGTACGAAGCCAGTCGAAGGGAGAATTTACCAACAATATTACCCCGCCCCCCTTAAACAACACGGGCCTTATGCAGAGTCGTTTTGACGTCTGATTAAAACCTTACTACGGGGTTGACTAAGGGATGGTTATCAAAATTATATTCAGAGTCTCTGATTAGGACGTAGTATTGGACGAAGTTAATCACATGTGACTAATTAATCTAGAGCAGAGACTAGTCTTTTACCCACGGTTTAGCGTGCGACACAACATATCGTATTTCGTAATTCATTTATTTTCATTTTTACAGACTACGCATGCGCTAATCTACTTTTCCGTAGTTTCCATATTTATTTTACTCACCGATGCATTAGGGTTCTATAAGTTAATCATGCCCAAATCATAATTTTAGTTGTACTCAAAGTTGACTCTGAATACCAAAAAGTGCATCTTCCTTAGTAAAGATTTAGTATGTTTACTAACTAGTCTGTGACTAACCTTCAATTAACGAATTCTCTCTGAATACCGCCCCACATGATTAGCATTTGATTCAGTTCCAGTGCGGTATAGACAAGCACGTACACCTTAGGTACTGAAGCTCAGGAGTTTTAAGGTTGTTAGTATATTAAGTAGTCTACTATTTGACTACTTTTGGTACCAATGTAATTATGTAACGCCCGTTGCGAAAAAGATATATTTTTTTCTATACAACTTGTACTAAAAGTCAGAAGTAGTCTATCTTTTGCAAAAAGTAAAAATGAGCACATGGGTAATACAACAGGAAAATTAATTTCATTATATTTATAATTTAATAGGCAAAAACTGCGTAACGGGTGTTACATTGCCAATGTAACGGGTGTTACACGTGAATTGTTAGCTTGGTTTGACAGTGATATTTTGTACACTTAGGCTATCACTATGACTCTAATGAGATAATTTGAAGTTAGTAAAGTTATAAAGGGTCCTCTTCTGAAGACATGAATTATGGTAAGGGTGAACAGTGTGCGAATTAAGGGACATTGAACCGAAGGTGATGAAGTGCACTCCAGAGAAAATAAAATGTAGGAGATATCGTGGAATGGGGGACTCCCTGTCATGCCCTCGTTAATCGCAACTCAAGGTAGTGATTAAATATCATAAAAGCGCCATATTTCAATTGTGTACTCATAACATACTAAAAGTCTACTTCTTTATCAGAAGCCCAATACACTGCTATTGAAAGTCTTCGTTTAGCAAATAATTAGATGCTATAGCGCAACAGATTTTCATCAAGAAACCAGAAAAACCCTACACTACAATAATGCGTACACAGACTCCGAATGAAGTTGTGATAAGCTCTTTGAGGAAAGATAATGTTTGTGTTGGAATGTTGTCTTGCTGGCAATGAAAGATGAAATAAGTAACAAAGACTATCGTCAAGTTGGAATCTGTCAAGGACTTGCGGACGAAAATGGTGCTTGAAATCTTGTGGTGAAAAGGAATGCGAACTACGCCGAAGTTTAGAAAATATACTAGTGACGTGCCGTAAGGGGGGATTGGGGCAAAGGCCCCGGGCGCCGAAGTTAGAGGGCAAAAAATTCGGGAGGAAAAGAAAAGAAAAAAAGAGAAAAATAGTTCACATATCAGTACAAATTAGTATGCACTTAACTCCTCTTCCTGTTTTAGGAATTGGTCCTATAATGTTACTCATGTTAGGAAAATGCATGTGCACATAAATACGGTAAAATGGAAGGAAAAGAGTAACAAATAATCCTCGAAATCAAGGAAAAGCAGAGTTTATTTTTGAAAATTTTCTTACGGTCGCCCCAACCATAGTGTCGCTTCGCGGCTGGACTGTCGATTTCACTAATATGTATGGGTGCGCCGTCATATACTTTCGCCCTAGGCGGTGATTTTTCCAGGACGGCACAGTATAATTCATTTTCATGACGTGATTGGTAAACTACCAAATCCGATTATGAAAATTAAAGAATAACGTAAAGTTGTGTAGCAGTTTAGTTTTAGAGTTAATGTTACTGAAACATAAGAAGAATTGACTTTTGTTGATGATCAGTGTATCAACAGACCTACATATTTAATACTGAATTTCCTACATCCTTCTGATTTATATGTTTATTATTTTGTGTTTTTATTTCCTACACTGTACTACATGTGTATTTTTTATCTAATAACATTGTAATATTTTGTTCCTTACATAATATGTTCATTAAAAGTGAAGTTGGTTTAAGTTCATTCGAACTGTGTAACACCCGTTACAATTTGTGTAACACCCGTAATGGTATTGAACATTTTTTTAAATAAAAGGTATTACACATATGGAATTTCTGTTTGTAACATTCATAACATCATACTTTCAGAAAAGTGTACACATAATTGGAAACAAATTTTGAGCTGGACCTTCGCAGAGTTTGGCTTAACTTTACATGCATCTGAAAGTGCATGTCCAATTGCTGTAACGCCCGTTACGCCACATTTTTCACTCTCACTGAGTTGTGGTATCATGTATATGTAACTAATTAAGTGTTTACTATAATACAGAGACAAACGGTGATGTTTCGAGGCAGTTTGATATATCTTGACCCAGTAAGGACATTTCTTTAACAATTTCTATTCGTCCAAATGTAACACCCGTTACGATGGAATGGCCGATGAATATATGGGATACTATTTATGCGTTCGGAGATGGACTTTTATATGTAATACATATGAAGAATGCCAAGTACATTTTTTACATTTTTATACAGTGGGCCCTCATTTCAGATTAGCAGGGTGGGCCCTATGGTTGCCAGTCCGCCCCTGGGTACAACTATGAGTTTGTGGTGAACATTTGAACGTTATAAGTCTTGGAATGTATAAAAATCGTTTTCGAATAAATTACATTCGAGTTTACGTCCTAATAACTTATATACAATATTTTGAATCTGTGAAATGATTGGGGTTGGAGTGATCGTAAATTTTCATAGCAGTTTTAATATGTAAAGCCGCTTAATGTGGGAATTTATGTGAAATTTGGTACAACAAGTTTATATAAAACCAAATTCCTGCTTTATATTGGGCGAAATAATCTATCTATCTATCTATATAAATGAAAGTGACTATATTTGTAACTTTACTCTTGAATTACCAGACCGATCTTGATAAAAGTTTCTATATACATGAGGTACGGGCCTGGAATGATTATTACCATTTCACCTTGAAGGTGCAACTTGGACCAAGGAAGGGGGAGATATATCGAAAATAACCGATATTAGTGTCAATCTATAGTTTTCGGCGTCGCTGAGATGAAGAGAAATATTTCCGATGCTGTGTAAATTCAAATTCAGCGCAGTAATTTCAGGGAAGTTGAAGCGGTGATATATATAAAAAATGATCGAAAACGGCCGACATGAGTGTTGAATCCATAATTTTCCGGATGGCTGGGAGGAGCAGTGACGCTTCGATAAGGTTTAAATCCAAATTCAGACTCTCTACATGGGTAGGAATATATATATATATATATATATATATATATATATATATATATATATATATATATATATATATATATATATATATATAGAGGATGGTCCATAAATATCAATTTTCAGATCGGGCTGGTCTTACCCCCTAAAATGGTTCCATATGGGACTAAATTAAGCCAGGAGAAAAATTAGCTTCATTGAATAATATTAAATGGTGTCCCAAATTTTGAATCCGATTACAGTACATGGAATAAACTCATGTAATTTAGAAACGGCTAAAGGTAATGCGAAGATACCCTGGATAATAGAAATAGAGGAAGAAACATACGTACTTCTGTATAGTACTCTCATTGCGACCATGGGGAGCGGTGGCTCAGTGGTAGAGCGTTCACCTCCGGTGCTTGGGGTCCTTGGTTCGATCCCAGCTCACGCCGTGTGGACCTTGTGGTGGACAAACACCGTGCTCGTGGGTTTTCTCGGGGTTCTCCCGTTTCCAGTTTCTCCAGTTTCTTCATTCCACCATTTTCATTCATTTCTCATTATCTCCGTCTCCTTTAGCCTAACCGGCATAAGCGTGGGACGTTAAACTTAAAGATTTCATTTTTCATTGCGGCCATTTTGAAATCCTCCATCTTGGATTCAGGTCAAAATTTTCAAATAGAAAGAGGGTCATGTGACATACCGTTTTGAGGTATCGTTTTACCTGAAGCTCAAATCTGGCACTATTTTAAAGAGAGCTTTAGTCGTGTAAGAATTATTACTTGTGAAAAGGTTTCTCCAATTCAGAGGAAATAATTCTTACACGACTAAAAGTGCAGACATGAGAAAGGGATATGCTCTGTTTCAAAAGAAAGAGGAACGCGAAAGAAAATGCATTCTGAAATTGATTTTTTTGAACTTTATACACCAAAAGACATGGAGCAGTTCAAATAATGAAGAGGAAAACCCAGTTGGGAATATTAGAGAAAATGTAAATACGGATGCGTGTGTGCCCGGACCGTCCAAGAGATGTAAAAGGGGGAAAACTAATTTTATTACTCAAAGACTGGTGTTGCTCTTAATCGATAAAAGGTCACTGATAGAGCAGTAATACATATTCTGACAGCGACGGCAGAAGCATTAGGCCATAATGTAATGGGGTCTTCCATTCACCGATGCTGAGACAAAACCCGTAGCGAAGTTGCACAGAACCACAATAAACAATTTCAGAGTGCATGAAGTGCGTTAGTTGTGCATTGGAACGGAAAACTACTACCGAGTTTGACTGGCAGAGAGACTGCCGACAGGTTATCAATAATTACTACAGGAGATGGTCATGAGAGGCTAATTGTTGTTCCCATTTTGTTGTCATCAAGAGAAGAGCATACTGCTTCTACTATAGTACGTTCGGTTGAAGAATGGAACTTGGTAAAGTTCGTGCACGCAGTTTATTGTGACACCACTTCCTGTAATATGGGTCATGTCATCGGTGCTTGCATTCTGCTAGATCAGTAACTCCAAAATAACCTTCTATACCTTCCTCATAGACACCACATTTATGAATTAGTTTTAAAATGTGTATTTGATAAGTGTTACGTTTCGTTTGCATCTGGACCGGACGTTCTCCTATTGAAGTGTTTTCAGAACGAGTGGTTTAGAATAGTTTGCAGGAATTGATGATGATGTAAGGAACAATATTTCCGATGTAAGAAATGAAGTGTTGAATTTTGCTATCAAACTTGTAGAAGAAGGACACTGCAGAGAAGATTACAGGGAATTCTTAGAACTGACCATCATATTCCTGGGTGGCATACCTTTTTGATGAGTTTTCTTTCGTTTGCCTGGAGCAATTCACCATGTAAGGTGGATGGCAAAATGAATCTACTATTTAAAAATATTTCTCTTTTGCCAACAATTTCGTTTAACGAAGCAAATAGAAACGGTTCTTCGGAGAGTATGCACTTTCTGATACGACTATATGTTCACACTTGGCTTAAATGTGATCAAGCATCCCATTCACCATTACAAGACCTACAATTTTTGAAAGGTTTGTACAGTTAAAGACAAATAGATGCTGAATTACCTGAAGTGGATCTTTCTAAATTTTCACGCCAACTCTGGTACTTGGGGTATTTTGATGATGGGGTTACCATAATGAGAAACAAAAAATGGTTGAAAGGATTAAAACTATAAGGGGAAACCGAGAAGCAGCAAAGAGGCTTGACGCAAGAGATGATAACATAAAAATTCTTGTGAAAAGAGAAATCAGTGATTCTGTTACAACACAAATTTTCCTCGAGCTATTTAAAATACCCAAAGGGTTTCTTGAGTGTGATCCGACTTCATGGCCAAATAACAATGACTATCTTCAAGGAAAGACAATAGTGAAATTCATCCAGGTAACAAACGATGCAGCAGAAAGGGAAGTGTAACTAATAGAAGATTACAACAACGTTCTTAAGAAAAATGAGAAGCAGAAACAGTTTCTTTTGCAACAATCTTTTCCTATATGCGACAAAGTCAACTATGTAGGAAATAAAATTCATAATTTACCAAAAGATACTACATAAATAAGTATATTTCAATTTCTTCCTAGTTTTTCTTTTTCCTCATAATGATTTATGAATTATGTTGATGGAAAAACTTATTAGTAGTTCAAAGCGAAACAAGCATTTTTTTTCAGTTTATGTAAAAGACTTCCAAACTTCTTACAAGTCTGTGTTCCATAACTGCAATAAAATAACATTACATGAAAAATTTTGTTCTTCACACGTAATAACTCTTACATGAATATAGGTAACTTGAAAATAATACCAGATTTGTGCCTCTGGTGAAATGCTACCTCAAAAAGATGTCACATGACCGTCTTCCTATTTAAAAATTTTGACCTGAATTCAAGATGGCGGACCTCAAATGGCCGCCATGACAACCCTATACAAGATTAAATAGGTCTCTTCCTCTAGTTCTATTATACAATATATCTTCTCATTCCCTTGAGCCGTTTCTAAATTACAAGTGTTTATTCCAGCTTTTCCCCATATACTATGTATTGTTAACGAATTCAAAATTTTAGGTCGTTTGGGGCACCATTTAAAATTATTCAATGGATCTAATTTTTCTCTCGGCTTAATTTGGTCCCATATGGAACCATTTTAGGGGGTGAGTCCAAAGAAATTCCTAAATGTATTGGATTTAAAATTGACTTCATGTTAAATTGTTAGTGAAATAAGGTGATACTAATTATTACAAAATTAGGCTTCGTTGCTGAGCAACTAATCAACCTATAGCAATCTATAGCAATCTTACCTCAAATCGTAATCACTCATTTTTCAAGAGTGACCCAATGAAATAACAACCACCTATCAATGGCAGCTCTTAATCCAAATTTGAAGAGTTCACTTTTCTCACTTATATATATGGTTTCTGTCTCGAAGTTTATATTATGATTTTATGTAGTTTTATCTCAATTTCAGGAACCCGCTTGCTGGCCGTGATCCCCATAAGCAGGGTATTAAAATAAGAACACTAGAAGGGAACTCATCTTTCCGATGATACTGAAATTTTGAGGGAGGTAGTTATTAGTGTCTTTATGCAATCATTTTGAACCATCTTACTACAGTTGCTACTTCACTCAGAAAAATCAACTAATATGCTTCATACACCATCAGTTCCAACTTAGCTAGAATCTAGCTTACCGATGGTACAATGACCTGAACTGATTGCGTGTGCAGTACGGTCAGTTAATCGAGGTAGTTCCTTCAGTTCACTCGCTGTGTATGGGTTCCTTAACGTTGACAAAAAAACGCATCCATTAGCAGCAGTTTTTCGTTTTGCAGGCAGCGCTGGACTATCTTCGTACTTACAGAACTCTTGCGCAACTCAGCGAAGCTAACCGTCCGGTTTGTAACGAGCGCTTTGCCTATACAGCCCTGTTACACTATCATGGGCACACCTCAAAAGTTGAAACTTAGTTGTAAAAACAGTAGTAAAAAACAGTTATTTTATTTTACACCTAATTAAAAGTCTAGCTTTCAGTATCCAGGTGCTATGATAGCAATAGTGTAAAATTTGGTATATATAACGTGTGCTCACGTCACACTAAATTATGTGTTTATTCTCTGTTTAATATTACAACCAATATTCCAATACTTATATATCGAATCATTGTTCTTTAAGTACACATTTTAACTGGTAACGTTAGTATATTAACTTTAATATACTCTCCATATTGTTATTACCAAGCAAAGTATCTCAAGTGATAGAGCGTTGGCTCCGCATTAGGAAGATCGTGGGTTCTATGGACATGTAAAAATTTTTACTTATGAATATAGCAGCTAAGAATATGGAGTATGTGAAAAGATGGCGATTTATTTAGGTTAAGATCTCAAGAGACAAAAACATCAGATGTATGGGTGAGAAGGATCTACATTTTGAATTCGGGTTGGGAGCTGGAGAGGTCAGAAGCTATGTCATAGACATCGCTCTTGAAAATACGATTTATTAGAATCTGAGGAAAGCCAACTATCAGTTAATTAGTTGCTTGGAAACGGAATCTAATTTTGTAACAACAATTAGTTTATTTCACTAACAATACATTATCTTTATTAACATTATTATAACGATATATGTAGGTTGAAAGTATGAATGGTTGCAATCTAACAACGATTACGATTTTTTATTGTATCTAAGACGTGAATAGTCAAGAAAGCACTTGTGTTGATAAAACATTGCGTTTGTTAGTAGACAAAAGTAAAATTAACATAATACAATTTAATATTTCAGATAGTATAATTAACATTACAGATAAAATCATGAAAAATTAAAAACAAGTACCTTGTTGTAGATTGGAGATAAAATTTCCTATTTTCCAGCTTCTCTACCGAAAGATCATTCTATATCTTATCTTCAAGCATCGAGTCACAATGGAGAAGGTTTAAGAACAGTGGTGGTCACAAGTGATATTCTGCAGGGTCAAATTACGTCTTTTATTTGAAATTATAGACATATAATTTTAAACGCCAGATTATTCAAGTTATAATGCATTTCTGAATCACTATTTCAGATATGTTGTTCATTATTCTTTCCAGATTATTTCATTTATTCACATTCCATCACTACCTTGAGATTATATAATTTGCATAACATGAAAGATTCCCGCTGGATTTTCAAGAAGAACGCCAGGCCGGGTAGATTATTCCTTTCCTCAATATTACTGCATTCATAGTAAGGACATCCCATTACTTTAGCTCTACGAATTTCATTTTACAAAAGTTCTGGGACGGCTCGTCAATTCTAAATCCAATACATCTTGTTTGCTTTTCTGTAATACAAATTTGAAGTATTTGTTGGATTCATTTGTGTGTGGGTTCCTGTCACCACGGCATGGCGCGTCCTCAGGTTGCGAATCGAGGAGAAGGTCTCTAGATATAGAGGTTAGCTGCGAATATACTGAATACGAAGTCGCGGACAGACGACTAGGAGTGGTCCTCCAACTTGGGGGTTCGGGTACGGATAACAACCTCACAAAAGCCTCGGACAAGGACTGATAACTTGGCACGACTTCAGCAAAAGAAAATGGACATGAGATTTGAAACATGGAATATTAGAATTGTTTATAGGGCAGGCACGTTAAAATCTGTAACGAGTGAGTTAGAGAAATACAGGGTGCCCTAGTAGGAGTTCAGAAAGTTAGGTGGGAAGGAAATGGATTCTTGAATTCCGGAAATTCTTTGTTCTTTTACGGGAAAAAATAAAAGTCACGAGTTTTCGTTCACAGGGTTTTTCGTTCTCAAACGAATATTACCAGCAATTAAACGGGTGTAATTTGTTACTGACGGGCTTTATTTATTACTCTTAAGAGACGGTGGTGTGATATTATTGTTTTAAATGTACACGCCCCAACTGAAGATAAAGATGACGATATAAAAGACAGTTTTTACGAAGAAGTGGAACGGATATTTGACCAACTCCCGCGATACCATATGAAAATTCTATTAGGGGATTTCAATGCGAAGGTAGGGCGAGAGGATATTTTCAAACCGATTATAGGGAACGAAAGTCTGCATAAGGAAAGTAACGACAACGGTGTTAGACTTGTGAACTTTGCAACATCCAAAAACCTAATCGTGAAGAGCACAAAATTCCCACATCACGACGTTCATAAATACACTTGGACATCACCAGACGGGAAAACACCTAATCAAATTGATCAAGTTTTAGTAGATAGAAGAAGGCAATCTCGCATAATTGATGTCCGGTCGTTTAAAGGGGCTGATTTTGACACTGATCACTACCTGGTAGCAGCGATAATACGAAAGAGATTATCGTTGAATAAAGGTAATATTCTATGTCCGAAAACGGAGAGATCTAATTTAAAGAAATTAGAAAAGAGCCAGGTAAGAGACGAATACCAGATTGAAGTTTCGAATAGATTCTCGGTTTTAGAAGATTTGGAGTACATTAGTGTAGAGGATACTTGGATTGAAATTAGAAATAGCATTAAAATTCCAGCAAAAGAAAACTTGGGACACGCGGAAATACGTAGGAAGAACCCATGGTTCGAACAGGAATGCATCAAACTAGCAGAGAAGAGAAAACAGGCAAAATTACGCTGGCTACAAAATCCGAATGAAATAACTACACAAAATTTCGCAGATATGAGGCGGAAAACTTCCAAAACTTTTAGAACAAAGAAACGCGATTTTTTGAAAGCTAAAATTAAGGAACTTGAAGATAATAGTAAAAATAAAAACATTCGGGACATGTATAAGGGGGTGAGCGAATTTAAGAAAGGCTATTAACCTTGTGCTTATATATTAAAGAAAGCTGACGGTACAGTTCTCACTGATACGGATAGCATTTTATATAGATGGAAAGGTTTCTTTGACGATTTGCTGAACACGCAGGCAAAAAACTAATGTGCGTGGAGAAAAAGAGATACACCACGTAGAACCGTATATTCCAGAACCCAACCGAATAGAAGTAGAAACCGCTATAAAGAAATTAAAGGAACACAAATCTCCGGGTGTAGATGAAATTCCGGCTGAGTTAATTTTAGCTGGAGGCGAAAAATTGTGGAACAAGATACACAAACTCATTCTCCTTATCCGAAACAAGGTAGAATTGCCCAAGAGACGAAGGAAACAATCATTGTTCCAACTTATAAGAAAAGTAACAAATCTGACTAATAATTATCGAGACATTTCCCTTCTGTCAACATCCTATAAAATCCTTTCAAATATTGTATTAGCAAGATTAACCCCCTACGCAGATGAAATTATTGGAGATTATCAGTGCGGATTTATACGAAATCGACCAACTATCGACCAAATATTTATCATTCGGCAAATACTCGAAAACAAAGTGGGGATACAATACGGTACATCAACTATTTATTGATTTTAGAAAGGCGTACGACTCGGTTAGGAAAGAAACATTATACATCGTTCTTACAGAACTTGGAATACCGAGAAAGCTAATTAGATTAATTAAGATATATTTAAATAAATCCGAAAGTAAAGTAGGAAATTTTTTGTCCACGAGCTTTCACGTCGAAAATGGCCTGAAACAAGGAGATGCGTTGTCGCCATTATTATTTAACTTTGTTCTGGAATACGCTATAAGGAAAATCAAAGATAGCAACCAGGGCCTACAGTTGAACGGTATTCACCAGGTTATGGCATATGCTGATGATCTAAATTTAATAGGGGATGATAGGAGAACAGCAGAAATCTTATGATAGAAATACAGAGATCTTATTAAACGCTTACAGGGACATAGGCTTAGAAGTAAATGCAGAGAAAATTAAATACATGGAAGTGCGTCGGGACCGTAATACGGCAAATTGTGGATGCGTTAAAATATTAAATGATACTTTTGATAAAGTGGATAGTTTCAAATATCTAGGATCAATATTAACAGACGAAAATCATATTCTCGAAGAAATTAAATGTCGACTAAATCAGGGAATTTGTGTTACTATTCGGTTCAAAATCTCTTATCGTCGCGAATTCTGTCGAGAAATTTAAAACTTAAAACATACAAAACAATAATCATGCTTGTTTTTCTGTAAGGTTGCCAAACATGGTCGCTTACTCTGAGGGAAGAACATAGACTGTAATTATTTGAGAACAAGATCCTTAGACGAATATTCGGACCCAAGAGAAAAGTTAATGGGGAATGGCGGAAACTTCATAACGAGGAACTACATAGTTTATACGGTTTAACCAACATTGTTAGGGTCGTCAAGTCTAGGAGGCTAAGGTCGGCAGGTCATGTAGCTAGAATCGAAGAAAGTAGAAACGCTTTCAAAGTCTTGACTAATAGGCCAATCGGAAAACAACCATTAGGAAGACCTAGGCGCAGATGGGAAGAGAATATATTTATATGGATCTCGCAGAGATAGGAATACAAAGTAGAATCTGGATCCAGTTGGCTAAGGATAGAAGTCAGTGGAGAGCTTTTGTGAACGCGGCATTGAACCTCTTGGTTCCATAGACCATAGAGTGCCTGGGTTCGGGTGCCACTACACTCGTGATAGGGTTTATTAATGTAAATTGAACTGCCCCCACCAACAGTCTCATATATCTTTTGTCAGGACATGTATTTCGTCTGTCATAACCTCGGGGGAAAAGTTCATAAAGTTCAGACAAAGTGAAAGCACGCAATGTATGTTAGAACTTAGCCTACTCGATTTTGATAGGATGAAATATCAAACTAACGTAGGGTATACTGATGTATTTTAAGCACTAATACTTCATAACGACTATCAAAATTTCACACAAAGAAAATAATCAGTGGGTGAGGTTGATACTCCATATTAATTACCGGAAATCGTACGCGAATATAGCGCGGTCGAAAAGTTTAGGTGATCACTATTGACATGCATTCTTCACAAGGGCGAATTAAAACCTCATGAAATAATTTTCTTACGTGGGCTTTGGGAAACGTTTCCTCACATCTTTCGTTCTCTTCATTGCTCCAATGTATCAGGTGGTGTAGAACATGTGTCTGTGACATTTCAGGTTTTCGTTTTCTTCCTTTTGTACTATAAATATAAAACGAAAATTAAAAAAAAAAACTCTTAATGTTTTTGTTATTTATATGACATATATTACTGCTTTAGTAAAACAAAATTTTTCAATCTTGAGCGAAATAAATGCATTAATTACATTAATGTGGCTGTACAATCATATTGTATTTTCACACATTTTTATCCTCTTACTCAGGGTTTCAAATGTACAGCGTCAGCCTCTCTCACCTCATTTTTTGCAAACAAAGAAGGTGGATTTGTGGAATATAGTACCCATAAAACTACGCAGTATTATTAAACATTTTTCCACTTAAACACCATTAAGAAAATGAAATGTTTATAAACTGAATAACTAATAAAAAGACACTGGGTAATTCACTAAATATCGATCAAAAAATAAACACATGGGTGCTTTGGACAGTAAACTGTATGTATGAGTGAGAGAATGAATAAATACCTTTCCAAATATGGTTCGACGAGAGAGGCTAAAGTGTCTTGGGAGAAGATGGACCTTCTGGGTAGAAAAATACCGTAGTTTCTTTGTTCCAAGAATTTTGTCTCACTGAAGAAATTTATTAGCATATATGAGGGGTATTCAAGGATTATATAACAATATCGTTACATAATGGGGTTCGAATGTGAATGTCCACTGATGGAATTCGAGAAGTGGGCTAGAATCCTGGCACTTCATTTTCTGGAATTCACACTTTCCATTGATGCCACAATCACAATAATGATGGGTTACATTTCCAATAAATATAAATATTCTATATTCAATGACCTTTCATATCTAACAAAACACGTATGATATGAACATGTAAATTCTAACATATGTATTCAAAAATAACTAAATATTTATAATTCTAAGTATAACTATAAATAACACAACACTTTCCTATAAAGAAATATTTCATTTTTCGAAAATAAAACAACCGGATCAGTTGAGTTTTTTCAAAAGTTATTGGTCAACTGTTTCACACCACAAAATTCATTAGTAAATGGTTCATAAATACTTCATACCATTTTACACTTGAGGAAAGCAAGGTTAATCCTTTTTATTGAACACACAAACAAAATTATGTAGTTATATTTAATACAAATAAAATACTCAAAGTAATCATGTTGTTCATGATAAATTTGAAGTAATATGTTCCATAACATGTTAATATGTTATTTTTGATATAAGTTTTTAAATAATATAAATTCAGTGCAATTAGATGTAACTAAAGCAAGAACATTATGCAAACATACTTATTCTAACATCAATAAAATTAAAAATTACAACATAACATATTTGGATATATACCACTACATGAAATATTTCATTTTACAAAAATGAAATATGACTACGCTTACGCGAGTATGTCACACATGAAGCACATTGTACCGCCTGCGTAAAATATAAAAGGCCCTACCCCAACAATCTATTAACTTTTCCCATCCCCGAAGCAAGGTGGAAAACAACAGAATAAAATGTTAGATTTAAAAAAAATATAGCGGGAAGTAATAAGAAAATTGCGTTTCTAACGATCTAAATAAATATAAGTAACCCAAAAGTTGAGGGGAACTTTGCTTCCATATTTTCAGATTCAACTTGCCTTGTTTTTTGTATTCAACGAAAAGATTAGTACAAAGTACGCTTGTATTAACAATCGCTTACAGCAAGCACATTTGTATCATCATCTCTCTCTTCATTTTTCGTATCCTAGTTGGTGACCTAGTGGTTCCCACGTAGGCGTGTTTAGATGTAAAACAAGATTTCGGTAGCCCACCACACAAGTAGGGATCGATCACCTGAAGTTGATCAGTATGGCAATACCAGAGTGCTAATTAAACAAAACGAGGGGATTAAGTTCACCAATGAAAATTCCAAATTGTCAACAATACATCTAGATAAAAGACTAATTGCAGAATTTCATCAAGAATATTGTAGATTCTATTCTGAATAATTTTTGAAGCACACTACTTTGACAGATTTACAATTACGGCGTTAATAGTATCATATATCATCTAGTTAATACAAATATTTAATTCTGAGTTTTAACTTTGTTCTCTAAGAATTTCGTCACTTTTATTCCCACAATGTTTAATAGCCAAACTAAACCAGACGTTTTTTGTTCTTTTTTTGGTTTTCAAATTTTTAACCTGCCTACAGAATGCAATTGTTGACATTTACCTGTGAGTAAATCCGTTAGTTCAAACAACTTCTCAAAAACCTTTTTGGAACATAACAGAGCGCGTTTATACAAATGAAGCAATTTTGAGATTTTTCTGTTTATTATCCAAGGTCATTTTCTTGAACCTTATACTTAGCTTCTCGTTTCCCATTATGCTTAACATTTCGTTTACGAAAAATCTAATTTATTTTCAAGTCTGCCATAACAAATTTATTTTTCCATGATACATGATCATCTTCACCGTTTTCATTTACAATATCAAAATATTTATGTTAGGATTCAGACGGTTTCATGTTTAAGTCCAGAGTAGCAGGATTTACCATTAAACTACAAGAAATGGAATAATTTAGTAAAATTACAATTTGAGGAATATTTTTTGCCCAAGATACATGATCTTCACTACAAAACAATTTGAACAAACGATTGGATCATTTCAACTAGATTAGAGAAAGCATGGCAAAGTGTCACATAGTGTATCTTAATTCCATACTCTGACATTTTTCTTTAAATTTTCGAGACATGAAACAGCTAGCATTACCAACCAAAATAGCACTGAGAACACCTACTGTAAATTCAAAAATACAATTATTCTAAACAACGTAAAATACATTTTGTGATAGCGTTTTCCATTGGATACAATGTATAATACCTTGCAAAAGCATCCATGATTGACAATGCATATTTCTAACCTGATGAGGAAGAAAGACATGGTCCTAAGGTATCAATTCAAACAAGTGAAGCTGGACAGTCAACAGTAATACTTTCTATTGGTCTTGCCGGAGGGGAAGGTTCTACCTTCGTTTTCTTACACACGATGCAATTGCTAATGAAATTACAAATAACTTTTCACATTGTTTTCCACTAACGAATTTCGCTAACGAACCCAAATGTTTTTCAATTCGAAAATGCCCTTGTGTACAGCGCATATTCTTCAACAGCAATTGGAACTAGTGAAGGTGGAATACAAATTCTCCAAGAATCTAGAAAATGAAAATTTTTTATTCAAAAGTACACCATTTTCTTATTTTTAAAACTTTTGAAGTTTTCTGTTTCTCTCCTACAGTATATGTTATGGGGTGTTGAAGAAATTTAATACGCGAATTATATTTTGGATGTTCACGTTGGTTTTCGATCATGTCCTGTATGGTCCTATTTCCAAAGAAAGACGGTAACCCTTGTATGTTATTCATCGTATGAATTTCACTTTTTTGACCCAAAACGATACGTGACAAAGCGTCACTGGCATTATTATCGATTCCACGGATATGTATGATTTCTAGGTCAAAACCTTGCAGTTTCACTCTCCAGCGAGCCAAACAAGAATTAAAATACCTGATTTTATGCAGATAAGCCAAAATTTAAAAGTTATTATCTGTATACACTTTGACGTATTTACAATACAGTAAATATTCCTATTTACGAATAGCGGTTATCATAGCTAGGTCCTCCTGTTCCGTCGTAGTGTAGGAATGTTGGGCTATATTTAGAATTTTACTGTAACAACCGATGATATTACGTTTAATTAGAATTTCTAAAAAAATATACAGGCCACCACCATTTTTGAGGTATCTGTGAATAACAAAAAATCAGAATCAAGCTTCGGATGGATGAGAAGAACATATTGGACTAAAGTGTCTTTAAGAGACTGGAAACTACTTTCACATTCAGGAGTCCAAATACATTTTTTCCCTTTCTTGGTAAGAGAAAATAAAGGAGAAGCTAGTTCTGCGAACTTATGCAAAAAATTCAAACACTATTCAAAAAGACCCATAACTTTCTGTAATTATTTCGTGTTCGTAGGACGAGGTAACTAACGAATAACTTCTACATAAGAATGATCTTTACGAATATCTTTAGGAGTTACAATAAATCCTAAAATTAAATGTGGTTTTTCAAAATGAATATTCTGAAATGTTTACAGTCATATTGGCTTTATGGAATTAGTAAAACTGAACTGAAAGTTATTGTTCATCAAATGAAAATGTTGGGATACTAAGGTCGTG
Organism: Thermobia domestica; assembly: GCF_964235325.1. Lineage (NCBI taxonomy): Eukaryota > Metazoa > Arthropoda > Insecta > Zygentoma > Lepismatidae > Thermobia > Thermobia domestica. The sequence continues at coordinate 168,776,727 of NC_137464.1, read as the reverse complement.
GATATACAGTACAAGTTTATGGTACAAAGTATAACGTAACACCTTTTGTAATGCATCTATTAAAGCAAGATGACCATTTATGTACATACATTTATGTATCTAAATGTATGTATCTAAATCTATACATATGACCACTTCACGAAAAGGCAATGAAATCATGAGATTTTACAGAAACAACAATTTGTAAATACGACGACACAAGATCAATTGAACTAACGTACTTAGCACTTTGAATCTTTAGTAATAGATCTTCAATTTTCTTTTAGTTGTGTTAACTTAACGTGGTGGTTCAATTCAGTCAAATCGACTACTCCCCTTGGTTTATTTGTATTATTTGTAGAAAATGGAATGACTATGGACTAAAACAGCATATTTAACATCACCAAATTTTAACCATTCTTCCATTTGTTTATCAATACTTTCCTTAAAATTGTAAGGTAAAATATACTGTTATTTTACAATGGGATCTGTGGTATCAACGTCAATGTAATATTCATATTGATTGCATCTGGGTAATCAATAAACGTTTTGGTGTTTTACCAATGAAATAAATGTTTGTTGTCTTTGTTCACAATTTAAAATATCACTTTCACGTACCCTTTTCTAATTCAATTACAGTTTCTATAGCATATACATTTTCGAAAACACCGACATATTATCCCTATTAATTTCCTGTTTTAATGCCTACTACAATGTGCATTCCTGATTTCCTCATCAATGGCACATATTTGTAAAAAGAAATTTTGAGTAAAAAATCCTCTTCCACAGCTTGGTTAATATTTAAATCTTTCCAATAGATTAATTAGACCGTTTTGTGAGTTGACAATATGCTTAGTCCCGCTCATTTAAAGTACGGATCCACCCTTGTTCTAATTTATCTCTCTTTGAAACTAAATTATTGATTACAGGACATACTGAAGATGAGTGATTATAATCAGACTCTCAGAACTTTCATAAGATTACAACTTTCTAAATAATAATAGAACTAGTATTGAGAACTTTATTTACTTGATCTGTATGTGTCAAAATTTTCTTAGGTTGGCTTTTATAGTTTCTCTATTACACAAATTTTCAGTGAGCATTGGGACAACAACGGCTTCCTTCTCCTTAGAAAAACTAATTATATTTTTCGAAATATCTATCATAACTTGGGCAGATGTGAGGAAATTACGTCCCAAAAGACATTCAGTATTGAGTTCAGATACAACCGGAACTCTCGTATCAAACATCAAATGCTGTATTTCCACACAAACATTTATTTCTCCCTTCACTTGCCTTTTCCGTTTACCTGAATAATCCATCAGGAGAATGTGAGGTGCAAATTTTAATTGTAGATAGGAAATTAGATAGAAGGAGTTGGTACTTTGTGAAATGAAGGAATTTGGAATTACCAACATCAAAATCCCATTAATAAAATAATATATAGGAAAACCTGATCAAAATATGTGTGCCGTTGTAGTTGAGACTACACAAATTATCCCAGGAGAATAGTATGTACGCATTGAAAAACCTGATTTGCACAGTATAATAATTACTATGAGGACCAAGTCTCGCCGACCGGAATCATCAAATGACTGTCTATCAAATAAGGTTGACGAGTTAGTGTTGGTGGTCCTAGTTCAAAGAGTAGTAACTTTGGCCTTGTTAGGGAAAGCACAGATAAACATGAAGTACGGAACCAAGAGGATTATATTGAAAGTTTCGTTTATTTTGGAATGAAAACTTTATTTTCTATTGCACGAGCAACGGAATATATCTGGCTATTCATAGGTTGAATTAGCAATAAAAGCAACAAACACGTATACATTCCCTGAAAACGACACAATATTTTTGCTTGATCCATAATATCTTCAAAGATTTAAATTCAAAATAAGCATTTCTACTGGGTAATGACATGTTATTTAGATTCTATATTTCGGAAGTTTGTTCGGGAGTGGCAAAATTAATTCCTTGGCTTTTGTTAAGTATGCGGAATTAAAGAAACGTTTTGAGAAAGCGTATGAATGTGTACTCTGGATAAGCAGTGTTAAATAATATCTCTTATTATCGCAGATGTAATGTTGTTGGCTTTTCAACCTATTTGGAATATTAACAACTTTTTAAAAGTTCGAAAGTATTATTATTCTTTGGAAGGCCTATACATAAGATGTGTGAGTCACGCTGTTCACATAGGGAACATAAAGACCAACGTGATTATACAGTACAGATAAATGTAATTCGTGCAACTGGAGCTAATTGAGGATGTTTGTTTCGAGTACTATTTTTAGCTAAATATAGGGATAAATTTGTATGTGATAATGTTAGTGTGAAACGATTGTGGTATCATCTTTGATTAAAGGCTATGAAAATCTGGTAACTCGTATTGTGAATATTTCCGCTTATCCTGTCGTCTAGCAGTTGTCATTAATCACACGTGTATTGTTGACAGGCAGAAACCCATACGTACCTAGTGGTTTATTTGCATTATCTAGAATGTAGAAACAATTCTCATGTCTGATAGTGAGCGTGGTGGAAAGAAGCATGAGGTCGTGCTGGAATCCTGTCAAGTTTGTCAAGTTTGTTTCGCAAAGGTATCGTTAAACCATGTAAAACCTACGGTAGTAAACCTGAAAATCATTCGTTTACCTAAAAGGAAGAACTTCACTAATCATTTGTTATTAGATAAAGTTTTTCATAAGGTGGTAACACTACAAACAATGCAACGAATTAAAATGTTTCTGTTAGAGGAATATAATAGAAAGCAGCATACGATTCTGAATGTCCTTATCCAGGGTCTGATGATCTTTTGTATGTCCTTCGCAAATAGAACTTTTTATGCGTATTTTATTTTGCCAAGTTGTTGAAAGAATCCAAAGCATTAAGCCAATCTGAAAATATAAAGGAATATTTCCCAAATTTGTTAAATACTTTAAGAACCAAAATTTTGTCCCTCTGTATCTTCCAATAGAATAGTGTTATCCTAAAGCATTAAGCACGGAAGAGCGACAGCGGCTAGATACCTGGCACCAGGAAGTTATCGCTAGGGCCGTGAAACTTAACGTGTAACGCTAAATTCTTACAGCGAAAATGACGTTAAAAATTACACTAAAATTGGTTTTCAAATTCAGTGATATCACAAAACAGGAAACGGAGGTTTTACAATGTTTTAATGTCGTCTACAATTGCGATCCTCGCAATGCGGACATGTTGTACCTTGGATTTATCAGAGATTATTATCTATATAATCCAGCAGTTTGGTCCCCATACTAAGACAAAATATTTTGCATAAGCTATGTAGTTTCTTATATATATTATAGACCAATCAGTAATAGAAATTCAAGGAGTGCGTAAAATTCCATTGACAAATACAGGTTCGATGCATGGCTCGAAAGACTCAACGCTGTCATTGAATTCCTCGGATGTTACTGACATGCATGTAAAAACAACTTCACTTTCAATCGTGGCGACATTTTTAGGATGCTCATGACATATACAACACGTTTACAAAACTATGAATAACCGATTACCCTTCGTAAATAAAAAAAATCAGTATTAATTTACACGGAATTTGGGAAGGTTCATGGAATGAAAAGATAAAGTCGGATAAAGATGTGCAACTGTTTCTTAAGAAATCATGTACAACTAATATCGATACTCAACAATTCTTGCGAAGGTGTTCGTACGAATGTCTTTATGCATTAATCAGGGAATTGCATTAATTGGTGGTGATCAGGGAATTGCATACGTAGATGTGACAACTTTTTATCAATAGGTAATGTCACGTAAGCGTTTGCCAGTTAAATCTTCTAAGGTACATATGGGGTCGATCTTCCCAGAACTGAGAAGAATCAACGATGTAGTACAATGCACTATTTTCCCTTCAAGCTTGTATTCTCAGATTTTCCCATATGTTGCAAATGTTCACTTTTCGGTGTATGCTCGAAATGCATGGAAGATGAAAATGTAAAGTATTGTACTCATAGAGATACTACTCATGTCCTGTTATACTTTGCTCTTGTAACAAATCATAAAATACTTTTTGTACAGGGATTTGCGATTTTCAATTCGTGATTTCTGAAGAATAAAATATAAGTGGTATGGTCGGAACATATTTGGACTCCTTCTTCAGATGAAAGTCTTCTTCCTTATTGTCAAAGTGAAGGAAAAACTTATTGATGAAAATTGTTTCCAGGCATATATTGTTATGAAAATTTCAGGATGAACATTGGATTAATTCATTATGCAATATTATACTTCAATTCACAATACGGAAAACGGGCAAAACGTAAAGTTATGTTAAACAGTGCAGTCTTCGATCACGCAACTTCATTTCTTCGATGTTTAACTTCGGCGCGGTATGAAACTTATATATGATTATAATTGATTTTTTTAATTACAGAAATATTGGAACTGAAAATCTATCATTACAGTCCCCAATTTTATACTAGCCTCGTTTATTACTTCGTGGGCTAGACTTAGTCTATATGAACTATTGATTACAGTTAAACTTCACAGAGAAATTTACTGTGACACTGACAATATTACGAGGACAGATCGAAAGAAAACATTTAATAATTTTTCTCCCAAGATGTTGCAGCTATAATTGTATAAGGGGAATGGGATTCGATACTCGTTTGTTCCAGTTCGAGAAGACCAACTAATAATAATATTGGGATCCGACCCTTGGATATCTTTAAAAATCTCCTTTACAACATCATTCAATTGCACAAATTAATAAATTGAAGTAAGAAACTGGTAACAAAACAAGTGTCTTCACTCCTCCACGGTCCTTGGATTCGGGCGTTACACCATCTAGAGATGTTAGCCGTATACCCACCGTCGCTGTTGCGTCAGCTCCAAGGTATATTGGTCAATACCTGCAAAAGAATACAAGGTGGGGCAGCCATGTGAAATTTACGCCAGATGGGTAGTGCGAGACGAAAGTAATGTTTGCCCTCCACTGCTTAGCAATACCTTACCTTGTGACATATGCTTCAACTTGTACACATTTCAACTGCTAAAAGGAAAGCATAATTTATTAAACACATTTTATCATTATTATTTCACTTTTAGGAAAAATAACAAGAATTGTAGATTAGCACTATATTAATATTCACTTTCACTGTACGGACTACATATGATTTAATAATAATAACATTTGCAAATTATGAATAATATTTCACTCAACGATAAACTGGCCCTTGTAAAAGATTTCGGGACGATACTTTTAACACGCACGGAATTCGTGATTAACGGTCACGACGCTAAAAATTCACTAGTGCACTGTAAAATAGTTGACTTTCATTGCTGGATAGCGATGAGTTTAATGTCCCATTCATTGACATACAATAGGGTTCTTCTGTTAGTTCGTTGTATTGGCGAGAGAAGTACGTAAAAATAATTCTTATTAACACGTATGCATGTTTTCTTCTTACTATCGAAACATCATTTATATACTTGTCACTGCTTCCTGCTCTCATGTTGCATTTTATATATTTAAAAACTCAAGTACTATTCATGTTCTTTTTTGAGTTTTAAAGTTAAACTTATTTTGAGCATATCTTGAATACGTTTGATTTACTTGGTAGGTGTCGACGCTCTCTTCTCTTCTTTTGCGCGTCACATCGTTGCCAGTTAACAGCGCAAGAATACACTAACAAATTAAAATATAATTCGTAGAAAACATTAAGTTTTTGCTTCATAATATTGCTAATTATATATAATGAATGGTTCATAGGTTAATAGAAATCACATTAAAAACACTGATTGTTCCAATAAGTTGTACGATTGACGATTATTGATAGATTTTACATTGTCACGTAAAAATCTGTCATCGTCATGAGGACTTGGTGCGTGGGCGTTGATCTCTAGAGTAGCAAAATTCCTCTGCCTTATATGGACTGACGGGAGAAGCAGGGCTGTCTGGAAAAGTGAGGCACCTTTTGGGTAACAAATTCCTGAGCATTGTTCTCCTCGAACTGTTAGCTGGTTGCGTTTCATTTTCACAAATCGGAGTTGAGGAAATACGAGGGTTGATTTAAAAGTTCATGCCAATCCATCTTGTTACAGTTGTGAAACTGCATAACAAGAGAATTCAAGTTTGCTGTACAGAGGGTATTTTGTTCTTCTGTGCATCTTTAGTGAGAGAAGCCAGAAATACAAAACAAGTTACTGTCGTCCATGTATTAAGAGCAGCGAATGTGGGTAGGTTTCTGTGGGGCAAAGGACATACTTAGACTGAAGTATAAAGCGACATGTGTGTATTGTATGGGTACGATTCTATTGACCGTAGCAATGTCTCCTGATGGTGGTCATATTTTGAAGTGAGCTGGGAGAACTTTAGTAATGTGCCACACACTGGACGGTCGGTAACAGCTTCAACACCGCAGAATATCCGCATCGCAGCATCAATTTTGAGTGAACGGCATGTGCCCCTGCAAACTTTGTCGCTGATGCTCCTTTCCTCCTTCGTGATGTATGAAATTTTTCATGACATGTTGCAATTCTGTATAGCTAGTGATCGCTGGGTGCCTAAGAACCTGACAACCATAAGTGCCAGCGAATGATGACAATGATGACACGTTGCATCATCTAACGCGTTACGGATCATCTAAGGTCGTGACTTTGTGAAAGGATTCGTCACTGGGGCTGAGTCATGGGCGTGCCACTATATGCTCGAAACTAAGCAGGCATCCATGTAGTGGAAACATGCTGGTTCTCCAGTACGAAAAATTAAAGTGACTAGGTGTCCAAGGAAAATGCTGTGATACTGTTCTGGGACATGTTCGGTGTGTCATTGGTAAACTTTGGTAAACACAGGATTATTGTAAATCCTGCAGATTACATTAAAACTTTGGTTAAAGTGCATCTCATCCTTTGTGACAAACGCTGCAACATTAATGTTGACGATGTCAAACTTCATGACAATGGCCGTCCGTACGTTGCTGCTCCTATCCGTGAGAAACTCAAGAAATTTGCGTGGGAGGTCCTCGATCATCTTGCGTAGAGGCCTCACCTGGCAGCGTCCAACTTTTACCTCTTTGGTTTCCTGAAAAAATCTAGCCGGCCAACACGTTGCGACAGATACGGAAGTGAAATCGGCAGTTTGCAGACGGCTATACTCCAACCAAGTTGACGTTTAGTAACAAAACATCATGAAACCGGTACCACGCTCTGAGAAATGTGATGAGAAATTTTGGAGATCATGTAGAATAGTAGGTCAAAGATGTAAGATCATTTGTGACTTGTTTGGTTTTGGTACATAAACTTTTGTTTAAAAATATTGTGGTTTAGTTTCCGATCCGACCTCATATGTATATACAGAAAAAAGTTTAGGAACTTTTGTTAAGGTGCGAAAGCTTTTGGGGTGGGTTAATCAGCATAATATCCGATGGATAGGAATTTAGTATATTTCATGCTTCCGGGCCCAAAACTTACGCTGCGAGGCTTAAATATTCCCAAGTTTTTGTGGCACATTTTAAAAGAAGCGAGATTACGCTAAATGATATGATCTCTCAGAAAATTAGTTTCGAGACTTTCTATGATTAGTATCGGAAGACATTGACTCCACAATAATTTAAAACGCAACAAGTCATGCGCATATACCAATGTTCCGTATTTATACCTGTAAAGACACACACACCGTGATGCCAACAGAAAACATGAAGATATGGACGACAACCACATGACTGACGATGAGGATTCAGGCACGATGTATGAAAAATAAGATCTTCCCGTTATAAGCCGACGAACAAGTGAGAGTGACTGAATGGTAGTTAAAATATTTTTATGTTTTTCTTTCCAATATACAGTCGCTGTTAATTGAAAGTTTACATATTTCTTTTATATCTTATTTCTCTCCTAACTTTTTTATTAGTTCTCAGTTTATTTTTCTCGTAATATTTTAAATATTAAAATTCGAATTTTAAAATTCTAGTCATTTGTGAGAATGTGTAACAAATATATATATGTGTGTAAATGTACGTAATCTAGTTTTCTACTTTATACCTTCATTTGAGTACAAAATGAAATCTTTGAGTTTTACGTCCCACAGATATGCCAATTAGACTAAAGGAGACAGTGATGATGAGAAATAAATGAAATTGTGGACTGAAGAAAGTGGGAGGAAACGGGACAATCCCGAGGAAACCCATGCACACGTTGTTTGTCCACCATAAAGTCCACTGGGCGGGAGATAGGATCGAACCCGGACCAGACGTATCAGAGGTGAACACCCTACAACTGTGAAACCGCGGCCTCTTCATTTGAGTACAAAATATTGACATTGAATCATCCTTCTACAACAGTAATTTCCGTTCCATCATTAATCCTCATCACTGTTTTCGTCCACTACTGGAAAAATTTCTGTTTTCATGAACAGAACTGTTGACTGCTGTTCTCACGTTGATGCTATTGTGTATTATTTATCATATGCGAGATACTTCTCGAAAATCATTCGGCCAGCTGAAATACTCAGTAAAATGTCCACGAAAACCGAACTTGTTCCAGTAGTGGATGAAAACAGTGATGGGGATTAATGTCTTTTAATTTATTCTTTATTTGATTATATTAAACATACATATACAGAAATACCATCCAAACAAACTAAACACATAAATACTTAACAACAGGCATATTAATAACCACCTGTTACAAACCAAGAACAATTACTAAACAAAGATCTATGTTAGTCATAGAACATTAATCATGTGCAAAATTAACACAAAATGCGGGAATGTATAATTTCAGTTTATGTACAGCAGTGGCGTAGCCAAGGGAGGTGCGAACAGGGTCGAGAACCCCCTTCATCCTCAGAGACCAATTACCATTAAGACAAAAAATATTTGTTATCATAAGATTCCAATGTTATAACAACTTTATGGCTCCCATTCAAAGCTATTGGTTATCCTAGTGGTGTACAGTGTGCATCATACGTATACCACATAGATGCTGACCTATGTATATTTCCCTTTTCTTCACTATGAGGTACACTTGCAAACAAAATGAAAAAATATATGTTGTTAAGGACCCTCTCAAGACAAAATGGCAAAAATTATGGGTGTCCGAGTTAGTCTTCCGCTAAAGAAATTGAAAATTTCAAAAAATTTTTGACTTCAATTTTCAACCCCAAAAATTTCAAAAAAAAATTTCCGACTTTTCTCTTGTTGACAACATCTAAAATCTTTATTTCATGCAAATCGGTTGAGCCGTTCAGGAAAAATAAATAATTCCAATTTTACTTACCCCTTCTAACACCTCTCCAAAAGCGATTGGGGGGCTGAAACTTTTGGAAACTCAGTTTCTCAAAATTTTTAATCGATACTGTAAATTTGGTGCAGATGTGATTTGGGCAGTTTTCCCATGCTCATTCCGCTATACCCTTTAGAGGAAACAGCGTAGCCAAACTATACTTCATTGGGATCCCACGTTTACAAGTGTGAACATAATAAGCTTCTTTCCTTAATATGTAAGTGCAGTATACATCAGACGTTATTGTATAGTGAATTCGTGCAATCGTGTGGTTATGTGTTAAATGTGAAGAACAGTGATTGCATACCTATTCTGATTGAAAATAATAATATCCTTCAGGTATAATAATGACTTATTAAGAGTTTTAATAGTTGGTAAAGTGATTGGTGAATTGACTGACACACTTGACAAACTTTCCATAACAGGAACCCACAGCTGGCCTATTATGCCTAGGTAAATATGCACAAATCTGCTTCTACTGGATCGTACTGGATCGGTTGCAGTATACATCAATGTAAACAACAAGTCTATTATTTCGATAGTCTTGCCGTGGACATTCCCAAGGACTAAAATTCTTTTTATCAAAACATGCTAAAATATATTTTACAAATAATAGAGCGTATCGAATGATAAATCTCTGGTGTGCTATTATTTTGAGTTATTCCTTTTACATTGTATGAACCGTAATCAATCGTTTGAATAAGGTTTTTAAATCATTAACAAGAAAAATTTTTAAAAAAAAGTAATAAAATATTTTATGAACATGAATCAAAATTTTGATAAAAATAGTTATTTCAATCACATTTTATTTTTACTTACAATTATTTTTATTTGATTATATATTTATTTTATTAGCAACATTTAAATATTTGTTTTTAAATTACAATTCCTGGTTTTATTTACAATTCCCAAAAACAACAAGACATATTACAATATAAATACTGCATTAGTTATTGTTCTTGATCGTTCATACGCGTATTTACACCAATAACACTAGTCGGCAAAATGAAACTTTTTTTCGCTCCCACGAAAGGAAATAGGTGATTCCTATAGGTTTCGAGCTCCTGAGTTCGAATCCGTAACCCGTTTTTCTTCAGGGCGTACCAGTTTTCAGGGAGGAGGGAGGATTTCAATATCCGCCCAAAGATGCTATTCTCCACCCATAATAATTTGCACGTTATAATTTAAATATCAATATAAATTATGCAGATAAAATTGCATAAAAAGTTAAAGTTTAACACTTACTTGTCACTTGGTTTTCCTACTCCTCTTGCAATTACTACAGGGTGTCTCCCGTGTCACACTTCAACAAAAGTCCATCAACATATTCACACTCCATTTACCACTGTAGCGCCTCTCCATGGTAGCTATTTGCTGGTGAAATATTTCCCCCTGTTAGTCAGAGACCTCCCCCATGCTGTAGGTTTCATAGAAGTCCGGGTGGCAATACAGGAAGTGTAACTTTAGGGACATATTACATCTCATGTTACGGAATGTAGTAATTAACCTGCCCAAAATGTCTTTGTAATTAGGTGACTTATGATTCCCTAGAAAGTGATTGCACACTTCTCGAAAAACTTCTCAAGCCTCACTTTCCACTTCATTAAGCTTAGAAGGAAATGTAGTGTCATTAAAAACGTCTCTGATTTGAGATCCCGTAAAAACACCTTCTTTCACCTTGGCCTCGCTGAGACTTGGGAATAGTTTTCTGAGATGATTAAATGCTTCACCATACCGGTTCAGGGTCTTGACGAAGACCTACACAAGCCCTCATTTGATATGAAGGGTTGGTAAGAATATTTTCTCCGGATCCACAAGACGTTCATTAGCCAAGTTCATCTCCCCTGGGACCAGTTGCTTCCTTGGCGAACATTTTCTGATGATGTACTGTTCTTTGGCTCGACTATCCCAATGGCACAAGAAGCAGCGGTGCTTTGTGTAACCTCCTTGTAAACCGGTGAGGATGGCAATAACCTTAATAGTCAGCCGGCCAAGCCCCGGAAATGTCAATAGAAAATGAACCGATGGCGTTTACGTTTTAGCAACAGGTATCCACCGTAGAGTCATATTACATAGGCCTTTGTAACACGCCTTACCGGATGCCAGGCTGAATTTTGGGGAGAAAGTACCGAACATGGCGGAAACAAAATGGCGGACTCCAAATTCTTATCCTACACAAGAGCTTCCTTATTTTGCGGTGGATCTTCAATATTTTGGCCCCAAACCTAGGGTTTTCGGGAGCGAGGTATTCGCTCATACCATTGGTTCCTCTCTGTAGGTTTTCAAAATGGCTCAAAACAAGATGGTGGACGCGATACATGTAAAAAAATTCTCTTTAATATATTTTTAATATTATCATGTGAAATATCACCTTTTATACGCAGGAAGCTTGTTTCTACAAACTACTTAATTCTGAATATCTTTAAAATGGGGTTACTTCGTTGAGTGGTTACTTTTGCATAACCTGCTTGAAGATGATGAAAGCATCAAAGACCTAGCTACTTCAGTTCAGAAATTGTTCCAAATGAAAACTAAGACGGAGAGTGACATTATTCGCGAAAAGGTTATAGATCTTAATCATAGGCTAACTTAGTTGGAAATTCCTCGCTGTCTGAAGGAATTTGAAGATGGGTTTAAGTCTGATCCAAATTTCGAATTCTGGAACACTTACATGCAACTAGTAGAGATTCTTCTTGACTTCATTAGGGCTCATCGAGAGGGTAACTGGAAGCTACAAGCTAGAAGAAATTGTGTCATGGCTAAGTGTATATGACCATACTCATTATGCCAGATGGGCTCCAATTTACTTGGCTCAGTTGAAAACACTAGATCAAACATTACCGGAAGTATACCATGAATTCATCAAAGGCAATTTTGTCGCCAAACGGACAAAAATGCTTTCAATCAAGTACCGTTTGACCAAGCTACTGAGTGGATTAACAAATTATGTAAATTAGCAAACGGTGTTATTGGTATCACGCGAATTGACACGGAATTTTGCATAACCTGGACTGAAAGATCTTGCATTTCGGACGAAACAAGGGAAATGTTTGGTATTGAAGTTGATGATTCTATCACAACGCGCAAAGACCATCAAGTCTCAAGATTACACCGCGATGAGGAAGATGTTCAAAGTCTAGTTGAACAGTTTAAGAGATTTAACATGTTCTCCATGTGTAAGAATGTTCCGCATCCTCCGGAGAGTGCAGATGAAGAAAATGTTATTGACCCACAAATGCTAGTTAGTTTATCGACAAATGACATGGCATCACCTGAAGTTCAGGAACATCTCCTGTCTGCAAAACAACGAGGGGAAAATCTGGTGAAAACATTCTTGAAAAAACAAAAAGTGCCCTTCTTTTCGACTATAAAGAGACAGAATTCTCTGACATTTGCATCACTGTACAAAGTAGTTGATACCACTCCACAAAATGAAATGAAATCAGTAAAGTTTGACAGACAGCTGAGACAACGTTTATTCTGTGCACAGCAAGCAAGACGGGAAGTACAACTGGAGAATATCCTTTCACATGAACTATCATCCGTTCCAATTTCCTTGGCAAAGAACGATGGATCGATGAACTACACCACTAAGTCGACTTTGATAGACATACTAACAATAAACATTTCAGCCACAACACCAGTTTCTGATATTTCTACTTGCTTAGTCATAGATGGTCATGCTTTGATGCATTGTGTTGGCAAACCTTCAGACTGCAAGACATTCAACGATTATGGAGAAAAAAATTCAGCTATAGTTTTCTCGTACGTATCTCCAGAAGTTAAAAGAATTGTAATAACGTTTGACAGTTACCGACCATGCTCGATTAAGAATCACACTAGAAGGAAAAGAGATGATAAAAGAAAAAGACCTATAAGAAAAATCATTGGCGATAAGAACATTCCACTTCCAGTTTCATGGGATCAATATGTTTTTCTCAACAGCAAAAAGGCTGACCTTGCATCCTTTCTTGCAAACCAATTACTTCAACTAGCATGTCAACACTTGCTGGAAAGCTGCGAATTGATAACTTGTGCTTCTCCTTATAAAGTTATCTCAAATTTGAAAGGGGAACTAAGGTATCTGGTGTCTAATCACGACGAAGCAAACACACTAATGATACTGCATGCAGAGGAAGCTATACGAGATAGTGAAATTGAACAGGTGATAGTGATGAGCAGGAACACTGATGTATTAGTTATGTTAATTCATTTCTTCGGTGAATCCTCCAAGAAGGTTTGGATGGCGGGAGGAACATCCAGAGATCGGACATTCTTCAATATCAATGCTACTTCTGCGAATCTGAACAAGACTGTGAGGAAAAATCTGGTGGGTTTTCATTCAGTAACGGGCTGCGATACGACGTCATCCTTTACCGGCCATGGAAAAAAGAGCTCCTGGAAAATATTCATTCATTGCCCACATCTCCTAGAAGGTGTTGGAGTTGATGGATCAATGGAAGGCGTGGAGGAATTCGTCTGCAGACTTTACTCTTCATCCGATCCATTTGGAGGAATCGACAGTGTTCGATACGAACAGTTTCTAGAAGGCAAGAAGTAGTTGGAACATCTTCCACCTAAAAAAGATGTTCTTAAACTTCATTTCATTCGGTCAAACTATCAGACTAAAATATGGTTGCAAGCAAATACTGCCATCATGGATATTGAGAATCCCGAGGAAACTGGAGGATGAAGAAAGTATGATTCTAATCTCAAGGTTGTCTGGACAACTAAATCAGTAGTCCCACAGGTATGCGTAGTTCTGTTTCGTGCGGATGTAAGAAAAAGTGTCATCTTCCGTCTTGCAAATGCAGGCGTTCAACTCCACCACAACTATGCTTGCCTACATGTGGGTGCAATGGTATTGGTTGAATTAATCCAACGGGCAAAGATTAATAGGAACAAGGAAATTTGTTTCACATTGTATTTCATCTAAGAAACTTGTCTGTTGCGACAACATGAAGTGGTAAATGGACATATAATTTCTACAAAAATTGTTCTTGTTTCTATACTTTAGTCAATATTGTTCTGATATTACCAAACTGTATAAGAGTCATCCGAGAATGTTACTGCTATGACAAATTCAAACTAAAGTGCATAATTTGATTTAAAACCTTGTGTGTAAAAACGCGGTGTCTCCTCTTAGTTAATAATTTTACGATTTTTTCTTTCATTGAAGAAGCAAGACGTTTGTAGTGTTCATCCGAAAATGGTCATCGATGACGAAGGTTTAAGTTTTCAATATATATATATATATATATATATATATATATATATATATATATATATATATATATATATATATGGTTTAATATAATGAGTTTGTTTGCTGAAAGAGAGAGAGAAAGTATTTAATGATGGAAAATATATCACCCCACTTTGAAGCACTTGGAATTAAATTCGATTCTTGAATCACCGCGAAACCTCGTTTAATACTACAGAAAGTCGATCGGAAAACGAACAGTAGAATTTTATGCCCGCAATTCTGTTTCTCAACCTTTTTGAATACTCTTAAAGTGTAACAAATTAGTTAAACTTAAGATTTGACTCCAATACAAAATATTGAAAAATGCACTGGTAAATAGGGCACTTCCCTGCAGATTACGAATGTGTTGTCAGCCGTTTTGATTTGTATTCCCGTCAAAATTCAGCCTGGCATCCGGCAAGGTATGTTACAGGGATCTAAGTATCATGGCTCTACGGTGAATGCCTCCGCCTAATTCAATTCTTTGGTATCTTACGATAAAAAAAAATGAAGACAAATGTACAATCTAGAAAATCGAAAGTTTTGAAAACATGTCGGACTATAAAACTTAAGACGTCTCTTTATGCGTACACATTACAATTCAACCATCTGGTTTTCCAACATTTTAAAGATATTCAGAATTAAATAGTTTGTAGAATCAAGCTTCCTGCGTATAAAAGGTAATATTTCACATGACAATACTGAAATACGTTAAAGAGAAATTATTTTTTTTACATGTATCGCGTCCACTATCTTGCAAATGCAGGCGTTCAACTCCACCACAACTATGCTTGCCTACATGCGAGTGCAATGGTATTGGTTGCCTTAATCCGACGGCAATGATTAATAGGAACAAGGAGATTTGTTTCACATTGTATTTCATCTAAGAAACTTGTCTGTAGCGACAACATGAAGTGGTAAGTGGAAATATAATTTCTACAAAAATTGTTCTTGTTTCTATACTTTAGTCAATATTGTTCTGATATTACCAAACTGTATAAGAGTCATCCGAGAATGTTACTGCTATGACAAATTCAAATTAAAGTGCATAATTTGATTTAAAACCTTGTGTGTAAAAACGCTGTGTCTCCTCTTAATCCTTAATTTTAAGATTTTTTCTTTCATTGAAGAAGCAAGACGTTTGTAGTGTTCATCCGAAAATGGTCATCGATGACGAGCTCGGTTCTTCTATTTACATCTAGCACTCTTTTCCTTTGCTTCAAGAGAGCTTGGTTTCTCTTTTATACCAGCGTTTGTGTACAAAGATTTATATATACATATATTTGTGTGAGATGTATAGAAAATCAGGGGAGGGTTTAGTTTTCCCCAGTATATCGTCCTTTTTTCTTTCCCTTTTTCCTTCCGTTCCTCGTTATTATTGGTATTATAACTGTTATTATTATTATTATTATTATTATTATTATTATTATTATTATTATTATTATTATTATTATTATTATTATTATTATTATTCGTTAAATAGTTTGGTTTATGCCGATGTGGCCACACGTGTGGTTGTTTCACTATAAGTGTGGTTATTGTTTTTGTTGTTTCGTTATTTTGTTGTTGTTCTTTCTCTTTTCTTTACTGTGTTTCGTCTTCCGTGTCTCGGTATTGTTTTCTGTTATAATTGTTGTTTCACTTCCATTTAATTCTTGTTTGTTTGATCTTTTGGTTCGATCTTTCGGCCTGCATTAAAGCCTTTCTCTCTGTGTGTGTGGTTTGCTTTGTTCTCTCTTTTGTGGTTTCTTGTTGGGATGTGTGTCTGCTTTTTCTTTCATGGGTTGTAGCTTCAATTTTTTATTCATTCTGTGTTTTCAGTTTCCTTGGTTGGATAGGTCTGTTTATCACTTCCTTTGGTATTATTCCGTTTTCTATTTACTTCTCTTGATTCTCCTTCTTTTCTTTATTATTTTTCCTTTTTCATTTTTTCCGTTTTTCTTTTCTTTTTTTCAGTCCTTTCACAGAGTTTCTCGTTTGTTTGTGGGCTTGTGGTGTATTTTTGTCTCTAGGAGACAGCATTCTCTTTTATCTTGCTACGTCCAGGTAGTTTGATCGGGTTTGGTTTGTTTGCATGGTGTGTCCCCACACACCTATGATTTTTGGCAGATTTTTCTGTTTCAAGTCTTTGTTTTGTGCCTAGGATTATTTTCACGATGGGCTTTAGTTCTGTTTTCGTATAAAGGTTTCTTAGGGCCCGTTTCTGTCTGAGTTAACTCCATGTGAACATAGTCGTTCGCATGGGCAACCGACACCCGGTCCCCCTGTGCTTGTATATTTGCGCATGAGAAATGTTTTGTCACCAAGTACAATGTAATAATATATATAAGACTATCCAGACCTCACCTATCTAGTGATGAGGCTGGTGGTTACAGAATTTCTCCCTCGTGTTCTTTTTTCGACCAGCATGTCTCGAGGTGTGATGGTATGGTGCGAGTGCTATTCTTTTTTGCTTTTCATTCTTGGTTGTAGAATTTTGGTGTGCGTGGTATATAGGGGGTCTGTGGGATTTATTTTTCTGAGTTATCAGTATTCTTTGAGGAGTGTTTGTTGTGTCTTTTATTGCTATTTGGTATAATTATGTTTCAGTTCCTGTGTGAGTTTCTCGGGTTTCTTTTCAGAACAATCTGAGTTGTTTTGTGTGTTAAGAAGTGAAAAGTCTTTTCTCAGTACTTTCAGTTGGTTGCGGGTTGGAGTTTTGTTTGAGAGATTGCGTATTAATTATTCTTTTCATTTTGTGTTTGTTTTCTGGTTCTGCATGCTTTTCCTTTCTCTTATTTTTCTTTTTTTTCTTTTCGTCGTTATTTCGTTAGGTTTGTTGGTGGTGGTTTTTCAGTATTGCTTGAGTAGGGTGCGTAAAATTTTATCTCTGTTTTGAAGTTTTGCTGGTCCTGAGAGAGACCCTTGTTCCTTTGGTGTTAGCTTTTTTGTTTTATTTTTGGGAAGTTCTTCAGAAACTCGTAAGGTCTTCTATCGATTCCCTTCTAGGTTTTCTTTGTGGGGTGTTTTTGTTTCCGTCTTTGTGTGGTTTAGTTCGTTTCGTTTGTGGTTCGTTCTTGTTGTTGTGGTTGGAATATCTCCTTTGGGGAGTCCAGAGCTACTTGTTCTTCTCTGGACTGCCTCTTTTTGTATCATGTGGGCTAAAGCGAGACTTGCGCTTCTTTAGGGCAAGTTCTAAGCTTTTTCTTTTAAGTGTTGGTTCTAGTTGTACGTGGTGTTCAATGACTCGTCTGTTTATTTCAATTTCATTTTTTTTTAAATATATTTTGTTTGTTTGGTTTGGAAATTGGTTGGTACTTTTGCGTATTCAACCAAGTTCATACCTGATTTTTGAAGCCGTATTCGGGGTTTTCCAAGTTGGACCCCCTATTTTTTGTTTGGCTTCGTAGTGTTGCGCAAGGTGTCGTAGTAGACTAGCTTGCGTAGTGTTTTTAAAATTCTCTTTCCTTTCCCCGCTCAGCCTTTAGTTGGGCCAAGGGGTTCCGGGTTGCTTGCTGGTTTTGGAGTATTGCTCCTTTACTCTTCTCTTCTTTTCTTGTTTGGCCTTCGTTCACTTCCTCCGGTCTTTGGCTTCTCCATTGTGTTAAAGGGTATTCTTTCTATTGGGTTTTCCGGAGTTTCACACTCATGGAGGGTTCTTATTAAAAAGTAAGTTTTCACACAGGTCTTTACGAGCTATAGGAATTTTCGTGGTTTGGTTGTGTTTTGTACTGACAAGTACAGTTTCGAGTAATAATTTCTGGTCTTAATGACTGCTTGGTGTCCGTTGCCCCAGGATAGTAGGGCTTCAACTCGTCTCGTCAGCCGGGGCTTCTTGCGTGGTTTCCTCGTTGCAGTCTGCTTCCAAAGTGGCAGGTTGTAGTCCTACCCTCTGTTTCTGTGGCTGTGGCCTGGCTGGCCGATCACGTGATACCTGTGTGTTTGCGAGTGTGCTTTTGTTACGGTGCCTGCGTAGTTCTCTTTCTCTGTTACTCCTTCTCCTTAGTCTGAGTTCTTTTTGTTTGGAATGTCCTTTTTCTCTTTAAGAATATGCTATGGTTTAATTTTTATGTGTTCTATTAAATTTGTTGGGATCATCCCCTTCCTCCTTTCTCCGGAGGTTTCCCCTGTATATACAAGTGTGCAGGTGAAGCATCGAGCCCGGTTCCTCCGTGTTCACCTAGCTTCATTTCCCTTGGTCAGTGGAGCTTTGTTTCTCCATTCTTCCAGCGTCCGTATACGATGTATATCAATAAAGTCAAATTTAGGAGGGGTTTGTTCCCCCTGAGTTTCCTTCGTTTCTTTCACTGTTTTTTATATTGTTGGTTTTGTTTCGATTTTTTAGTTGTTGTTATTTCAGTGTATTCTGTTTTAGTTGTATTTTTATTCTTCGTTTTGTTTTTAGGTTGGTACCACAGTTTCTAGTTTCTTATAGGCTGTGTTCCTTCTTTTATTTCTTTTCTTGATTTATTGTTTTGGGTTTTCCTTTGCTCTTGTGTTTACATCCTAGTCGTCTGGTTTCTTTTTGTTCCGTTTTCGTTTTTCTCGTTTCCCTTTTTCCTATGATATTTATTTTTATTTCTTTTGGTTTTGGTTTTCCTTCTTTTTGGTTGGGGTCTTCTTTTGGTTGGTTTGTGGTTTGTCTCAGTTTGTGGTTTTCAGTTTGGTTTAGGGGTCTGTGGTTCTGTTTGGTTTTTCTTTTTTCCTTTTTCCATGGTTTTTCCAGTAATTTCGTTTTCTGTTTTTCTGGTTTTCTCTTTTCTGGGGTTCTCTTTTCGTTCCCTTTTGTTCCGTTTTTTCTTTTCCACTTTCTGTTTCTTTCCTTTTGCTTTATCTCTTTATTGCCCTTTTTTACCTTCTCTTTTCTTTTTCGTTTTCATTTTGTTTTATGTTCTTTTCTCTTTCGTATTTTATTTTTTCTTTCTTTCATTCTGCGTTTTCTTGTTTTCTGTTTCTTGTGTGTTTGTCTCTATGTTCTATTTTGTGTTTTTCTGGTGTGGTTATTTGTTTCTTAGTGTTTCCTTCTTTTTATTAAATGGTTGTCATATGTTGCTCTTGTGAGGTATAGTTTTAGGTTTTCGGGTCCTCTGTATGCTAACGTTGGGGTTCCTTGGGGCATCTTTTGCCACCACCCTTCAGTTTTGTATTCCTCTTTTACTCTTTCCCAGAATTCTTTGATAATTGTTTTCAGTTTTTTCTCCTAGCTCGGGTGGTAGAGTAGTGGGAATATTAGTCATTCTATCCTCTGTTTTCTCTTTTCATTTCTTTGTTTTGTTAGGAGGTTCTCTATTTCGGTTTTGACGAGTGCTTTTTTGCAGCCTCTTGTTATAAAGGTTCTGGCCAGTAGTTTTAGTCTGTTTTTCAGTTTTTGTTTGTTTTCAATGATTCTTGTTAGTCTTAGTCCTTGGCTTGTTATTAGTGAGTTTTTCAGTGTCATGGGGTGTGCTGAGTTTGCTCTCAGGAATTCTTGTTTGTTTGTGGGTTTGTAGTAGATATCTGTCTCTAGACGGCCGCATGGCCTTTTCACTATTGTTAGATCCAGGAAATTTATTCGAGTTTGGTCTGTTTCCATGGTAAATTCTACTCCTTTGTTTCTTTGTAGGTTTTCAATATATGTTTCTAGTTGTTGTTTGGTGCCTGGGAAGATTCCCATGATATCGTCTACAAATCTATATTCGTGTAAAGGTTTTATGGAGCCCGTTTCTGTCTGGGTTAGCTCCATGTGAACATAAATGTTCGCATAGGCCACCGACACCGAGGCTCCCGTGGCTGTGCCTTTGCGTTGGAGAAATATTTTGTCACCAAATCTGATGTAGTTGTTGTACGTCAGAATTTCCAGTCCTCTCTTTACTAGAGCAGGGGCTGGTGGCTCCAGGGTTTCTCCTTCGCATTCTTTTTTTTTAGCCAGTCATATCTTGAAGTGTAATAGTATGATACAAGTTCTATGCCTCTTTTGCTTTCTATGCTTGGGTATAGGTTTTTTATATCTGTGGTGTATAGGAGGTTCTTGGGTTTCGTTTCCCTTATTTTTCTGATTCTCTGAAGGAAATCTGTGGTGTCTTTTAGCCATTCCGGCAGTGTTGGTAGGAGTTTCATAAGAAAGTGTGTTAAGTATTTGTCTAGGTTTCTGTTGGGGCTGTTGCAGGCTGATACTATTAGTCTACCTGGGGGGAGATTCATTTCTGGTCTTGGTTGTTTATGTATTTTTGGTAGTAGGTAGAAGCTCGGTAGGTTCGACTATCTGTTTATTAGTCTTCCTGCATGGAAGTGTTTTAGTGCTCCTGTTTTAATCAATAGGTTCTCAAAAAAGGTTATCTTGGTTTCTATCATTTTGATGATTGCTTCTTTTGGTTGTTTTATTGCTCTGAACGTGGTTCTGTCCTCCAATTGTAGGAGTGCTTCTTTTTCATAGTCTTGTGTGTTCATTATTACTAGTCCTCCTGATTTGTCAGTGGGTTTTATAATTATATCCGTTTTTGATTTAAGTTGTGACAGTGCGTGTCTGTGGCACCGAGATAGGTTTGATTTGTTTCTGTTTTGGAGAAGTTTGAGGATTTTTTCTTGTAGCTGACCTATGTGTTCCTGAATGCAGTGTATGGTCAGGTCTGGGTCTTTGTTCTCTTTCTTTTTTAGCAGTGGGGTTTGTGATTTGAGTTCTGTTCTGGCTTTTCTTTTCTTATTGTTGTCTGGTACAGTTTGTTTAGTTTTTGTGTGAATTTTTTCAGGTCCTTTCTGAGGACCATTAAGTTTGTTTTATATGTTGGGCAGAAGGATAGTCCTTTTTCTAGTACTTCCAGTTGGTTTGGATCAAGAGTTTTATTTGAGAGGTTGTGTATGAGTGATTCTTTCTTTTTCATGTATTTGTTTCTGGGTCTGCTTTTTTTCTTTTGATTTTTGGGTTTTTCTGTGGGTCTCACAGATGTATTAGGGTTTGGTACGTTTGATTTGACTCTTTTCTTGGATTTTTGTGCCCCTGAGAAGGACCCTTGGTTTTGGTTTGCGTTTAGCATATTCAGTTTTTCTCTTTGTAGAGATTTTGGTGGTCCTAAGAAGGACCGATGGTTTTTATTTAGGATTGGCATATTCAATTTAACTCTTTTCTGAAGTTTTGGGTGTCCTGAAAAGGAACTTTGTTTTTTTGTGATTTCGTGTTTCTCTACTTTTGGAAGTTCTTCAAGAACTCCATTAGTTCTTCTATTGAGTCTCTTCTTGGTTTCCTTTGTGGGCTGTTCTGTCTTCCTCCTTGTGTGGTTTAGGTTCTCTTGTGTTGTTCGTTAGTTTCTTCGTTTTTTGGGGGTTGTATCATTTTCTTGAGGAAATCCAGAGCCACTTTTTTTTTAGCTCTCTGGACAACCTCTTTTGTTTCTTGTGGTCCAAAGCGGGATTTGCATTCTTCTAAGGCAAACCCCCATTCTTCTTCTAGTTTTGGTCCTAGTTCCTTGTAGTGTTCGATCACTTGTTTGTTTATTTCACTTTCTGCTTTTCTCAATATGCTTTGGATATTCTCTTCGAATGTGGTTGGTACTTTATCGTATTCAACCAAATTCAGGTCTGGTTTGAGAAGCCTTATCAGGGACTTGCCAAGTTGGATAACCTTTTTGTGTTCGGCCTCGTAGTGCTGCGCAAGATGTCTTTTGTATACAAGCTAGCGTAGCATTTTGAAACAATCTTCCCTTTCCCCACTCAACCTGTAGTTGGGCCGAGAGGTTCCGGGTTGGTTCCCCACTGCTTGTGGGGGATTCGGTCGTCTGCTGGGTCCTGGAGTGCTGCACCTGTCCTCTTTCGCCTTGTGGTCTTGGTTTTCTCCCTCCAGCTGGATGTCTTCCAGAGAGTCATTCCACTCCGGCAGGTCTATGTTCAGATCGTCCACCATTAGGATGTCTCGTTGTTCTGCCATTCCTGCTGTTCTTCTGTTTCAGGTTTCTATGGGTCACTGCACTATTGGGGGTTCGTACTAACAAGTACGGTTTCTATGCGGGCTTGTACTTAGTACAATTGCGGTAGTAGGAATGTGTGTTTTTTACTAAAAAGTACAGTTTTGTTTTCTCTTAGACGTTTTGGACTTCTATGGTCTGCCTTGCCCAGGATAGTAGGGCTCCAAACTATTTCGACTATTTGTCTCGTCAGCCGGGGTTTCTTGCGATGTGAGTTGCTCGCAGTCTTCTTGAGAAGTGACTGGTTTGAAACAGAAACAGAAACAGAAAATTTATAAGTAAGGACGCCCCTCAGGAAAGCCCGCGTCCTGGATAGTGAGTAAGGCATCAACCAACATTCTACATGCCTCTCCTCCATGCAGTTAGTAACCTATAGTATCTGTCGGTGGGGAGTGTGTGTACCGCGGCCTCTATCTTAAACGGAAGACATTTACACGCGAATCTGGTATTATGTGTAGATAGAAAGAAAGAAGGGTAAACAAGGAGATAGGAAAGCGCGAGAGAAGCTATTTTGTTTTGATAGAGGGACAAAAAACCTGGAAGCCAGGAAAGAAAAACCCTTGTCGGTCGTGCTGCATGCGTAGGCAATTTACATGGCAAAACCACACTTGAAGGGGTGGTGAAAATCCATGTAAATAAGTCTGTAGTTGTGTCTTTATAATATTACTTCTGCAGTTGACTAATATTTAATCTGTCGTCATGTCTGTGTTGTCTGTAGTATGAAAGTGTTTTGTTAGTGGGGACTTTGTTATTTTTTTATTATGTCATGCAATTCTGCTGCTTGTTCCGTTGCCTCGCCTGGTCGTCGTGATTTATTCCTGAAAAGAAAAACTTAGGTCGCTTTTGTTATTAGTGTCTATTGTATACGTCTATTACCCAGATTCGTCAATTTGTGCTAATTATATACATATTTGTACATATATACTGACGTACTTATATACAAACATACTATATTACCCTATTGATTCTCGTTTGGTTAATGAAGAGTTACATGATTTAGTTTCTTTTTATTATTTATTATTTTATTTTTATTTTTATTTTTTTTATTTTATTTTTTAAATTTTTTTTGTTTTTTATTTTATTTTATTTTTTTTATTTATATTTTTTTCTATATATATACATACACACATACATACATATATTTGAAAATGTTTTTGCGTCTAAGATACACATACGCGCACACATACATATATACACATATATACAATCTTATTTATGTACTTAACTACACATACACACTCGGACACACGCACTCACTCACAGACATATAGATATTCGTACATACAGATGCACATACATATACACACAAATACAAACCTACATACTTACATATGCGTTTGCACCTACATACGTATGCAGTCGTACATATCTAAATATTTTACCATTAGCTTAAGATAAGTACTTCCCCATCCTCTGAGTAATAGTAACTTTTATGGGTCTAATATTAGGTGTAGTGGTCTCTTGTGTTTGGTGTAGGAGTTTATTGTGTAGGTGCCAAGTGTATTTATTAAAGTGTTATTTATGTTATGTTTGTTGTTGTAAAGAGTTTTCGCTTGTGTCTTTATTATTTCAGCAATGGGCAGGATGTTCATACTATATTGTAATGGTTTTAATCTAGTATACCTAGGACAGTTTGTGATTAATTTTATGATTTTATTTTGAAATATCTGCAATTTCTTCATATTTCCTATCAATGCATGTCCCCAAGCAGGGGCTGCATATGTGAGTATCGGTCTTATAAGAGTTTTATATAGAGTTGCTTTTGCATTTCTACTAATGTTTTGGCTTGTTAATAGCGGTTTTAGTTTGGAAAGTCGGCCAGTGGCCTTGCCTATTTGCAGCTTGGTGTGTTCTTTGAAATTTAGGTTTCTATCCAGGGTGACACCGAGGTATTTTGCTTTATTAGACCAGTTTATTGGGGTATCAAAAATTTCAACGTTGGTGGTAAGGCTCTTTTTACGTTTTGTGAAATATACAGCCTCACATTTAGTGCTATTTATTTTTATTTTCCATTTGTTAAACCATTCTTCAAGTGTCGGAATGTGTCTCTGGATATATTTTACTGCCTGATTTGGTTGCCAGCTATGAGAATATATACATGTGTCGTCTGCAAAAAGCGCTATGTTGGTGTCTTTATGTTTTGGTATGTCGTTTACATAGATACTGAAGAGTACCGGGCCTAGGAGAGATCCCTGGGGGACACCTGCTTCTATTCTGCGATGGGTAGATTGGGAATTTACAACTGATACATAGAATTTACGGTTTTTCAGGTAGGAAGAGATTAGTTTAACATAAATATCAGGTAGGCCAATGTTTTTTAACTTATATATAAGACCCGTTTGCCATACTCTGTCAAGAGCTTTTTCTATGTCTAGAAATACTGCTACTACACTTTGGTTTTTGTTAAATTTATCTGTTATTGATTCTATGACTCTAACTAGTTGGTGTGTGGTAGAGTGGTGGTTTCTGAAGCCGAACTGCTCTTTTATTAGCACATTGTGATTTTGTATGTGTTGTTTTATTCTAGCTAATATAATTGACTCAGTTAGTTTAGCTAGCGTGTTCAGTAAGCTAATTGGTCTATAATTTTGTGGAAATTTAGGATCTTTTCCTGGTTTCGGTAATGCAACTATTTTTGCTGTTTTCCATTCAGTGGGAAAGTGGGCTAGTTTCATTATTGCATTTATGATTTGGCTAAAAAGGAAATTCCTTTTGGTGAGAGGTTTTTGATACAAATATTTTGAATGTTGTCAGGACCTGCAGCTTTGAAAGGCTTTAATTTCTTTATTACTTTGTACACTTCTTTCTTGTTTGTTTTTCTTGCTGACGTTAATGGTTGACTTTCTAGCAGTTCGTTTACTTGTCTTTTAACTTGCCTTTCATGTTGTCTGAACTCGTCATTTTCATTGGGTTTGAAAGTTTTTTCTAGTGTATCAGCTAGGGTGTTGGCCTTATCTTCATCAGTAAAGACTAGCCCATTTTCCCCGTGTATGGAAGGGGTGGGTGTGTACGGCTTGGTTAAAGTTTTAGTTATTCTCCATATACTGTTATCTTTGAAATTCGCGGTTTCGACTTTTTTATCCCAGGTATACATTTTGTATCTCCTAATTTCTTCTTTTATTATTCGTCTTAATTGACTTATTTGTGCTTTAAGAGTTTGGTCTCTATGGTTTCGATATGCTCTTCTAAGTTTTTACATTAGGTAATTTATTGCTATGTTTATTATTGTCTATTAATGGTATTGATTTATTAGTTGCTAATTGTATAGCTTTAGTTAGGATGTTAACTGCTTTTTCTAAATCTTCTTTTGTGTGTATAGGATACTCGCCTGGTAAGTTTTCATCTATTGTATTTTTGAATAAGTCCCAGTCAGCTTTTCTGTAATTGAGTGCTTTTTTAAATTTTTTCTAAGTCTGGTTCGCCATTTATTGTTATTATAATGGGTTGGTGGTCTGAGTCTAGTTCGTTTCCTACTTGTATAGTGAGTCTTGAGTTAATGTTTTTGTGTAAGGCATAATCTAGTACGTCCGGCGCGTTTCCGTTGTGAGGGTAGTGAGTCGGTTGAAATTGGGAGAGGATCTGCAAGGGAGATCCTTGCAAAAAGTTATATAGTTTTCTACCATTGCTGTTGGATTGTCTGCTACAGAAGTGAGGATGTTTGCTATTAAGATCCCCTGCTAGTATTATTGAACTACTTGTATTGGCTAGTTTTCTAATGTCTTCTGTGTCGATTTGTTTAGAGGGGGAATTATACACAGAGACAACGTTAATGTGTTGGTTGTTCACAAATATTTTGATGCCCGTAGCCTCAATAGTATTGAGGGTGGGTAGGATTATCTCTGCATGTTTTAAGCTTTTCTTGATTGCTACCATTGTGCCTAAGTTGTTGCCTATTGTATGCCTATCATTTCTGTATATTGCATATCCTCGGATTGCTGTTTTAGTTAGCGGGTTCAGCAGTGTTTCGCTAATTAATGCAATGTCTATTTTGTTTTGTTCAATGTAATCACCTAACTCCTCTACTTTCTCCGTCAACCCTTCTGCGTTCCAGGCTAGTATCCTGAGTGTTGTTCGTATTCTATTTAAGCTGCCCATTGCCTTTTTTTTTAGTGTGTTTGTGTTTGCTGATCTAATGTTGATTTCTTTGCAACTCTGCCCGCCCAAATTAACAGATTATTTATAAAGTCTCTTAAATGAAATATTACCGAGTCTACATTTTTATTATCTACAATTTTAGGAAACAGGCCTAATGATTTAGAGACAATGTCTGTACAGTTTTCTGTTTGTGGTTTAGTTATGGGTTCGTTTTTATTTTTATTGTGTTGTTTTGGTGGCTGTGTACGTGTTGGTGTGCTTTCGTCTTCTGTGTCACTGCTAGATGTGTATATTGCGTGTTTTCGTGTTGGCTTTGATCTTTGGTATGACTTCTTTGGTTGGTTAGGTTGCTGGGTTGTTTGGTTGGAGGTAGAAGGTTGAGGGATTGGTTGGGTTGATTTTGGTTTTTGTTGGGTCATTTTGTTGGTTTGTTGTGGTGTCGTATCTGTTTTTCTCGTTCTTGCAGCCCTTCCATCTCGCAAGTTGTCAGATTTTCTGGCCAGAATCTTCTTGTACACCTCATAGCCTCTGTAATTGGCGGGGTGGGGGCCTCGACAATTAGCACAGGTTGGTGGTTCGCTTCTGGGCTTTTTGCAATCCTTCGTCCAGTGTTCAAGTCCACATTTAACACATCTAGGCTGGAGATTGCAGCCGTCCGCAGAATGCTGGAAGTTCTGACATCTGTGGCATTGAATTACATCTTGGGGGGAAGGCCTATATTCCTCGAATCTGACTGCTAAATGCAAAATATGCGGCAAGTTCACGAGCTTTTTCTTTAGTTTATTATCGGGCAACTTAACGAGATAGAGTGGCATTGGAACCTTTATTTTCCCTCGGTTTTCTTGTTTTTGTCACTGTACACCCGTTTGGACATTTGGTGCACTGTGACCCCTGTTGACTGTAAAACCCTGTTTATGTAGTCCTGCACGTCTGTAATGGGCATGTCGACTGGTAACCCCCTAATTACCACCCTGGCATGCTTTGCGTTGTTTGTTGCTGTGTGGAAATGAGCTATTTTGTTTTCCTGTATGTACGCTAGTATTTCCTTGTAAGCTATCTCATTCCACACGTTTAACCTGAAGCCTTGACTGGTGACTGTCGCGGTGAGATTTCCAAACTTTCTTGAGATGTCACTGAAAGTTTCTCTGTTTGTAACTGTGATGTAGGGATATTGTCGTGTTAGTGGTTTCTTTCGTGTTGTGTTCAGTGTTTATGTCGTCTGTCTAATCTTGGGTGGTTTCTGTAGTGCTCTAGAGTACGTTGTCTCACAAGTGGTGTCACTAGAATCGTCTGATGTGCTATATGTGATGTCCAGTTTAGAAAAGTCTGACTCTACATCTGTGTCTGAGCAGCTACTACTAATATCATAGTTTGTAGGACTGATATTAACTTGACTTATATTTTTATCATCTAATGACAAATTCCGCCTGTGTCTACTATCCCTAATGTCATTTGTCTTGATACTAATTGACTGACCTGTGTCTTGATGACTGTCTGACCTGATCACCTCCTTGGCTGTTTGTAGATGCTCCGGGATGCATCCTACTTCCGTGTCTGATGCCGCTTTCCTCTTCCGCCTGGCCATCTCGATTTAGCACTGTTACACTTGTATTGATAGTCACTTAGTTTATAGCACTTTGACCACTCGTCGCGTTCAGTTGAGCGTATAAGGCACTTTACACTGCGATATTTACCTTGAACTTTTAATCAGATATGTTACCTCTCAGAGAACGTCACTATCGATTAATTCCAGGCGCCGAGCTTCCTGCGTGGTCCTTGAAAGGGCCGGTTTCTTCTAATACACGTTCCTCGTATTTCTAGTTTATTATTTGAGGACGGTACCTCTAACCTAATTCTTCAGGGTTAGGTCCCCCTAAAAGGGTAAGGGCCTAAATCCGTACCCCGAAGCACTCCCGAGTACGCGTAATACTATTTCCGCACTCCCGCACTGCTTTAGCCAGCCATTTTCACACAAGAATACGAGATGATAATTATATTGAGGGACGGTTCCCTTGATCCCTATTTACTAGGCCCCTACTGTGTAGGATCCGATAGCCTAGTCACTCCCGAATACCAGTGGGTCATATTCCCCATATTTATGTTTTTTCCAGTGTGGCCTGCCTGGCCAATCACGTTTCACCTGTGCGTTTGCGAATGTACTTTTGTTCTGTTGCCCGCGTGGTTCTGTCCCTTTGTTTCTTCGTATCTATAGTTTTGAGTTTATTTTTGTGTGGCTTTCTTTTTTGTGTCTGGTTCCATGTTCAAATTATGTTTCCACTTATTTGAAAATAAAGTTTTTTGAGGTTCGTCCTCTTTTCCTTCCAATCTGGAGGTTTTCAGTTTCCAAGGAAAATTTCTGTGCCTCCTGTCCACTAAGTTGTGGTTCTTGGTGTCCATAGAGGGTGAGCGGGGATCAAATAGACCTAACGATGCCCCAGTCGTCCTAGCTTGGCGACTTCCAGTACTCTGTATATACAAGTGTGCAGGTGGAGCAAGGAGCCCGGTTTCTCCGTGTTCACTTAGCTTCATTTCCCTTGGTCAGTGGAGCTTTGTATCTCCATTTTTCCAGCGTCCGTGTACGATGTATATCAATAAAGTCAAATTTAGGAGGGGTTTGTTCCCCCTGAGTTTCCTTCGTTTCTTTCACTGTTTTTTTATATTGTTGGTTTTCTTTCGATTTTTTAGTTCTTGTTATTGTTCGTTATAATATTTTTATTCTTCGTTTTGTTTTTAGGTTGGTACCACAGTTTCTAGTTTCTCATAATCTGTGTTCCTTCTTTTATTTCTTTTCTTGGTTTGTTGTTTTGGATTTTCCTTTGCTCTTGTGTTTACATCCTAGTCGTCTGGTTTCTTTTTGTTCCGTTTTTGTTTTTCTCGTTTCCCTTTTTCCTATGATATTTATTTTTATTTCTTTTGGTTTTGGTTTTCCTTTTTTGTTGGGGTCTTCTTTTGGTTGGTTTGTGGTTTGTCTCAGTTTGTGGTTTTCAGTTTGGTTTAGGGGTCTGTGGTTCTGTTTGGTTTTTCTTTTTTCCTTTTCCATGTTTTTTCCAGTAATTTCGTTTTCTGCTTTTCTGGTTTTCTCTTTTCTGGGGTTCTCTTTTCGTTCCCTTTTTTCCGTTTTTTTCTTTTCCACTTTCTGTTTCTTTCCTTTTGCTTTATCTTTTTATTGCCCTTCTTTTTTCCTTCTCTTTTCTTTTTCGTTTTCATTTTGTTTTATGTTCTTTTCTCTTTCGTATTTTATTTTTTCTTTCTTTCATTCTGCGTTTTCTTGTTTTCTGTTTCTTGTGTGTTTGTCTCTATGTTCTATTTTGTGTTTTTCTGGTGTGGTTATTTGTTTCTTAGTGTTTCCTTCTTTTTATTAAATGGTTTGTCATATGTTGCTCTTGTGAGGTATAGTTTTAGGTTTTCGGGTCCTCTGTATGCTAACGTTGGGGTTCCTTGGGGCATCTTTTGCCACCACCCTTCAGTTTTGTATTCCTCTTTTACTCTTTCCCAGAATTCTTTGATAATTGTTTTCAGTTTTTTCTCCTAGCTCGGGTGGTAGAGTAGTGGGAATATTAGTCTGTCTATTCTCTGTTTTCTCTTTTCATTTCTTTGTTTTGTTAGGAGGTTCTCTACTTCGGTTTTGACGAGTGCTTTTTTGTAGCCTCTTGTTATAAAGGTTCTGCCTAGTAGTTTTAGTCTGTTTTTCAGTTTTTGTTTGTTTTCAATGATTCTTGTTAGTCTTAGTCCTTGGCTTGTTATTAGTGAGTTTTTCAGTGTCATGGGGTGTGCTGAGTTTGCTCTCAGGAATTCTTGTTTGTTTGTGGGTTTGTAGTAGATATCTGTCTCTAGACGGCCGCATGGCCTTTTCACTATTGTTAGATCCAGGAAATTTATTCGAGTTTGGTCTGTTTCCATGGTAAATTCTACTCCTTTGTTTCTTTGTAGGTTTTCAATATATGTTTCTAGTTGTTGTTTGGTGCCTGGGAAGATTCCCATGATATCGTCTACAAATCTATATTCGTGTAAAGGTTTTATGGAGCCCGTTTCTGTCTGGGTTAGCTCCATGTGAACATAGATGTTCGCATAGGCCACCGACACCGAGGCTCCCGTGGCTGTGCCTTTGCGTTGGAGAAATATTTTGTCACCAAATCTGATGTAGTTGTTGTACAGAATTTCCAGTCCTCTCTTTACTAGAGCAGGGGCTGGTGGCTCCAGGGTTTCTCCTTCGCATTCTTTTTTTTTTAGCCAGTCATATCTTGAAGTGTAATAGTATGATACAAGTTCTATGCCTCTTTTGCTTTCTATGCTTGGGTATAGGTTTTTTATATCTGTGGTGTATAGGAGGTTCTTGGGTTTCGTTTCCCTTATTTTTCTGATTCTCTGAAGGAAATCTGTGGTGTCTTTTAGCCATTCCGGCAGTGTTGGTAGGAGTTTCATAAGAAAGTGTGTTAAGTATTTGTCTAGGTTTCTGTTGGGGCTGTTGCAGGCTGATACTATTGGTCTACCTGGGGGGAGATTCGTTTCTGGTCTTGGTTGTTTATGTATTTTTGGTAGTAGGTAGAAGCTCGGTAGGTTCGACCCTCTGTTTATTAGCCTTCCTGCATGCAAGTGTTTTAGTGCTCTTGTTTTAATCAATAGGTTCTCAAAAAAGGTTATCTTGG
Source organism: Thermobia domestica (assembly GCF_964235325.1). Classification (NCBI taxonomy): domain Eukaryota; kingdom Metazoa; phylum Arthropoda; class Insecta; order Zygentoma; family Lepismatidae; genus Thermobia; species Thermobia domestica. The sequence continues at coordinate 168,745,600 of NC_137464.1, read as the reverse complement.
TTTGTATCATTCTGATGATTGCTCCTATTGGTTGTTTTATTTCTCTGAACGTGGTTCTGTCCTCCAATTGTAGGAGTGCTTCTTTTTCATAGTCTTGTGTGTTCATTAATACTAGTCCTCCTGATTTGTCAGTGGGTTTTATAATTATATCCGTTTTTGATTTAAGTTGTGACAGTGCGTGTCTGTGGCACCGAGATAGGTTTGATTTGTTTCTGTTTTGGAGAAGTTTGAGGATTTTTTCTTGTAGCTGACCTATGTGTTCCTGAATGCAGTGTATGGTCAGGTCTGGGTCTTTGTTTTTTTCTTTTTTAGCAGTGGGGTTTGTGGTTTGAGTTCTGTTCTGGCTTTTCTTTTCTTATTGTTGTCTGGTACAGTTTGTTTAGTTTTTGTGTGAATTTTTTCAGGTCCTTTCTGAGGACCATTAAGTTTGTTTTATATGTTGGGCAGAAGGATAGTCCTTTTTCTAGTACTTCCAGTTGGTTTGGATCAAGAGTTTTATTTGAGAGGTTGTGTATGAGTGATTCTTTCTTTTTCATGTATTTGTTTCTGGGTCTGCTTTTTTTCTTTTGATTTCTGGGTTTTTCTGTGGGTCTCACAGATGTGTTAGGGTTTGGTACGTTTGATTTGACTCTTTTCTTGGATTTTTGTGCCCCTGAGAAGGACCCTTGGTTTTGGTTTGCGTTTAGCATATTCAGTTTTTCTCTTTCTAGAGATTTTGGTTAATGCACACCAAGCAGTCATCGAGACCAGAAATTAAAAATCGGAACTGTACTGTCAGTACAAAAGCACAATCGAAAAACCTGTGTGAAAACGTACTTTCTAATACGAACCATCCAACACTATGAAACTTCGAAAAACCCAAAACAAAGAACACCCTTTAAGACAATGGAGAAGCCAAAGACCGGAGGAAGTGAACCAATGCCAAAGAAGAAGGCAAGAGAAGAATAAAGGAGCAATACTCCAAAACCAGCAAACAACCCGGAACCCCTTGGCCCAACTAAAGGCTGAGCGGGGAAAGGAAAGAGAAGCTTAAAAAGACTACGCAAGCAGCGGCGTGCCGTCAAGGGGACTAGGGGACTAGGCTAGTCCCCTGGAATTTTAATTAAAGTATTTGTGATAAATATATACCAAAGAAAACGAAAACATTTCTCTATTTTTGTAAAATAACACTATTTCAATTGTTCTGACACAACTATAGTCAGCGCCCGTGCGCTGGGTGCGATAGCGAAGTGGAGATCGGAAAAGCTCGGGTTTTAATCGGCTTTTCTCGGGGAAGGGAACAGGGTCCAGTCAGCTAGTCCTCATATTATGTTGTCTAAGCTCTAAGCACGGGCGTTCTGTCGTAAGCGAATTTAATGCTCAATGTTTTTTACAGTTAATAGTTTTAACGCTATTAAATTTACAGTATTAATCTTGACACTTTAAGAAATCTAGTGAAGTGTGAACTTCTTAGATTATCAATATATTTTGAAAATGACTCAAAGAATAAAGTATGGAAGGGGACTCGTTTGAGAAACCGAGTCCCTTGCAGCAAAGCGATGGCGCAAGCAGTGATATTACTTGAATTGGTATAGGGGACAGTAGGGGTGGGGATCGGCCGTTTCAGTCTTGTATTCTGGACCATTGGATTCCTTAATTTTCAAGAAATGCACAAAATAATAACCAGTGGTAGAACAACTCCAAGCATTTCCATTTAGACAAAAATGAAAGATTATATACATAATATAAATACGGATTATTTTGCTTCTTCGAAATAGCTAACTGCATGTAAGACAAGAAACAAACTGTATTGCTGGCTTTGTATTCTGTTCCACATAGAAAAGGACGTGTGGAATAATGATGGCTTTTGTGACATGAACAATTTTCACAAACCCAAGTTACGCCAAGAAAAATGTTATTCACACCTGTCCACAATAACTAAATTGAAAACTTTCAGGAAACCAGAATTGATTTTTAATTGAGCAAGCAATGCAGAAGTTGATTCAAACCGAGAACTAATGAACCGATTGATTTATTCCTCTTGTTTTATGGCTAAACAAGAGCTATAACAAACAGGAAGATTCTGTCAATTAGCTAAATTATATTGAAGTAATTCAGTTACTTTCTAAGTACGACACTAAATGGACTTGCAGGGGCGCCTGAAGAAAATTTTCTAGGGAGGGGCCCATCTCCATGGTTGCTATGTTGCATCTGGTATTTCTGGTATTTAATATACGTGGTTTGCTATATTACGTATACATTTTCGTGAGCCAGAGGAAGGTCCGGGCCCCACCCTGCACTCTCGTTCGGGCGCCCATGTTGACTTGTCATCTTCACAGCATGGGAGTGTTTAAAGGAACGTCAAACAGAATTCAGAATTATATTATTAAATGTGTTGGTGAGTAATTCTGGATAAAGTTAAGTCAGAAATAAACAATACACTTCTTACAGCAATAATGTTGGACAAAACTACGGACATTGCAAAGATTTCTCAACATTCAATCAGTACGTGAAAGACGGCAATTCGTAAAAGATTTATTTGTTTTGCAGATGTTACTTCTAAAAAAAGCAGTGATTGCACTGCGACTGCTCTATGTGAGCATACTTTCCAAATTCTCTCTCATTTTAGTTGTAAGCAAAAGCTTGTAGCACTAGGCTATGGATGGAGCTGCCACATTTTCTGGACATTTGAACGGTTTACAATCTTTTGTGAAAAGGTGTTTGAGTGCACTCACCATACACTGCTATCATCACAAACTCAATCTCGTTGTTCCACAGTCTGTTAATCACATCAAGGAATGTAAAATATATTTTAGGATAAATGGCATTCCAAATTTCTTTTCATATTCATCAAAACGCTGTAACGCACTTGCTGAATCAGAAGTAACTAAGCGATTTCCAGCGGTTGCCACTATAAGATGGAATTACAATTCCAAAATTGTGAATGCAGTAAATGAAAATCAAATAGAACTCTTACGGTGTTCTGAGAACATTGTAGAAGATTCAGATAATTGCGACACAGAAGCTTTCATGACTACAAAAAAGAAAAAAAGAAAAAATGTGAGAGTTATCATTGAAGGATTTCGATTTTGCATTTCTCCGCACGGATATACTATTCAACATTCTTTAAAGTAAAACCTTGGATGGATATTGCATCCAAAAAGTACAAAAGATGGTATCTCAACTTAGAAATGCAAGAAACGATTTTGAAGACTTATAGAAAAGTAGAATTGGATGACAACGGGAACCTTCTAATAAAAGATGTAAAGTAGATGACTGAACAGATTCAGAAATTAAATATGTGCGTATCTTCAATGACATTATTGATACTGTGATTTCAAGATCTCAGTGAGTTACAATTTCTTGAGCTGTTAGATTTAAAGAATTTTCAGTGCTTGAAATCTCGATTTCCTGATTGCTTGTTTTTGACCCTTAAATCAATTTACGGGATTTTTTTTATTTTAACAATTTGCGGAGTGAATTAATATAGGTTTACAGACTCTTAGATTTTTTAAATACAGTGAAACCTCTCTAAAGCGGACAGCCGTGGGGAATCAAAAATTGTCCGCTATAGAGAGGTGTCCGTCTTAGAGAGGTTTCGATATTTTCTTACGTAAATTAGTAAATAAGGTGATATGTAATTACAAACTATTGAAGGTAATTTATCAAACCGTTCTATGACTGTGGGCATGTCGACATCTGCGGATTCTCCACAAATCGCTTTGAAAGAAATTTTGTGTCTAATCCGAAACTTCTCTAACCACTCGTTCGAGACCTTGAAATCTGAAACGTTTATTTTTGTTGCTACCTCCAAATTCTTAGCTTTTAACATCGACTTAACACAGGATTTTTTTTTCATTCCGCACTCTATAAAAACATTCACTTGCACACCAACTTTGTTCAAAGTAATGAGACACTATTTTCATTGTCATTTTCACACCACAACTTTATTAACTTGACTTGGTTTTATATTATCTCAGGTGCTTGAGTTTTACCGATACAAAAATTTTCAGCTATCCTTTGCACACCTCAGTATTCTTCGAAAATTCAATCAATTCGATTTTAACATTAGCGCTTCTCGTGGCATTTCGAAAGCTCACAACAACTTACACCTTATTGCTTATTCGATGCAGAATGACTTAAAAAGATTTCCGTCTACAAATAGAGACACTAAGACAATACGAATACGCGGACAAAAAATACCAAACATGTCTTCTGCTTGATTCCAGCGGAACAGTAGAATGATGTGTCATCCCAAATGGCAGGCAACTGTCAATCACTTTTGATTCTAAAACAGGTTGGGTGGGAGTGGAATGCAAGCAAAGGATATGAGGGTGTGAGACGCTTCATCTGAGTTTCTAAACAGCCAGTTGACGAGGAAAAATGTTATTACAATGCTTCCTTGGTGATACATGTATGTATTTCTTAAAATGTATTTTTCTGTACTTTTCAACTTGTTTCTAGAAAAAGTGTCCGTAATATGGAGGTAAATAATACCTATAAGAGACAGAAAAGACTGTCCGTGTCCGTACTAGAGAGTGTCCGCTCTAGAGAGGTTTGTCAACATGGTTTTTTCCTATTACAGTGTTTGGGGATTACAAAATATGTCCGTTATGAGAGGTGTCTGCTTTACAGAGGTGTCCGTTAGTAGAAGTTTCACTGTAAAACTGTGACTGAAATTATCCATTTCTTGAAAGAAAGAGGCTTGGTAGAAGAAGCGTTTACAGAAACATATAAATTGTGTTATTTGGTGTCATCAATACTATTCAGGACCTCCACTCTACAGCTCACATTCTCTTCGAACCTAGTCCCCTGTGAGAAAAGTCACGGCACGCCACTGTACGCAAGCTAGTCTACTAGGACACCTTGCGCAACACTACGAAGCCAAACAAAAAATAGAGGGTCCAACTTGGAAAACCCCGAATACTTCTTCAGAAATAAGATATGAACTCGGTTGAATACGCCAAAGTACCAACCAATTTCCAAACCAAACAAACAAAATATATTTTAAAAAAACTGAAATTGAAATAAACAGACGAGTCATTGAACACCACATACAACTAGAACCAACACTTAAAAGAAAAAGCTGAGAACTTGCCCTAAAGAAGCGCAAGTCTCGCTGTAGCCCACATGATACAAAAAGAGGCAGTCCAGAGAAGAACAAGTAGCTCTGGACTCCCCAAAGGAGATATTCCAACCACAACAACAAAATCGAACCACAACCGAAAACAAACAAAACCACACAAAGACGGAAACAAACACCCCACAAAGAAAACCAAGAAGGGAATCGATGGAAGACCTCATGAGCTTCTGACGTACTTGCCAAAAAATCCTGTCAGGACCACCAAAACTTCAAAACAGAGTTAAAATTTAACATACCCTACCCAAGGAATACTGAAAAACCACCACCAACAAACCTAACGATATGACGACGAAAAAAAGAGTAAAAAAAAAAAACAAACAGAACCAGAAAACAAACACAAAATGAAAAAAAATCATTAATACGCAATCTCTCAAACAAAACCCAAACCCACAACCAACAGAAAGTACTGGGAAGAGACTTTCCACTTGTTAACACACGAAACAATTCAGATTGTTCTGAAAAGGAATCCTAGAAACCCACACAGAAACTGAAACATAATTCTACCAAATAGCAATAAAGACACAACAAATACTCCTCAAAGAATACTGACAGTCAGATAAATAAACCCCACAGACCTCCTATAACCACAGACTCCTAAATTCTACAACCAAGCATGAAAAGAAAAAAAGAATAGCACTCGCACCAAACCATCACACCTCGAGACATGCTAGGCAAAAAAACAATACGAGGGAGAAATTCTGTAACCACCAGCCTCATTACTAGACAGGAGAGGGCTGGATAGTCTTATGTATATTATTATATTAGACTTGGTGACAAAACATTTCTCCTGCGCAAACATACAGCCACAGGGGGACCGGTTGCCGAATACCCATGCGAACGACTACGTTCACATAAAGCTAGTTCAGACAGAAATGGACCCTAACAAACTTTTATACGAAAACAGAACTGAAACCCATTCTAGGCACAAAACAAAGACTTGAAACAGAAAAACCTGCCAAAAACATAGGTGTGTGGGAACTCACCATGGAAATTAACCAAACTCGATCAAACTACCTGGATGTAGCAAGATAAAAGACAGTGCTGTCTCCTAGACAAAAATACACCACAAGCCCACAAACAAACAAGAAACTATGGGAGATTAATAAAAAAAAGAAAAAGAAAAAAGAAAAATGAAAAAGGAGAAATAATAAAGAAAAGAAGAAAAATGAGGAGAAGTAAATAGAAAAAGGAAAATTCCAAACGAAGGGAGAAACAGAAACCTATCCAACCAAGGAAACTGGAAACAGAAAATAAAAAATAAAAAATTGAAGCTAAAATCCATGAGGAAAGAAAAAAACACAACCAAAACTGCCAAACATCCCAACCAGAAACCACAGAAGAGAGATCGAAAACGAACCACACATACACACAAAAGGCTTTAATGCAGACCGAAAGATCGGACCAAGAGATCAAAGAAACAAGAATTAAAAGCAAGTGAAACAACAATAACAGCAGAAAAAATACCGAGATACGAAAGACGAGAAATAATAAAGAAAACGGAAAGAACAACAACAAAATAACGAAAGAACAGAAACAATAACCACATTTATAGTGAAACAACCACACGTGTGGCCACATCGACAAAAAACAAACTATTCAACGAATAACAATAACAATAACAATAATAATAATAATAATAATAAAAATAATAACGAAAAACAGAAGGAAAAAGGGAAAGAAAAAAGGACGATATACAGGGGAAACTAAAGCCCCCCTAATTTTATATACATCACACACATATATATGCATATATAAATCTTTTCACACAAACGCTGGTATAAAGGAGAAACCGAGCTCTAGTGAGGAAAGGAAAAGAATGCTAGGTGAAAATGGAGGAACCGGGCTCTATGCCCCGCCAATATCCGCCCAAAGATGCTATTCTCCACCCATAATAATTTGTATGTTATAACTTAAATATCAATATAAATTATGCAGATAAAATTGCATAAAAAGTTAAACACTTACGTGTCACTTGGTTTTCCTACTCCTCTTGCAATTACTACATGGTGTCTCCCGTGTCACACTTCAAAAAAGGCCGTCAACATATTCACACTCCATTTACCACTGTAGCGCCTCACCATGGTAGCTATTTGCTGGTGAAATATTTCCCCGTGTTCGTCAGAGACCTCCCAAAAGCTGTAGGTTTCAGAGAAGTCCAGGTGGCAATACAGGAAGTGTAACTTAGGGACATATTACATCTCATGTTACGAAATGTACTAATTAACCTGCCTAAACTGTCTTTGTAATTAGGTGACTTATGATACCCTAGAAAGTGATTGCACACTTCTCGAAAAACTTCCCAAGCCTCACTTTCCTTGGCAAAGAACGATGGATTGATGAACTACACCACTAAATCGACTTTGATAGACATACTAACAATAAACATTTCAGCCACGACACCAGTTTCTGATATTTCTACCTGCTTAGTCATAGATGGTCATGCTTTGATGCATTGTGTTGGCAAACTTTCAGACTGCAAGATATTCAACGATTATGGAGAAAAAAAATTCAGCTATAGTTTTCTCGTACGTATCTCCAGAGGTTAAAAGAATTGTAATAACGTTTGACAGTTACCGACCATGCTCGATTAAGAATCACACTAGAAGGAAAAGAGATGATAAAAGAAAAAGACCTATAAGAAAAATCATTGGCGATAAGAACATTCCACTTCCAGTTTCATGGGATCAATATGTTGGTCTCAACAGCAAAAAGGCTGACCTTGCATCCTTTCTTGCAAACCAATTACTTCAACTAGCATGTCAACACTTGCTGGAAAGCTGCGAATTGATAACTTGTGCTTCTCCTGATAAATTTATCTCAAATTTGAAAGGGGAACTAAGGCATCTGGTGTCTAATCACGACGAAGCAAACACACTAATGATACTGCATGCAGAGGAAGCTATACGAGATAGTGAAATTGAACAGGTGATAGTGATGAGCAGGGACACTGATGTATTAGTTATGTTAATTCATTTCTTCGGTGAATCCTCCAAGAAGGTTTGGATGGCGGGAGGAACATCCAGAGATCGGACATTCTTCAATATCAATGCTACTTCTGCGAATCTGAACAAGACTGTGAGGAAAAATCTGGTGGGTTTTCATTCAGTAACGGGCTGCGATACGACGTCATCCTTTACCGGCCATGGAAAAAAGAGCTCCTGGAAAATATTCATTCATTGCCCACATCTCCTAGAAGGTGTTGGAGTTGATGGATCAATGGAAGGCGTGGAGGAATTCGTCTGCAGACTTTACTCTTCATCCGATCCATTTGGAGGTATCGACAGTGTTCGATACGAACAGTTTCTAGAAGGCAAGAAGTAGTTGGAACATCTTCCACCTAGAAAAGATGTTCTTAAACTTCATTTCATTCGGTCAAACTATCAGACTAAAATATGGTTGCAAGCAAATACTGCCATCATGGATATTGAGAATCCCGAGGAAACTGGAGGATGAAGAAAGTATGATTCTAATCTCAAGGTTGTCTGGACAACTAAATCAGTAGTCCCACAGGTATGCGTAGTTCTGTTTCGTGCGGATGTAAGAAAAAGTGTCATCTTCCGTCTTGCAAATGCAGGCGTTCAACTCCACCACAACTATGCTTGCCTACATGTGGGTGCAATGGTATTGGTTGAATTAATCCAACGGGCAAAGATTAATAGGAACAAGGAAATTTGTTTCACATTGTATTTCATCTAAGAAACTTGTCTGTTGCGACAACATGAAGTGGTAAATGGACATATAATTTCTACAAAAATTGTTCTTGTTTCTATACTTTAGTCAATATTGTTCTGATATTACCAAACTGTATAAGAGTCATCCGAGAATGTTACTGCTATGACAAATTCAAATTAAAGTGCATAATTTGATTTAAAACCTTGTGTGTAAAAACGCTGTGTCTCCTCTTAGTTAATAATTTTACGATTTTTTCTTTCATTGAAGAAGCAATACGTTTGTAGTGTTCATCCGAAAATGGTCATCGATGACGAAGGTTTAAGTTTTCAATATATATATATATATATATATATATATATATATATATATATATATATATACAAGGTTTAATATAATGAGTGTGTTTGCTGAAAGAGAGAGAGAAAATATTTAATGATGGAAAATATCTCACCCCACTTTGAAGCACTTGGAATTAAATTCGATTCTTGAATCACCGCGAAACCTCGTTTAATACTACAGAAAGTCGATCGGAAAACAAACAGTAGAATTTTATGCCCGCAATTCTGTTTCTCAACCTTTTTGAATACTCTTAAAGTGTAACAAATTAGTTAAACTTAAGAATTGACTCCAATGCAAAATATTGAAAAATACACTGGTAAATAGGGCACTTCCCTGCAGATTACGAATGTGTTGTCAGCCGTTTCGATTTGTATTCTTGTCAAAATTCAGCCTGGCATCCGGCAAGGTATGTTACAGGGATCTAAGTATCATGGCTCTACGGTGAATGCCTCCGCCTAATTCAATTCTTTGGTATCTTACGATAAAATAAAAATGAAGACAAATGTACAATCTAGAAAATCGATAGTTTTGAAAACATGTCGGACTATAAAACTTAAGACGGCTCTTTATGCATACACATTACAATTCAACCATCTGGTTTTCCAACATTTTAAAGATATTCAGAATTAAATAGTTTGTAGAAACAAGCTTCCTGCGTATAAAAGGTGATATTTCACATGACAATACTGAAATACGTTAAAGAGTAATTTTTTTTTACATGTATCGCGTCCACCATCTTGCTTTCCGCCATTTTGAAAACCTACAAAGAGGAACCAGTGGTATGAGCGAATAGCTCGCCCCCGAAAACCCTAGGTTTGGTGCCAAAATATTGAAGATCCACCGCAAAATAAGGAAGTTCTTGTGTAGGATAAGAATTTGGAGTCCGCCATTTTGATTCCGCCATTTTGGGTACTTTCCCCCCAAAATTCAGCCTGACATCCGGCAAGGCGTGTTACAGGGGCCTATGTACTATGACTCTACGGTGGATACCTGTTGCTAACACGCAAATGCCATCGGTTGACAAGTACCCATAAAGTGGCCGGCTGACTATAATGTCAGCGCATACAGACCACTGGAACTTTTCGTACTTTATTTTCTGTAATAGATTTCGCATGTTCTCGTATGTTTCTTTCATATGCAAAGCATGAGCAAAAGGTATGGCTGGCGCTTCATCGCCATTGTGTAGCAACACTGCCTTGAGACTTATCCTAGAGGAATCTACGAATAGCCTCCAATCTTCAGTGTTGTAGTTCAACTTCAGTTGTCCCATAAGCGATGGAATGTCACTGCAATACACAAAATCACCATCTTTTGTAAAATTAGGAACTAGGCTCACCTTTCTTTTCCTATACATCGATATATTCACATTTTGGTTTAGTAGATTCCGTTGTTGAAGTCGTGATGGAAGCAACAGGGCCTTAGACTTGGGAAGGTTTAAGTATCAGATCAGATCATTCAGCTCTTCCCGACTTATCATATAACGATACTGGTTCCTAAACATCAAATGTTAAGCCATTAAAACACACATAAAATACCTTTTATACATTTAGTTTAATAAATGTGATGGGGAAGCGTACAGTTTACTTCTACACAATTTTTTATGATGCCTGCTTTTCTCACTGAATAATTCTATTTATTTCCTGTTGTCATGACGCCGACATCGAGATTAGATTTCATAAAAATATTTGAATAATCTTTTGATATATTAACATTATAACTATATTATTTCTTTTTCTTTCTCTTCTTCTATTAGCAGAACCTGCCTAGTATATATTTAAAACATTTAAAACACATTATAGCCCAAAATTACAAGTTAATAATTGTTACATGTAAAAATATACAACATATCGTTGTACTCACATGTGGTTCATTAGTGTCAGGCACTGGAGGGTAATTGGGATCTGACTGTGTACTCGAAGATTGTGCAACATCCTCACAAGCAGCAGGTTCCTCATCGGGTGAAACACTGCACAGAGTGTATGGCCTACTTTGTCTGGTGGTACGGCTACAGGCAGACAAACATCATGTTTCACAGTTCTCCTCGCGGAATCCAAATTAGGATACTGTATTTTATGCTTCATGTTTTTTTGAAAAACCTTTTATATTAGTCAGGCACAAGTAACAGTCTGAAACATGATCATGGCTCGCACCGAACCATAGGTACGGCGAATGGTATCGATTTATGTGTACCCTTCAACCATCGTGTGAGAGTACGCGCACACGAGTTACAACTTTGTTTCGGAGCCCAAACGCAATCCTGGTCACCGAATTTTACAACCGAAGAACAGATGGTAGGCTGTCTTAAGGAACGGTGACAATGGCCTACTTTGTCCCTTAACAATCACTTCCCCACATATGTAGCAGAATGAATCTGTCGAATTGTTGCAAGTTCTCGGCATATTCGTTTAACACAAACGTCAGTATTTCACACAGAAATATTTTTCACCTATGGTATACACAGACACAGCGTAACACTACCTTCTAACACGAATATCAACTCGAAACTGAAATATTTGTTTCAAGCGACAACGTGGTGTGTGTCTTGGCGCCTTTTTTCAACAATCTGTCTGTCGTCTGGACAAAAGGGAGCCGACGAATGATCGCAAGTTGATTACGAAACCTTCCTCCGTCAATAACCCCTAGGTTTTAGTGTATGCAGTGTGGAAGGACAATAAATCTTTGCAACCCAAGAGGAGGGGGTACGTTTCCGGGGGGTCGTGAGCTAGAGAAAAGAATGTTCCTAGGATATAGCCTAGTAACAGTTCTTGGATTAAGATAAAAATTCAGAATTATGCACTCCAAACACGGAAATCATATATTAAGTACGAAAAATACAATTTTTCTGTCAATTATGGAAAAAACATCCCGATCAAAAAAACCTTATGTACTGGAACTTCCTCGATGAGATATTCGTAATCAGCGTCTCGAAATCTATCCGGTACACCTTTTCACCCTCGTGGGAGGATTTTCATACCTACGAGTGTAATACATCTGTTGTTCATTACTAAGCATATAATGACGTATTTAAAATATTCGTATGAAAATAATAATCTTTGAATGTATTTCCAGATATTTCATTTACTGAATTATAATGCTTTCTTTCCAAATCAATAACATTATCTAATGCAAACATTCTCGTAATCCAAAGAGATTTCTCTAAACCTTTATAACATAAGGTTCGACTCTTTACGCATAATTGATACACAAATTTATAATAAACTTCACTGCAAATATTCCAGTATTATTAAAATATTCCACTATTATGACCATCCATGAACAATATTTCACCTGTACATATGGCAATGAATCGGATTATTACGTAACTAAGCAATTTTAGTTTTTAATACATATGGAAATAGTTTTCTTAACTACATAAAACACATTAAACACTTCCACTATTGACATGTATTTTAACACGGTATGTCCGATCTCTTTCTGTCTTTTCTTAATAAAAATGTACTAATTTCGAGTGATAATCCTCATCATTTAGTAGTTCCCAACAAGCTCCACAAAATTTCTATCTGATTTTGGTTTAGTCCAATAATATGTGTATATGCTTACACAAAAGAAATAATTTTCAACACTAGGACTCCATGGATGGGTTTTTTAATATCTTTGAATCTCACACATGACAGTCATGAGCCCAATCATGATAAACACCCAGTCTACACCCCTTACATATTAAATGTTCATCCAGATCCGAGTTTTCAATAGCATTCTTTTCATATTCAGGGGCAAAATATCTTGAATCATAACTACAATTATCCGACAAAGTATTGTCAGGAATTCAAACCATGTTATAGTGTAGGTGTCTGTGCGTATATTATCAATTTCATTTACTGAGGATGTGTATACTTCTTTTCGATCATCAAATATGGGCTCAGTGATAGCAACAGTTTCGTTAGGTTGTTCGTTCTTAAAATACTCCAAAATGTGTCCTATATACGACACCTGAGACGTAGAGTTTCACAGACAAGCGCACGTTTAGAATGCATTCTAAACAGGATGTACATCTTTACCTTTGGGACACACTTTAGAACACAATTGATGAGAACCAAATATTTTAAGAGATATTTTTTTTCTGTATTCTGTATTCTGTACTCTGTATTCTGTATTCTGTATTCTGTCTCTCATTTTTACTTTCGTTTTATTTTTCAGGTCTTTATGTTTTACAGCTCTAGCTGAATGGCTTTGTGCAGCATGAAAATTTGTGAATAAATAAATAAAATTTTCCTATAAGCTGTATTTAAACGAAATTCAACGTCTAAGAACATTAACCTTCGCTAGACATTCTCTTGTTCAACACCGGAGAGGTGATTGCATTAGCGTCGTGGTCATTACTAAGAGGTCATAAGGTCATTATCTTATACACATGGGTTGTAACAATTTTTACTGCCGCAAAGCACCATCGTCCATACTTGGTACAAAGCTTTCGAAAACTCAGTTAGTGCATCGAGTCCTCAGAAGTAGAAGTGACATCACAGCACTCCTCATCATCGTTCACACTTATAACGATGACAATATTATATATACGTACAAAAAAAAATAAAACATCGAGGCCTTGTTTCCTACAACAACGGACGGAGAGTATACAATGAATTACACATGAATAAATATATTTGCCGCCGTTATTCTTTTACAAGGCATACAGATGCAATTTATTTTCAATGTGGCCAATAACAACGTGTTACGTTCACCAACACCACGATTTTTACAACGACGTGTTTCAGACCGATGCAATTAAAATTAAAAGGTGTACATAACAATAAATTATAATTTTCACTAACTTCAAATATAAATTGTTCTAAGAAAACCATGATTCATGAACTGTAAGAACCTGGGAGCCATCCAGGACTTATGTTGGCAAAGAAAATTAAAACTAACTTTTCAGCTAATCTAATAACCAACCCGCACATATCGGTGTAAGAAATTTAAAAGTGTAATGTGACATATGTAGGTCTACTGTGTAAAACAAGGCGGTCATATTTGACGTTGTTTTACAATGACATGCACTGAGAAAAAAAATTGTAGGTGGCGTACTTAAAAAGATAGGTTACATGCGTAATTCCTGTAGTTTTTGGACTTAACGTACAGCAGACGTATAACTGAAAACGCATGTTTTATAATACGTTCTGTATAAGTGCTTCATCTATACGTACTTTCTGTACGAAACAATGTAGACGGTCAGGATCTCACATACAAATGGACGTATATAACATATAGCTGACGAAAGTAACATATGTATATGCATGTGATATACGGAAAATTGTTAGATGTCAGACATGCTGCAACGGCATGGTGTAACAGCTAAGGGCAGTGTCTATGTAGCATACGGATAACGTATGCTCCGTACTGATTTCTATAGTAAGCAAGAGCATACCATATATTTGTACAATATACCGCTGTCCGGACAACGGATTTTTCTCTGTGTGTTTCAGACGGATCCATTTAAAAATAATATTACCCGTTAATTTGTTTTTCAATGACAACTTTCAGACAAAATCTTTTGAAAATAGAGTGTCATTCACCTTCATAGGTCATTCACAATGACAATATCTTAACACAAACAACGTGTTGAAAAAGCCATCCACCTTTCTCCTCTCACTCTCATAGAATATACGTATAACAAGAACGATTTAAAATACATTTCTAACTAACGGTATTCCTTTGATGACTGCTTTTACGGCGGGAATTACTCTTTATTTGATTCGTTATGGAAAGATACAGGGAGTCCGATATATAATGCAACCCGGAGTTTGAAATAGTAGAACTTTTGAACCTGAAGTGATACACAAATAATGGTTATACCAAAATGGAACCTTGTTCATGCATATATTGTAAGTAGCTTCTTTTTATGTGAAAAGTGATAGATCTTGAAGTAGGGGAAAAATCTTGAAGATTTCGATTTTGTTTGATGGAACTATGGAAACATAATTTACCCATTGTACTTAAGCTTGAACGAAGTTCACGAAACAAAACTTCTTATTTTTTGTTATTTTTTAGTGGCCCCTTAACAAAATCTAACAAGAAGTTATCCGCAAATGATTCTGTTGCTTTTAAAGCTGATGCTTGCAGTGTCGCAGCCGTTTAAAGAACGAATAGCTTGTAATGCTAGTAAAACATAAAGCAGTACTTTGCTTTCAAATGAGTAAAGTGGAATGTTCCGCGATGATTTTCCTACTTCAAAGGAAATCCAAAGTTCTTGCTGTCCTAAACTTTTCCACTTCTGTACGTTGTGATATAAAGCATCAAGGATAAAACATCGGTATTAGTACCTGGGTAGAACACATAATCACGTTGCTTAGTTTCGAACTCAGTTTCATATGAGAAATATGGGCTAGGATTCTCTGATCTGCTTCCGCATGATCAGATTCCAAACTAACTTCCTTTACATCCATCCCATTCTTTATAAAAACACATCTTGGCTGACCATGTTTTACTACACGACTAAGGTAAATCGGAACAGATGAAGTAACAGAATATTTTTCTCGGGATATCCAATCTGCAAAGTATGATTGCAACAATTCTTTGTTTCTAGATGAGGCCCAGTGAACGTCAGTATCTGCAGCAAACGGTATGCTGTTACTTGGGGCTCCATATTCTAGAGGTTGTTTCCGTGATCGCTTGGACTTTTCAAGCACTTTCACAATTTTCTTCTTATAAACGTTGAAAACAATATTGATGAACTCACTTGTATGAGAAGCTTGGCAGATAGCTTTCCAAATACTTCTTACAAAATCTTACGTCTTCAAGTTTAAAGATTTTTAGGAACCTTCCTTCCAACCGCCATAAGGTCAATAACTGTTGCTTTACCAGACGATTGAGAAATTTCGGAATTTGGCGGTATTTGTAGCTTTTTTCTAGTTAATAAAGCAGCACTGATTTTTCCGGTTTTGTCAGAAATCCATTTCTCGTCAAAAATAAAGCAGTAGAAATTAACTCAAAAATCACAACACTTTCAAGATTTTGCCCCTACTTCAAGATCCATCTCTCTTCACATATAAAGAAGCCACTTGTAATGCCATAAATAACTTCATGCTTGGAACCGTTTGAGAAACTCAATCCATTGGACTAGGGTTACATAAAGAAAGACGGTATTTTAATTCCACAGGAGACAGATGACCCATCGGAGAATGAAAATTTTCCTAAACAATAAAATTGTCAGATGTGCTTCAGAGAAACTAAATGTCCCAATAGTAAATTCCAAATATTGTACTGTGACTTTTGTAAATGTACAAGTACTAGTTTTGGACCAATGTAGAAACCCTTATAGATAATATTGTTTAAGTATTTATCTCGACTCTGAAACATTTGCAATATTCACTTTAATTGTCGGCACTATGTTATTAATGTGTATCAGTATTATCCACTACTACGTATTTGATTAGAAGTACATACTTCTATTGTAAAAATAGTATCTTGTTCTTTGAACATTTTCTTTAAAAAAAAACTTGTCTCTGAAAATATGTTTTGTTCCATTGTTTTCAAGTTACACTATAATTTAGGACTATGAAATTCATTTCACAAAAGAGTAAAATGAGGAAGCAAACTGTAAATTCGGACCACTGGGTATGGGGATATACTTAGAAAAAATATAGTAATTTGGCGTCCAATTTCAAATATGGCAACCAAACGACTATGTTCTGGATCATGTGGCCATTTTTGTACTCGTATAGGTGTTTGAAAACCCACAACAAGACCTAGGGGACATAAAACTTCGCAAGTGAGATGGGTTAGCTCCTGCAGTAAAGATATATTGCAAGAAGGTAAAATCGTCGGAAAAGTTATATATAGCCTAGTTTTAAACGAAATGGAGCATGTTGTATACCGTATTAAAGTTTATTAAATTCTGCTTCTCTTTTGTGTCTCATTAATATGTTGAATTATTAGCCGTTTTCGAGAAAATTACGAAAATAAATAAAATTTTATCTTCAATTCTAATTTTCCAACTTTTAGGGAACATGGCACAAATTTCGCGAAAAGTTCAAAAGTATGAAATTATAGAGTATAATTTTCTATTTTCTAAGGAAAAACGATGATCAAAATCGATCCATAAATGGCCGAATTATGAGCGTTTAAACGTCATGATCCGCGATCTTAAATCCAATATTGCGGCTAAACAACCATGAACCAGATCACGTGGCCAAAAGAAATTAACTCTTCTTTAAGTGGGTAATAACATCCAGCAATCGAAATTAGCATACATATAATGCACATGTGGGACAGGCAGGCGAACGTCCGCACGAAGTGGGAAATAAGATGAAATTTGCAAGTTCCAAATCAAGGTATAGTACCACGAACGTAAAGGAGAAAAGGTGTAAAGTTTTCCATAGAATTAACTATACCGTACAAACTTAAAACTTCCATTACAAATTTTATGTCTATTTTTGTCACAACCTAATGGAATTATTGTCTTCTGCTCTCGCTCCTTATAATAATCATAAACTTCAGCAATTGTTATATTAGAAAGCAGTAAATAGATACTACGAAGAACTGTATTTTTTTTCAATCAATGATTGTTTCTTAATTCTCAACTAATATCAATCGTTTTCGATTATTTTAAAAAAAATCAACCCACTACCAATTTCCCATATATAGAAAGTCCCCCAATAAAAGAGAAATTTAAAAAATGCTAGGACACGTTCAGTTTATTTTTAATGAAGAGTTATAATACTGAATTTCACTCCCTAAGTTGAACGGCTTGTGAGATCCAATTTTTCGCAGACACTCGAGCCCCCTCACCCGCTTTTGTATATGCATTATAATAAAAGGGATATGATATCCCAGTAGGGATTGGGACCTAACTATATGTCACAAGTCATTTTATTTGACTTAGCCATTTGACTGTAATTATCGCACACCCATAGTTACATTTATTTTTAATGTAATAATTGATATATATTACAGGTGATTCAAAAATATATTTTTTCCAGTAGTTAGCTCCTCTTGAAACTCACAAGCTGTATCCTAAAGGCCAGATAGTGTGTTCTATTGCTATTATTACAATTACAAAAAGTACCTGAAGTTTTTTTTCCCACTTATACAGGATATTAATGAACTAAATCGACAAACTGTAAGAGGTTATTCCGCACACCAAAACAAGAGAGAAAGTTCATATGGACCTATGACGAAAATGGCATAGTTTCAGAGCTAGGGCTACCCAAAATTGCGAAAAAGCGAAATTTCAATATTGAATATTTCGAATTCCAGAAACTGTGGACTCTGATTATTATCAGTGTAAAGGAAACCAAGCATACTTAATCCAAAAGTGAATATATCATCAATTGTCAATAGGTGTAGATGGTGTTCAATACAGGGTGTAACTCTCACTCACATATGTTTTCAATAGAGTTTTCAGATATACCTGTTCAAGAAGGGTCCAAGGTAGGCAGGAGGTAAACCTTGACTACAATGGACATCCAATGCTTCGGAGGGAATGCGGAAGTGTTTAAAACTGGCTGCTTCGTGTTTTGTGTGCGCGAATGAGTCCTTAAAAGCGTCATAAATCCTTAAAAGTGAGATGAGACTCTGACGCCAAAATTTTGAAGTCGCTTACTCGTGGCGGCACTTAAAATTTGCCGTTCTTTATATTATAATAATTAAATTATCGTATAATTTTATGCCTTGAATTATTTTAAGGAGGAAGTTCAGTACTTTTCTAAACTCATTTCTATCTTTCATTTACGCACCACAAATTTAGCTTTCCGAAAAATTAATATTTACCATAACCCTACATTTTCAATAGAGTGTGGTTGTATATACGTTTGTAGCGTATATGTAACTATGTTTAGAAACAGATTACAGACCTGCTAAAAATACATACTAATAAAGAATAAAAACTGAGAATAATTAGAAAGGGGAAGTTGGTAAACTATAAAGGAAAATATAAATGTAAATAACACACTCGCAAATAATAATAATAATAATAATAATAATAATAATAATAATAATATTAATAACGCAAATTGTGAGAAAAAGTGTTAACTTGCTATCACGAGGACAAATAAGGTACTTTAGTGTAAATTATATATTTCACTGACATATTAGTCAGTTCTTGAAAGAGTGATTCGTCTAGGAATTTCTTCACAATGCAATCAAAAAATATTTTGAATTATTAAATGAACATGACTGAATTGCATGTACTTAACATTAATAGCATATACGAATTTATAATCTCTCTCATGTATACACTGAGAAAAAATGTAGGTGGCGTACTTAAAAAGATACGTTACATGCGTAATTCCTGTAGTTTTTGGACTTAACGCACAGAAGACGTATAACTGAAACGCATGTTTTATAATACTTTCTGTGTGTTTCATCTATACGTACCCTCTGTATGAAACAATGTAGGCGGTCAGGATCTCACATATAAATGGGCGTATATAATATATAGCTGACGAAGGTAACATACATATATGTATGTAATGTGAGGAAGACTGTTAGATGTCAGACATCCTGCAACGCATGATGTAACATCTAAAGGCAGTGCCTATGTAGCATACGGATAACGTATGCTCCGTACTGATTTCTATAGTAAGCAAGAGGATACTGTATATTTGTACTATATAACGCTGTCCGGAGAACGGATTTTTCTCTGCATATTACCAAATTGTGTTACATGTTCCTGTATTGGTTATAGCATGATGCTACAAATATTATAAAATATAATGATCAAATAAATCACCAAGACACCCGGGCCGATTCGGTGTTCCTGGAACGTGGCTCAGTGGTAGATTGTTCACCTCTGGTGCATGGGGTCCCTGGTTCGATCCCAGCTCGCGCCAAGTAAACTTTGTGGTGGACAAACCATGTGTGCATGGGTTTCCCCGGAGTTCTTTCGTTTTCTCCCATTTTATTCATTCCACCATGACATTTATTTCTCATCATCACCGTCTCCTTTAGCCTAGCCGGCATAATCGTGGGACGTAAAACTCAAAGATTTCATTATCATTTTTTGTGTTGGTATTATTAGTAATAGCAGCAGTGGTATTCGCTGTCGTATTAGTGTAGTAATGAGTAGTAGTAGTAGTAATAGTAGTAGTATAACATACTGTAGTAGTAATCGTAGGAATGGTGGAATTAGCACTAGTATTCTTAATCATAATAGTAATAGCAGTATTAGCAGTAGTAGTTGTAGTATTAGTATTACATACGTTGTAGCAGTTATACGTATCTTCTCTGTTACTCGTAACGCACTAATGAGTGTAGTATAAGGCTTTTAGGTCCATGAGCTCTATTATATAATAAACATAGCTGGACAGAGCAAGCACACTGAGAAAAATCGGGACCCGGACAAATCCGCCAATTACCAAATGCGCCAAACGCGAAAATGACCAAATGTGCCAATTGTGAAAATGGACAAATCAGCCAATGGACAAATCTGCCAATGGACAAATCTGCCAATTGACAAATCTGCCAATTACCAAATCTGCCAATTACCAAATCTGCCAATTACCAAATGCGCCAAACGCGAAAATGACCAAATGCGCCAATCGCGAGAATGGACAAATCTGCCAATGGACAAATCTGCCAATTGACAAATCCGCCAACTACCAAACCTGCCAATTACCAAATCTGCCAAACGCGAAAATGACCAAATGCGCCAATCGTGAGAATGGACAAATGAGCCAATTACCAAATCTGCCAATGGACAAATCTGCCAATTGACAAATCCGCCAATTACCAAACCTGCCAATTACCAAATCTGCCAGTTACCAAATCTGCCAATTACCAAATGCGCCAATCGTGAAAATGGACAAATCTTCCAATTGACAATTCTGCCAAACGGAAAACACCCAACTCTGTTTGTATTATCATCAAATAACTGGATAATCTAGTAAAAACATAAAGAAAGAAAGTATTTATGAATAACAAGCAAGAAACTAAGAGTAATTAAGAGAAAGTAATCAAATCATCGCCCAAATATTTGAGGATTTGAACGAGGTAACCATGTCTACTTATTGGGGGAGATCGGGGCTGGTTGACGAACTGCATATAACTCCTTCATTAATTAACATAATGAGCTGTTGCTACTGTCATAAAAGAGCGACCTATGGATGCAGCTGCCACCTTTATATGGAATTTGTAACTTGCGGATTATGGTGTCTATTAGATAAAGAGTGTTTTTGCCAGTCTGAAGTATTTTTTTCAGTTCTCTGTTACATCACAGAATCGTCACTACTTGGGGTACAGAGGTAAGTAATATAGCAATAGTTAGATCTGAACTTTGTTTTTATGGATATTCAAACAATAAAACGTAAATGCCAAACAATTGCTGAGTAATTACGACTTTGTTGCACAAAATGGGCTTGGGGTTAGTTAGCGTATAGCATTTGGGGTTGGTTGGCAAGTGCGCCAAACAACCTCATGTGAAATTTTATTTCATTTTATTTTTATTGTTACATTGTTTGTTTTATTGTTATATAGTTTACAGTTCTACCAATCTTTTACTTCAATGTTATAGAATAGCATGCAGATATTGGATTGCTGTCAAAATTTAGAAATCGAGAAAAGACTGTATGCCGGACTCTGAATTTTCTGAATAGGTCTAATTCTCAGGATCAAGAATATTTTGCATGTGCTCTTTTGTTACAAAAATAGAGGCCTAGCTATTGCTTTTTCTTTCTTTGTGGAAAGTAGGAAATAAATTGCATTTCTCGATAATTCAGCTAAAACATATCTTAGTTTCTCTTAGCTACTTTGTGAACAGCGGGAAATAAACTACCTTTCTTGATAGTTCAGTTATTTTAATTACATTTTGAAATAATATGAAGAATTAACCTACACCAAATCATATTAAAACTGATGTGGTTTGATAATCTTGTAGCTTTCAATGTCATGACAACCAAGCTAGAATAAAAGAAAGAAGTTTTCATATTTCATAATGCTGATTCTTTTAAATGTTGTGAATAAAAGTAATTTCAAACTTCAAATAGCCTACTTCATTGCAATATATATAGTAGAATTCAGAAAAATAATGTATATTCCTAATAAATCCAATTTTTGTGTGCTTTGCTATATTTAAAAAGAATGCCAACTAGCCCCACGCTATCAGGCAATCAGACCCTCAGTAGGGGTCGGTTGGCATACTCCGTTTTAAAAGAAAGAAAAATTATTTCTCGAAAACTGTAAGCAACAAAACAAAAACAAAAATGGAATTTATTAGAGGAAACATTGGTCTGTCCATACACATCCATTACATTGCAATACAGTGCACAATCTGCTCATAAAAAAAATAAAGAATGAAAAGTTCGCCAACCAGCCCCGGTCTCCCTATAGGCCTATGTTTAAAAAGTGGGTTATTTTGTGAAGACCGGAGAGACATATAATGTAAAAGTTCAATAAATCGCACATGCTCTAAGGCAATGAGAGATAATTTGCTTGTAATTATGTGTTAATTTCGATGAACTGTTAAAAAAGTTAAAAATGAATGTTTTTGTTATTTGCTGAAGTGATTGGCCACTTTCTGCACTGAGGTTATAGTTTGGGGCGCCCGACCTCTTGGACATTACTAGTGATGGGCAGTGGGAATATTCTCAGTGGGAAGGGATTTAAAAAAAATAGGAATATTCCCGGGTTTTTTCCCTGGCCTATAAATTCCCGGGAAGGAATTTATATCCATTTCTTTACTTTATCTTCCAAATTATAAGAACCGTATGACTAATTACATTATTTTAATATATTATGATTTACTTCTAGATTTTAAAGAATTTGAAGGTTAAAAAATTTAAAATTTTTTTGACTTTACTGGACATAATTAATAATATGAGTTTTTAAGTACCATTTCCATTTGCACTAAAAGGTAGGGTAATTGTTTAGTATTGGGGGCCCAAAACTAGCAAAAAGTAGGACGATTTACGGAACAAATGAGTTGATAGTGGTGTTCAATTAGTCAAGAAAGTATTGAACACAATTTTGTTTAGGGCAGTAGGGGATTTGTACAAACCGTAAAGGTAAGTGGAAATGATTTATGTGAGAAAAGAAAGTGAATTGTTGGTAACGAAGATAGAAAACAACGTGCCCTGCGGGGCTCTACCCCGCCTTCACTCGCTAACTCTCGCTCGGCAATGCTGTCTGAATTTAATGTTGGTAACGTAATTTAACGTATGAAACCATAAAACAACCGCATGGGAATAGAATATCGCAAAAAAAGTAGGTGCAAAATCTGGACCCACCAAACTAAACAATAGCCAAAAGTAGCAAAGTACTAATTTACAAATGATGAAAAGAATCCATTTTGTAAAGTAATGTAGAATTATATAGAAATAGAGATGAAGTACTATTAATAAACCCTGAACCACCGTTAGTAATAGACGTCGGTCTGTCTCCTGTCTCTGACTCGAATTTCTGAAGAGGTACTCGGACTTCTCTTACATGTGAATTAAAGCATGAAATTTCGAGAAATGGGCAGGAAAAAATGTCGTGTATGGCAATATTACATGCAAAATTATAAAGATAAGAAAGTATCTTGCAATCGCAAATGTTGACAAAATGGTGGGACATGTGTCTTCTGGCACTTACCCAACCTAATTTGTTTATAACACTTAAAAATTTAATATGTTTATATCAGTAGTAGAGTCAAGTTCAGATAATCCACTTACATGAAAATTTAAACTTTTTAGCGGTTTAAAAGTATGTCGACTTACTATACCATTTTTGAAACATATTTACTTTCGTAGAACATATTGTAAATAAATATAGATTTATGCGTACTCTCTAAATATAATAAAATATTAATAAAATAACATCGTTCAGAATATACATTTTAAAGGCTCCGCTGGGAACAAGAGTAATAATATACTCTGATATAGAAACGAATTTAACTTTGAAATCATAATATAGTAATAGAATGCAATTTTATTTGTGATTGTAGATAAATTCCCGGAAAATTCCCATTTTGGGGAATCTTCCCGGGAATATTCCGGAAAAATATCTTCCCGGGAATTTACCCATCACTAGACATCATATATACATGTTACAGTTGGCAATACTTTTTAAAATGACGCAGTTGCAAGAAATTTATAAAGCGATCGTTACTTGTTTTCGCACCTTTGATACTTGACCAACAGTTTTTGGTAGTTGTGATTACCACATATTCTCCTAATTTCACGACTTTTAGTAGTATTGCCAACTTTAACATTCATTATTATATCTCCTAAACGGTGTAAAATATCAAATTGCTGTAAACGGCATTATGATCATTACATCTTTTGAAAATAATCTACGTAATTAGATGTGATACTTATCTCAGCTCTTTTTTGAAATAAAGCCCTTTGCAAGAAGTCAAGTTTTGAATTCCTCGTAGCTTTTTCTTCTGTTTGATAGAAATACATCATATGCTGACCATAGTATTCGACACTAAGGTACTTTCGATGTGCGATGCACCATCCGTCTCACTTGCGTCATCACTGTTATAGAGACCTCCAAAATTGGGATGTTTCTGGATTTTTGTGATATTATAGCATAATTAGTTTGCAACACTGAACAATAAAAGTGGTATTGTTTGTTTTCGATTTGTATGTAGACTTAAAATTTGTAATAACTTAACGTAGTGCTATTCAAAAAATACAACCTTGTGTTGAGTTGGCAACATTTTACATCCGGTGATATTAACCAATACGTGGCTAGGTGTCCCCCTTCCTACAGTTGCTTCATGCAAGGTTTCGCTTCCTTCCCTCTTTTTGTTTTTCTCTGGTCACAGTGGGAGAAACGTCGAGAGGAAACGGGCGGCGGTAATTTTGTCACCGGAAACTTCGTCACCGGAAAGTTCGTCACGGTAATTTCGTCACTGGTAATTTTGTCAGCAAAATATTACCATATAGGTAATTTCGTCAGCGAAAATTTTGTCAAGATAATATCATCACCAGTGTCTTTTAGAATATAATACAAGTACAATGAATGAATCGGAAAAGTTTTTGAAATTGTTTTCTTTAATCTTCAACTGAAGCAAATCGAAATATAATAATAATAATAATAATAATAATAATAATAATAATAATAATAATAATAATTATTATTATTATTATTATTATTATTATTATTATTATTATTATTATTATTATTATTATTATTATTATTAAATAAAGAGTTACATATTTCAGATATCGTATTTGAGGGAATACGGCTGTTTCGGTGTAGGATGTTTTGATGTAGGACGTTTTGATGCAGGGCGTTTCGGTGTAGGACGTTTTGGTGCACGGATGTCTCGGTGTAAGGACGTTTAGGTGTGGGGCTGGTTCGGTGTAAAAGTTCCAATGTTTACATCGAAATGTCCACTCTTCAAAATGAAAATTATTCGTTACGGAGAAATAAATTCATGAAGTAGAAAATATAAATTAATAAATAAAAAAATTAAATGCTGCTGTAATTGACAGGGGTTACTTATTTATAGTGGGTCCCCTCGCTTCACTCTATGTCAGAACTTCTTATATCCTCAAATGTCATAATTATGAATTGATTGGGAAAACGTTTTACGGTAATGATATATAGTAAAAAAAAAAAATAAAATAAAAAAAAAGTGTGTGATGTATAAACATTGTGTACACCACACACACCTTGTTACGGCAATAACTGTGCACAAATCGCAAAATGCTGCACAATCTTTGAAAGGAAATTTTCAAACACAGGAGGTTTTTCTTCAAAATAACCGCTTTTATATCATGCATACCGAATAAGATTAGCAAATCTAGGAGAAGAAAACTGATTATGAATCAGTGTTGGGATCTTAATTATATTATTACGGAGGTGTAAATTGATGTTATAGTTGTAGAGAAGGATAGTGTCAGATAAATGTCTCAAGAAAAATTTTTAATGGCCTAAAGAGCACAAGAAGAGCCTGAATCCTACCAGTTGTTCCCGCAGAAATGGTTTATATTATGAGTTACTCTTTTGTTCTTAAAATAGGTTCAAAGGTGATGAAATGTGACCACTCCACGAAGCTAATAACAAAATGGACTTTGGATTAGACGCTTGAAGAAAAATCTCTTGGAACCATGATCTCACAAGACTTGATGTTAATTTTTCCGGATTTGATGTTTTTACAAGGATGTTTACAAATTTAAAGAGGTTGTGTTGGACTACAAGACCAAATGTTCCATTGTTTTCCTACAAAACAATTAACAGTGGTGATAACAAAACACTATTTACAGAAATTATAGGCTGTATGATATAGCTATGAGTCATAGAATTTACTGACTGCGCCCCACTTTCCACTGTTTGTGTCTCTGTAAACACTAGAGTACGTCCCGTCTACATTTAAAAATGAAACCATATTGATCAGAGTTATAAATATTTTCTTTTCCAATAACATGTGTTGCTTCTTCTTCGCGACATATGGATTGGTACTGG
This sequence comes from Thermobia domestica, assembly GCF_964235325.1. Classification (NCBI taxonomy): domain Eukaryota; kingdom Metazoa; phylum Arthropoda; class Insecta; order Zygentoma; family Lepismatidae; genus Thermobia; species Thermobia domestica. Next base: position 168,719,121 of record NC_137464.1, on the reverse strand, counting down.
CTTCTAACTTTTTGGGCTATAGATTTAATCAAACGTCCTGTTAAAATAAGTACAAAGAGGGGTTTCGCGTCAGTGTGCACCTTCTCTCAGTAGTCCCTGCCAATTATAATTGTTCTTGGCTAACTGCAGAACATTTCAAACCAGAAGACTATTTGTAATAGTAGAGTAAAGTAGATAAATATGGAATAGAGGTATAAATATGGAATACCTGAATATTGGCTCTGGTAAGTGTATCCATCTATCGCAAGTGTGGACAATTAGCACCCGACAGCCAGCCATGACTTGTGAGTCTGTTTGCAGAATGAATGTATGTCTTTGAGAAGCAGAGAAAAACAAAAAAGGGTTTTCGGCGTTTCAAAAATTTCTTGAGGTATGTTGTTGGACTTTTAAATCTGTAGTTATATTAGTAATTAGATTATATTAAATATGTGTTTTGAAATGTGCCCATTCCGAGGTATTATTTGGCGGTAGCATTTTTTATTCACGGCATAGAATCAAAGTGTTAACAATGGGTGAAACAAAATATAGCGGAGCAACAAATATGGAATATCAAAGTAGAGCTAAATATGGAATAGTATTCCATATTTGTAGACTCAAAAATATTTCTTTTTTGTTTCTTTGTAGATGAGTCTTCCGCCTACAAAAGGAAAGAAAACCGGCAAGAGAAGGCAGACATGGCACATTGAAGATATGAAACGTGCCGTCACCGCCGTACAAGCGAAAAGAATGGGGTTTCTGAAAGCATCAAAATATTTTAATGTGCCACGTTCAACGCTGTTTCGTCACTGCCATGAGACACGCGATACAGGTGAAATGAAAAAGTGCCCTCTGGGAAGAAGAACTATTCTCCAAGAAGAACTTGAAAATGAGCTCGTGGAGTACATTATTACCATGGAAAAAATGTTTTTCGGGTTAACACGTAAAGATATTCGAAACATGGCGTATCAACTTGCCAAACGTAATAACATTAAGCATCCCTTTGAAGCGTTAGGCACAGCAGGAAAAGGATGGCTGAAATTGTTCCTGAAGCGACAACGTGATAAGATTTCTATACGAAGGCCTACAGGAACGTCTGCTGCAAGAGTCAAAGGATTTAACAAATCCAACGTCAGCAAGTTCTTCGCAATCCTTAGTGAAGAAATGGAGAAGACCAATTACTCGCCAGACATGATCTTTAATGTTGACGAGACGGGTTTATCCATTGTTCCAACAAGAATGCCGGAAATAATCGCTCAAAAGGGAAAAAGGCAAATTGGTACACTTACCTCTGCTGAAAGAGGAACTCTGATCACAATTGTGGTTTGCAACAGTGCAGGTGGGACATACATACCTCCGATGATTATTTTTCCCAGAAAAAATATGAGCCCACAACTTACAAGAGGGGCACCACCAGGCTCCATATTTGCGTGTCATCCATCTGGGTGGATCCAGACGAATTTATTTTCGCTCTGGTTTCGCCATTTTTTGGAGAAAGTCAAACCATCAGCTGAGAATCCAGCACTTCTGATTCTAGATGGCCACCACAGTCACACTAAAAATATTGAAGTCATTCAGCTGGCTCGCGAAAACCACGTTACTATTGTCTGTTTGCCTCCGCATTGCACCCACAAACTCCAGCCTCTGGATAAAACATTTATGGGCGCTTTAAAGGCATATTACAGCGAAGAAGTTCGAGTGTGGCTCAGAGTTAATACTCGTCCGTTGACACATTTTGAGTTAAGTGAGCTATTTGGAAAAGCATATTTGAAAGCGCAAACAGGCGCAATAGCCGTCAACGGTTTCCGGGCGACAGGGATATATCCACTGAATTCCAAGATATTTGACGACCATGAATTCATTGTTGAAGAGTCGCAGGAAACCCCAGGAGAGAGTTCCACTTGTGTGAGATATTCGGACGTTGGTAATGATGAATCCATGACAGCTGTGCCAAGTAGATCGACAGCAAATGAGGAGACAAGAGAAGATATTCATCTCACCGTTCCAGAGGAGCCTTCTTGTGAAATATCACACCCAACGCCGAACCCTTTAGTAACACCTGTTGACATTTCGCCAGTACCACAGTTGCGGAGAAAGAGTTCCAATCGCGGAAGAAAACCTGGTTCATCCCTTGTACTAACTTTGTCCCCCTACAAAAACGCTTTGTCACGACCCGAAGTTTACCCATCAACCAGCAAGAAGCATGGCACCAAAAGGGCAACTTCATCTTTTCAAGGCAAACGTCAAAGGCAACTGAAGCTTCAGAGGCGTTCAGGGAAGAGTGATTCAACTTCTGATAGTGACGATTCTGAGGACAGTTTATACAGTGTTCACGATACCTCATCAGATGGTGAGTTAGACTATCCCGATGAGAATCCTGCCTCTGCAGATGCCGAGTGTATGTTTTGTAATGGTCGTTTTTCGGAGGATTGTAGAGGCGAAAAGTGGGTCCAGTGCGTGATATGTGAAGGATGGGAACACGAAGAATGTGTAGGATATAGCGGGGGAGTGCATGTGTGCACTTCTTGCAAATAACGTGTGTCATTCTTGGGCCAATCACTGAACTTGCTTTCGAGCTCTTTTTTATTTGTGGGCCCTCAATTTTAGGTAGCTACACTTTTTATATATTACTCATATGTAATCCCAAACTATGCAGTACTTGTAGACTATTTGTTAATAAAACATTTTTCTATAGTTCTGAATCAATAATTGAAAATATCTTCATTGTAATTACTTTTAATGTTACATAGGAGCAAGTATTCCATATTTGTTGCCCTTTTCTATAATGGACACATTTCTTATGTTTATATGATTGTTCAATTTTTCCTTATATCCTTACATTGTCACAGGATATATCATTGGGACGTTACAAGTTAATTATGTAAGTATATGGCGCTGCTGGCAATTTATATATTTCATTGTATATTAACTAGATATAAGTAAAAATGTAAATGGTATTCCATATTTGTCTACTTTCCTCTAATCATCATATTGGATCCGCCAGTTTGAATTTTGTAATTTTAACGTCAGGTTCTGAATCACCTGTCCTAAAACCTCCTTGGCAGTAAGCTGGCTGTATCATTTAATCTTCTATTTTAATGATTATTTTCTGTTTATGCTTGGAGGCCACCTCTAAAAGGGTGGTTTCTACCCTTAAATCCGCACCATTGCCAAAATAAAAAAAAAATATACATGACGATTATTTTTTGTTATTCTACAAGTTTGCAAAGTTTCATTCAAATCAGTAAATTACACTTCCGTAAGTCTCCTTGTTAGTGCTGTTCAAATGGAACACATAAGTTAATTGGCGGACATGAAGTCAGAAAAAAGAAAAAAATACGCTGATGTTACGAAGAGACTGAGCAATAACAATGAGACTCAATTACAATAGTAATCAGTTTACGCTATTGCAGAGTGACTACACTATGACACTTCATGACTGTTCATTACAAGCATATGATTAATGCAATCAAATATTAGGCTATACACCGAAACGTCCTTTACAGCCAAGTGTCCTTACACCGTAACGTCCGTACACCGAAACATCCGTACAACGAAACGTCCAGCACCGAAACATCCTACACCGAAACACCCTACAGCGAAATGTCCTACACCGAAACATCCTAGACCCGTATTTGAGATAAGAGATAAAAGTTTCCAGTAATTCTATCACAGAAATATTATCAACTCGTGTACAATATCATCAACTCGTGTACACAATATACCAACAACATTGCTTTTTTTTTCACCTGACTCACTCAACGTGGAGAAAGGTTCAAGAGATTGGATTCACAGAACGGTGCAAGAGCAATGACTATTATGGGAGAAAATGAACGGATTGACATTTCTTCCCGCAACAGATGTGCATCAGGAATACAAGAGGCTTCGGAGGAAGAGCTGGAACTTCTGGACTATTTTGATAGTACTTAATTCAACAAGTTGAAGAAACGGTTTCAACTAAGCTACATCAAGATGCTGTGGGTCAACCACCAAAAAAGAAACTAAAAGAGTGTTTCAGATTTTGCAGAAACGGCTCCAGTCTTTGTGCATAACGTATAACACTGGAACTAAATGTTTGAAAAAAAAATGCTTGTTGTTTCCTATCATGTTATGAATAGAAAACCTGTAAAACACTTATTGCATTATAACAAGTTATATTTTTTTCTATTTTCTGTTCTGAAATTTTGAAAACTTAATATTTGTAAATAGTGATATATAAATCCATTAGCTACACAATTTGCCTGTGCTTTTAACATTTTCTGAAGCTGACATTATGTTCTTTTATTATTATTTGTTCTTGCGTCAAGTATCCGAAACTTCGATTTTCCAGAGTGGAACACCAACTGAATTGTTTTCCAAGTTTGATTAAGATAAGATTAGCTGTTTTGGTCGTTTACTTTGTCTCTACTTAGTTCAACAAAGGTGAAAAAATGACCATGACAAAATTTCCTACATTCTAATATTTTGGTGACACAATTACAGGTGAGAAATTACTATGTCAAAATTTCCGGTGACGAAATTACCTAAGTTCAGAGGAAACACCTTGGCATATTTCTTCCTCGTTGGCAGCAACACGGTCGCATTACTAGGTGAAAGTCAGATGGTGCGAGGATGTTTCCTCTCGACGTTACTCCCATTATGCGATTGTTTCAATGGAGGCACAACCAACCCCTGTTTCAATGTCAAATTTTGCAGATGACCCCCGTTGGAGATATTCACGATACGCCACTGGTGTCGCTACTATTTTTATTGCATTCTACACATACGATTTAGTAGTTCATTTTTTTGTTTGACGGCTCTATGTGCATTATTAGCTGAGATAAAGGCCTGCTACGGGTACTCAGATACAAGTCTGCAACAACGCCTCTAGCGGTTAAATGGGAAGGGATATAACAAAGTTTGTCCTCTAAAAGTTGCATAGCATTTAATGTCCTTTTGAACGATTTCAACAGTTATACCACTTTGCATTGCAAATTTCGAAGTTGCTCCCCGTTGGAGGTATTCACGAGAAGCCACTGGTCACGCATTCATTATTCACGCAAGCATTTTTATTGCATTCAACACATACGATTTGGTGATGCAATTTTTTGTTTGAAGGCTCTACGTGCAATATTAGCTGCGATATAGGTCTGGTACATTCTTATTGAATCACCCGGTATATATATATATATATATATATATATATATATATATATATATATATATATATATATATATATATATGCAAAATGGTGTCTAGTAATAGTAAACCAGAAGGAGACCCGCACACTGAGAATTAGTCGACAACGACAACGTATGGAACCGGCTGGGCTAGCCACTTATGTCCTATCCGTACCTCCTAGTGGTGCAGACTGGTAACTTCCTGTCCACGGTGAAACTTACAGGTTTCCCTAATGATAGGAAGGCGAACATGGAGGGCTATCACCAACATGCCTGCTAGGCACGGTGATTTTTGCCAAATACCTTCAACTTGTCTAAACAATCATGATAGGACACAATAAGCCAAGAAGACCTTTATTCTCCGGAAGCCGAACTGTGTCTGGGCAAGGCAACGTTCAGAATCACATGCAGGCAGAGGGTACTAAGAATCCCCGGAGTTACGGACTAGGTTGCTATTTAAAGCTATGGAAGATAGGTTGATGCGGAAAAGAGTGGGAAAGACCTTCATCCAGCACTGTATTGACAATGGTTGACTATCCAGTGAAACTTGTAGAAACCGGAACATGAATAAAACGGAAATCTGTCTATAACGGAAACTCCTCACAGTCCTTATCGCTGTTATTCCTTCGAGTAAAATTCGGACCCACCGCCTTCTGTTTTATACAAGTTTCACTATATATATATTAGCTAAAATGCTAGTTTTTCGCACAGTATGACGAAGTTTGTGCAAAATATTTGAATCCCCCAACTCCCCATATAATGCTCATTTCAAAGATTGATTACCCGGTTTATTTCGACTGAATCTATTCTTTGTTCATGTCATACTCACCGTGACTTTTTATTTTTAACTCCCCCCTCACTTCCCATACCAGTAGAGGCAATATTTTACGGTAATGGCATTGGGAGTCACCATTCATCTCCGTGACCCCGAACAATAACATAAGAATTTGACACTAATACCAGTCATTTTCGATTATTTGTATATGTGATCCCCCTGTGACCCTCTTGGGGATGATAGATGTATCTCACCCCTACAACATTTTTTCCTGGTTATAAGTAATATGTGTACAAAGTTTCGTTAAAATTGCTCCGGGCGTTCCAGAGTTATGTTACACAATATATAGATACATACAGACACACCTACATACATTATTTTTTACATATCATCCTCTTGTGACCCTCCTAAGGACGAAAGGGGTATCTTTCGCCCATAGTGTTTGTTTCCTCACTGTAAGTAATACTTGTACCAAGTTTGGTTGAAATTGCTCAAGGCGTTCCAGAATTATGCTAGAACATATACACACATACACATAGGGTCTACATCCGTTCATACATACGTATTTTTTATATACAGTACATCCATGTTTATCCAGACTATCTGGGACCAAAGGCAATCTGGAAAATCGAAAATCCGAATAATCGTGATAATATGGATAATAAGCAAAACAAATCCTGAGTCAATTCACTTTAACGTCTTGTGAGTAAAGCTTTCTAAAACTTGATAAGAATCATTTTATGTACAGTATTACCATAATTTACTGTGAAATCTATACACGAACTGTACATTTAATCAAAACAAAAAGAAAATGTTTGTCGTACTTATGGTTACGTTCTTGCTATCATAGTTAAAAATTATTATCTATGTGAACATTAAATTTTAAAAAGTTTCTACAAATCCGGTTTGGATTATCCGGAGATCTGGGTGAACGAGGGCCGGATAAACGAGGTTGTACTGTACGTAGATTAAAAACTTCAAACTTGTTAAGGCATTATCTATACATGTGTGTATGTATGTATGTTCGAGCATAACTCTCGAATGCCTGGAGCAATTTCAACCAAACTTGGTACACGTATTACTTACAGTGAGGAAACAAACACTATGGGCGAAAGATACCCATTTCATCCTTAGGAGGGTCGCAGGAGGATAATATGTAAAAAAAAAAATAATAATAATAATGTATGTAGGTGTGTCTGTATGTATCTATATATTGTGTAGCATAACTGTGGAACGCCCGGAGCAATTTTAACGAAATTTGGTACACATATTACTTATAACCAACACAAAATGTTATAGGGGTGAGATATACCTACCATCCCCAAGAGGATCACAAGGAGATGACATATACAAATAATCGAAAATGACAGGTATTAGTGTCGATTTCTCAGTTTTCGGGGTCACGGCGATAAATGGTGACAATCCAGATAGCGTTTCAGTCTCAGTGGAGGTCAGACACCCCTACCATCTCTAGGGGGGTCACAGGGGGAATGAAGTACAAATAATCGAAAATGAGCGATATTTGTTTGGAATCCATGGTTTTCGGGGTTGTGGAGATGAATGGTGCCAAACCAGATTGCGTTTCTGTCCAAATGTGGCTAATAAACCCCTATCAACCCTTCGGGGTCACATGGGAGATGACATGTATAGTCGGGATGAACCGTGTTATCAATTATTGAAATGTATATTGTTAGGGTAGTTGGGAGTTCAAATATTTTAATAAACCTGATCTCCCCGTTCGAAGAACGGGCATTTCAGCTAGTTTAACCAATAAAATACAAACCAGGGACATACATAGGCGATAGGTTCTGGTGGTCCGGACTCAGCTCCCCCCCAAAGCTGTTTTTCTGTGAATTTAGTCTAATTTTAGAAGCGATTTTACAAATTTTAAAATTCTTTATTCTCAAATTGAAATTGGACCCCCCTCTAGAAATAAATTGCTGTGTATGCGCCTGATAAAAACAGTAGAGGGAAAGTGTGTTGGATTGATTGTAAGTACCGTTTTAAGAGTGATTCGTGCAATTAAATAGGGATATTCATTGGTGCATCGATCGGCATCAGAGTGATAAATTTCAGAATAAATTCCAGCGAAAAATTCTACGGGTGCTGAACGCCTATGAAAAATCCTCTATAAATGTTTGATCCTAGAAGCACCCATCTAATTAGTTAATTATTAGTGTTTAGCGTTTCTTTCCAGCACCGAGGCTATATATAACTTGGACCTACAGTTTGAGATGGGATCCGAACCACCGCAATGCGCTTAAACTTAAAATCTCTCCCACTGGGAATCGAACCCAGGACTTCCTGTGTGGCAGATATATCCTAGGCACTAGACCTGTCTCAAATCCAGTCTTATGTGTAATTATAATATGCGTTTATCCTAGACACTTTTGTCTGATTATCAAATGAAAACCACCGGCTAAGTTGAAAATTACGTATTTGTATACAGTTACTGTAAGCAGTAATGAAAGTGATGTTTAATTTTGTATAGGTGAAAATTCTTTGTATCTCCTTAACATGCACAACGATATGTTCAAAAAATATTTCTAACGTTAAATAAACCACCTGTAGACCTTGTAAACATATTTTATATTTAACTCAATAGTCGTAACAAGGTACAACACTTTTTAGTAAAAACACTGTATAAGATGTGAAGTTTCAATACTATAACAGTATCTTCATCAGACTTAAACAAAGTTATCTAGTGTGTTTTTTTTTTTTTTGGAGGGGGGAAGACCCTGCTATGATCCAAGCTTCCAGCAAGTGCGCCTTGTGGACAAACATCGTGTAGATTTCTCTAGTTATTTCCGGCTCCTCTCACTTTCTTCATTTCACTATTGTCGCCTTTTTTCTTAAATTTGTTACATAATCACTGGAAAAAAATCAAATTGTTGTTTCTACTCTTTCTACATCCCGTGGTGTAGGCCAATGTTGTGATTGCAATGAGGTACCTAAAAGAACACCAAAATCGATTCTACTAATGTAATGTCGTATAATGCATTGCCCTTCTTCCTAAGATGCCTCTATTGGCATGCAATAGGTTGTAATAACTTTATCAAGAACGTGGTATGTATAAGCTTTAATGTATGACATTTTAACGAACATACGTAAGACACTATAATATTTATACATGCCATTAAATTGTGTAATTGTGACTCTATATTATGTTTGCAATTGTAAAAAAAAAAGTACATTATATATCTAAAACAAGGTGACTGAATGTGAAATGGAAGAAGAATACATATTGATTTCGAAGTTACGACTACTTACTTTATAAATTTATAGTTTATATCTATTCTCAGGTTATCGAAATGACTAATGAAAAATATATAACTACAGTAGTTATGCAAATCAAAGAAATATGAGTCGAAATGTTGTTTTGTGTAAATAAGTTTATAGTTATAAATAAATTTATAAGTACAGAAAAAGGAACATGTCATACGAATCATTATTTTAGAGAACCTAACCTATTCATTGAAAACCATAAAGTGAAAGTTGTAAGAGAATAATACTTACCCGAATAATAAGAAAATATATATACTTTATATATACTTTATTATAAGTAGGCAACTTGTGATACTTTTATTGAAGTTATAGCATTTGTTCCAAAGGACGAAACTGAACATGCCCATGAATATATTATAATGAAAAAAAACAAGAGAGTATGAAGATAAATATGTGAGTAATGTTCGTCGGCCACATGGCAGAGGGGCGTAATTTGCATTTTTAAATTTTTTACAGGAGAGAAGAAAAAAGATTTTGCTTGATTTGAATCTCTCGGTACTCTCTCAGATTAGAAGCAAACACAAATCTTTTTTGTTATTTTGATATTTGAGGTCAAAGTTTATTTATTATGCCTTTTATCATGTGCATTTTCATACATTACATTTTTATTGAATTTCTACATCTTAGTGTCGTACATACGCCCTTATGTCATAAACAATTTATTTCCAACAAAGTACTTAAATGAATTTCTACATACCGCTGTTGTTTACTTACGCAATAATAAAACAGTATACACAATGAATTAAAAACACAATTATAACAGTAGTCCTTTCCGTCAGTACTTTTTTCTATCAGAGGAATAGTAATTTTTTCTAGATTGGACTTTACCACGTTCTGTTTACACAACCAAGATAACGAAAGAGAATATTCAATACTTTTTTTTTTCATACATAGAGATGCAATAGTGAGATTCACTAGTGCTGATTAATTTTTACCCATAACAAGATTAATTCCAATCTTCATTAGTTATTTCAGATTATGCACAAGTACTTTTACTGAGTGCCCGAGTAGGAAATCTCTAAGAGTCCTTAGCGTAATCGAATGTAACAGGATTTATGGAAATGCTGTGATACTCTTACAGGATTACTTTAGTGTTACAGAGTTTCATTAAATCATTCTTCATTTCCTTGGAAATTGGTAGCAGTCCTGAGTACAGATGAAAAGGATTGTATTTCTTTCTAGGTGTTCGGAAGGATCTTGAATGTGAGGATTCTCTGAAAGGCTCGGTCATCCTTTCCTTGAAGAGAATCTTATTTTCGTATTTTGTGAATCTCAGCCATCTTAACTTTTGCCATGGAAAAGTAACACCGTTCTGATCTTCGAATGTAGCTAACTTATAATAGCTTTTTGCTGCATCAAAATTATAGAAATATTCTGTTGTCATCGAATGATCCGTGAATGGCTACAGCTTTCGTCTTGCCATCTTAGCAACTATACACCAATCAGAAGGTGTATAATTATCTATGTTCTTCTTTGCGCGTTCTATGACTCTATGCATGGAATCAGCTTCCATCTGAGTGTGTTCTGGTTCAAGAAACTTGTGGTCAATACAGGTTACACTTGTATTATGGCTGCATATATACACATTGCTGCATTTTCCTTGTTCAAATTCTGTCCACTACAACAGTCTGAATACATCGTCACTTGTTTACTCCAGGAGGTAAATTTCGCAAGTAGAGTAGAATGCAGGAGGCAATTTCATCAGGGCCTCTCTTACCCCTTGTTTCATCCCATATGTAACAAACCCCATCGCGCGTGGCTAGATTGTAGATGGTGAGGTTGTAAACATTAAGTTTACGAACATAATACATAACACCCGTTTTACGTGAAGGCGTTGTCAAGACTTGTTTGAGATCAAAACAGATAGCTATATGAGTATCGTCCTTTGTTGCTTTTTCTTTGTCTTTTTGCTCTTCTTACCTTGCTTCTTTTCTTTTCAAATGTTATTCATAAACCAATTTCTCTCTTTCATTTTCCTCAGAAGACAAATTTTTAAAATTGACTAGTTTTATATTGATCTTTCTTCGGCTTGTGTATCTTGATATTCATTTCTTTCAGAATTTTCCAGTATGAAGTAAGCCCCATCACATTTCCAGGTGGGACTTTCTTCTCCTTGCAGTATTCCTTATAAAGGTTGTAAAGCTTCACATACGACAGTCCTGCCTCAACATAATAATAGCAGGTTGAAGATCGACAATAATAAGAGTCAACTCGGGATATCGATAACACATGCTCTTTTACAATATTTTTGACTGCTGATGTTAAACTGTGTTTCGGTTTGTGTTTCCCTCGAAGCTCGTGACCTGTACTTCCCGAAGAAAGCCCTTTCTGCAAAACGAAACGACACACTTTATCACTAACGTCAAGAGTACAAACAAAAAACTGCTTGCAAACTTGTATCATTTTCCCATCGATAGTTAAATAATAGTCAACTGTGTATTGCCTTCTGGAAGTGGTGTTATATTTTCCGCGTAACTTTAACCTTCGCTTCATTTGACGCAGAAGATAATCTCTCTGTCTATGTATGTCTCCTAGTTTCCAGTATAAACGATGCACAAATTTCTAGGTTTTTTTCTTTGATAATTTGTTACCAACTGTACACGCATCTACATGAAAAATTGGGTACTCTGCGCGAATCACGAATTTTGCCAGCACTGGTAACATATTTCTTACACAAATTACGATTAAGTTTGGCTTTCTTCTTCTTCCAGTTCATGGGATTCGTATGTCCCTTGCTTTGGATGCATGTGATGATTTTGTGGCCACATTTATTTCTATTAGCATTTCATCATTTGAAGTACTTTCACCTTTGTCCACCTCAAAATCCAAGTCGGCATCGCTATCGTACGATAATCTAATATCAGTAACGGAGTGTCCAGAGTCGTCTGTCTCCAAAAGCCTGGATATTTCCTAATCCGATAGCGAAACACCATCCATCCTGATCACTCTCTTCATCTCAACTACAAGATCCATACACACTGTAAAACTTAAGAAAGGCCAATAATGCCATAAACTGCAACATTATTTAGTTTACTTATTCACCGCCTACAATAAAGCATTGGAGAAAAAATATATAACGTAATGTGGCTTATTTTGAAGTCGCAATTGCATTAATACGGATCTGAATTCAACTTACGCCCATCCATTGTACTTACGCTCAGATATACGTTTCCTGCAATGTGAATATTATATTTCTGACCAATTCGTAAGTGAACATAAACCTTCCTGTCATGAACAACTTTGTGAAACATGTCTTCCAAACTTTGAACTGAAAGTCCGTTTTTATTGGGAATTAACTTACATCAATTTGCCAGGTGCAAGAATGTAACTTAAGTGATTCAATGAGCGAAAAAAATGCATTTGTAAAAAATGTCACGGTAGAGACGATTATTTAATCTTAAAAAGAATGTAAATGTATGTCGAGGAAATATTATCTTGTAAAGGACAAACTGCGTTTCTTTACTAATATACCACAAAGGGTGTAACCGTAGCATATATTGTTGGACAAGTCTTTTGGGAGCCAGTTTATTTCTTTTCTTTATTTTGTTTATTCAGTTATGAGTATTTCAAGTTTGAAGTTACCGACGAAGTGCCTGTGGTGCACCATCATGTAAGTAGCCCACTATGAGAGGGATACACTTTACACAAAAGCTCTTTCAATTTTCAAAGGGCCTGTGACACTTCCATAATGTATCTGGGTCACAACAACCGATTTTGATGAATCTTGGTAGACTAATAGAACACTTTGCAAAACTACTGTAACTAGCAGGAATTTGTCGAAAAAACTGTAGTTTCTGAGATACAGTCGATTCATTAAAGACCAAATTTGTCGTGATATCTCGAGAACGAATCCACAGAAAACAAGAAAACTTTGCAAGCCATAGTAGATACATGATAGCTTTAAAATAATTAAAACGAATTGTTTGCACCTGCGCAAAACTGCGCATAATGCGAAAATAATTGTGCGCATTCGCATATCTCGAAAACGTGAAGACTGCGATATATTTTTCTCTTGCTTAGTTTGAACTACATGACAAGTATAACATAATGCAAGAAAAAAACTAGACTCAAAGGTGAGCGTTTTCAACCAATTCAGGTGAGAAGATGTTAGGGTGGTCTGGCCCCGGACACCCGTGTCTACTTACGCACTTTGTCTGGCTTCTCAGTCATACATTTCCATTACACCTGTGTAGAAGTCATATAGTTAACATTAATAGTCGCCATATTCGGGTGTAGTGATATCAAGTACTGTAAGTCTTCAGTGTTACACAACAGTAACACAGTATTAAGAGAGCGTAAGGAAACACTATCAGGCCTATAGATGCAGTCTATTCGAACACATCAGTGTGATGCAGGCATCTATGCTCAAAGAAAAGTGTCAAAATCATAGGTCATAGGGTTTACTTATATATAGTTTCATGTCTCGTCTTGCAAATAATAGACAGATTTCGTCTCGAAGTGTTTGCTCGTTGTCGAGACGAGACGAGACATGAAAAAGGTTTCGTTTCGTGGCAACACTAACTATATATAGGTAACCTTATGGGCTATGATTTTGGCATGTTTCTTTGATGCATAGATGCCTGCATCACCCTGATGTGTTCCAATAGACCGCGATCATTGGCCTGAAAGTGTATCCTTACGCTCTGCGTAGGTGCAGACAATTCATTTTAATTTCGTTTCAAAGGTATCATGTATCTACTATGGCTTGCAAAGTTTGCTTGTTCTCGGTGGAACCGTTCCCGAGATATCACGACAAATGTCATTTTTAATGAGTCGACTGGCTCTGAATCGAATCTCAGAAACTACAGCTTTTTCGACAAATTCCTGCTAGTTACATTAGTTTTGCAAAGTGTCCTATTAATCTACCAAGTTTCATCAAAATCGAGGGTTGTGGCCCAGACACCTTATGGATGTGTCATAGGCCCTTTAAAAGTAGTGGAATAAATAATAAAAAAGGACTTGAACCATATAAATATTGTTACTTTACTATTTCAACAAAAACAAAGATACAACTGTGCTGACGACCTTTACGGGGATGGAGATTTCACAAGTTTGGTTGGACCTCTCATAGAATTTGTGTAAAAGACCATAAAATCTACGAGCAGCCCTGTCTATGGCTGACCTAATTCATTAAGTGGTTAGTATAATCATAACTTGTTTACAAACACGTATCTTGAAATCTTTTTTAAGTACTATATTTAGAAAGTTTAGAATATTTAGTTATTTTTCATATACACTGTAAAAAATTTAGCCTTAAATTTACTGACCGATTACCGTCAACTCTCGCTGCCATCCGATTACCCTAAATTTTACGGACCACCGTTTTTTCATTAAAACGGCAGACCGTATATTTAGAAGCAAAATAATATTGACCGTGTTTAGAAACAAATTTGGTACCGTATATTTTACGGTAATTTACCGTAAAATTTAGGGATCGTTTTTTTAAAAAGCACAGGTGTGTTATTACCGTACAAGATTTACGGTAATTATCACACCGATTCCCTATCTACAGGTCCTTGCCGGTCCAGCGTGCCCTCTTGCTAGATCCAGTAAGAATTCTTGCTGGGCAATATATATTGACCCAAGTTTCATCGAATTGCTGGAAACTGTATCAGTACACACACTAGCTAGCAATAATTTTTCCTGGATGGATGCAACTAGAGTGCACGCTGGTCCACTGGTGTTAAAGACTACTTAACTAAAGAAAACACAAAAGTGAATGAAAGAAGCGTTGCACCTACGACGTGCATAATATCCATAAGAATAAAATTGAAATTAATTCTTAGTTTATAATATCGAACCCTTGTTCTGATATCATCTTGAACATACATTGCTTTTTCTTTTCAAAATTACCAATTTTGTCATGTATTGAACAAAACACCAGAAGAGGATTCGATATTACATACAAAAAAAAAACAAAAAAAAACTACTTCTTGAATTTTATAGCTGTTTTCGCACGCTTTGAAAATGTAGTTGGAACAAACATCCATGTCCTTTTAAGATATTCATAAATCGATATTCTCTTGCAGTGTTAAGACTAGCTTTATCGCGTGTATTTTCGCTATGAGTACCAGTAGACTAATAGACCTCAAATATTCTAATCAGCGATTCATTCGATTAGTCGCATTATTACGGTTTCAGATAACCAAGCAGGCACCCGACATCATAGCTTAGAATGGCCAGAACCATGACTAAACAAGTGTAAAACCATATGACTTCTCACAACATTGCCTACAGTATCCAGTATCCGCTATCCCAAATTAATAAATACCTGTTAGCATAATTATGTAACAGTGGCATCAATGCTCAAAAAAAAAAAAAAAAAAAAAAAGTCACCAAACTTCCCGAGTATCGAACTTTTGCATGTTTATTAAACGCTCAAATGTATTAACAAGACACCATATCAGGTTATAGGTACTCAGAACAAAATTAAAGATAAAAATATTTACAGAAATATTTTTCAAATCTAAGAATTCATTTATCCAGAAAAAATAGACAGCATGGGCGACCGATGAAAATTTTCTAGGGAACTCATCTCCCTGGTTACTATATACCCTATTACATTTGATATTTTTTATTTGTATTAAGAAATTTAATACGTTTTCGTTAACTAGGGGAGCGACCCCCTGCCCCTCCTTCGGGCACACATGAGTGACAGTATACTTTTATTTCTGTAACATGAAAAATTCCAGTTGATGTAACACAATTTATGTAATGCTGTACTAAGTACGGTAAACTACGAAGCACTTTTCCTAATTTTTTTCTTTTTTTTTTAAAAAAAAAAGAAGAAAGAATTTCAACATTGTGATTCTAATTCTAGCTTCACCATCACTCGTAGTTGGCTACATTATCATAAGACGTTAGTTTATACATCCAGCAGCTTCTATAGTTCACTGAGAGTCAGCTTTGCTGGGTTCTTAGACTGTAGGAACTTTGGCCATGTTACAAGTAACTGTTGTCCTCTTGACCTGATTTACAGTCGTGAAATTTAAAACCGAAAGTTATAATAGAAGAAATTGTTTTACAACTATAAATTTTGGTATTTATTTTTTGTACGACCTTGTACTTAGTGAGAAATTCTAATTTGTAATTGTGAAAGTT
The DNA here is from genome assembly GCF_964235325.1 of Thermobia domestica. NCBI lineage: Eukaryota > Metazoa > Arthropoda > Insecta > Zygentoma > Lepismatidae > Thermobia > Thermobia domestica. The sequence continues at coordinate 168,702,824 of NC_137464.1, read as the reverse complement.
GTGAATATTTGAAAGAATGTGAATAAATATTTTTATAGCCTTGTAAATAATAAATAAAGTAAATATTTTAAGTAAACACTTTTGTAATTTTCTTCAAAAAGATTCTAAAGTGACGGCTTATATTTTGATGTCCCTATTCAAATTAACCGTCCCGAAAACAGGTTCGGATTCATTTTAACCAATTTGAAAATACTTATTACCAAGACTTCTTAATTAACTTGATTGTTATTACCTACGATTACAACTAGCATGTTCGAAAACTTATATGTGTGTCACCTTACGAAAAGACAAGCAAGCTGCTAGTTCGCTACTGAAAGGACAATGAATGAAAGCTGTCACTGATTATTGGCAACGAAAGATTCAGTTGTTAGTGCAGCATATTTTTTTAAAAAATAAACTAAACATGTAAACGTGTACTCGAGCATCTCATTTTAATTGGTTCGATGTGATTTATTGATTTATACGTATATAATGTGTTTGACATATATATATATATATATATATATATATATATATATATATATATATATATATATATATATATATATATATATATATATATATATATTATTTTTAAAGGAAGAAAATCAATCAACATTCTGGACTATATTTCATTAACTGAGTAATGTAGTCTTAGAATTGGTGTAATAAAGATCTTAATGACAGAGACGACGACTTCTATATAACTTTGGGGAGGCATTGAAATATGTGTAATTCCTTGTCACAAATTCGAATAAAGATATCTACATCCAGGGAGGCCGATCCCCAAGATCAGCGCGCATGGTTAATGACGATATAATTCAGTTTCACTTTTACATCAGTAAGTAGCTGTAACAAAGCATCAATTTTCATATCTACGAATAGGATGTTTTAGTACATGTTCTAGAAAAGTTTACACGGGTTTTTACATGCCATTTTGTTTACCTCAATATTATCAATCGAATGATATATGTCTCGTCATTGGAAGACTGTTAGGACTACGCGTATCATTCTTGGAAATATGTGTGTCAGTGTTAAGAGAAATCAAGCAACAAAAGGTACAATCCGATTGTTAACAGTTAATATTTTTCACTTTAGGAATCTGTTATCAAGATCACAAAATTATTTTATGCACTAAGCATACAAGTTACAAAACACTAGTTGCTAATGTGGATTTACTAATAGATGAAAAGTGAACTCAATTATACTAATTTTCCTTTTATATCAACTAATCTTGGATCATATTTAATCCACATTAAACGTATTAACTACATAAAGAGAAACTTGCTCTGAAAACACTGGTCAACAGTGAAAATGCTTCGGAGATAAAACTAATCAATTCTCACTAATTTTAGGGTGCTGATAACGAATATGAAATTCGTTTTTGAAGATTGGTTCGGGTTTCAAAGAAATACGTTATCATCCGATGTGCTCTGCTGGGCAAATTAAGGGTTCGTAGCAACAGAAGCTGTCTACTTATTTCAATAAACTTCCATTGTTTGACGGTTAGTTTCATTGCTACCCTCAGGGACATACGCAGGAGTGGGTCCTGTGGGTCTTGACACCGCGACTTGTTTGTAAATTTAGTCTAATTTCAGGTTAAATTTTACAAATTTTAATATAATTTAGCTTCAAATTGTATTTGGACCCCCGAAAAGCTTAGGGCCCCTCCCGAAATAAATTCCTGTGTAGTCTCTGCCTATTCATATTGCTCGCACTTCATCGCTGACAAAGAAATATCAACCACTTCACGGTTTAGTTTGTATTGAAGAGTTTGACAGAGAAAATATGTTGTGTAACGTTATTTTGTAGTTACAATTTGCCATCTCGGACGTAGTGGTGGTGGTATATTGGGCGGGTGGGTGGGTGCTGCTATTATTATTATTATTATTATTATTATTATTATTATTATTATTATTATTATTATTTATCTTTCTATGACTATACTAAGCAGAAACATGTCGCGTAAATGTGTTTGTAGTGAAGAGCAAATTGTTGTTTTTAACGAAGTGAAGCGAAAAGTGGTATTTCGCTCCTATCATAAAGAAAGCCTATCACTTGTACTTTGGCTGTAAAGTGGGAGATTTGGACAAGAACTGAGCACCACATATATGTTGTAATACTTGTTCTACAAATTTGCGGGACTGGCTACACGGAAAAAGTCCATGCGTGCCATTTGCAGTTCCAATGATATGGAGAGAACAGACAGATCATACTTCAAACTGCTATTTTTGCATAGTTCTTCCAATTAAAGGTATATCCAAAAAAGAAAAAAGTGGACTGCTACTTATTCAATTCAAATATTCCTTGAAATGTTCATCACTGAGCTACACTCTGAAGAACTAAAGGTTCCACAACTTCTCGTACCTTACTCCAGTGTTTTACCCGATGAAGAACAAAAGGTGAACAATGCCGACCCACATTGTCAAATTCTGCTGCAGATTCATCGTCTTCCAACGATTCTAACCTCACAAAACCAAAATATCATTATCTATTCACCATATGATACTCAACCTGAATTAAATTACCTGGGGTTTTCAAAAAGTAGCGCAGAACTGCTGGCATCCAAACTCAAGAAGTGGGGAGCTTATTCTGAAGATCTAAAAGTGTTCGTATTTTGAACAGGTCAGAATCTCCAAACAGTATTTTCAGTGGAAAGTGACATATTACGTTGTAACTATGTAGGCCTAACTGGTCTTATGAGTAAACTTAACATAGACGATAATCTCAATGAATGGCGGCTATTCATAGACGCATCAAAACATTCTTCAAATATATTCTGCGTAAACTTCCACAAATTGCTGAAACTAAAATCAGGTATGAATCCTTATTGGCACTCTAATTCGCCTCCTCAATTCAACTCCTCAATGATCCTGAATTTGATGCAGTGTTAGAAAATGAAGAGAGGATTGCATGAGATTCTTTCCGAAAAGTGGTGACGAATGTTTTGGAAAACGAGCGGTCTCAGAACTATAAGAAAGTAGAGTTGCACCTAATACCTTCTACCAAGCAATAGGGTGTAATGTATCACTAAAAATACATATGTTCCACTCCCACATAGATTTCTTCCCAGAAAATTGCGGAGCAGTCATTGATGAACATGGGAAACATTTCTACCAAGTTATATATATGATGGAGAATCGATATCAGGGCTACTGGACAGAGTTGGAGTGGGTCAGTGGGTCGGTGGGTCAGTGGGTCAAGTTTTCTGAGTGGGTCAGTATGTCGTGGGTCAACAGCATGTGACCCACTGCGACCCACCACCCACCATGACCCACTGTGACCCACCACCCACCATGACCCACTGTGACCCACCACCCACCGTGACCCACTGCGACCCACCACCCACCATAACCCACTGCGACCCACCACCCATCATGACCTACTGCGACTCACCGACTCAGTATGATCTACCGACCCTCAATGCTCACTGCATTGTAGACAGTATCTTCTGAAGACTGGTAAATTTGTCTCCGTTTTACTTTCAAGACCTTCATTTCCCTTCCTTTTCCACTTGTTTCTGTCTACTTACGTGAGGTGAGTATATCTAACCAAGTGAAAAAAGAACTTCAGGCATTTTTGGATATTGATATTTTTAATAGTAATAATAGCAATAGGACTTACACTACAACTTGGCTTTCGAGACCTGTGAATTTTTAGAGCTAACTACTGGAAAAAATAAATTTTTGAATCACTGTAATATATAAATAGTTATATAAAAAATTGAATGTAACTATGTGTGCCTGATCATCACGGTCAAATTCCAAAGTCAAATGAAATTACTTTTAGTATATAGTTAGGCCTTAATCCAAACTGGGATGTTATATTGTTTTCATTATAATGTATAATATCCTAAGGGGGTAGTGAGGATCCGAATTTTTCCAAAAGAAAAAAAGTATCTCGCAAGCCGTTAAACTTATGGAGCTGAAATTCAGTGTATTAACTCTTTATTGAAAATAAACAGAATGTGTCCTAGCATTTTTTTAAATGCTCCTTTATGTAAGGGGGGGGGGCACTTTCTATATATGGAAAATTGGTAGTGAGTTGGTTTGTAAAAGTGATCGAAAACGATCGATGTTATTTAAGAAAAAAAATCAGAAACAAAAAATATAGTGCTTGGCTTCATATATCCATTGTTTTCTGCTATAATAATTGCTGAAGCTTATGTTTATTATATGGAGCGCTTACAGCACAGGGCATAAACCCATAAAGTTGTGAGAAAAATAGGCATAAAATTTGTACTGTAAGCTTAATTACACGAAAATTTGATGTTTGGATTGTACGCATAATTGTATGGAAAATTTTACACTTTTTTCCCTTTACGTTGGTCTACTTCCTTTGATTTGGAACTTTGAAATTTCATACTTTTTTCCACTGAAAAGTATTGATAATTCAACAAGGAAATAAATATACTATGATAATTTAATTGAAATTCATCGTAATTTGGCACATGGTAAACAGCAGTGTGGTAATTGAAGTTGAAGAAGGAGAGAAATTCCCATTCACCTCTGAACACTTTCCAGGAACATCGATCCCTTTCGCTTTCTAGACGGGGAGGGAACTTGGTAATGGTATCAAACCTTCATGTGTAATTACAAAAATTAAATTTATAAACAAATAAGAAATCATCAGTTTATCAGGCTTTAATTGATAATTTATTCACAAGATTCCCTATCAAAAGCGTGGTAGATGAAGTTTCTGTTCTACATGGGTCGACATTGCCAACTGACATGATCGATATGGGAAAGATGTTGTATGGTGATAGAGAGATGATACTACTTGCTGAGTATTTCAAACCTGACCAAGAAAAATCGTTGTCAGACTTAAGTCTAACAAGTAGATTGTCGATGAGAAGTTGCAGAAATCGGGTAGAAGTATTATCAATTTCCACGACAGAGTGCGAACGGGGATTTCCCCTTATGAGTTTACAGATGACTGATATTAGAAATAGACTAAGTGCTCAAACATTGTCTAACTTGTTGCTCATCAATGTTAATTACCCATCGCTAGACAAGCTCAAAGTAGACGAGCTAGTTATTTCTTGGCTGAAGGATGGACATCATTCCACTGCGGATGATTTACCGCCAAAAAGTTACCAACAGGAAATAAATCTGATTTCAGATTTGTTTTAAGGTGGAAAATTACGAGTTACGGAAAATGTATACTTGTATTACTAATGGCTTATTTGTGTTATTCAACTTTGTACCTAATTTTTAGTAAGTCTCTTCTTTGCTTTATTTATTTTATTTATTTATTTATTTAAATACATTTATTTATGGAATGTATTTAATTATTACATATAAAATAAACACTAAAACAAACAAGAGACATGCTAAAGACATGTTAAACTATACAAGGAGAAACAAATATGTCAATCTTGATTATATATAACATAAAATACATTCCTATGATTCACTAGGTAAACTACTTTGAATAAATATTCATAATAATTGCAATTATGCATATTTGTAACTTAAATTTAACGTGGTGTTTTAGTAATTACACAAATTACAATTATGAGCATGCTTTATGGGGATGCTCTCACATAGGGTACCCGAGCACCTTTATACCCTATGAACAACTGATTTTTCAAGTCTTTTGTGAGAAAAATACTGTGAACTGAGAAACCATAACCTTTTCCATATTGTACAGGGGTGTTTTCCTGCGAATAGAAGTTTCTTGTGGAATGCGTTCAGAAATTAACACTTGCAAGAATACTCTCTTAGTACAAGTATATTTTAGGCACACACTAATTTCCTCCCACCTCGAACTGTTTCAATTTCCTCACTAACAAACACTTTACCATTTTATATCGTAAAGGTTAGATCCACCGTTATTGTAACAGAGTAGTGCTTGAGCGATTGACTAGAAATTCAAACTCCAATTAGTGACAATTTCACAGTCTTGTTTTATTACAAGTGTAAAGTCTTTAGTCAGTTCAGAACAGGCCGTGGATCGTGTTCAGAGTAGGTCACGGTGGGTAGTGGGTCAGAGTGGGTCACCGTGTGTGGTGGGTCAGAGTGGGTCTCCGTGGGTGGTGGGTCATGGTGGGTCGTGGGTCAGAGTGGGTCACCGTGAGTGGTGGGTCATGGTGGGTCACGGTGGGTGGTGGGTCATGGTGGGTCGTGGGTCAAGTTTTCATTGACCCACGCCAACTCTGGAGCAACTCTGCTCTTGCCGATTGTTGTTGGACGGAAAATTCCCAATTTTACCCTAATTTCCCCTTTTCTCGTACAACACACACACATATATATTATCATGATATCATTTGAAAGCCTGTTTTATTCTGAAGAGAATGACGTATAAGTCATGATACTCAAATAAATAATAGGGCCGCGGTAGCTCAGTGGTGGAGCGTTCACCTCTGGTGCTTGGGATCCCTGGTTCGATCCCAGTCCCCGCCAAGTGAACTTTGTGGTGGACAAACACCGTGTGCGTGAGTTTCCTCGGGTTTCTCCCGTTTCCTCTCACTTTCTTCATTCTACCATTTTTTTCATTACTCATCATCACCGTCTCCTTTAGCCTTACCGCCATAACCGTTGGACGTAAAACTCAGATTTCATTTCATTTCAAATAAATAATACTGTTCGGACTAATTTGATTTTATAGTTATCTCACTTTCTTTCTATATGAAATTTGGTATTGTCTAGCAGAACTGAGAAATATTTTTTCCGTCACAACTATTGTAGGTATTACAATGAAACCTGGCACATATATTATTTATAAACTACAGTAGTTTTAAAGGTATATTATATTTGGGTGCCTTTAGTTGGGGCCGTACCAGGGGGTGCTACATTTGAACAAAGAGACTTTTGGACGGGAAATTCCCAATTTTACCTTGAATTTCCTTCTTCTTATACATCATGTGCACATGCGTATAGTACCATTTGCAAGCTTGGTTTATTCTGAAGTGAATGGCATATGAACCAAGATAATCGGATGAACAGAATTGAAGCAATAGCTACTTAAGTGAAAGACCAAATAGGCTTGTTGGCTATCCAATAATTACAACAAACATTAATCTTTTCGGGTTCGATTCCCAGTGAGAGGGCATTAAAGTTCAAACGTGTTACGTCACGTCTCATATAACCTAAGTACAGCAATGGGATACTAAACTCCAAAAACCAACATCAGTAAACATTCATTTTGAAACATAATTGCGAATTTATAAAAGTAACACACACATTAAAATTAAAATACCCTTTTCCGCTCTTTCATAAATTCTCCTTCCTCTTCTTCTTTGTAATACCGTGGGACGATGATTGAAGAATACATCTAAAGTAAAATGATAGTTCGATGACTTATCCATTGGCAGATTTGTCCATTGGCAGATTTGGTAATTGGCGGATTTGTCAATTGGCAGATTTGTCCATTTTCACAATTGGCGCATTTGGTATTTGGCAGATTTGGTAATTGGCGGATTTGTCAATTGGCAGATTTGTCCATTCTCACGATTGGCGCATTTGGTCATTTTCGCGTTTGGCGCATTTGGTAATTGGCAGATTTGGTAATTGGCAGATATGGTAGTTGGCAGATTTGGTAATTGGCAGATTTGTCAATTGGCTGATTTGTCCATTTTCGCAATTGGCGCATTTGGTCATTTTTGCGTTTGGCGCATTTGGTAATTGGCAGATTTGGTAATTGGCAGATTTGTCCATTTTCACAATTGGCGCATTTGGTCATTTTCGCGTTTGGCGCATTTGGTAATTGGCAGATTTGTCCATTGGCGGATTTGTCAATTGGCAGATTTGTCCATTTTCACGATTGGCGCATTTGGTCATTGGCAGATTTGTCCTAGGCCCGAAAAATCCATTATCCGGACAGCGGTATATTGTACAAATACAAGGATTCGTTATGTTTACTAAGGAAATCTGTACGGAGCGTACTTTATCCATATGCTACACAGGTATTGCCTTTTACCCGCTTAGATGTTACATTATGCTGCTGCAGGATATCTGACATCTAACAATCTTCTGTATATTACATACGTATACGTATGTTTCATACGTCAGCTATATATTATATACGTCCATCTGTGTGTGAGATCCTGACCGCCTATAGACACTCTTTCTTTCGCCATGGCTGACGTCATTGAACTACCGTCTTTTGTTTGCGAAACGAGGTTGTTTACAAACGGAAAAGAAGAGATGAAGGAAACAAAAGCCTGGGTAAGTACAATAGTTAACAATTATTTTAGTTAAATATTCCATTAATTATATATTCTTTTAGTGTAACTTGCTTTAATATAGTACTAACTAAGTAATGTAGTTTATGACAATTCTTACTATTGTAACTCGTTAATGATTGAGGAGAATGGAATGGGTGAATCTGACTTTTGAGAAATCTTTGAATATTAATGTTTTGAAACATTTTACGTTTCAAGGTAGCAAAATGAATGTTATGTGTTTATTCATTCCGTTTTATATGTGACGATTTATTACTTGGTGCAGATTTACTACAGGACTGCTTAACATAATTGCTAATAAACCGTTTTTAGCGCGAAAATTTCCTTGTGTAGTGAAGATTTAGGATTTAGATTTCTGGGCTTTCGGCATCAATGGCCTTGTTACCCCATCACATATGAGAGATGACTTTCCTCGGCGAGTACACTATCCGGGGAAAGGAAGGGAAGAAAGGATTGGGGAAGGAAGAAAACGGTCTGGGACCTATATGTTAGGTACCACTCCGGCATTTGCCTGCTGTGAATGAGGAAAACCCAAGGAAACCTCATTCAGGATGGCTGGACTTAAAATCTTTTGATATTTTTTTGACCGAGTTCTCACCCGGGATCGAACCCGGAACCGTTCGCACCGAAGGCGAGAGCGCTAGCGACTACCCTACGCGGGGCCACTTGTGTAGTCTAGAAAACTCATTTTTACTAGGATATTTGCAAGATTTTTTTTTTTTTTTTGCTTTTAGTTTAACGCTTCATGATTGTACATCAATGTAAGAGAGAAGGTGACAATGAGATACATGATAATGGTGGAATCAAGAAAATGTAAGGAAACTGGAAAGTCTTAAGAATAACCACACCTACAGTGTTCACCAAAAGGCTATTTGTCGGGAGCAGGAATCGAACCAGGGACCTAACGCGTCAGAGGTAAGCGCTCTACTACAAAGCTTTCTTTTGTTTAAAGAACTTGTTTACATTGAAATATATATATTTTACGAAGACATTGACATATTTTACAGCCTCACTGAAATTAAAAAAAAAAGTAGTCAGGGAGAGTTTACTTGTCAGATTTCTATTTTTTAATTTAATTTATTTTTATTCTAATTTATTTTTGCTTTGTTATGTTCCCTAGTTAATTAATGTTTGGGTTACTGAAAATTAAAACCTTTTTAGTATTATTGTTATGTCATCACTTTGGAACCAAAAAAGTTAGATTTTTTTTCTTGTGTTTTCATATAGGAAGTTGGTAAGTTTGTGCCTTAGCATTGGTTTGGTTTCTAGAACGTAATTGAAGGTCATGTTGAGTTGAGTCTTGGCGGGTTTGAGTTCGTGAAGTGTCAGGCACTGCTTGGGCCCCTGTCTTCTGTCTGTGATGTTTCCTGGCTTTGGGCTGTGAGGTATTTATGTTGAGGAGTACCAATGCAGGCCGCGTAATATACAGGTAGCTACAACACAGCTTCAACAGCTACGAGTGCCAGGTGTTCATCTTTCGTTACGGCGTGACTAATGCAGTATAGTACTAGGTTCAAATTCTATGGGTGGTAAAAATGGTATATTACTTTCGTGGTGTGGTAAGAAATACAACGTAATTGTTATTAGTTTATTAGTGTTTCTTCATAGTATAGTTTCACTATTTCTAAAAGGAATTAAGTATTAACGAAGTAATGAATAAGCAAAAGCACACTTTGATTGGCGTTAACTATTTCTCATACTCCATTGAGAATGTTTTGATCCTCAGTTGCGCAAACATCCAGTGTGCGTTTTTTTGTTTGCTTACTTCCTTACAGATGAGCTCCCTCGTGGCTAAGTGGTTAGTGAACACGCCTTTGGCGTGGGACACCCGGGTTCGATTCCCGGTCGGGGGCCGCGGTGGCTCAGTGGTAGAAGGTTCACCTCTGGTGCTTGGGGTCCCGGGTTCGATCCCAGCCCCGCCAAGTGAACCTTGTGGTGGAAAACACCGTGTGCGTGGGTTTTCTCGGGGTTCTCCCGTTTCCTCCCACTTTCTTCATTCCACTATTTAATTCATTACTCATCACCGTCTCCATTAGCCTAACCGGCATAACCGTGGGACATAAAACTCAAAGATTTCATTCCATTTTTTCCATTCCCGGCCGGAGCTTATGTGGTTCGGATTCCACGTTAATCTGTAGGTCCACGTCTCATACAGCCTTGCTGCTCAAAGGAACGTTAAAATCAACTCAGCACTGTTTTACAGATGCAATTGTTCGATTCCGAGTTCGAATGAAGCTTTTTACGGGCAGGGGGCGACTTTTATATATACAATCCAAGGATTTTAGTTATTAGTCAGTGATGCAATATATAGATCTATATATATTACAAAATTGAAAGTGACTATGTTTGTGACTCTTAATCTCTTAAGAGCTGAGGTGGCTCAGTGGTAGAAGGTTCACCTCTGGTGCTTGGGGTCCCGGGTTCGATCCCAGCCCCCGTCAAATGAACTTTGTGATGGACAAACACCGTGTGCGTGTGTTTCCTCGGGGTTCTCCCGTTTCCTTCCACTTTCTTCATTCCATCATTTCATTCATTGCTCATCATCAGCGTCTCCTTTAGCCTAACCGGCATAACTGTGGGACGTAAAACTGAAAGGTTTCATTTCATTTTTTCTTAATCTCTTTGGAATCTTGTACTTAGGTTCACAGCGAAAGCGACGAAATAACTCGACTCATCCATTGTAGCTCTCTTCGCAACCAGTTTCCAAAATGTTGGCAATAAGTTTGCGAAACGAGAGATGATGACTCCAATTTTGGGTGAAAAGTCGCTATAAAAAATAATCGAGAAATTCATTGTCTATAAGCATTGTTTTAAAGTTGTAGATGTAAACTAAACAATATGTTCTACTCACTGGCGCAAATCCGGGGGGGGGGGGATGACGGATACATGTCCCCTCCAATCTTGGAACTGAGGGGGACTTCTCCCCAATAATCCGATTTGAAATGTGTTTTTTGGGAGAAATTTGATTATTTTTGTCCGATTGCTACAAAGGAACGTGAGATAAAATAGATGTCCCCCAGAATAAGCCTCAAATCTGCAGCCTCCCAACGCTGAAGACAACTCTGATCCTCCACAACATTGTTTTTCAACTTCCTAAGTATTTTGGACATTGCCAAAAAAAGTATGGTAACGGTCTTATCCCCCCCCCCATATGCTGAAGACAGATTTGCGCCGCTGGTTCTACTCACATCTTTGTAAATAGGGCGCAACCAATCCTTTAATTCAGGGATCATTTCAGGTTGTTTCGGGTACTTTTGTTCATATTGTGGTCAAAATAGTTCCGAAATAATTAACACTACAGTACTTACGTTAAGCAATTTTTTTGTAAAAGAAAAAGTGCAGAATAATTAAAAGACCCCAAAGGATAAATATAACAAACATCTTCTTCGCCTTTATTCACGCATCTATAGCTAATCTTGTTGCTATCGGTAATGATGTATTACGTGTGTTTCTCAACGGAAACTCTGCGAACTAAAGGACATCAAGTTTGTAGTTGTTCTTCGTTAGAGGGCAAGGGTAACATAACAATGCAGGATTGTGGGGCAGTGAGTATGCTGTATTTCCAAACTCTTCATCAGTTGCGCTGATTAAAACAAACAAACAGAAAAAAAGAACGTGAAAACTGTTTTGAACTAATAATGCTTCTCTACAGATGAACATTTTGTTTGGAGCAAAAAGTCGCTAAATGTGTAAGTAGGTAAATCGTCATTTAAAAATCACCCAAAAAAGTCTCCAATCGGAAAAAATATTTTTTGTCGCTATCTTAGGGCGACCAAACGTCCCGTTTTGACCGGGACAGTCCCGTTTTAGGGGCGTGTCCCGGCCGTCCCGTCAGTAGATGGAAAAAAGTAGTATTCGTCCCGTTTTATGTAAATGAAAGAAGTAAATAACAAACCAAGTATCTTTACTCCTTTTAAAAGTATTAGTAATTAATAATAACAAAGAGGCAAAAATTGAACTGAAATTCCCTATATTAAACATACTCTATAGTTCGCAGTACTGCTCGAAAGGCAGCAGAGGTTTTAGCAGTTGGTTGTGTGTTGAACAAATTTCAACGTGTCTTTCCTTTTTCATAAGTACCCGCTCTGTAACAAAGAGAGAGAGGAGGAAATCTGATATCAAGGCACTGATAAGAACAAAGGTAGATCTAAAAGTCTAGGGTTGCAAGAACCTGTCCCGTTTTTAACTGAAAATTTTATGGTCAACCTACGCTATCGTTGAGCAGGGTTGAAAAAAAACATGATTTTTTTCAAAAAAAAACAAAAACAATGTTTTTTATGTTTAAAACATGTTTTTTTTGTTTAAAACGTTTTAAACGTTTAAAACAAAGTACTTTGTTTTAAACAAAAAAAAACATGTTTAAAATGTTTATTTTGTTTAAAACAATAATCTAAATAGGCATATTTATTACATTTTTACACTCTTAGGTATTGCTTGTCATCTATATTCAACCGCTAGATCAAATTTCGGGAACTTCCCTAATCTCGATCCGCCCAAATATTCAATTCCGGAGAAAGAAATCGGGAATTTCCCGATCTCCGTTCACAGAATATGTAGTTTAGTTTCTTTGTGTTACGTTCTATCAGGGCTTTAAACCTCAATGGCTCAGTTTTTAAACCTCAAATTAAGGCTGGAAGATGGTTTTGGTACCAATTTATTCCTGAAAGATGCAGCTTTGCTGATGTGCATTTTATGTATGTGGGAGGAGGGTAAATATCGTGTTTTTTTTCAACAGTTTTTTGGGGGCCATTCCCCCTCTTGGAGGATAGATTCATAAAAATTGTTACGTGAAGCAATGAAGTAGGCCACTACATGGTAATATCGTGTATTTGTACTTCTTGCTTATATGGGGTAGAAGGAAGGGGGCAAAGTTAGCCAATTTTTGGAGGTTTTTTTTTTTTTACGTAAATTACATTTATTTTTACAACAAACATCAATAGCTCAGTCCTTAATTAACCTAGAAAGATGATTTGGTACCAAAGTATTTTTGAGGGATGAAGCTTTCCGTCAGTTGCATTTTATGTATATAGGGGATACGTATGTACGGCTGAGAGAGGGAGGATAAAGTTGTTTTTTTTTTCATCAAATTTTTTTCATCAGGTTTTGGCGGGTATTCCTCCTCCCTTTGTGGTACATCCCTAAAAATTGGTATGTGAACCAATGAAGTAGTCCCCTACAGTAATCTACAATAATCTATCCCCTACGATAGTAACCTGTATGTGTATTTGTTGTTTATAGAGGAAGAGGGGGTCAAATTTGGTGAATTTACATTTATTTTCGGGACGGTCCCATATAACACAAGATATATTTCACTGAAGTGGTCTAGAAGCATAATTCTTGTTTGTATACATGATGTGTGCAGCAAAAATGACTTGCATATGGACGTGGTACTATAGTGGAGGAGGGGAGAGAATGTCTAATTCAACGAATGTTTTTCTGCGTATACCATATTTTTTTTAAAAAATATTTCCTACATAAACGAATTCATTACGCAATGGCTACCATTTCTTATATTATTGTCACAAGGATGTGGTCTACACATTAGCATAATTTTGTCAGCGTAGGGAGACTGCAAGGGTTGCCAGGGCCCCCGCAAAGTCAATATTTTCATATTTTTAATGATTTTTTATGTCTGTTCTTTTTCTACGAATACAGCGGGAATTTCACGAATGTTACCTCGTTGGAATTTGTGGTCTATAAGCTTTCCAATGGTGTATAACTCATGACTCTGTGATAATTAGGGGGATCAGCAGAGCCCCGAACATGAGAGTCTACCGTTTTGTTAAAATCCCTGGCGGATGTTTAGAGTTAATTGTGTTGTTATGCCGTAGACACTAATCATTATTAGCTACCCATGTTGAAAACTGTTTAGTTAAAATGTCATTTGCTCGTTGTAGGCTAGTCACTGCTCTTTTCTATGAGTTGTATTGTATTTGGCAGAATATTTCTTCTAACTTATGATGTGAGAACTGTTCATTATTATGGAAATAATAGTGATCAAAAATACCCAAGTTTTGAATTTGTGAATTTGGATCTTAGAATAGTGTATAGTGTATTTAACCTTTATTATTCTTGGAAATTAAGAAATATTCAAATACTTCACTTGAATTTCTGTTGGTTTAGTTATACGCAGATTGATGTGCAGAATTTCGTTCAGTAATTTGCTGTTATAATAAGAATATAACTCTGCTTGTAATTTACTTAATGCACAAATCCTGCGGAGGATGGGTTGTTTGCTAGAAAATGAAATTAGCTTCTTCAATCTGATATTTTAGTTGTTTTAAACATGTCCAACCAGCATCGAAAAAAAACACGTTTAAAACAATTTGTTTAAAACGTTTAAAACAAACTGAATAAAACAACAGCCCTCGTTTTAAACATGTTTTAAACACTTGTTTTAAACATTTTGTTTTAAACATATCAACCCTGTCGTTGAGGTCGAATTCCCCTTATTTAGCGACTTTACCCAAAATTGGCAACATTGACCCCCACCGAACAACACCCCGTTATCTTTAGCCTAGCCAGCATAATAGTGGGACGTAAAACTTAAAGATTTCATTTCGAACAACACTCCCAGAAACCTATTGTTATACCATTCCCAAAACACCCTTTTGTACAGTTCTCCCTATTCGAAAAAAAAAATTGTAAATAGCAGTGTTCATACATAAATATGGAACTCAATTTCCCTGAATTTTCCAGGTTTTCCAGGTATTAATTTTGCAATTTCCAGGTCTAGTGGAAGAAACTAATAGTACGAGAACACATAGTAGTATTGGCTGCACTTTGCCTAACTTTTTGGCCCCTGGGTCCCTGCCTCAGGACCCATGGTCCCTGGCCGGGGTCAATGACCTAGGGGTACCTAGGACCACCCCCTAAATTTTGGCAGGGGTACATAGGACCACCCCCCAGGACCCATGGTCCCTGGCCCGTGTCAATGACCTAGGGGTACTTAGGACCACCCCTCTAGATTTTGGCAGGGGTACATAGGACCACCCCTTAAATTTTGGAAATTGCCAAATCTAAAAATTGGGTGTGGTAGCCTAGGACCACAGTATGTACCTCTATCAGTATTGGGTGTCTATGTCGTTCCCTTTTATGAGTAAAAAATTGCCAAAAATTCAAATTTCGGGGGTTTTTGACCTAATTTATCCCCTTTGATGAGGTATTATTATCCTATATGGTTATATGGGCATATACAGGGATTCATTACCTTTCATAAGACATGGGTATATTGGTGCACCCCTTTAAATTTTTGGGAGGTGTACCTTGGCCCACCCCTTCAATTTTTGGAAATTGCCCAATTTAAACATTTTGGTACAATAGTATAGAACCCTAGTATGTATTACTGTAAATTTGGGTGGTCCACTTCGTTCCCTTTTTAGGGGTACAAAATTGCCAAAATTTTAGTACAACCACATGTTTGGGTTTTTGGCTCATTTTATTCCCTTGGATGAGGTCCTATTACCTTATATAGTTATATGGGTGTATACAGGTGTTTATTTTCTATTGTAAGACATAGGTACATTTGTGCACCCCGGCAGGAGTGCCTTGGCCCACCCCTTAAATTTTGGAAATTGACCAATTTAAACATTTGGTATAATAGTATAAAACCCTAATATAGATCACTATAAATTTCGGTGGTCCACTTTGTTCCCTTTTAGGGGTACAAAATTGTCAAAATTTTAGTACAACCACATGTTTGGGTTTTTGGCTCATTTTATTCCCTTGGATGAGGTCCTATTACCTTATATAGTTATATGGGTGTATACAGGTGTTTATTTTCTATTGTAAGACATAGGTACATTTGTGCACCCCCGGCAGGAGTGCCTTGGCCCACCCCTTAAAAATTTGGAAATTGCCCAATTTAAACATTTGGTATAATAGTATAAAACCCTAATATATATTACTACAAAATTTCGGTGGTCTATCTCGTTTCCTTCCAGGGGTACAAAATTGCCAAAATATAAACGTAAGCAATACGTTGTATCACGTGTTTGGGTTTTGACCTAATTCATTTCCTTGGATGAGATCCTATTACCTTATATGGTTATATGGCCATGTATAGGAGTCCATTCCCTATTATGAAACATGAGTACATATGTGCAACCCCGGGAATGGTACCTTGGCCCGCCCCTTAAGTTTTAGAAATTGCCAAATTTAAACATTTGGTATCATAGTACTGGACCCTAATATATATATATTACTACAAAATTTGGGTAGCCCACCTCGTTCCCTTTTAGGGGGCATTTTGTTCCGCTTTAGGAGTGAACCTTGCAATCGTCCCGAGTTTGATTCTTGGAAATGTTGAGTTTAACGTCCCCGCGAAAACGGTGAGAAATGATAGGACGAAACATGAACTTACTTGACTGAGGATTGAAGCAGTGACCTCATACACTAGAGACAATCGCTGAGCCATCGTACACGTGTGTTGATTACTATGCAATGGTCCCGAGTTTGATTCTTGGTGTTAGTTTCAGGAAATGTTATCGTCCCACTTGAAACGATGATGAGAAATGAGAAAACATCATAAACTTACTTGCTTGCGGATTGAAGCAGAGACCTCACACATCAGAAAAAAAAACGCTGAGCACCATGCCAATTTCAGTGCAAGCAATTTTTGCGTATGAAAAAGAACATGAACAGATTATGTTACATTACTACACATTTCTGCTCGTTGTTACGCATAGAAGCTTGTTATTGTGAAATTGCAGAATCTGCTTATACTACATCAGCATTTTTTTCTCAGCTGACGGACTTTTAAAGCTCAACTTTACATTTATGTCAAAGACAGTTTCGTAACATATCGATGAGTGTTACATTTTTTCAATCAAGTTTAAGAAAAATGAATCACATTTTAGATGTGGTAATTTGAATGTCGTAAGAAACTAACGAGTCAACGGTATGATGTCATTATCAAAATTGCGATACTAGATGTCGTAACGATTGATGTGTAAGGAGAAAAAACGTGAATAATGTCACAACCAATCAGATTGCTTCTTACATCACGTTTCGGCTCATGATACATGATGAAAGCTGTGTTTTCATTGGTTCTCCGTGATGTCATTGATTCATTTTCCTCGTTTCTGATTGGCTGATAGTGTTGTCACTTTATAGTTGAACCGTTTCAGACCTAAATAAAATTCTTAATTTCATTTTTGAAGTTCTACTTCCACGAAGATCTTGAATGAACGTAGGTGTACCTCTTGTGTCAGCGTGACTTTACTCCGTTCCTTGAATTTGAGGTATCAACCGCGTTTTCTTAATATCAATGGAGTGCTTTCGCATAAGGATAACATTGTTATCACTGTTTTTATTTTAACATGAAATATTTAGCAAATGGAAGAATAACTTGACCGGGGATCGAATTAGGAATCCCGCACATTAGAAGTAGGCGCGAGAAAATTGTTGATTTTGGTTTAGCGTCCCTTCAGTAGTGGGGCTAGGAATACAGCTTAATGTTAAATTTGAGCGCATACTGGGTGTTGAACCCGGGCCAGAGTTGCGTAACGCTAACCACTTAGCTCAGTTTCTAAAAGTAAACAAAGAAACTACGCACGAATTTGTTCCCTACAACGTGAGACGTGGACTTGCAGTTTAATGTGGGATCTGATCTCCTGCCGAGAAACGAATTCGAGTCTTTCTTGCCTTAGCTCGAGAAAAGCAAGCGCATGAGATTTTGTTTTCGTTTCATGTTCGTCATATGTTTTAAAGTTCAGTGTCAGAGGAAAAATGCTTACTACTACAATGATTCTTTCAGCACAGTTAGAAAAACAATTTCATTCATTCTTTTTATCACTACAGAAACTTAGGTCATTTACATGTTGATGTTGGTCCGGGTTTGATTTCCAGTATGACGACAATAAAACGTTTCAGTAGTAGAACTATTTGAGATATGATCATTCTTTTAGGATTGATCGTGTAGTCATTTTGATAACGTAGTGATCTCTGAATTCAATTTTAATTCGTGCTTTTTTTCTCTTTTCGTTTTAGATATTTGTTTTTCTTTGCCTATTCCTTTTTTGCTTACCTTACCTTTTTCCCTATTTGAATATGGCTACTTCTGGCTTTACTGTCTTGCGAGAAATCAATAGACATTATTGGCGTTTTAATCTTGAAGGACGAATGCTGGAAATTCAAATTAATGCTCCGACCAGTGGCACCGATATTGTGGAGTGGGTTCAGACCTCCTTTCAACAGATGTTGGATTACTTATTGGAAAACGTCGACGAATCATCGATGGTTGGATTATCGATTTTATCCCACGATGAGAAGAACAAACCGTTTTATTTATCTTTTCGGCGTGCAAGTAATTTGACACTGGAGACTTTATGGGCATCCTTTGATCGCATCCTTCAAAGTAACGATAGTTTTCTCATGAACGAACCGTTCATTGTCCATTTTCATCATGTGGATGTGCCCCGTGGATTTGGATTGGTGCGTCGAGGTCTTTTATCAAACGACGAATTATTAAAGTGCAAGAAAGGCATTTTACGTGTAAAAAACACCGACAAGAAATGTTTAGCGTATGCAATTGTGATTGCTATTGGCCTAAAGAAATATAAGGATACAAATAAAAGAGTTTACGATCAATATCGCAAACAGCGCAAGTGTGTTGTTCTCCCAGCCGTACATGAACTTTTATCCAGATCATCAGTGAATTTAGATCATGGGGGATCTGTGGAAGAATTACGACAATTGCAACGCTACTTAACCGATTATAAACTTACCGTATACACCAGCTTTTCCGGAGAAGATATTCTGTATGAAGGACCGGGTGGCGAAGACAAGATTCCAATCAATTTAATGTGCATCAATTCTCATTATGACATCATCACGTCATTAACGTCTGTTTTTTCTACCAACTACTATTGTGCTGCATGCCACAAAAAATATGATCATCGTAATGCACACGTCAAGAACTGTTCGGCCATGTGTGAGAAATGTTTGCAGAAACCGCCATGCAGTAAGACCAATACGGAGAAGCAGTGCCCAGAATGCAATCGTGAATTTTATGGTGAAACATGCTATACAAATCATCTGACTCTACCATACCATAAGGGCCAACCAATATGCAAGATGGTGAAACAGTGTGCCAAATGTCTACGCATTTATTCGTTTGTCCATACAGGGGAAAGAAAACATGATTGTACTGATTATTTTTGTAATGTGTGCCATAAACACGTTACGTCTACCCACCAATGCTACATGAAGCCTGATACGACTCAATTAAAACCTGGAGTTCCATCAGTGTTACATGCCAAGAAGGCTATGATTGTCTTCTATGATATCGAAGCCACACAGGATACTTTCTTCGATGAAGACACGTTCATTCATAAGCCCAATTTACTGGTGGCCCAACAAGTATGTTACAACTGTGTTCAAGATGAGGATATACATCATCCGTGTGAAGTTTGTGGACAGCGGGAACATATTTTTCAAGATGATCCGATCAATGCCTTTCTTGCGTATTTACGTCAACCACGACCCAATATCAAACTTATTGTATCTTTGGCACATAACTGTAAGGGATATGATGGTCATTTTATTCTTAAATCTTTAGTGGAAGAACATGAATTGAAACCTACTTTGATCTTGAACGGAGCAAAAATTTTAAGCATGAAAGTGAATCACTTATCGTTTATTGACTCCTTAAATTTCATGCCAATGGCTTTAAGTAAATTATCCAAGGCATTTCATTTACCAGCGACCAAAGGATATTTTCCACACTTTTTTAATACTGCTGCAAATCAAACGTATGTGGGAAAATTACCGGACATCCATTATTATGGTGCAGATGAAATGAAAGTGGATGAACGAGAGAAATTCATGACATGGTACAACGAACACCAGAACGATACGTTTATTTTCCAAAAAGAATTGGTAAACTATTGTGTCCAGGACGTCAACGTACTTGGATTGGCTTGTATATCTTTCATGACCACTTTTGAACAAGAAACTCACGTCAATCCTTTCCTGGAGGCTATCACTTTGGCGAGTGCGTGCAATTTAGTATTTCGACGAAATTTCTTAAAACCCAATACTATTAGCATTCTTCCTGCACGAGGATACCGTCACAGAAACAATCAGTCACGGATTGCTTTGCAGTGGCTTGCCTACATGGAAGAAAAAGAGGGTCATTCAATTCTACATGCGGCCAAAGGCAAAGAAGTTTATGTTGCTGGTTTTCATCTGGACGGCTACTACAAAGATCCTGACACTAAAGAGGAACACGTGTATGAATTTGAAGGTTGCAGATTCCATGGATGTCCTCTATGTGTCCCTACAGGCCGTGATCAGCCCATTTATGAGAACTCCGAAGAAACGATGAACTATCGCTACGAGAGAACACAGCGTAAAATGAAATTATTACGATCCATGGGATATAAAATACATGAAATGTGGGAATGTGAATTTCGTCAAGTGTTAAAATCCAATCCAGCATTGGCCTCTTCTTTAAGCACACATCCTTATACTAATAAGACACCATTAAATCCAAGAGACAGCTTCTATGGTGGCCGTGTTAATGCCATTAAATTGTATCACGTCGCAAATGAAAATGAAGGCGAAGAAATAAAATTCTTGGATATCGTCTCCCTGTATCCTTATGTGAATAAATGTGGACGGTATCCAATAGGGCATCCACGAATATATCTACAGGGAGATCCAGAAATGCCCGACATTCAAGATGTTAACGGATTGGTCAAGTTGAAGATTTTGCCTAGCAGAAATGTGTTTCATCCAGTGCTGCCATTTCGCTCAAATAAGAAGTTGTTGTTTCCACTTTGTGCTGCCTGTGCCACAGCATTAAATCAAGATTCTGAATGTACACATTCGGACAGTGAACGAAGTCTAACAGGAACATGGGTGTCCTATGAAATTCAAAAAGCCATTGAACTTGGGTATCAAGTCATTGAAATTTACGAAATTTGGGATTACGACATCACCGTATATGATCCAGAAACCAAGACTGGCGGATTATTCAGCGAATACATTAACACATTTTTGAAATCTAAGCTGGAAGCTTCTGGTTGGCCTGCCAATTGCGTCACCGAAGAAGAAAAGCAGCAGTATATTCAAGTGGTACAACAACGGGAAGGCATAACTTTGGATGCAGCAAATATAATGACAAATTCAGCACGTCGTAGTCTTGCAAAGCTCTGTTTGAATGCCTTCTGGGGACGACTCGCTATAAGAGACAATTTCAGCCAAACGACCATCATTAACGACCCCAAAGAACTGTATCAAAAATTAACTGCTCCAGATATAAAAGTCAACCAAATTTTACCTGTTAATGATTCGATGTTATACCTTTATTGGCAGTATGAAGATGATGTTCCAGTACAAAATAACAATGCTAATGTTGTCCTTGGAGCATTTACAACGTGTCAAGCTCGTCTGGAACTCTACAAATATTTAGAACTGCTGCAAGAAAGAGTATTATATTTCGATACAGATTCCGTAATATTCACGCAGCGACCATCAGAGACCACAATAGAACCAGAAGTATTTCTTGGTTCAATGTCAAATGAACTTGAATCAATTGGACCAAAAGCATACATTAAAAAATTCGTGTCTGGTGGCCCAAAACAGTACGCCTTGGAAATCTACGACCCCGACACGAAATCAACCAGTTATGTATGCAAAATTCGTGGATTCACACTCAATTATACTGCAAGTCAAAAGTTAAATTTTAATAGTCTGGAGCAAATGATCATAAATCAATCGAGTGAAAAAATCTCCATTAGCACGCCGCACAAAATTTACAGAACCCACGATCATCATCTTGTCACAAAACCTGAAGAAAAGAAGTACAGTTTCAACTATAAAAAACGCCGATTAATACCAGACACATACGAGACATTGCCCTATGGGTATAAAAAAGCCAGAACAGAATAACAGCCATATTTTTCCCTAATCCCACCAACATCACCTCCCAAAGACGGGGCAAAGAATCAACGCAACACGGGACATGCTTCAACGAGGCCACAGCGAAGACAAAAACTCAGATGACATCACCTTGCAGAAACCCGTGGAGAAAAAAAAAAAGGAATTCAGGTACGTCACATTTGCGTTTCTTTTCTCACCTCACTCTCTCTTGATCAGTTAGTTCGATGTTAATAATCTGTTTTTCTTCTTTCACAGGAAACAAAATAAATATTACCATGTATATTCATATGTTTTATTTTCTCTTTACAGAATTTGTACCCGTCACGGACACGTCTTCCTTTGAAGAAAAAAGAAATTCTGTATTCATTTTCACATGCTAAAAATAAATGTACAAAAACATGATTCTGTTTTTATTTCACATCCTAAAATCAAATTCTTTTTCCTGTACTGCGATTTCAATTTCTTTTTTCTGAATCAGTTTACCGGTAAAATAAATCAATGTTTTACGAAAAAAAAACTGATTCAGAAAATTTTTGTGTACGAAAAAAAAATGTTTTCAGAAAAAATTTTTGTGTACGAAAACAAAATTCTGTTTCAGAAATTTTTTTGTGTGTACAAAACAAAAACTGTTTCAGAAAAATTTTTATGTACAAACAAAATTCTGTTTCAGAAAAATTTTTATGTACAAACAAAATTCTGTTTCAGAAAAAATTTTTGTGTGCAAAACAAAAATCAGTTTTCGTCACGAAACTGCTCCGACTAAATGAATCGATTCATTCTGATAGTGTTGGCAACACTGGAAAAATTTCGGTAAGTATCGCTCAGACCCTGAGTTACAGCGAACACAACTAGATTCGAACCAGCAACCTTACATGTCTGATTCATCTCTAAATACAGCCAACTAAACAATAAGATTATGTGTATACGTCAATGCTTTGCACTGAGTCAACAAGGTTTTCTTCAAGGTCAAAGTTGCACACGAAGTAAAAAAGATGACAACGCAGATCTTCTATCTTTCTATATGAAACATAAACCTAGTATAAACTGCTCGCACTGAAATGTGTAATGTAACATAATCTGCTCGTCTTCTTTTCATACGCGAAACTGTTCGCACTGAATGGAGTACGGCGGCTCAGCGCTTCAATCCACAACGAAGTAAGTTCATGTTTCCTCCTATCATTTTTTCATCATCGTTTCAAGGGGACGTTAAACTCAACATTTCTTAAACTAACACAAAAAATCGAACTCGGCACCATGACATAGTAATCAACAAACTGAACTTCTCAATGGGCCATGGTGACTCAGCTCTTATTTCTGATGTGTGAGATCTCTGCTTCAATCCGCAAGCAAGTAAGTTTATGATGTTTTCTCATTTCTCATCATCGTTTCAAGTGGGACGTTAAATTTTTTCTAACACTAGCACCAAGAATCAAACTCGGGACCATTGCATAGTAATCAACACACGTGTACGATGGCTCAGTGCTTGTCTCTACTGTATGAGGTCCCTGCTTCAATCCTCAGTCAAGTAAGTTCATGTTTTCCCTGTTTCGGTCTATCACCGTTTTTCGCGGGGACGTTAAATTCAACATTTCCAAGAATCAAACTCGGGACGATTCCAAGGTATCCATGTTCACTCCTAAAGCGGAACAAAATGCCCCTAAAAGGGAACGATGTGGACCACCCAAATTTTGTAGTAATATATATTAGGGTCCAGTACTATGATACCAAATGTTTAAATTTGGCAATTTCTAAAACTTAAGGGGCGGGCCAAGGTACCATTCCCGGGGGTGCACATATGTACTTATGTTTCATAATAGGGAATGGACTCCTATACATGGCCATATAACCATATAAGGTAATAGGATCTCATCCAAGGAAATAAATTAGGTCAAAACCAAACACGTGGTACAACGTAATGCTTACGTTTATATTTTGGCAATTTTGTACACCTAAAAGGGGAACGAGATAGACCACCGAAATTAATAGTAATCTATATTAGGGTTCTATACTATTATACCAAAATGTTTAAATTGGGCGATTTCCAAAATTTAAGGGGTGGGCCAAGGCACCCCTGCCAAATTTTTAAAGGGGTGCACAAATGTACCTATGTCTTACAATAGGAAATAAACACCTGTATACACCCATATAACTATATAAGGTAATAGGACCTCATCCAAGGGAATAAAATGAGCCAAAAACCAAACATGTGGTTGTACTAAAATTTGGCAATTTTGTACCCCTAAAAGGGAACGAAGTGGACCACCCAAATTTATAGTAATACATACTAAGGTTCTATACTATTGTACCAAATGTTTAAAATGGGCAATTTCCAAAATTGAAGGGGTGGGCCAAGATACACCTCCCAAAAATTTAAAGGGGTGCACCAATATACCCATGTCTTATGAAAGGTAATGAACCCCTGTATATGCACATATAACCATATATGATAATAATACCTCATCAAAGGGGATAAATTAGGTCAAAAAACCCCGAAATTTGACTTTTTTGGCATTTTTTTACTCATAAAAGGGAACGACATAGACACCCAATACTGATAGAGGTACATACTGTGGTCCTAGGCTACCACACCCAATTTTTAGATTTGGCAATTTCCAAAAATTTAAGGGGTGGTCCTATGTACCCCTGCCAAAATCTAGAGGGGTGGTCCTAAGTACCCCTAGGTCATTGACACGGGCCAGGGACCATGGGTCCTGGGGGGTGGTCCTATGTACCCCTGCCAAATTTTAGGGGGTGGTCCTAGGTACCCCTAGGTCATTGACCCCGGGCCAGGGACCATGGGTCCTGAGGCAGGGACCCAGGGGCCAAAAAGTGTCCTCAAGTCATGCGATTACTACTCACATAAATTTTAAGAATACTATATTTATATATTTGAGAATGGCCACCCTTCTCCCCAATGAACGATTGCAATTAAATATTGAGTCACAAGAAAATAAATAATTAAAATAAATAAAATTTAAGTTGAAAAATATTAAGTTGAGAAACCTGCTAAGGGAATTATATAATACTTTTGTTCCATACTTGAATACATTCAAAATATACAAAAATATTGGCTTGGGGAAGAAAAAAGGGCCCGCGAGATTTTAACTGATTCTTATAGTACTCGACAACAGAAATAAATTACTGAAAGAATTTTCAAAATCGGCGCAGGTAAACATGCAGAAAATCGCATTTTTCATGTACCGGTTCAACATGGGGAAGAAAAGACGACCGCGAGATTTTAATTGATTCTTGTAGTACTCGTCGAGGGAAATCGACTAGTGAAGGAATTTTCAAAATCGGCGCAGGCAAGCATGAAAAAAATCGCATTTTCATGTGCCGGTTCAAAATGGGGAAGAATAAAGGGCCCGGAGATTTTAACTGATTCTTGTAGTACTCGTCGAGAGAAATCGATTAGTGAAGGAATTTTCAAAATCGGCGCAGGCAAACATAGAGAAAATCAAATTTTCATGTTCCAGTTCAAAATGGGGAAGAAAAAAGGGCCGCGAGATTTTAACTGATTCTTGTAATACTCGACGAGAGAAATCGACTAGTGAAGGAATTGTCAAAATCGGCGCAGGCAAGCATGAAGAAAATCGCATTTTCATGTACCAGTTCAAAATGGGGAAGAAAAAAGGGCCCGCGAGATTTTAACTGATTCTTGTAGTACTCGACGAGAGAAATCGACTAGTGAAGAATTGTCAAAATCGGCGCAGGCAAACATGGAGAAAATCTCATTTTCATGTATCAGTTCAAAATGGGGAAGAAAAAAGGGCCTGCGAGATTTTAACTGATTCTTGTAGTACTCGACGAGAGAAATCGACTAGTGAAGAATTGTCAAAATCGGCGCAGGCAAACATGGAGAAAATCTCATTCTCATGTATCAGTTCAAAATGGGGAAGAAAAAAGGGCCCGCGAGATTTTAACTGATTCTTGTAGTACTCGACGAGAGAAATCGACTGGTGAAGAATTGTCAAAATCGGCACAGGCAAACATGGAGAAAATCTCATTTTTATGTTCCGGTTCAAAATGGGGAATGAAAAAGAACCGCGAGATTTTAATTGATTCTTGTAATACTCGAGAGAAAAATCGACTAGTGAAGAATTGTCAAAATCGGCGCAGGCAAGCATGAAGAAAATCGCATTTTCATGTATCAGTTCAAAATGGGGAAGAAAAAAGGGCCCGCGAGATTTTAACTGATTCTTGTAGTACTCGACGAGAGAAATCGACTAGTGAAGGAACGTTCAAAATCGGCGCAGGCAAACATGGAGAAAATCTCATTTTTATGTTCCGGTTCAAAATGGGGAATGAAAAAGAACCGCGAGATTTTAATTGATTCTTGTAATACTCGACGAGAGAAATCGACTAGTGAAGAATTGTCAAAATCGGCGCAGGCAAACATGGAGAAAATCGCATTTTCATGTATCAGTTCAAAATGGGGAAGAAAAAAGGGCCCGCGAGATTTTAACTGATTCTTGTAGTACTCGACGAGAGAAATCGATTAGTAAAGGAATTTTCAAAATCGGTGCAGGCAAACATGGAGAAAATCTCATTTTCATGTACCGGTTCAAAATGGGGAAGGAAAAAGGTTCCGCGAGTTTGAACCGCTACGATGTATGTTCACGAATGTCCCCGTCTTCTCAAATTTAGTTAATTACTGTGACACTGAAACATGTGACACAGAGTCACATTGTGGATGACTCTGCAATCGGCAACCACTGCACATATACTCCTCCCGCCCCACAGTTTGATTATTTCGATCCATTCCTCACGTGCTAACGGCATGGTTCAACATCTGCAAGAAAGAGGTAAATGTAACGTTCAATTGGCAATAGCTTTTCACCAAATTAAGCTGCATGAAATCTGATTGCATATTTGACATACTGAGAAAATTCTAGTCCGTGGCCATATGTATCACATATCCCATCAGTTCATAAAAATTTTGAACACAAAATTACGGTCGTCCGTGTGACGTACTCCCAAAAGGCCTAATGTGTATCACCCACCTCACATTCAATGAAACCACATCCGTGTAGACTTTAGAAAGGAACTTCTTATGATGTATACAGGATGTCTCAAACGTTCCCTGACATAGGATAACTCTGTTATTATCAGAGTTATAACAAAATGTAAGAGGAAAAACATCTCGAAATATGACGTTTTCAATCTAAAGTGAACACTTTTTAAAAAAATCGGACGAGATGTTTGTGCTGTATACTCTTTATGCACCCAATTTTAAATGAAAATGCAACGTTGTCATTTACCTGAACCCACAACATAAGTGAATGAAGTTACTGTTTGAAACGGGGGCTGGCCATCGACATGTTAGCGTAAAAGACAGTAACTTCACTCACTTACGTTGTGGGTCCAGGTAAATGGCAATGTTGCATTTTCATTTCACATTGGACGCATAGCGAGTGTACAGCGCAAACGGGTCATCCGATTTTAAAAATTCCTTCACTTTAGAATGAAAACATTATATTTGGAGACGCTTTCCAAAGTAGTATAATTTAGTTTGTTTAAATTTACAATTTAATACAAGTAGATTCGGATTTATATGCGTAGGATTTTGTATGCATCTAACTAATGAATTCTTTATTTTCATGCTTAACTTAGTGACTTGGCTTTGGACTGCAACTGATTATTGTAACCCATTATTGCTTGAGAAGAAACAAGATATCCGAATCTTCATTTGGAGAAATCAAACGTCTATTGGAAAGCTGGGGATTACAATCATTAATTTCTACATTTCAAGGTGCGTAAATTATATATTCTGTATTTATTGTTAAATTACTATTACTATTATTGGGTTTAGAATCAATCAAGCACTTCATGATATTTTATGGGGATCAAGATGGGTGCCGGATAGATAAGTATTTGAGCGTCAGGCTCTTATTTCTTTTCAATTTAATATTTAATCAATGATTATTTTTCTCCCTCATTATTCCACCAAATCGTATTCCAAGATCATATATCCATTTTTGATCGATATATCCATATTTTTGATCTCTTTCATATTTCTATATTTTCGATTTTTGATATTGTTTATATTTCGATATTGCTGTATTTTTCGATATTTCGAAAAAGTTTCGATAGTTTGTCAATATCGATTATCTATATCTAAATTCGGATATCCCAAAGCCCTATCGAACCCCCTCCGAAATGAAGTTTTTGGCTATGGACCTGATTAGGGATGCGCACGAGACAAGACGAGACAGAATTTTTGTTACGAAATTCGAGACGAGATAGAGCTCTTCCAATAGAAACGGATCCAGTTTTCGAGACGAGACATAACTTTCGCGGCACCTTTTCGAGAGGAGAGAATCTCAAATCTTTTCTCTTGCGCATCTCTACACTTGATCATGAGGTATCAAAAAAAAAAAGTTAATGAGAAATACCGGTAACATGTAAATACAATATAGGTAGCTAAAACATTTTTGTTTTCATTCTTCAGTAATGCATTGTTATTAATCTCAGGAGGGCGCGGTGGCTCAGTGGTAGAGTGTTCACCTCCGGTGCTTGGGGTTCCTGGTTCGATCCCAACTCGCGCCGTGTGGACTTTGTAGTGGACAAACACCGTGCTCGTGGGTTTTCTCGGGGTTCTCCCGTTTCCTCCCACTTTCTTCATTCCACCATTTCACTCATTTCTCATAATCACCGTCTCCTTTAGCCTAACCGGCATAATCGTGGGACGTTAAACTTAAAGATTTCATTTTTTATTAATTGTATTTTATAGTGTATTCTCAAGCTTAAGGTGATGTATAATTAAATTTTGAATTCAGTTAACTTATTTTGTTTCTCAGATTGTTTTTAAAATGTATGTACAAACGTTTATTTTCATTCTTGAGAGTTTAAAGTGACGTATAGTAATTAAACATAGTATTTAATATTGTACTCTTAACGTGGAAGTGATATACAGTTAACTTTTGAATTCAGTTAACATTTTTCTCTCTGAAATTGCTTTAAAAAGTATGTAAAAACGTTTTTATTTTATTTCTTGAGTGCTAAAAGTGATGCAAAGTTATTAAGCTTACTACTTTATATTGTATTCTTAACCCTAAACTGATACACAGTGCGTTTTTGAATAAATTATGTCAAGATATTTGAGTGACGAACACTGGTAGAAAATCCTGACTACTACTGGAACATTTTGATTTTAAGGTGACGACTACTGGTGCAAGGATTTTAAAATATTGTTTTTCCTCCAATGGCTACTCCTTTTTTAATTCTAACTACATGGTCATTATAGGAAGGATCAGTGAGTCTTTCCAACTATGGTACAGCTCCGACAGATTCACGATGCTCAGAAAAGAGACAAAATAGTATGTTTTCAACCTTAAAGTGAGAACCACTGGCGTTTTTACCCTGCTATGCAAAAGTAAGTGAGTACTCCAATGGGGTTCCAATGCGGTACTTAATTTCTGCGTTTTAGATATATGGAAATACATGTCTCTAAAATGTAAAGAACTGATTTTTTTTTTTTACTGAAAACTGCAACTCGGTAAGCCTTATGGATACCGAGGTATGGGAAAATAAACTATAGGTATGTGGGGCTTGCATACTTGACGCTACAATTCGGAAATTGAATTAAAATATGACTAACGGCTATCAAGATGTTGTCAAATAAAGGGAGGACCAACGCAGTTAAGGGGTTTTCGTGTTAAATGCTAAAATTTCCGAAATCGGTCATGGAAAGTTAATAAACACCAGTAGCAATTTCATCTTAAAGTAATTAGATATCTTCATGGAGTGTTAGAACATCATGGAGTCTACCAAAATTAAATTTTAAAAGCTTTTGAAAATATAGTCTGACATTTGTAAACAGTATTTGAAATATGTGTTTACCCAAAACTTCCAGCTATAGTACATCTAACATCTGGAGAAACACTGTGAAATAAAAGCGTACGAGATCTTGAAATTTCGGAAACAATTATTGGTGGCAACAAAATTAAATAAGATGGTACTTCTATGGGTTAAATGAGTACCTCAGTACAATTTCGATCGAAAGATTAGTTCAGTCCTAGGTTTTCTTCAGGCAATTCCAAGGGTTCATCGAGCTGTGCAAAAGAATGAAAATTCGCTGTCAATATCGAAGATAGTAACCAAGATATAAGGAACTATATATTTTATGACGTAAAAATAGAGATCTTTACGGATTTGTACTTTTGGGTCTTTCCTATAAGAAAAAAATTCAGAAAACTACTGTATATACCTTAATAGACAATTCAGTGGGCGGGGACACAGTAGCTTAGTGGTAGGGTATTTAACTAATCTTTTTTGCAGAAACTATTGGAGTATTCACTTAACCTGTAGAGATACGATCATACTTAACTCCCTATTTAATTTTAAAATTAAATAAAATGAAATATTTCAGTGTAGCGACCCACGATTATGCATTTTAGTCTCAGGGAGATTATGATTAAAGCAAGTGAATGTTGTTGACAGAATTGATGGAATGAAAAGGTGGGAGGAAAGAAAGTACCCCGAGAAAACCCACGAATACGATGTGCACTACAAACTGACTTGACCGTGGATCGAACCAAGAACCCAATACACCAGAGGTAAGCACTCTACCACTAAGCCATCGTGCACTCGCCCATTTAATTGTCTATTAAGGTATATACGGTTGTTTTCTGAAATTTCTTCTTCTTACAGCAAATACTTAAAAGTACAAATCCATGTGGGTCTCTATTTTTACGACGTCATATAATGCATAATTCCTTATATCTCGCTTGCTATATTAGATATTGACAAAAAATGTTCACTTTATTTCAGAGCCCGATGAACGCTTGGAATTGTCCAAAGAAAACTTAGAGCTGAATTAATCTTTCGATCGAAATTGTACTGACGAGTCTGAGGTACTCACTTAACCCATATAAGTACCATCTTATTTAACTTTTGTTAGGATCAATAATTGTTTTCTGAAATTTCAAGATCTAATACGCTTTTATTGTATGGTGTCTCTCTAGCTGCTAGATGTACTAGCTGGAAGTTTTAGGTAAATACATATTTCTAATACTCTTTACAAATGTCAAAATATATTTTACAAAGCTTTTAAAATTTAATCTTGGTAGACCCCATGATGTTCTTAAACTCCATGGAAATACCTAATTATTTTAAGATGAAATTGATACTGATGCTTATTAACTTTACATGACCGGTTTCGGAAATTTTACCACCTAACACGAAAACCCCATAACTATATGGATCCTCCCTTTATTTGACAATATCTTGATAGTCATATTTTAATTAATTTTCTAAATTGTACTGTCTAATATGCAAGCTCCACGTACCTATGGTGTCGCTTTTTATTTCACCATATTTCGGTAACTGTTAGGCGTACCGACTTGCGGTTTCGGTAAACACACACCTCTAACGTTCTTTAAAACGTTATTAAGACATATTTTAGAATATTTAGAAATGAGAGTTCTGCGAATATCATGGTACCCGAGAACCCCCATGTAGTGTATTTAATTGAAACTACCTTTGAGGTGTTGTAAGCCCTCGTAATTACGTTTCCGAAACTGCACCACCTAGTACACAAACCCCACACTTCTATGGTGTCGCTCTTTATTTTCCCATATCTCAATATCCCTAAGGCTTACCGAGTTGAGGTTTTAGGTAAACAAATGTCAGTTCCTTACATTTTAGAGACATACATTTCCACATATCTAAAATAAAATACAGACATTAGGTACCCCATGGTACCCCAAACACCATTGGGGTACCCACTTACTTTTGAATAGTAATACATTTTGAGTTGTTCAGCATCAATAAACACTTCATAGTTTTTCTACGTGCAACCCAAAAGTCCTAACCTGACCGAATAGATTTTGTCCATTTAATCTCAAAAATGTTAAGATACTTTGTATTAAGTACAACCAAGTTAAGCACACTGAATTTAATATTTTAAATATTTTCTGATTTTTGTTTCAGGTATTTCGTGCATCAAAACAAAACCAGGATTCTGCTTGGAAGACAGTGAAAAGAAGCAGTGTAGGTTGTGGCTAAAAGTACGTCCTTTCTGAAGACAGACCCAATTGTATTTACATTCTTTTGTACGAATATATAACCCTAATAAAGATACTGTACTACAAATTATTTCTTTCCCCCATAAATTAGAATAAAATATTATCTCTGTTTAAAAAAATGTTTGTTAGTGTTAAGTCATTTCAACTCTTTTTCTCTGTAATAAGAACATTATCCCTCGCAATATTTTTTATCTTTGTGCTATTACAATTGGATGAAGTAAAATTCTATACGAAGCACTATTATTTCAGACGTGCATTAATAACTAATGTATTGTTCTGTATGTAAGGCAATGTGTATACTGAACATGTCTAGCGAAGGTGTTGTTTTATTGGGAATCCGAAGAAAGAGAGAAAAAAAGCTGGACTTACCAACGTATACGTGTTCGAATTCTGGACTAATCCAAATTATCCAGAGAAAACATTATATATTTCTTTGTTGCTATTTCAGATGTATCCTTTATCCAAGTCATATGAAACGCAGACTTCATACATCGCTATACTTTGTATGAACTATGTTCCGTATTTACTTGATCACTTTGTAACTTTATCTAGTGCTGACAAGGCCGCAGGTGTTAATCGAATAGTTTAGTGTATCACTCATGTCACCTTGTGACTAAGGTAGGTCCTGTCGGTATATATATATGGTACTGGGTTCAATTAGCGATAAAATACATTTTTAGCATTAAACAAATGCAAAAATCTACACGAAATGAAATACCATGATCTCTGACTTACGGATAACACCAAGCAACTAATGGTACTGAGTGTGATTGAGTTTACTAGTTACTATCTGGCTAAAATCAGTGTTCCTTTAGCTATACTTCTTTTCGTGCTCTAAATTGCAAAGATTGAAATAACCGTTTTAAATTATTGTATACATATCTTCCGAGTAATTCTGAGAATCATTGCTCTTTCTTTAAGCAATGTATGAGACTGTTAAACTGACCGTTGCTTAAAATGTTGCACTAAGAAGGATGCATCCAGGAAAGTCCAAATTTGCAGAATGTCTAAAGCAGGGAAGGATAAATATGTTTAGTCGATGGCTGCACAACGCCTCCGCTGTCACCACGTTGTCACACAGCGAATATAGCGGACGTTTAAGAATATTCTGCACTTACTATTAGGTATCTGCCTGGGAACTTTGGTGCAGCTACCCAGTCTCCTTCTTGGTGTTGCATTTTTAATGGCGAGAACTGAGTAGGAATCATCTTGTGAGCGAACACGTTTTCGGCTATCAGCATACTTTTAATTATTACGACATTTAAAAAAAACTGTTAATTAAAATGTACACAGATGTTATTTCTGTAAAATTCTATTCAGGCCTCTTGTGGTTTGAGTTTGAATATAGGATTGCATATGACTGTGCATTTTGCATTATTATTGAAGTGCTGCAACTAACTGCAAACCATATGATAAATTCTTACAGTAATATATCACATATTGATTTACTCTGTATGAAAACGAAAATAGTTTAACATATGGTTAACCTTCTTTGTGCCCATAATTTTAAAATTAACGCTTGTGTCACTTTTCAACACGGCTTTGCAGTAGCTTTCCAACGAATTAGCAGGAAGCTCAAACTTACAGGACACCCTGCAGGTTAATAAATTTCTTTGGACAGTTTCACTGCTCTAAACTAAGATTTGAAAAGTGTAGCATTGTTAATTTTATTATTATTGGCACAATGGAGATCAACCATATTTTAAGCTATTTTTGGTTCCATACAGAGAAAAACAATGTGTGACAACATTACAGTAAGAATGTATCATGCATTTCTCAGTATGTTGCAGCACTTCAATAATGGTGCATTATACGTACAATCTAGATCCTGAATATGTCCAATTCATATATTACAACAAGGCAATACGTATGCGATACAGGTAAAATCCGTATATTTCATATGGACAATCTATAAGCTACATACACCCAATCCATACATTATATATGGCCAACCTGTACGCGACATATGTATAATCTATATGCTGCATGCAGACAGTCTGTAAGCTACATATGTGCAATCTGTATGGTGCATACGGATATTCTGTATGCTGTATCGGGACAAGCTGTGTGCGACATAAGGAAAATCTGTATAATACATACGTACAATACGTATACTGTATCTAGTCGTACGTACGGGGCACAAGTACAATATAGATGCTGTCTCGGGGTTGAACGCAAGAAACACACGTACAGAACGTATAGGAAAGGGGGGCAAGAGTACGCAAATTTTAATTAAACTTATATATTTTGGTAAAAAATAGTTACAACGGAAAACTTTTACATGGAACACAAAACTTGAACTCTCCTTTACGAAATGTGAACTCAACTTTTATATACCTCTATTCTTAGAGGAACTAGAACTCATAAAATGAAAACATTCAAATTCGTACTCTTGCCCCTATATGTGGGGCAAGAGTACGAAATCAAAGGGGCAAGAGCACGCACCCAAAAGAGCATTAACTATTATCACAGATGAAGGTGCTTACTCCTTTACATGATGTGCATTGTTCATGCCACCGTTCATGGCATCTTGCGCACTTGATCCAGTCTTCTATTGGTGGATCACTGTAGATGATATTGCATAATGAACACTCTTACACTACTTCCTCACTGACCTGAGGGGTTGTAGCTACAAATTCGGTTGTAGCTTTCTTGGTGCAAGATTATGTTTGCCTTTGCTCTTTGGAGGGCGCCGTTTCGGAAGTAAGTTCTGCTTGAAAGGAGAGGATGTCAGAATCTCTGACTTCGGGAAGATCAAGATCTGCTGTTTGAGTGCTTGGTAGCAGTTGGAGGAGGACTGACAACCACAAAAGGAGTGCATGATGTAGATGGTCCACATGGGCCCCTGCTTACCTCCAGTAAAGATCAGTTTACTGGTTGAAGGTTTGGTAACCGATGAACGAGCAGCCAGCAGAGAAGTGTTTGATGTGGACAATCTGCATGAGCTCCTGCTTGCTTCTAGTGAGAATCCAGTGTTACTGGTTGAAGGTTAGGTAACAGATGAATGAGAACGAGCAACCGGCAGAAGAGTATTTGAAGTGGACAGTCCGCATGAGCTCTTGCTTGCTTCTAGTGAGGGTCTAGCGTTACTGTTTAAAGGTTTGGTAACAGATGGAGGAGGACGAGCAACTGGCAAAGGAGTGTTTGATCTGGATGCACCGCATGGGTCCCTTTTTACTTCCAGTGAATCATCCGATGAACGATTTTGGGCTCTATTCAGGTATGATGCTTGATTTGTTGCTTCAGGAAGGCTTTCGTCTTCAGACCTGGCTTCTACATTTAAGTCTACCACATCCACAATAGAAGGAAGAAAATCTTCTTCAGTGAACACATCTGGATTCAGTAGGACAACTCTAGATTCTTGAAGGCTGGATACCAATGGTTGCAGCTTTGTAGTAAGCCTCAGTAAACAAGCTAGCAACTTGGAATTATGTGGGATGGATAATTCCTCATCCATTTATCACACGCTGTTGAATACCAGGATTTCAGCGGGTCAAAAAGGGAGCGATCTAATGGTTTCAAATTATGACTGGAATTTGGTGGTAAACTCAATATCACTATCCCATTTTGCCTGCAGAAATCAATCGCTTCGATTGAAATGTGAGAGGTCTGATTGTCAACAAGTAAAAACACCTTTTTCGTAACCAAATTTGATCGCACATGTTGGTGTAAATAATATAACCATTCTACGAAAAGTTGTGAGTTGATGAACCAGAATTAGATATTCCCACAGAACCTGGCGGCGAGCCATCGAATAATTCTTGTGTCATTTGTTTTGTGGGAAATATCTTGGGAATAAAGGAACCAGATGCACTCCATGAAACAGCTGTTATGTTAACTCCAAAATCACTAGATACAGTTTTATTCACAACTGATTTTTAGTCGACTTTTGGAACTTTATGAGGAACCGTATTTATGCCAGTTTCGTACATGTTGTAGATATCCCGTGAAGAAAAGCCGTTTTGTCTTACAAGATTTTTAGACAATTAAAAAAGCATTCAACTTGTGGCTTGCTAAAACCACGAGCTCTCCCCAGACCAGTCTTTGAAGGCTGTTGCAAAGCAATTGTTAAATGTCTACGACGGAAAGACTCTGTCCAATCTCTTTCTGCCATTCAATTCACATGGCTAAAGGATATGGGGCAACTAGTTACGTTCAGCAAAATTGTATGCCATTCTTCTTAGATCTTTTAAAGTTAATTCATAGAAGAGTTGATCCAGTAATGTGATATATTCTACTAATTCGTTCTCCATTTCTTCGGTAAATAGGCCTACTGGCTTTATTGTACCTAAGGACGTTGCAGATTCTCATTCAAAAAAAAAAAGAAAAGAAAGAGTTGATTGATTTTTAGTTTATCGTCCCGTTCAGCAGCGAGGCTATATGAGACGTGGACCTACTGATTAACGTGGAATCCGAACCACATGAGCTCCCGCCGGGAATCGAACCCGGGTCTCCCGCGCCAAAGGCGCTTATGCTAACCACTTAGCCACGGAGGAGCTCAAAGAAAAGAAAGAAAGAAAGAAAGAAAAGAAAGAAAATAAAAGAAAAGGAAAAGAAAAGAAAAGAAAAATCCTTAATTCTCAGTAATGGGAATGCATAGGATACAAAAAAAAAATCAGATAATATTTAGACCCTTTATAAAAATATATTTCCAAATTCAGCTTATTCCATCAGTTGCAGAATGCTTGTCACCTACGAGGGTAACTTGAGAACTTCTCGACCAATCCTTGATGAAGCTACATATTGTCAAATGTTAGGTTAGCTTCATATATCTTTATAGGATCCCATACCAATCATTGGACTGATACCGCCTTATGCAGAGTCGTTTTAACGTATGATTACTAAAGGACTGACTACTACAGGAAACATACGGTAGTCGAACTTTTTAGTATGGCACTAATCACGCGTCAGAACGACTCTGCATAAGGCCCATTGAAATTTCTTACTGAAGACTACTGACATTTAAGATAAAAGAGGACAAAGCATAGTATTTCTGAAATCTGAATAAAATAAGCAAGCGTAACGTTATTCAATAACTGCAGATGTCACTATCTCACACATTTATCTGTTTCGAAAACAAACACCACCTTAGATACTGTTATGTAAGGAATGGTATTTAGAATAAAAATGTATCCCTCGTACATAAGAAAATATCAGGATTCTTCAGAATTCTTAACGTTAGAGGCTACATATGGAAACCAGTATTCGTAAGGTTTGCCGTCACTCTCTATTACAACGGAATCTACATTCTTTTTTGATTGTTAGTTCTAAACCAAATTGGATTCTTTTTCATAGAACAGAAGGGGCAAGAGTACGCACGCGTACTTTTGCCCCGTAGGTATCTACGTACCCTTGCCCCCTCACTACACAATTGACTTTTCCGTGATGTTGTACAGCCAACTGTTGGAAGAAAGTCAATTTACTCCATCCTGTCAAACAATGGATATGTTAGAAACTAACGCTTTATAGAACTTTGAAATCGTTATAAAATTGTGTAAGTTATTCATTAACTACTTATGTCCCAATATTATATCAAACTATTAGAAAAACATAAATAATTACCTAGGTAGCTTGTAGTTTGCCGCAGCACACTCAAACTTGTTTAGGTTCTAGACGCCATTAACATCAAACTCCACGTGACGCATTATTGCCATACGCGAATATATTCACCTGATTTTAGGGAATCGTATCCTTACCCCCCACGTACTCTTGCCCCCCTCTACTCTATATTGCATACTTCTTGAAATTATGCTCCGTCCTGATAGTCAGTGTGTGTCGTCATTATTAACCCACATGCTACATACGATCCTGACGTCACAAAGCTAGATATCACCTCCGTATATACTTGTTACTGAAGATGACGTCATACGAATGACGTCATTGCACTTATGCAGACAGTTTGTATAATACATACTTCTTCAGCTATACGTTTGCTGCAGGATGTTATATACGGTTGTACGTTAAGTCCAGAAACTACAGGAATTACGAATGTAACCTACGTTTTTAAGTATGCCACCTACATTTTTTTTTCTCAGTGTACAGATACCAAATAGACAGACAGAGTAACGATATAGAAACCAACTCTTGGATAACATTTCACACGCTTTTCTCATTCGAGAAAGACAAATAAACATTGCAATGTTATGACGATACATTTCTCATTTTCCATTGCATATTGAAGGATTGACTTGATTTATGAGACTTGGTTGTTCTCAGGCAGGTTACGCCAGGCCCGTTTAGAACCCGACCCGTTCTCCGCCGGCTAGAGATTCGGGCCGGGCCGGGTCAAGTCGAGCCGGGCACAGAATACAGATCTAGCCGGGTCGTCTTCGGGCCTGGCTTTCCAAGGCTCTGCTTAGGATCAAGCGGATAGTATTTAGAATATTGTAACGTTAATACGTCCTATGTCCGTTATTCCACACAAAACTATTAAACTGAAGCGAATTTCTGATTTCTAATTTTTGCAGTAGATAAATGTTTATCTCGTCGAGTTCGCTAATAAAATCAATCCGTTAGTAACTTAACGGGTAACAGCGACTTTAACGGTTAGTATTTATATCCCATTTCCTACTATTGAATCAAAGAGAGTAAATGGCAGACACCTTACCGTTAGACGGAACAAAACTCCTCCGCCGGTTGACATCTTCAGTTGAGTTGAGTTAAGTTTGGGTTTAACAGCCTTTTAAGACGTGGACCTACTGATTAACGTAGAATTCGAACCACATGCAATCTCGCCGGGATTCGAACCCGGGGTTGACATCTATCACACGAACTTGAAGCTTCTAGTACGTCATCCTTTTTACTGTCTATCAGGGTTTATTAGGATCACGCAGTGAGACTTACAATGTTGTGATTCTAGTATCTCCATTTGTTGCTTACTTCGCGCTATAACTCTTGAACGGATGTGAATTTTTTTAAATTCAGATTTTAGCAATAGATACCTATAGAGCGATTATCTCGGAAACGTTCGTTAATGAATTCGATATGTTAAAACGTTAACGGATAACGACAACTTTAACATTGGTTATCTATAATACATATCCTGTAAACGTAACTATTTTTAATTATGTTTTTTTTTTCTTTCTTGCAACAGATAGCCAGAGAAAATATCTCGGCCAAGTTTGTTAATGGAGTCAATCCATGAACGTATTAATAGATAACGGCGACTTTAACGGTGGATCTGTATAGCTCGTATTCAGTAGCGTATTTAGAAGGGACTATCGGGCTCAACACATCTCGATATAATTTTGTAAGTTTTTCGCATTCCACGTACAACAATAATCCTTCTCACCATTTGTATGAATTTCGTTGATTTTCCCTTTTCTTATGTTCTTTGTTCAGAAATAATACTGCATTTGTCAAATTTCATTCTATGTAAGAACTGCGTTATTTTTTCTTTCTTTGGTCCACATTACACTTCTGTTTCTTTTTCTTAGTTGTTACACTCTTTCGTTTCTCCTATCATACTTTCGACTGTTGTTAGTTGTGATTCAAGTCGGCCGTCGTCAGTAACACAAAAACTAAGAACAGTTGATAAGTGAAACTGGTGTTCAACACCAACTTCCATGAATATCAACATAACGGGACTTTAGTTATTATAGCAAAGGGATATTTACGTCGTTTAATTATAAAGAAAGGTAAATATTTGAATTAAAAAAAAAACAAGAGCGGGAAATAAGTAGCCCGCGAAAATAGGTAGGCCAAGAGAATGCTTTCTTTTTCTTCTGTCAGGCACGTAGTCCGGACCCCCCCCCCCTTCGAGACCAGAAATGAAAAAATTAAAGAAGGATAAAACAAAATGAAATGACAAAAAGAAGGATCAGCGTTAAAAATTAAAAAGAAAACTACAGGAAGCTTTTGCTTACTCTTTCTTATGAGGAGATTTGTAGTACTTGCAATATGGTGGCGAGGTAAGCAAGGTATTCTGGAAGAGTCAGGGAATTTGAAATTTCAGGAAAAGTTATGGAATTCTCAGAATTCCTGCTACTAGTCAGGGAGATTTCAAGCTTTCGAAAGCACAAGTGCCGTTGTGTAACAGCGTGGACATTTTAAATCATAACTTTTCGTCATCACATCCTTGCAGAATCAAACATGTTATTTCAAGGATAATTTTCTGTTGCTCCTTTAACCTGTCATTTGGAACCGACAGTAGTTGACGGAATAATAAAAACAAAAAATTATGTTGAAAGAAAGTTCTGTTAGCATTGATTAAACAGAGAAAGGAACGCATATATTGTAAAACTAGTTGAATATACAAATGCTTCGCACAGGGGCTGTATTTGGAAGTCAACATCTGTGGCAGTATCACCATTGATCTCAGCGACCGCGAAAACTATGGAATTGATACTAATATCGGTCATTTTGGGCTTCTTTTTACATGTCTCGGTATCCACTCCCCGCTGACTACCGGCCCACATACTTGCAAGTCATCGCTAATGGAAGTGTCACCATTGATTTCAGAGCGACTGCGAAAACTATGGATTTGACTCTAATATCGGTCATCTTGGATTACTTTTATATGTCTTGGTATCTCACCCCCGGCCGGGAGCCGAATAGCGTGAATTTGGAAGTTAATGCGACTGGAGTTTCACCATTGATTTCAGCGACCGCGAAAATAGGCCTATGAATTCGACACTAATAGCTCGAGTGGTAGAGCGTTGGCTTCGCATTCGGGAGGTCGTGGCTTCGAATTCCGCTGCCTACCATCCTGAATGAGGTTTTCCAGGATTTCACTCAGTCCTACCAGGCAAATGCCGGGATGGCGCCTACTAAACAGGCCCTGGCCGATACCTTCCCAAATCCTTCCCATTGTTAATGTTGTTGGATATCCAATGTAAGACGGCCTCTGAGCTGTATGTGGTGATTGTTAAATAAATAAATAAATATCGGTCATTTTCTACTACTTTTACATGTCCCGGTAAACGCCCCCCTGAGACCCCACTGTTTCGAAATTTAAAAAAAACGCTTCGTCTTGATCTGGGATCTGGGCCAAGGTACCCCTGACCAAAATTTGCTAACTCTCGGTCTACTCGTCTGGTCCCCAGCCCGCACACAGACAGACAGACAGACAGACAAACACACAAACAAACTCTTTATTTTATTTATATTAGAAGATAGTTTACAAGACAGTTTTCAGTATGTACTTTTTATAATAATTGAGGTCATAACGAAAGGAAAATTGTTATATTTGAATAAACAGGAGAAGGACGTAAATATTGCAAAATCTTTTTCAATACTTTTTTTTTTTATTATTTTGCTCGACATTTCTTCATACTTTATTAAAATACTTGCCAACATATCCTCATTTTATTGTCCTTACAAACCAATATATGTTGATAGTAAAGTAGTTTAGATTGATCGAGCTCCTGGGCCTTCAGAATTTCATGTCATACCTCCCCTTCCCGTTACGAAATCCTGGCTAAACGAACCAATATATGTTCCAGTAAAATAGTTTAGTGATTGAGCCCCTTTTGTGATGACCACAGTATTTTATGTCACGGACCCCCCCCCCTCACGAAATCCTGGCTACGTGCCTGCTTCTATGAATAAAATAAGATGTTAGATTCACTGCTAAATTTTTATGTGTATCATATCACACACATAAGACTCACCCGTCTACAATTCTTGCCATTAAAATTGCAATCTGTACATTTCAGCTTCAACTTGTCTCAACATTTTCTTCCAGGTAAAAACATACACAGATAAAACAGAATATTTCCATTTAAAAAAAATGAAATCAGTTAAGTTGAAATGAAATTACGAATATTCAACAGGATCGTTATTTCAGATTTGTCTTGGGGGCAGGGTAAGATCCTTCCCTGACATAGGAGTTTCACGTTTTTTCTTAGTATATTAGTAGACAATCGATTAAAATATATTTAATTCTCAAACTCAAGTGAGCAAATACCCCTCTGCTTTTCCGTGTTGTGCATAGCCCCCGAAATAAAATCCTAAATACACCACTGCTCGTATCCTATATATATACCGGTAAGCAAAATTTTGAATTGTTTTTTTGGAAGAAATAGCTAGAGCATTTAACTTGACAGAGTTTGTTAACAGAGTAATTCCGTTAACCTAATAACAAATAACGGGGATTTTAGTGGTGGCTATCTATAGTATATATTCCATATATATAAGCGAAATTTCGAATTCAGTTTTTCTGCAACAATGATTCAGCTGTTCAGTTTCTGTTCCGTTTAGTGATTCAGATTTTCAGTTTTTCAGCTATAGAGTGATTACTTTGGTCGAGTTCGTTAATGCAGATAATCCGTTAACATGTTAACTGGTAACGGTGAGTAACGGTTACTACTGAAAGAAAGGTGCTAAAAGTTGCACATCTCATCGTTAGTTATAAGCACACATCCTACAGTGGTTGACATCTACCCGGAGAGATTGAAACTTTTAGTGTGTTATCCTTGTTACTTTCTATCACTGTTTATTATCAACTTATATATTATTATACCTCGCTAAGCTATT
Source organism: Thermobia domestica (assembly GCF_964235325.1). Classification (NCBI taxonomy): domain Eukaryota; kingdom Metazoa; phylum Arthropoda; class Insecta; order Zygentoma; family Lepismatidae; genus Thermobia; species Thermobia domestica. The sequence continues at coordinate 168,660,269 of NC_137464.1, read as the reverse complement.
AACCAAGTGAACACGAGCACTTAACCACGTGAATACTTTGTTTTAAAATACACTAATAGCAAAGTATGTTAACAATTACAAAAGAGTAAGTAGGCTTTTAACCCACATGAAAATAATGCGTTACTTAAATAAAAAAAGAAAATAATTAAATGCCATAGAACACAAAATAAAACGAAATAGTGTACAGAAATGTTTTATGGTTAAAGAATGCATTTTAAAATAAAGATAATATGGATAAACACGATTTAACTGTTGTATATAGCAGTAAATAAAATTTCTTTCCCGGTAAACGGAAAACAATATAATAGAATTTATGTTTCATTAAAATTTTATCGTTTATTGTTACCGTAGATGCATTGATAAAACTATAGGAACTTGCTTAGTTTTAGTGCTCTCAACGGGTCGGGTCGGATCGGCCTGAAGACCGACCCGACTCGATCCGTGACCCGAATTGACTGACCCGACCCGACCCGACTGACCCGAACCGTGATCCCACCTGATTGACCTGACCCGACAACCCGACCCGAGTTGACCCGATTGACCCGACCCGACAACCCGACCCGAATAACCCGACCCGAGCTGACCCGACTGACCCGACCCGACCCGAGCTGACCCGATCCGAGTCGGGTCGGGTCGGATCAACCCGATCCGTTTGAGAGCACTATGCTCACGACACTGGGTGAACACCAAAATGCACTCCCATTGGGAATTAAACCCGCACCACGTGTACCGAAGCCTTACACGTTAACCACTAGCTAGATCAAGCGGGGGATTTGTATATGCATCTTAATGAATATTTGGCACTTTTGAGGTTTGGTTATTTCTTTTTATAACTGATACCAATGTCCGACATGGGAGAAATTTATTATTATTATTATTATTATTATTATTATTATTATTATTATTATTATTATTATTATTTGCTTTAGTTCTATGTGACAAAATTTTTCTTCAAGGTCAGTGTTCTCACCTGCTTGGACGGCAGGGGGTCTTCTCGGAAGGCAGTAGCAAGAGTCTCTTGGCGGAGACAAAAGGAAATCGTTTAACTACAATGATAAGGGTGGAGGAAACAGGAGAACACCTGTGATTTTTTCCAACCCTTCAACTTTTATTCCAAAATAGGTTCTTATGATTCCGGGTCCCGTACCACTTTGATTTTTCTTTCTCGCTAATTAAAACGTATTTCGCAATATATATAGTTTCACGTAAGAAGATACATAATATGAATAAAAATTTAAAAATACAGTATGATATTTAATTATAAAGTACTAATTTTATTTCATCACTTTCAGCCCAACAAATGAAATTCAAACAATTCGCTCCCTGGGTCTTCGTCATCAATACTGCGTCTTATTGTTTGTCTTGCAGTAAAGTCTTGGTCCTGCATTTCGTAGTCTTGGTGATCTTTCATGCTATACAAGAGCCAAGAATGCTCACCTCATCGGTACAAATGAAGACCAAGTGTGATTTTGATTATGGTCTTTCATACTATACGAAAAACTAGAAAATACGCTCATCGCTACTTAGTGATCACCAAAATAAGGCCAAGAGTAAGATTACTATGCAATTCGTCTTGCATATCCAATCTTTATCTTGTTCTTTTAACGATGTCCTTGGGCTTGGTGAAATAAAATGAAATATTCACTTTAAGCAGGGGTGTAGCCAGCAGGTTCGTGTAGGAGGGGCCCGTCGTTTTTGAGGAAGGGGGGCAGCTACAATGTACAAAGCAAAAAAATGTGTTGCTGCTAGTGTTTTTGAGGCCTAAAAGAAAGGAAAATTTTGGTTTCCTTTTGGAAAACTAAAAACACTATTTTAGCTTATTTATTATTATTATTATTATTATTATTGTTATTATTATTATTATTATTATTATTATTATTATTATTATTATTATTATTATTATTATTATTATTATTATCCATAAATTATATTCAAGATAGTTTTTATTATGCTTAATCAAGAACTACTGCCCGGGACCAAACGCTATAATTTTGTGAATAACTATAAAGGTAACCAAGAAAGTTCTGTCCCTTTTCATGGAGGTCTGTGTTCAATTGGACCATACACCGTGAGTTGAATGCGAGTGGAGATAAGGCGAACGTCAGTTGTTGGTGTGGGTATATCTAACATACTACCCGGTTGTGGCAATTCAGATACACAGTGAACATGGGACATCCACAGAGCGTCATAAGAGCATGTATGCTGAACGAGTTCAAATGGAGGTCAAACGCCGCTGTAGCGGGACAGAAAATATGCCAGGCCTTTATTGAGGGTATCGTGACGACGCGTGACACATGTACGTACAAAGAGGAACTGGGACTACAATTCAGTATGTAGAGAAACCATTCAGCAGCAGATTCATCAAGTTGGGAAGCACTACAAGTTGGGTATCACATGTATTGACTGCGGGCCAGAAGGAAACGCGGCTGTCGCATAGGTTTATTTACTGTTTCGGAGCCATTTCTGGACAGGGCGTTGACATGTGATAAAAAGTGGGTCCTATACGAAGCCCCACGGCGCCGTCATCATTGGTTAGCATCCCATGAACCGATTTCAAAACAGCCGAAACCAGCACTGTACCAGAAGAAGGTCCTTCTGTGTATTTGGTGCATCGTGCATCGGGAACTGCTACCAGCTGGTCAGAGTATCAATGCAACTGTGTACTGCCAGAGTTGAGCTGTGCTCAACAAAAACTCAAAACTCTGCAGCCATCACTTCTGAATTGCAAATGGGTCCTCGTTTACGGGACAACGCTGGCTAGGATGACTCAGGACACCATTCTCCGCCTTGGATGGGAAACAATATTGCAACCACTATATTCCCCGGGTATTGCACCGTCCGATTATTATGTGTTCCATTCTTTGGACAATCACCTTAGAGGACGCCAGTTCAAATCCCTAGTAAAAGTCCAAAATGTACCTGATACCTTCTTCGTTTCACGGCCCACCAAGTTCTACCGCGATGGATTCCATGGCCTTCCAGAACGTTTTCAGAAGGTCGTCGATGTTGATGGGGACTATTATTATTATGACCCGAGTTTTGATCTTCCAGGTTAGGTGACATATCGATGTTCGAAGGTGGTGGGTGAAAAAGCAACAAAACTTTTCTTGGTTACCTTTATATTTAAATTTAAGAGCTTGTATACAGAACCTATGTACGCAAGATTGATTTTCTTTGAAATTTCACTTAACTTCTTTATGGTTTCCTGACAAAAATATTTATTTATTATTCGTGACTAAAAAAAGCAACAATTATTTTATTACACTGAGTAGAAATAAAAGAGAGAGAGAATGAAATTCAAACTGAATAAAAACATTGTTTCTCACCAAATTTTCCATCCTCTATGTCTTTTAAAATACTTGTTAAAGCATATAAAAATATAATGTACTTACAAATCAGTTTAGTACCTTTGTTTTATGGCTGTATTTATAATACCTTGTTAAAACGTTTGTCTTTAAACTATCAAATATAAATCGCAGTAAATTGTGTAATCTGCTGTCACAAAAAAGTATCCTATTTTTCGATCGGTATGGAAAAACAATATTTCTTCATACTATTTTACCGTAAATTATTAATTGTCAATAACTTTGTTACTTTTAAATGAATGAAGCGAGATAATTTTACTATGATGTTTTAAAAGCTGGTCATTTGGGGGGGCAAGAAACCATTTGGAGGGCTGGCCCCGATGGCCCCCCCTTGGCTACACCCCTGAGTTTAAGGTCCCTCGATTCTGCACCGAGGCTAAGGAATATGGTGACCATGAGGATCTTGACAGGATCCTTTTACAAAAGGATCTTGACAGTTGTTACAAATGGAGTATTGATAATAAATTACAATTTAATGTTAAAAAATGTTCTGTTATTACTTTTTCACGACAGAGTGAACCAGCTCAATATAATTATAAAATTTACAATGAAATGTTACAAAGATCAACACAAATTAAGGATTTGAGTGTTACTTTAGATACAAAATTAAAATTTAATCTACATATTGATAGAATTGTTAATGAATCCTATAAAGCTTTAGGATTCATAATTAGAAATTCAAAGGAATTAAATAACGCAGAAGTGTTAGTTAAATTATTTAATTCATTAGTTAGAAGTAAATTAGACTACGCTTCATTAGTGTGGTCCCCCTGTTATGATAATCGAATAAGGAAAATCGAATCAATACAAAAAATATTTTTAAGGTATTTATGGTACAAGAGAATCTCAGCGTATGATATGAAAGTGAACTATAGTGTTATCTTAAGGAAATTTAATTGTACGTCTCTGGTGAAAAGAAGGGAAATATTGCATTATGTTTTTCTGTTTAAAATTATTAATGGTATTATAGTTAATCAAGATTTTCTGGAAATGTTAAAATTTAGCACTAGTAGATCTTTAAGAGTACGATTACCATTTGTTATACCTAAATCTAAAACAATCTCCCACAAAAATTCACCACTTGTGAGACTTTGTAAGAAACATACTGATATTATAAAATCTGGAATAATCGTGGATTTTACGATGTCTTTGGAAAAGTATATAAAATTGATTCAATTGTTTTTGAACCCTGCTTATGTAATGCAATGATTATGTTATTGCATTCAAAAAAGAAAAAAGTAGCCTGCATGAATGTTGCTATTTTAGACTTTTTCTTTTTCCTGTTCTTTTTTATAATATTTATTTTAATCTGATAGATTACTTAGCAATTTCACAATTGTATATTGAATTTTTATTCACCTGTTGTAATTGGAGCAATTGGCTCTGTGGTAGGTGTGTGTGTTAAATAAATAAATGAGAAATGAATGAAATGGTGGAATGAAGAAAGTGGGAGGAAACAGGAGAACCCTGAGAAAACCCACTACACGGCGTTTCTCCACCACAAAGCCTACTTAGCACAAGCTGGGATCGAACCATGGACACCATGCACCAGAGATGAATTCTCTACCACTGAGCTACCGCGGCCCTGCTTGGGCTTGGTCGTCCATATCCAATCTTTCTTTTAGCCTTGCTTAAACAACTTCTAGTTTTGTTCTAAATCCAGACTCCATATTGGCGTAGATATTAATATTACAGTCGATTGGTAAAATCAATCTTCCACATTTAAAAATTAAAGTACACACAAGTACAAAAATAAGCATTTACCATAAAAACACTAGCTGCAAGTGTTCAAAATATATTTATGGTTTCTATAAAGTCAATTGAAAATTGCTATTTTTAATTAGGCAGCTAGTGAAAAACAGCAGTTTTTGACTCCAGCCGAGTTTAAGCTCAACCTAAACTTAGTTGACCAAAGTGAACTGACCCGACCTGACAACCCGACCCGAGCTGACCCGACCCGATAACCCGACCCAACCCGACAACCCGACCCGACTGACCCGACCCGACAACTCGACCCGAGTTGACCTGACCCGACCCGACTCGGGTCGGGTCGAGTCAACCCGGCCCGTTTGAGAGCACTAGTTATGATATTTTTCTCTTGCAAGTGTATTCAGTATAAAGCGCAATGGAAGCTCAAATTACACCACACCTGATGTTATACCAAACGTAAGTTGTGTACTTACCACAGGTTAAAAACAAATAACTTTGCTTAATTTTATAGTTTTTTAGTTTTAATTTTCACATTAATATAATGATTCTTAAATTTTGTTAACATACGTCTGTATCGTATATCATATAAACATAAACGTTTCTAACAAAAGCCAATGGTGATCGGAATGAGACAGCGGCGTCGATTTCTTTATAACTTTTGTGGTGAGCCATTCAGGTTTGTCAGATATCATCTAATAAAATAACGAGTACAAAACCTAGGCCGAAGCAAACTTCAAGGGGCGTGCCTGAATCTAGAAGTACTACGGTATTTATTTTCTAGAAAGAATATCCTACTAATATAAGACTACACTGTAAACAATTGGCCTTAAATTTACTGACTGATTACCGTCAATTCTCGCTGCCATCTGATTATCCTAAATTTTATGGACCACTGTTTTTTCATAAAAACGGGAGATCGTATATTTATAAGCAAAATAATATTGACCGTGTTTAGAAACAAATTTGGTAACGTATATTTTACGGTAATTTGCCATAATATTTAGGGGTGTTCTTTTTTTTTTTTTTTTTTTTTTTTTTAATAAAAGCACAGGTGTTATTACCGTAGAAGATTTACGGTACTTATCACACGGATTCCTTATCTAGAGATCCTCGCCGGTCCAAGCATACCCTCTTGCTCGATCCAGTAAGAATTTTGGTGGGCAATATATATTGACCCATTTTTTATCGAATTACGGGAAACTCTATCAGTACACACACTGGTTAGCAATAATTTTTGCTGGATGGATGCAACTAGAGTGCACACTGGTCCACTGGTGTTAAAGACTATTTAACTAAGAAAACACAAAACTGAACGAAAGAAGCGTTGCACCGACGATGTGCATAATATACATAAAAATAAAAGTTGAAATTAATTCTTAGTTTGTAATATCGAACACTTGTTCTGATATCATCTTGAACATACATTGCTTTTTCTTTCCAAAATTACTAATTTTGTCACGTATTGAACAGAACACCAGAAGGGGGGTTCAATTACATAGAAAAACAACTATTTCTTGAATTTTATAGCTGAGTTTTCGCACGCTTTGAAGATGTAGTTGGAACAAACATCCATGCCCTTTTAAGATATTCATAAATCGATATTCTGTTGCAGTGTTAAGACTAGCTTTATTGCATGTATTTTCGCTATGAGTACCAATAGACTAATAGACCTCAAATATTATAATCAGCGATTCATTAGATTAGTCGCAATATTACGGTTTCAAATAACCAAACAGGCACCCGACAACATAGCTGAGAATGACCAAAAATACGAACAAACAAGTGTAAAACCACATGACTTCTCACAATACTGCCTACAGAGTCCAGTATCCGCTATCCCAAATTAATAAATACGTGTTTGCATAATTATGTAACAGTGGCATGAATGCTAAAAGAAGTCACCAAAGTTCCAGAGTATCGAACTCTTGCATATTTATTAAACGCTCAAATGTATTAACAAGACAGCAGGACAGATTATAGATACACAGAACAAAATTAGAGATAAAAACATTTACAGAAATATTTTTCAAATGTAACAATTCATTTATCCAGAAAAAAATAGTGACAGCATGGGCGCCCGATGAAAATTTTCTAGGGAACTCATCTCCCTGGTTACTATATACACTATTACATTTGGTTTTTATTATTTGCATTAAGAAATTTAATACGTTTTCATTAGCTAGGGGAGAAATCTCCTGTCTCTCCTTCGGGCGCATGTAAGTGACAGTATACTTTTATTTCTGTAACATGAAAAATTCCAATTGATGCTACACAAAAAGGTACGCTAAACTACGAAGCACTTTTCGTAAAAGTTTTCTTTTCGTAAGTCTTTCAACACTGTGATTCTAATTTTAGCTTTAAACTACTCGTAATTGGCTACATCATTAGGTGATAAATCCAACAGCTTCTTGGATTTCCATCGTTGCACTTTGGAGCGATCTGTTTGCCACAACATGCAACTAAAGTTGTCACCGAACAAAGTTCACATATTAACGTGGTGCTTTCCCATACATTAACTTGCTTAATGTTTAATTTCCTGAACATCTTCAACAGTATTATTGTATATATCACACAAGAAAACCACACACTAAACAAACAAACAAAAGAAAGAAAGAAAATAAAACAAAGCACAACGTATCCGAACCTACGCGCCATCAATCCTCGCTTCGAACATGTGCTTTTTCTCTGCAATTCGCATGCCCAACACAAGTGTCTGACAGGAAAACGGTCTCCTACCATTATTTTAGAAAAACGGTAAGCCGTATATTTTTCATGGTAGGAGACACATATTTTCACGGTTATTGGTTACAGTGGACGATTACGCAATTTGATAGTCAGTTTTAAGCTTTTTCAGCACATGATATCGAAAAGTCTAATGACGCAAACATTTTACTTATTATTACTGTTAAATTGTTAATACCAGTTACAATTAATATAATCAATAGTTTATTATCACCATTTAATAGAGAAAACGATCAGAATATTCGGGGAAAAAATTCCCAAAATATCATATGAGCTAGTTGAAATTAAAATGAAATGTATAATTTTACCTCCCACGATTATGACCTGTCTGCAAAGCTTAAGGAGACGGATGATTAATGAATGAATAGGAATAATTATGAAGTAATTGATGGAATGAAAATGCAGGAGGAAAGAGAATCTCAAGAAAGTTTATGTCGTCCAGCAAAAATTCACATGAATTGGGGTCGTGCAGAAGTTTCTATCATTGAACCACCGCTTGTACGCTATTTAGTAGAATTATAAAACTACGGGTGAACATTTTCGGGTTTGTTACGACATTGAGTATACAGAGGCTTACTGATTAAAAATTGCTCATTGATTACAGAGCAGTGATTCTTGACTCTAAGTTAGGCACGCATATATTTTTTTGCTAATATTTCCGTAGTTTGTGCTTGAAGTTTTGCTGCAGATTCTGACATTCTCAAGTCATTGGTCTCCCTGGAATTGAATATAGTTTAGTTCATTTGGCAGGTGGCAGCACTTATGTATATAGTCAAGACTATGGATTGGTAACCTCTGTGTTGTCGAAGAATAGCAACATTGTGAACGTGACAGCCGTAGAGTACACAGTGAAACAGCGAGAGTTTCTTTTCCCGAATTTCAGTTCCATAGTGGTAATCGATCCTATCACCCAGTATGTGCAAACAAACAACACTCGTTGTCCATGGTACTCCATAGGCCCATATCCACGGGGAGCTACTGGGGCCGCCCCCCAAATTTTTATTGGCTCCCTAAAATGTTCATGGTGGGTTTGCAAATGAACTATAACATAGTGATGCAATAATATGGTTGCATTGCCTCCTAACTTCTACCGCCCCGCCTACACTTTTCAGTTGGCTACGGATCTGGTACTTCATGACTGTCGCTTGCGCACTGTTGTTTTGCTTCGACAAGCAGAGTTTATCGATCTGTGCCTTGGGTCGCAAAAGTGCTGTCCCATGCCAATTGGACTGAACGCTATTGGTTTTTGCCCAAGCATTAATTTGTCAAAGAGAAACTACGGAAATATTACCAAATTTATGGGGTAGGTTCTATTAGAATCACCCTTGTAAGGATCCCGTTACTATATTTGGGAAAAATGTTAATTCCATTCATACAAGATAAAAGCATAATATTGTGTTACTTCCTCTCATAGTTGTTTCTTTAAAAAGTAATTTCCTCTGAGTGTAAAGAGAGAGAGAGAGAGAAAGAGAGAGAGAGAGAGAGAGAGAGAGAGAGAGAGAGAGAGAAATGAATTCCTTTGGTTGTAGCCTACTCAAGGTCGCCTACGCAGGTGGATGCGTGCTTTATCGCGACTGTAGCGCCGCCTGTCTTTCGAGGAAACGCACGTCCTTCAGGGACGTGAACTTTCCCTTGAATTCTCATCAAAGGCGGATGTTCCTCGTTGTTTTTCACGTCGTCGTTGATTCTTCATCGAAGACGGAGAACGTGTCTTGGGTTTGGTTCTATTTGGCTTGGTTGTGGCTGTTCTAGCAAACTTCAGTGTTAACATATAGTTAATATGTGTGCCTTAAAAAAGAATAAAAGTGCGATTTGTGCAGTGTTATTGCCATGGATTTTTTTGTGGAAAATGAAGGAGTTGACTGAAGCAATGAGGGAAGTTGGTCTTTCAACGTATGAGTGAGTGTGAATGGAAGAAAATGAAACTAGGAAGTTAAAACGAGGAGTTTTTCTGAGTACCTCTAAATTGAAAATCGAAATATTGAGTTCGTTCACAGTAACAAATTTTCTGCCTTCTGGACGTGCTTAATAAATTAATAATTAATTTCGTTTTTTTTAGTCATTTGATAGAGAGGTTCAGTGTCTCGCAAATACGTCCAGTTGACCTAAGTATTGGTTTAATGATTGCCTATCTCATTTTAAGATAATGCAATTGTATTTATTGGGTGAGTTGTGGAATGGTGAAATGTCGATGTGGTATTTTCGTGTGATAATGGTGGTAGACATCCCACTGAATGAAATTAGACCTAAGTTTGGTCGATACATTTGAGTTTGACTGCGAAATTAGTATCGAGATACTCGTTATTTTGAACCATGAGAGTTAACTGGTGCAGTGTTGAGTTTGTCTGTGTTATATTATTGTCATTTTTCCGACCTAAGTTATGGTCATTTTGATTAATTCTATTAATATTGCACAAAGCACGATTATCCTTGTTACGGACACATTAGAGGCGACATGCTGACCGATGCCGAGGAAATACAAAGGTAAATTGAGAGAAAGAAGAAAACAAAGGTGAGTTGCTATTTAAATATAATTAATTTGGTTGTCTCTTGTCTGTGTTTTGTGTTTGTGGGTCGTGTTTTTGTCTTCAGTTGTATTCTGAATATGGCCTTTTAGACGAACTGTGATATTAAAGATTTGAGAGAGATCGATAATTCAGCAACAAAATTTGGTGAACTTGTTGAAACCCGATGTGTTTACTGGCTCATAATATGTACTTTATTTTCAGTTGTTGGATGTCATAAGAAAGACTGATCTTGACCCGGACCAGAATTTGACATTTTTGGAATTAAAGTAAATAATTAGTTATTGCAGGCGAGCGATGCGATACTGCAGGGCCGCCGAACTTTGCTTGATGAATGAGAACACAATGCTTGTTTATTAATTGTTATAATTAATTGCATATGATATTAAGAATTCTTGTAATTCGAGTTCCCCCTAAACTTTTGTTGTTGTCAAATTGTCTACTGCGGAAGATTTTTGATTGCTTTGATCGGAAGATTTTGAGATTAATTAAAGGATATTTCTCTCCTCTCTCACTTTGAGATACTTAAATTTGATGAAAATCACTATTATTTAAATAAATAAAATAATTGTTGTGTTGCGTTATAGCATTTAGTATTATTGAATAGGACTGTTAGATAATAAAAATATTGGCTATTTTTGGACACCTGATTATTTTGTTCACGTCAGTAGACTGAATGTTACTTCAACAGACAACGAAGGAAAGAGTATTCTGTTGTTGTTGTTAAATATTTGGTTTCCTAAATCAAGTTGTATTTTATTGTAATAAAAATTATTCTTTGAAATTGTTGTTGTTGTCATTCATTGAATTATTGTGTTTATCCTATGATTGGTATAATTTTTGGTTTTCTTGTTTATGCTGAATTATCTATCTGTCTATTACGAGATTGATGCGAGGCTGCCTCTGTCATTCTAGATCCCTCTGTTGTTGGATTTGGGGTGGTGTTGAAAGGTCAACATTACGCTTTGTGTTTAATAACCATGAAATATTGGCCTATTGACACTAGCTCTTGTTCCGACAGCGGATGGGAAGGCTACAAAATGGTTCAAGGGAAAGTTCCATTCTTTAAAACTTTCATTGTTGGTTCAGTTATTAATGAAATTGAATTTAGTAAAAACTGAAGTAATATAAATTTGTTTCACGTTAATTCAAAAAAAATTAAAAAAGAAAGAAAGGAAATATTTCGGTTATAGTGAGAAATAATTTACGAGATTGAATATAATAAGTGGAGTTTAATGTTAGTGTGTAAAATATTTTTCAAGGCTACGTTTGTATGTAGGATTGATCCATGCTGGTGCTCCTGGGTTGTTGTAGTGTTCGTAGTTAGTTCTAACTTTTTTATGCCAACCTATTATATATATATATATATATATATATATATATATATATATATATATGTTGCTGTTGTTTTAAAAAATAGTGGTATAAGAAAAACTGTCTGAATTTTGTATTTCATGATGGGTATTGATCTGAGCTTGTTAGCATCTATATACCGGATGGGTATTCTGTATTAGTGACGCGAGTTAGAACTGGTTTTTGTGATTCTGATTTGCGATCAGATTTCGGAAATCCCAATATGTCACTCCCACTCAGGGTAGCTTTCATATTAGGCAATTCTCGATTGAAGCCAATCGGTAGAAACAACGAGAGTATGCAATCTGTTAGCTATGGAGTTAGAAAGCAGGTGAATGTTACTAGTTTAAGTGAGTCACAGGAAGACTTACGCCAAGTCGCTTTTGATGCTCCAATAAGGGAACCAATGCAAACTGCTTTTGTGGATCGGGATTCATCACACGTTAGTTTTACCGAAAATGTTCGAGGTAAGTATACTAATAGATATCTTAATCTTCGTGACTATTATCGAAGAGTCTCTCAGATTAGGAAGTCAACTTCGAAAGCTCCATTCCGTTCTGCATTTTTCCAAACTGAGATTAGGAATGAATGTAGAAGTAATGTAGATTCTTGTGCGATGGCTGGAATATAACAGACAGGACTTATATGATATTGAACATAATGTAATGGTTAAGTATGCCTTCAGGAGTAACAGTGAATCTCTTGAATTGAAATTTAAGGATTTAAAACTAATAGATGGTACTGATAGTTTTGAAGTTTTTGACTTATTGGTAAAAATTGAAGAAACATTATTGGAAACTAGCTATTCCCTCAGCATGGTTTTAACTGTTCTTGTTATTAAAAGGTGGGTGGCTTTTAAGAGAAATCTTATTTCCTTTAAATAACAATGTTAGGTGGTATAATCTACGGTGGAATTTAAGCAATTATGTTACTCTAGCTAGTCGACATGCCTTTGTGTCGGAGTATGTTAATAGAAGGCAGAAGTTGTCCGAGCAAAATAATGATTACCTAAGACCTGTTATTGTAGCAATGAATGTATTCGGGTATACTGGTCCAGAATCGGAACTAGTGAATATTGTTATGAGTGGTATGAATCCAAGTGCAAGACGCTAAATAATTAGAAATAGCTGAAAAACACGTTTTGAGTTTCAGAAACCAGTTAGACTATAATAGAGAAATGGGCAATTCTAGAAAAAGATCTAATGCTTTTGTGTCTCTCTATCATGATAAGGGATTGCATCAGAATGAAACCTCTGTTAATAATTCTTCATTATTGGAAGGTTAGCGTAGATTAGCACTTTGGAAAACGAATTGAGCCGATCGAGAGGTGGCTCTCGGGATTTACGGAATTCTAGGGGTCCAAGTAGTCTGTCTAAGCCTCGAGGTCATACGAAATCAGCTTCGGCACTTATCCCTTCCGAGATGGACATTACTGTTGCATCTTTCGTAGTTGGAAAACTAAATAATCAGTTAACGGGCATTTGTATTGATGGAGGTTCGAGCTTTAATATCGTTCGTGTGGATTTGGTTCGTGCCAACCGTTTGGAAGAGTACGTATATTACTACAACGCAAGAGAAAATAGTAAATGCTCCTTTTTGTTAACTTTTTCCCATGAACAAGGAAACAGTAATGACGGTGAACTTTTCGGGTTATTTCGAAAGAGTCAATTTTTAGGTGGTAGTTCAGTTACCTAGTAAATGTTTGCTTGTAACTCCATTCTTACGTTCAACAGATTCGGTTATTGACTATTCCAAGAATGTCTTAGTTCTCCGTGGTGGCAAGTGAAGAATTTCTTTGAATTTTAAGAAAACATTTCGACATACTGGTTTTCAATAAAAGGATTTAAGTATGTTCCTCGCGCCGGCAAGTCGAGAGGGAATAGTACTAATCAGCATAGAATACAGTCTAGATTATTCTGATAAGAATAAATTAGCTTCGACTTTCATATATGAAGAAATTTTCGAGTATGGAATTCGAGATGAAGGTATCCAGTGCAATTTGGACTTAGTAGATATCGACTCTAGAGTTCTGGAAATTCACGCAACTAATATTTTTCCAGCATGGTCATGTCAGGGCGATGATTGACTCTGAAGTTGACTCGGATCGACCTATCGAAACTGCACCATCTTATTTGGTTGATAGTTATGGTGGTGATAAACCACATAGCAATTTGATTGGTGCGATTGAAATGCCACTTAACCAATTCTTTTCACATATGAATTTAGCGTCATAAACATCGAGGAATGATAGTAATGTTTCAACGATGAATTCGTACAGAACGGGTGGTCCAATTGGAATATTATATAGCAGGACTCCATCTTATAAGAACTTAGTGATTTCATCATCGGGAATTAGATGTTCTTTTGGGAGAGCTGGCAGTATTAGTGATGTAGATGGTGCGAGTGGAATGTTCAGTTCTCGATTACCTTCTAAAGAGAACTTGGATGAAATGACATCACGAATTGATAGAAACTTTATCAATTTACAATATGAGAAATCCAGGTGTGCGAATGAAATGTCCGTGTGTCGTCAACATGACATCATGAGGATTTGGTGACATCAAAAACAAGTTGATTCTATTCCGACTCGAATGCAATTGAACAGAAGAACTGATAATGCGATTCAAATGTCCTTCGGGGAAAATCCATCAATGAGACTTATAATGAATTCGGAGTTCAATGGAAGATGTCGTAATCTGGGAGAATCCTTTCAAGGCGACGATGGTGGTGCAAATGAAATGTACCTAGGTCGTCAGCTTGAGCTTGATGAAAATAGTTCGAAACTGGGTTTAAATAGTGAAAGACATAATAATCAAAATTTACCTGGATGAGTTGATGGGCTAGACAATCGTCGGCTAATACAAATATAACTGATTAAATTAACCGTGTCAGTGTGATGGTTCATCAAGAACTGAGATCTCACAATCGAAGGGATTTGTGAAGAACAATGTAATGAAGAAGAAAGGGAGTCGTAGAAGAAAGAAGAAAAATAATGTGGAAAAATTATGGAATCCTCGGATAATATTAATGTATTGGAAACACTGAGTGATGCTAATAGTTCGGAGTGTCTAATTCGTTGAATGAGCGTAAATCTAACGATATTGAGTTGAACAATAATCATAATGGTTCGGAACCGTCAGATGTTGACATAGAACAGTCAGATTACTTCCACAAATTAATTTAACGAAATAGAAAGTTTCAGCTCATTGACCTTTTTTCTCAAGTGAATATGGCTCAGAATAACACGCGGGTGATGAACCGGTCCGACATACAGGTGAAAATCCAAAATTAGGGTCCGGACTCATGGAGATTCGATAATTCTGAGATAGTCGCTTTCATCGGCTCCATGAAAATGAATTACGCTTATGTAATTTTGAAAAGGGTTGGATGCATCAAAGGGCTTAATGGACGATTGTATTTAAAGGAAAACAAACCATTTAAAGATACGTCTTTCCAGTTTCCAAAAATAAAGAAAAAATATCAAATTGAAGATCTAGTTAAGGAAGGGAGTTTAGAAGAGGTTGACCATGCGAATTATGATAGCAGTTGTTTTCCTAAAAACAAAAACAATACGTATCGCATTGTTGGAAATTATATAAAAGCCAATAGGTTAATTGTAAATGATGTATATCCATCACCGAATTTAGAAGCGTGTTTGAGAGGCCTGGCGGATAAGAAACTGAACTCGAAATTCGATTTAAAGCAGGCCTATAATCAAATCTACCTCGATTAAGCGTCGCCTGAGATCACTACACTTGTTACTCCCAAGGGGTGTTTTCAATATACTCGTGTTCCGGTGGAAATAAAGATTGGAAGTAACATTTTGTCGAGGGCTATTGAGAAAGTGTTGGGATATCTAACAGATAAAGGGGTGAAGGTTTATGTTGACGATGTCCTGGTAGCAAGCGATTCAATTGAGGAACAAATGATAATGGTAGGTACTACAGGTACTACAGAAGTTTAAAAAGTACAATATAACAGTGTCAGCTGATAAATGTTTTATATTTTATAAAAAGATTAATGACTTGGGTTCTGTGATAGAGGGACACCAGATGGAGATAGATCTTAGTAGAGTATCCGCTATAAGAAATATTCCACCACCGCGCAATAGACGTCGGTTGTTGGAAATTTTAGGAATGTTTAGCTATTATTGCTTCGGAGCTACACGAATTAATGGCTCCACTTAGTGCCTTGAAATGTCCTAAAAACAATTTTTTGGATCCAAGTACAGCAGCAGATTCTGGTGAAATTGGAAAATATTTTGATTGAAATCTTTGTTTTGAAGACTCCAGATCTGAGCAAACGTTTTGTAGTCCATGTTAATGAAAGTGGAAAAAGTGTAGCTGGATGTATATCACAGCAGAATGCGAATGGTGACCTTCAACCTGTGTGTTTCTATAGCAAGAAATTATTGGAGACGGATAAACACCGCAGTATTTATGAGATGACAATTTACAAGTCCTGTAAAAACAATACTTCGCTATAGACGCTACTTGGTTAATGAATTTGATGTGTTAACAGACAACAAAGGCTTATCATGGATTCTTAATAACAGTAAAAGACTCCTGAAATACGTACCTTTGGTAGAGATTCTTTGTCAGTTTAGTTTCAAGGTACGGCATATTAGATCAGAGAGAATATAGTTGCTGATTTCTTAACGAGAATATATGACCCCTTTGAATTTAGTATTTTTGATGGCCCTCCAGAATTAGCAGCGTTTCGAAAGAAAATGAAGGTTGCACATCTCTGGAATTTGCCATTGATTAAAGATTCAATAGATAAACTTTAGCGCTGCTATCCTCAGAAGAATTGAGGATAGTGAAAATGTTCAAGGGTATCTTCTGAACAAAAATATTCTTTTGAAAAAACTAATTCGGCGATTATTGTTATAAAATTGTAATTCCGAAAGATTTCAGAAAGGTGCTCGTTCAGTATTATCATGGAGATGCGTTGATTGGAGGCCATGCTAGTGTGTCAAGAACACTAGCTAAACTGATGAAGATAATCACCTGGGAAGGTTTGAAAGATGACTGAAAAATTTTGTTAGTACATGTGATATATGCCAAAAGGTTAAGGAGTCAAACTAGAAGAAAATGGGATATTTGGTTTCTGAATTCAGCAAGAGTGAATTACCATTGGATGCTTGACATTGTGGGTGTCTTGCCGAATTATAATGATTTAAGTTTATACTCATTGGAGTTGATAATGCCAGACGATTTGTGGTCTTGGAACCTTTGAGAAGTATTGTTACTAAAAAGATGATGGAAATTTTTAGTCGACTGGGTTTTCTGGAGACCCTATCTACTGATAACGCCTCAATATTCGTATCCAAACATTTCAAGAAATTTCTGTTGGGTTTGGGGATCAAACACATAAGGTTGAGCCCTTATCTTCCTGGTTGTAACACGGCAAAAAGATATAAAATGACCCTCAAGGCATCCCTGAGAGCTTACATCTCTAAGAAATAACATATGTGGTTAACCCTTGTGCGAGAGCTTCATTCACTTTGAATATAAGTGAAAATTCTGGATTAAAGATGTCGCCCATGGAAGTTTATTTTGGACGTCCGTATAACACACCTTTGGGAAACCAATGAAGCATCAATTATTCTGAATTTGGGGAAAATTCATCCATAGAGGTGCGGAAGGAAGCTATAGAGAATATGGAAATAGTTGGGCCAAAAGGCGTGAGCTGATGTTGCGAAGAAGGAACCCCATTAACTTATATGTTGGGGATAAAGCTCTGTTAAAGGCTCATGCTAAATCACCATTAAAAGACAAGGTAGCAAAATCTGTATGTGACAAATGGTTTGGTCCATATGTAATCAGAAAATTCTTAACTCCAAACACAGTTTTAGTTTCTGATTAAAATGACTCACTTGATTCATATCGCCGTTCCCATATCTCAGAATTGAAGGTTTGTGGAAGTAGGAGAGATTAATAGAATTTTTGAACATTGCGA
The DNA here is from genome assembly GCF_964235325.1 of Thermobia domestica. Lineage (NCBI taxonomy): Eukaryota > Metazoa > Arthropoda > Insecta > Zygentoma > Lepismatidae > Thermobia > Thermobia domestica. The sequence continues at coordinate 168,642,613 of NC_137464.1, read as the reverse complement.
CCCTAGTCCTGAAAAGGTCGTTAGTTCATGTCCATGTTTAGTATAAATGTTCTTTTAATGTTTTATTTATTTTAAATTTGGTATTAATTGTATTTTTTCTTTCTGCTTCTAAATTTTTAATATTAAATTTTGCGAAATTACTAATTATTCATTATGGCCATAACGAAACGAAAAAGAAAATAAACAATTTAAATAAAGTTTAAGGATCTTGTTGTTAAAGAAATTATTAATTATTTTAATTGAGCAGTTACTATTTGTTGTTGCTAATGTTTTTCACTCATTATATGTATATATTTCATAGCAATCCAGAGATCGAATTCGGCGAAAAATTGCTGCATGAAGAATTTTTTTCGACTATGGCCAGCCTGTAACTATCCCGTTACTATGTTTGGGTCCATTGATACATGATAAGATCATAATCTCGTGTTACTTCCTCTGATAGTTGTTTCTTTAACACATATTTGACCGCTGAGTCGAAAATGACCCACTTACGTCTTTTGTTTATTTTGCTGTAACTCTTACTGGGAAGAAAGGTTCTATTGTTACAGGTGTTTTGCTGTGGTGTACCTGACAACACTATTGTGGAGTCATGCAGCTCCGAGCGCCAATTCATTTTCAGTGTCGCCGAAACTGAATGGGATGTCAAGTTTGATTTTCAACGATGGAAGGACATAGAAATTAGTAAGTTGTATTATTATTTGCAGCTATGTTAATTATGTTTTGTTTATTTCTTCAAAGAAACTCGAAAGTTCTAGAAAATAAACACAATTGTTTTGTATATTATATACACTTTTGTTGTTAATGTTTTGTTTACGAGTGGTCGTTTTCAACCTGGCGGGCATATGCGATAGCAATAGGCGTTTATCTTCTTTTTGAGTTGAAACCCTAAACAATAGTTTTTCTTGCAAAATGTAAACATCTTTACATCATGATTATAATTGTTTTATTATTATTATTATTATTATTATTATTATTATTATTATTATTATTATTAGCCAGTTTTGTCTGAGAACAGCATTCTTTGGCAGAGCGTACTGCTTCACTCAGTTTTCTTGTTTCCCGAATTCTAGGGTAAAACTTGCACCCAGAAAATTTATGAGGGAAATTTTGACATGTCAGATATGAAGTATATTAAATTTAGGGGATTAGTGCTAGTTGATATGTATATTGCTATAAGGGTTCTGGCGTGACGAGCAGTGGGTTGTGTCAAAGCTCCAAGCTACTGGGATGAATCAATCGACGTATCCTCGAATCTAATGTTATATACAGAAAAAATAAAGCAAATTATGTAAAAAGGATAATTACTTTCAAATTGTACAGTTGTGGCCAAAAGAATGGGACATCCCCTCTTATTCTCCCTGGTATCTGGAAAGTTTTGTGTTTCCTATTGAATCATTGAGATTTCCTCTAGTTTTAGTCCTATCGCTACTTCAAGGACGTACAATTGTTTTGTTCCTTATCTTTCCTTGTTCTTTGTGGAAATCCAATAAAGTTAGGAGTGTCCCATGTTTGTCTTCGATTGTTCATACAGGACCTCACCTCACCTAATATAACCTAAACTTAGACCTACATATACAATATATTTACTAAAGTTGCTATTTTCTTTCTTTTATATCTTTTCAGAACCAAAGGTCTAACAACATGTCAGATCCTTGAGGCTCTCGATTCTTTGGCAGAGGACAGTGATATCCATTTGCTTGAGTATTTCTTCATCCACCAGATGATTTGGTGCAGATACAGACGGTGACTCCAGAGAGGAGGACTGTAATGATCCTGACAATCTGAGTAGTCGTCAGCTAACATCTGGAGCCGATCTTGTTGCTAAAAGAAATGAAGATGATCCAATGATCGATTTTGATGAAAACGATTCTGGTCGTATAATTTCTGCTTCAACTTCAAATACATCGCCCGCTTCTATGTATGATACTTCTCCAGGGATGTCTACCTCCAAATCTGGCATCACTAACGGCGTGTCGAAAAATGTACAGCAAAGAGGAAAGAGTTCCTCTAGATCAAGCAAATGTGTTGCTCGTGGTAAACAATTTTATCTGGAGAAAAGCAAACCTTTACGAAAAGTGTAGTTCAGAGTGGGCTCAGCCTCATCCTTGGTCTGTGCTCACACTTTTAGGTAACAGCGAACCTATTGAGTTGTTAAAATTATTTCTGAGTGAACCAATCTTAGAATATATTGTTAAAAATAGTGTGTGATATGCGGTTTCTCTCAATGCTCATTCCTTTTCTTTATCGGTGGAGAATTTCTATTGTTTCAAAGGTATTTTGGTACTTAGTGGCTACGTTCTGTTACCGCGAAGAAGGATGTTCTGGAACCTCAGTGATGACACTAATAACATACTAGTGTCTACATCCATTAGAAGAAACCGATTTGACGAAATTTTCCAATATCTACATATTGTTGACAATGACGATGTTAACAAGGGTGCTAAAATGGCTAAGATAAGACCTCTCATTGAACATTTAAATGGCGCATTTTTGACATTTGCACCAATTCGAAAGGAAATTAGTGTGGATGAAGCTATGATTCCCTATTTCGGCAGAGATGGATGCAAACAGTTTATCAGAGGAAATCCAATCCGTTTTGGCTATAAGGCGTGGGTGGCTGCAACTAAAGAAGGATATTGTCTAAAATTTGATTGAGCTGAGCGAAGCGAAGCTCTTATACTCGGGTTAGCCGTTTGGTTGTCCGCGAACTCCTCCTAGACCGTTTGGCCGATCTCAACCAAACTTAGCACGCTGATAGAGTATGTCGTGCTGAGTGACAACATAGGTCGAAATCAAAAATCCGATGTACCATCGAGGAATAATCACCGAAAAACGCTTCCTCCTAGACCGTTTGGCTGATCTCAACCAAACTTAGAACGCTGATAGAGTATGTCGTGCTGAGTGACAACATAGGTCGAAATCAAAAATCCGATGTACCATCGTGGAATAATCACCGAAAAACGCTTCCTCCTAGACCGTTTGGCCGATCTCAAACAAACTTAGCACGCTGATAGAGCATGTCATGCTGAGTGACAACATAGGTCGAAATCGAAAATCCAATGTACCATCGAGGAATAATCACCGAAAAACGCTTCCTGATTACGTAGTTTAAGCTCGCTCAGCTCATTTCATTGCAATCGGGTATATCCATTGCATTCCTAGTATTTATCAGGGGCGAAGAGACGAAGACTGTCGCGATATTCCTCTTGGTGAAGCTGTTATGCTAGATCTGATGTCGCCGATACAACGTGTTTACCCCAATGTAGCCTTCTCAGTATATTGTGATAATTTTTTCACCTCTCCTGGAGTTGTAACAAAGTTTTTGGAAAGAGGCGTTATGGTAACAGTTAAAGAAAATCGAGTTAAAAATTGATCACTGGCTGATGTGAAAACTATGAAGAAGACTGTAAGGGGAAATATGAATTGCTGCATTGATGAAAGTGAAGAAATATGTGCTATAAGATGGAATGACAACAGCGTGGACACTATTCTGTCCAGCGGGCATGAAACGCATCCCCTTCGATCGGCCAAACGAGACTCCTTTGCATGTCATTCTAAAGTTGATATTTCTCACACAAATGCAGTGTTTAAATATAATTCTTTCATGGGAGGGATTGATCAAGTGAACACTATGTTGGCACGTACCGAATCAGCATCAGAGGAAAGAAATGGTATATACCAATTCTATTTTGGATGATCAATGTTGTTACAAACAATGACTTCCTTTTAGCAAAACATTATGGATATCCGAACGACAGTTTCCAGTTTCGAAGAGATCTTGCTCGTGCATTGTTGATGAAGTACTGTACTCGACGATTGCTTCCAGGTCCTAATCGCATTGTTCATACCGTAAAATTTTTACCGTACACCGTACGCAAGAATGGTTTAGATCACCTTATTGTAAACGATCAACCAAGAAGGTGTGCCATGTGCAATAACAAAACAGTGAGGACATATTTTAGCGGCGGTGTAGCTCTCAATGACAAATGTTTTCATGATTTTCGCAAAGCCTAAAAATTACCTGCCATTTCTCATATATTTAGGATTGAAAAATGTTTGTAACGAATGGAAAAGAAACATAAGAAAATCGTATATTTTATAAATTCGTTAGAAAATTTTACAATAATAATCATTAAAAGCACGTTATTTGATTTTAATAGAGTATGTGGTATGAATCTGAAAGTATATTGACAAATATTGTACCTCAAATATTCAATCAATAAAACTTTTAAAAGCGATAAATTATTTATTTCATATATGGTAATGATACTTACACATTTTCCCCCCGGGTCGTTTTCGACCCAAGAGTAACAATTGCTGATGCTTATATATTTGACCCCCCGAGTCGTTTTCGACCCATAGCCGTTATTAGTCAATGGGAGAACAGCAATAAGTAATAACACGGAATTCACAAATAATAAGGCGAAAACTATATGTTGTCAAAAATAAATAAAAATACGAAACAAAAAAGAATACAGGATTATACGGGTTAAAAAAGTAATTTTCTCTGAGTGTAAAAAGAGAGAGAGAGAGAGAAATGAATTCCTTTGGTTGTAGCTTACTCAAGGTCGCTTACACAGTTGGAAGCGTACTTTATCGCGACTATAGCGCCGCTTGTCTTTCGAGGAAACGCACGTCCTTCAGGGACGTGAACTTTCCCTTGAATTCTCATCAAAGGCGGATGTTCCTCGTTGTTTTTCGCGTTGTCGTTGATTCTTCATCGAAGACGGAGAACGTGTCTTGGGTTTGGTTCTATTTGGCTTGGTTGTGGCTGTTCTAGCAAACTTCAGTGTTAACATATAGTTAATATGTGTGCCTTAAAAAAGAATAAAAGTGCGATTTGTGCAGTGTTATTGCCATGGATTTTTTTGTGGAAAATGAAGGAGTTGACTGAAGCAATGAGGGAAGTTGGTCTTTCAACGTATGAGTGAGTGTGAAAGGAAGAAAATGAAACTAGGAAGTTAAAACGAGGAGTTTTTCTGAGTACCTCTAAATTGAAAATCGAAATATTGAGTTCGTTCACAGTAACAAATTTTCTGCCTTCTGGACGTGCTTAATAAATTAATAATTAATTTCGTTTTTTTTAGTCATTTGATAGAGAGGTTCAGTGTCTCGCAAATACGTCCAGTTGACCTAAGTATTGGTTTAATGATTGCCTATCTCATTTTAAGATAATGCAATTGTATTTATTGGGTGAGTTGTGGAATGGTGAAATGTCGATGTGGTATTTTCGTGTGATAATGGTGGTAGACATCCCACTGAATGAAATTAGACCTAAGTTTGGTCGATACATTTGAGTTTGACTGCGAAATTAGTATCGAGATACTCGTTATTTTGAACCATGAGAGTTAACTGGTGCAGTGTTGAGTTTGTCTGTGTTATATTATTGTCATTTTTCCGACCTAAGTTATGGTCATTTTGATTAATTCTATTAATATTGCACAAAGCACGATTATCCTTGTTACGGACACATTAGAGGCGACATGCTGACCGATGCCGAGGAAATACAAAGGTAAATTGAGAGAAAGAAGAAAACAAAGGTGAGTTGCTATTTAAATATAATTAATTTGGTTGTCTCTTGTCTGTGTTTTGTGTTTGTGGGTCGTGTTTTTGTCTTCAGTTGTATTCTGAATATGGCCTTTTAGACGAACTGTGATATTAAAGATTTGAGAGAGATCGATAATTCAGCAACAAAATTTGGTGAACTTGTTGAAACCCGATGTGTTTACTGGCTCATAATATGTACTTTATTTTCAGTTGTTGGATGTCATAAGAAAGACTGATCTTGACCCGGACCAGAATTTGACATTTTTGGAATTAAAGTAAATAATTAGTTATTGCAGGCGAGCGATGCGATACTGCAGGGCCGCCGAACTTTGCTTGATGAATGAGAACACAATGCTTGTTTATTAATTGTTATAATTAATTGCATATGATATTAAGAATTCTTGTAATTCGAGTTCCCCCTAAACTTTTGTTGTTGTCAAATTGTCTACTGCGGAAGATTTTTGATTGCTTTGATCGGAAGATTTTGAGATTAATTAAAGGATATTTCTCTCCTCTCTCACTTTGAGATACTTAAATTTGATGAAAATCACTATTATTTAAATAAATGAAATAATTGTTGCGTTGCATTATAGCATTTAGTATTACTGAATAGGACTATTAGATTGATAAAAATATTGGCTATTTTTCGACACCTGATTATTTTGCTCACGTCACGTCGTAGACTGAATGTTACTTCAACAGGCAACGAAGGAAAGAGTATTCTGTTGTTGTTAAATATTTGGTTTCCTAAATCAAGTTGTATTTTATTGTAATAAAAATTATTCTTTGAAATTGTAGTTGTTGTCATTCATTGAATTATTATTGTCATTCATTGTTTACCCTATGATTGGTATAATTTTTGTTTTTTTTGTTTATGCTGAATTATCTATCTGTCTATTACGTGATTGATGCGGGTGTTTAATATCCATGAAATATTGCCGTCTTGACATTAGCTCTTTTTCCGACAGGGGATGGGAACGCTACACCCTGTGTTTATATTTATACCGAAGTTGTGGTATCAATTAGAAATCCTGCTGTCTTGGAAGCAAGGCAGTGCAGTTGGGTAGGAGTTACTCTGCATATTAGTTTGTGGTACACCTATCAGCTATACTAATATGTTGAAATTTTACAAACGAGTTTATCTGACAGCCATATTTATGACATCATATCTCCGTTTCCTCAAGTGGAATTCCTTGGGACTTTTACTATGTTCATATATAGATATAATAGATGTTATAAATTCCAGTTTGTTCTTGCAAATTTCCACCTGCAGGTCTATTTTTACTAGTATAATATAAACAGGTCAAATTTAGAATCACTTTTTTAAAGTCGCTTAAAATGAATTAACAAATCAAGCGACTTGTTTATTTATTTCTAGAATTTGACTGTCTTTTGCAGCATCGAGGCCACATGAGACGTGGCTTTGCAGTTTAAGGTGGAATCCGAACCACCAAAATGCATTCCAATTTTCAACGATCTTTCATCAATAATCTATACCAGGACCCAAAGGCTCATGCACTAGCCACTATGTCAGAAGGGAATGCCTCTCACATGAGTTGTTACACCTTAAATCATTCTCACGTGTTTTCGATTCATAAGTAATCTTTATTTTACTCAGACTAACGAATTGCTTGAGTAATAATCCTTTGTGTTTATTTATATGTGTTAACGGGTTCTTAGCAGTGATGTCATCCTGACAAGTTAGAAAATCCTATTTCAAGAGTAAAAAAAATTCCAATTTTGGTATTGAATACATTATACTAATTACATTACAGTGGAGTCTCTTAAACTCGGCACTCGATAATGCGACAGTCCGGATAACTCGACTACACTCTGGTAGGGTGAAAAACCCCGAGCACAGACCCACTCAATTTCATTGCCCGTGTGTGTGTAACTCCTCTTCCTGCATTCCTTTATCTTTCGCCACACTCGCACTCCTCTACCACGTGTCTGGCGCGCGCTCAGCCGTTCAGTTACCTGCAACCTTTGCCAGGGTTAGTCAATTTCTTAACTGTTTTTGGTCTGTTTATTCTCTGTTGTATTCTTAAGGAACCAATACATACAAGTACAGTACTGTATTTTGTGAGGAAACACTCGCACATATTCGTCTTTCACCTCATTCCCGATAACCCGGCATTTTCATAAACTCGTCCACATTTTGGTCCATATTAGGCCTTGTTTTATGGACTCTACTGTATATTATTATTATTATTATTATTATTATCATTATTATTATTATTATTATTATTTTATAAAATAAGAAAATGAAACTATTCGGTCTTCTACGCATGAAGTTTGTGAATAAGTATTTCACTAATTGAAAACAAATGTATTTTGTTGACGGAATTCCAGTGTCTTCATTACACCTTTGTGCCATCACTTCACTGAGCCAAATAATGCTAGAAAAATTTTGTTTTCCACATATTTTGCCTGGAACATTTTGCAAATTGATTATTTCTTATTTGATGTTTTACTTTCATTTGTTCATTATTTTCTTTTCTTGTACCTTAAATTACCAGAGTACAATTTGCCTTCCTTGGCGCTTAATTTTTGAGTAGCTTTGTCACCATACACTCCACAAACCACTTCCTCAGTAACATGAACTTTTCTCACTTTAACAAATCAGATCGATTAAAATTAATATTTATTTCATGCCTATTGATCACCCATCATGCCTATTTTCACTCCCAGAGAAGTTTGTTGACATGGATTTAATGTATATGAAAAATCTCATATAGCTTGGCGATTTCGACGAATATTCCCATTATCTCTTTCCGATATATATATATATATATATATATATATATATATATATATATATATATATATATATATATATATATAAACGCTAAATGGGATTTTCCCCACGGGTTGGCGTAATTGGTTCTTTGTTCAGAATCTCTGTTTTAAAGAATTATACATAATTAAATTTAAATCTTGTAGTTTAAGGTTCCTCCGCTCAGAATCCTTCTCAAAAACTTAATAAAAGACATTTTGGAGAGGGTACTTACTCTCCAAGAAAATAAATTTTTAGCAGCTATTTAACTTTGTTTCTGCTCAAGCACTGATTATTCCAGAAGGGATTTGAAGTTTGAAACTTTGTTTCCTTCAATATTTAAGAATTATTTATCTACTATCTACTCACCTGGTAATTTACTGTTAAACTGAAAAGCATATCCTCCAAGGAGTAGTGGCACAAATTAAAGTAAAATAAAATTGGTACGTTTTCTGTTATCTTCTATGTAAAAGAAGTCCTGACTGACTAACTGATCAAAGCTTAGTCCAATCTGCTTGAGCAAGAAACTTGAAATTTGTGAAGTACATAGGATCTGTGACAAAATGTACCATTAAGGAAGATTTTTGGAAATTCAAATTCAAGTGGGTAGAAATCGTGGTAACTTTCATATTTCGAATTCACTTGAGGTTAAAGACATGACATTTCGTTTCTATACTTTTTTCAAAACAAAATACTAAAACATGCTTCACCCTTTTTTATATATTTGAGCAAAAATGGAAGAAAGAGAGGTATGTTAGTCACTATCATGCCTAAAAGATCCTTTCAAATTTCGTGCTTTACTTCGTTGAGTTGAGTCGATTTTGAGTTTAACGTCCCTTTCAGCAGCGAAGCTATATGAGACGTGGACCTACTGATTAAAGTGGAATCCGAACCACATGAACTCCCGCCGGGAATCGAACCCGGTTCTCCTACGCCAAAGGCGCGTACATTGCTTTACTTCGAATTGAGACGAATCCAAAATGAAAGGCACAGAACAAGGAGCACAGAACAAGGAGCCTGTAGTACCATGTGGGGGAATCTTGCAAGTTTATAAAGGCAACCAAGAAAGTTCAGACGCTTTTTGTGGAGGTCTGTGTTCAATTGGCCCTCACACCGTGAATTCAATGCAAATGGAGATAACGCAGAGGTCAGTTGGTGTGGGTATATACAACATACTACCTGCTTGTGGCAGTTCAGTTGCACCGTGAACTTGCTTAAGGAGAGAGTGAACATGGGACTTCCACACAGCGTCATAAGGGCGAGTATGCTGTACGAGTTCAAACTAGGATCAAACACCGCTGCAGCGGGGCGGAAGATATGCCTTTGGTGAGGGAATCGTGACTACGTGGACAGTGCAGTGGTGGTTTAACAAGTTTAGGAACGGTGACGAAACACTCGAAGACCCACCACGTGCCGGAAGAACAACACATGTAAAATATGAAGATCTTCAGGCAGCAATGGAGGCGAACAGTGGCCAGACATATAAGGAGGTGAGACTGCAATTCGAGTGGAGAAACCATTCGACAGCACCTCCATCAACTTGGGAAGCACTACAAGTTGGGTCGATGGGTCCCACATGATTTGACTCCGAGCCAGAAGGCAACGCAAGCAGACACCTTTGTTTCTTTGCTGTCTCGTCTGAGGGATGAACCATCTCTGGACAGCAGGGTTGTTTTGTTTAAAACAAAATGATTAAAACTTGTTTTAAACAGTTGATTTGTTTAAAACAAATTTTATATACGTTTTAAACATTTTGTTTCAAACACGTGTAATTTTAAGACTTGTTTTAAACATGTGTTTATTTTTATTTTATTTAATTTTTGTAAAAAAATCTACCAGAGAAAGAAAATTACCAGAAAGTGATCCCGTTCAGAAGGTTATTTTCTTCCCGTGCAGTGTTGCCATACTTGGTACAATATTATCAAATTCAGCCTTTTTGCTATTCATCGGTCCGTTGGTACAATTCAGCCATTTTGCCATTTTCAGCCCGTTTTGTGAAAAAAGTTGGTACAATTCTATCCAATTCAGCACCATTTAACAGATACTTGGCACATTTTCAAAAGTGTTAGTAAGACTTTTCCTACATCTCATAGAGGCGCGTTTCATTTCCTTACAATACATATCGAAGATGATAACTGTTTTCTCTTTTAATTTTTGGCTTCTGTTATACTTCCTACGTGCGAGGAAAGGTTTCATCTACTTCCACAATTGTTCGGGGTCTTCCTATTTGGATGCTTTTAAAATTATTTTTTAAAAAGAGTAATTTCTTGATTTGGACTCTTGGAAAAAGGGGGCGGAGTGTTCTAGAACTTTACTTATTTTAGTTTCGTATATATAGAGCCATGTATTACACTGTGATAAAACAATGAATTCAGCCCTTTTTGTTTTAATTTGGTACTATTTTTCAGCCCATTCCAGAGCTAGGACTGTGACAACACTGTTCCCGTGTGAATGTTTTTCTTTATCGTCTATCTTATCAGTTAACTAGCGAGAAAGTGTTGTAGTCGAAGGTTGGACTACTTGTTGAAATGATATAAAACAATAAATAAAAGAATTATCATTGAAACAAGTTTTTGTGTTGTATTCGGAAAACAAAGGGCTCTTTACTAAATTGCGGTTCTGAAATTAAAATATAACAGGCATTTGTTAACACATACAGTACATGTTGGCTCTCAATCTTCGTACAACTTGGAATCGTTTAGCATGAGTTTTGTGGGAAGAAAATAGGCACCATTTCGAGTAAACCGAAGAAACTAATTTTATACGTTTCGAACAAACTTGGGTTGCAGGATGAATTTGGCTGCAACCTATATTTAAAAAAAAAAAAAATCTTTAGATATGGGTCGTTCAGAGCACAAGGATCCAAATCCATTTTCAAAAAGGTTCATTTTTCCTCAACAAACGTAGTATCTTCGTAGCGAGGAATCTGAAATAAATGAACCAAAAGCCATGTGAAAAGGTGTAGTGTGGGCTAGAGTTTCAGAGGACAACCGCTAGACAAGGGCGTTTCTAGAAAGGGGAACAAGAGACCTAATTTCCCTCTCCCTGCTCATAAATTTAAAATATTGTGTACGCGGCAACGTGAGAAAGATTAGCAAGTCAAGCTCCAAATGTCATTGTCAATTATGCATAATTACATTAAATAAATGCAGGGTGTGTCAGAAAGAATACACCGACGGAAAACGTCATATATTCGCAACGAAGAATCCGAAAAGAAAGAAAGAGAACTACGTGCCAAGGTGTAATCAAAATCCATTTCCATTGGCCGCAAGGAGCCATAGAGGACTAGGTGAGGAGAGTAATGCTCCCGGAAGTAGGAACGAAAAACACAGTTCTGATTGGTTGCAGTTTTCCCATCTCTTGCAACATTGCATTTAAATAGCAGAAATCAAACGTTTACTGTTGTCGGTCTTCGTGGCCGAGTGGGCTAGCGCTACATGCAAGTAACGTTAGTATCTTTTGGCGTGAGTTCAAACCCGGCCCGATGAAAGTGTTTTTTTACATTTTTATAACATTTATTAAATTAAAATAATATGAAAATAATACTCAAAAAAGTGATTTACTTACTTTTGTGCAGATAAGTAGTAGTAGTAGTAGGAACGGGTTAAAAACCCGCAGGGCTCGTTTTTCTCCTCTTGTACTCCACGATATAAATTTTATGACCAACTTAAAACAACTGGCTAGGATAGCGCGAGGAAGAACGTACTTCCGGGAGCATTACTCTCTCGAGCGGGTCGTAGCTATACGCTTATATTGCTCTTTTGTATTTTTTCACCCAAGAGTTCCAAAGGTGGCTCAACTTTCGAGTTTCGGGCCGGCTTAAAATTCTGGAAATTGTGCCTAAGCAACTTTCCAGTTTTGATCATCTATATTTCCTCCGTATTTATTCGGTGTAACGACTTTAAACTTGTTCCGTTGGACTTTGCTTATCAAATTATTTCTAAATATGATTTACTGCTCCCAAAATTCTGAAATTCAGAGTGGGAGTGGGCGCGGCTGCCCACTGACGCCCCTGTCTAGTGGCCGTCATATGAAACTAGCCCACGCCCTTTCACGTGGTTTTAGTTTTTTTTTTTTCATACTCTTGATTGCGAAGATATTACGTTGTGAAATAGCATTCATTTGCTGAGCAAAACGGAACATTATTGAAAATGTATTTGGATCCATTGTGCTCTGAATGTCCCAAATATTGTTTTAATTCAATACAGTTATAGAGTTAAACAATAATCAATACACAGGCTTGCAGAAAATATTCTAAAGTTAGCGCAACATGAAATGTGCTTGAAACACCACTTTCGGAAAATTTATTATTTTAAAATAATTTTATGAGCATCAGTATTCCGAAATAGCAATCAAATTTTTGCAGCTAAAATTTCACCCACGTCCAGGTGATCAATTGAGTAAAAATTATGTACATATGTGTACAACTATAACAATACAATTATTTGAGCCAAATATCGTAAAAAATGTCATATTAAATCCAATGATCATTCGAAGTCATTCTGCAAACAACTGGTGTTACATAAATTCAGTTAGGTAAAAGAAAGAGAAAAAGGTGTGTTATCAGTGACACTCAGAATTCATTTCCAAAACCGCTGGTGCTACAAAACCGCTGGTCCTGTACGACGCTCCACGGCGCCGTCATCATTGGTTAGCATCCCATGAACCGGTTACAAAACAGCTGAACCAGCACTGCACCAGAAGAATGCCCTTCTAAGTGGTTTGGTGGACTGCTCACGGCATCATGTATCGGGAATTGCTACCAGCCGGTCAGAACATCAATGAAACTGTGTACTGTCAGCAGTTGAGCCGTTTTCAAGGAAAACTTAAAACTGTGTAGCCAGCACTTCTGAATCGCAAAGGGGCCCTACTCTTACAGGACAAGGCTAAGCCCCACGTGGCTAAGATGACCCGGGACACGATTCCACGCCTTGTATAGGAAACACTATTGAATCCGCCATACTCCCCGGACATTGAACAGTAAGGATATCACCTATTTCTTGGACAATCACCTCAGAGGATGCAGTTCAAATTCCTAGTAGAGGTGCAAAATGCACTGGATACTTTCTTCGCTTCGCGGCCCACCAAGTTGGAATCCATGGCCTTCCAGAACGTTGCCAGAAAATAGTCGATGCTGATTTGGACTATTTTTGATGTTCCAGGTACGCCTTAGGTGACATATCGATGTTCAAATATGGTGGGTGAGAAATCAACAGAACTTTCTTGGTTACCTTTATAGTTAATTAAAAAAATAAGCTTCACTCAGAAATGCATAAAAGCAAGCCTTTTTTGGCATGGAGGGTTTTTTAACATATAAAATAAACAAACCTTTTTGAACAAAAACCAGAAATTTCATCTTTTTAATTTTTTGTATCTTTCTTGTTCCAGTACTTATTCTGTTTCTCTGTAATGGAATCCACAATTAAGAAAGTGCGTTTACAGCATCCAGTACTTGTCACTTCTATCTTCAGTCTAGGGTGATAGTCTTAATGGCTTTTCAAGCTGGCATTGCTGTTGCTAACTGCAAGTGTAAGGTATGCAACCTACATATCTCAAGTGTCCTATCGGTTGACTAACCATTTTATGAAGTACCTGGGTTGTTATACAGGGTGTTTCAAAACAACACCGACAACGTTTGGGAACTGATTACTGACACAAAGATAAGAAAAAAGTATATACCCACCTGGGTGCACAAATGTTTCCTTTCGGAGTTATAGGTAGCCAAAAACATGGAAAAATTAAGTTTAAAAGTCCATAGCTACAAGACTATAGGACCTACCGTAGTCGAGTGAAGACTTCACATAGGAAGTAATATGTACGCTATCCAAAAATATATGTTTCAAAATCCTAAGGTACTCACGCAATAATAATTGTAGAGGAAGTTTTTCTACGGGCATATAATCTGAAGTACTCACCAACTACCTCTATATAAATTGATGTGGAAGTACCGCAGGATTCTGAAACATGAATATTTGAATAGGGCAAATACTAATTCCTAAATAAAGTCTTTACCCGACTCTGGTAAGTCCCATAGGTTTGGTGCTATGGACCTTTAAAATTCATTTTGTGTGTATGTGTGTGTGTTTTCGGCCGCCCATAACTCCAAAAGGAAGAATTTGTGCACCCAGGTAGGTCTGTACTTTTCGTCTTATCTTGGTATCATGAATCACCTTCCAAACGTTATCGGCGTTGTTTTGAAATACCCTGTATATCTTGATATATGTGTTTTACTGGTTGCATAAATTCAAACTAGTATTCAAGGAAAGTGAACTGAAATAACATTTTTCAGTTTAAAGTCCCGAGATTATGCCTTTTAGGCTAAGGGAGACGATGATTAAAGCAAGTGGGTGATGATGGAAGAATTGGATGGAATGGGAAAGAGGGAGGAAAGGGGAGCACCCGGAGAAAACCCACGGACAAAATGTTGTCCATTACAGTGATAGACAAGGAAAACGTACCACAAACCAAGCTACAGATACTGATAAACCAAAATACAAATCCCTTATTCCGAATCTGTACCAGATAGTGCTGACTTTAACTAATGTGACATCAGGACATCTCCTTGAAATATCCCACATATCTTTAGAACATAATGTTTACCTAAATGTTTGTCACACTATATCTGATCGATGTTCGTCTTGCTAATGGTCGAATAGTTTGTAGTCTGAACGCATATTAATTGAACGGTGATGCGATTCGTCGAATATGAAGCTGTTCTATGAATGTCCGATTTATTGATCTCGTATTTATTGATTTATACATTGCGATCAAGCAAGATATAAAGATGAAATACTATAAAAAATAACTTTATTTCTAAAAGCCGTACCGGTGCAATATTTGTGTAAAGCGCTATAAGTACAGAAGCAACAGCTATTTGTATATACAAGCCACGATTCTGACCTGTCAACCAGTTAACATTTTTCTTTCATAGTGTATATTCCACTTTGCGATCAGTCCAGTTCGGGATCAACTTAATCCTCGTCCGTTTAGCATCATCTCGCAATGACAGCTAGATAAGATTTGTTAGCTATTTTTAAAATAGTCTAGTTTGCGATCTAATAGTGACTGATTCCTTGAGCGAAACCTTCGGAAAGCAGGAATCAGTACCGTTCACGGTGGAGGCGAGCGGGGCGAGTCCATGGACTAGTAGTAGTAATGGACTAGCGTATTTTTACTAGTAAGTTTACTAGTAATTAATTTTACTAGTAATGGAACTGTTTTTTTCTCAAATGCGTGAAAGTGTAATTTGAAAAACTTCAATATTGCGAATATTTTTTTTAAAAAAAAAGAAGCAATAAAAATAAAATTGTTGTAGTTATTCTTGAAACTTAATAGTCTGCAATCATTTCTTTTATATGCTTTTCACTCGTTATTCCTGGTTGTGCAATAAATAAAGGACTTTAACAGCTGCATACACACCTACCATCATGAAGCGTTTCTGTTGCAACAAATAGAGCTCTTGAATAAAACTGAGTTCTTAATGTGCTCTTTGATCTGGTGAAATTTTGTTCATTTTAATCAAATTACTTTTTAAAATAGAGAGCAGTAGGCAAATTTCACTAATACTCATGCACTAAAACATATAATTACTATTATTTAAGATTCTAATATAGACTTTTATATAAACTTTGTGCACAAAATTTTGTACGTAAACAAATACCTGTTTTCTAGTGTGACAAATTATATTAAAATGAAAGTTACTATATTTGTAACTTAAAAACTTTTGAACCACCAGACCGATCTCGATAAAATTTTCAACATACATGGGGTTCGGACCTGGGATGGTTTTTATCAATTCACTTTGAAAGTGCAACTTGGAGGAAGGAAGTGGGATATATATTGAAAATGACCGATATTTGTGTCGAATCCATAGTTTTTGAGGTTGCTGAGATGAACAGTGTCACTTCCGACGATGCTTAAATCCAAATTCAGCACTGCAACTTAGGGGAAGGGTAGCGGGAGAATGATTGGTAATCCATAGTTTTCGAGTTCGGTGTCATGAACAGTGATGTTTCCAATGCCGTATAAATAAAAAAAAATCAATCCCGCAACTTATTGGTGGGAGATGGGAGATATTTAAAAAAAATGATTGTAAATAGTCGATATTAGTTTCAAATCCATAGTTTTTGGAGTCGGTGATATGAACATTGACACACCCGATGCCGTTTAAATCCAAATTCAGCGCCGCAACTTGGGAAGGGAGAATGGATAGATACATAAAAATAATCGAAAATGGCCGATATTTGTGTCGAATCCATAGTTTTCGGTGGCGCTGAGATGAAGAGTGACACTTCCGATGCCGTTTAAATCCAAATTCAGCCCCCATAAATACTCCTAAGCAGGGAGGGTGACATGTAACAGTGGCGTAGGGAAGGGGGGGCAGAGGGGCCGCCCCCCCAAGAGATCCGACAATGTACTTTGGTACTTTGATGTTTGTAATTTTTTATATATTTTTATGTTTATAAAAATTTTTGTTTGTAATTTCTCTATATGTACCTATAACAGCACTTGCCCCCCACCCAACATACATCCTGGCTACGCTACTGTGTAAAAGTAATTGAAAATGACTGATACTAGTGTCGAATTCATAGATTTTGGGTCCCAATTTATTGGTGACACTTTTGGTGATCTTTATGTCCAAAATGAAACGTATTCTCCCCCTGCGAAGAACGGGTATTTTACTAGTATTTAATAATAACGAACGGAAGTGTTACATGGTTAATTCTTTAATATATTTCTCACTACTCAAATTTACACTTGTGCGATATATATGTATGTGTAAATAAGATCATATCTCTAAGTTGTTCGAAATATATATAAATAATAAAGAAGGATTTGTACTAAAAATCAGAATACTAAACAGTAAAATTAAAACCTGTTGCTTTAAGTAGTCTTCCTGCTAACGAAATACATTGTATATACGCTGCAGACACGTTACAACAAGTAAGATTAACATCAAGCGAAGAAATAGTTTTTAAATTATATTTTCCGGTTTTTCCCGATATTTCCGAAAGATTTTTTTAATGGGTTCAAAATTTTGAGAAATTTTACACAGCACAAGTAAGATACGTATCTCCATAATACACTCGTATATATTTGATTTTAACATACCGGTATCCTGTTATTTTAACACTTCCCTGCCATAAAACAGGAACTCTAATAAGAATGCTTAAGATCAGGAGTAAAAGTGCTGGGAAAAGCGAGAGGATGTCGTCCCACTACTTCCAAAAAATATGTACGGCGTCCCCCCATTTCCTAAAAAAATAAAATGCAAAGATAGGCAGTGGACGGCGGGACGTCATGCGGCTATTCCCCTACTTTTTCAGATTCACTTTTACCTCTGCTTAAAGTAATTTAAATGTGTCTATCTTAATTAATTTTACTTTAGTATCTTTTGTAGATATAACTTCAATCTATCAAGGTGCTAACTTTAAAGGAGTGGTGCACATATATTTGTTGACACAAGTTTTCCCTATTCTAATACAAGAAACATAAGCACTCAATCATCTTACCTATAAGCTAGTAAATATAACATATTTTTCACTTTAAAAGCATAATTTAGTAAAATATTCGAAAATTTTAATTTTTCCCAAATTTTCCTTTTTTTTTCCAAGCTCGAGACAAATCGGTAAAAAGTGTTTTTTTAACCCAAAATTTCATTTTTTTTCCAGGCCTTCACCACACTAGACAAGCAATCGATCGAGATATCGATGAAAAGCTGGTTTATTTTGTACACATTGCTTCGAAGATACATATCTCGAAAAGTAATGAAGAGATTGGAGTATTCAAAAACATGTTGCAGATAGATAGTACGCGTAATAAACGTGTTGCAGATAGTGGCCGATCACATATTACGTAACACTGTTTTTGATCAATTTTATCCTCTCTCTCTCCCTTGTCACACTTCGTAATGTATGGCTGAACCCCTCTCCCTTTGTTTTGTGACGCTTTTTGATTTTGGTTTTTCACCAATTTTGCTCTTCTTGGGGGTTATAACAGTAAAATAATAATAATAATAATAATAATAATAATAATAATAATAATAATAATAATAATAATAATAATAATAATAATAATGGCAGAACTTTTCATTACAAAATGCTTGAATTTTGAAAATAGTTGTTTTTCTTCGCCAACAAATCAAAGTATTAAAAAATGGTAGCACCGTAATATTTTAACCCCATATGGTTGTTTAATTAACCAGTTTCAATTCTTCGAAATTCCGTAGTGTCGTTTTCCCAAGAAGATCGCACCCAACGTCTTAAGTCACCGGTTATTGGCAACGAGGAAATGCTGCAGGAAGACGCAGGTGAAATAGGATCTTTCAATTTACATTCACTTCTTCTTCTTCTTCTTTTTTTTGAAAAAAAAATAATAATAACAACAGGATGCTACCTGTATTTGCAGTTTCCCAGTGTCGACGATACAAAGAAATTATCTTCTCCGTAGATCACAGATTCGAAAGAGCAGAGACATCCCCCGTTTGTGAACAAACTTTCGACCATCTTTTTTGGACTTCAGTTTACCCCTTTTCAAATTCTTCTTGTCCTAATTCAGTGCCAGAATGCGAATAAACTCGATTTATCTAGGTAAATTCAAATCTAAAGAGTAAAAATTGAGTATGAGATGAACATCCGACGAATTCTGTTTTTGAACGAACACTACCCAGGTATCGAAAACTTTCCACTTGTTCTATTTTCTCCTCTCCTACTTTTATATTTGACACAGACGCCTTCGTTCCAATCACCACGGCTTTTGTCTTTCTAACATTTATTTTCATCCCATATTCCTCAAAGCCCTTTCTCATTTTTTCTAACATTTTATTGAGTTTCTTTTCAGATTCTGCAACAAGCGCCATATCGTCTGCAAATCTTATACATCTAATCATTCTACCTCCTACCGAAATGCCATCATCATCATGTAGGCTCTTTTTCACTATTTCTTCTAGATAGACATTAAATAGTGTTGGCGAGAGGCAGCATCCTTGTCGAACTCCCCTTCCAATTGCACTTTCTTCTGTCAGTTCTTCCCCTATCCTAACACTTACTTGTTGGTTCATGTATAAGTTTCTTATGAGTCTTCTATCTTTCCATTCCAACCCTATCTTTGTTAGAACTCCCAACAACAATTCCCAATTCACGCGGTCAAAAGCCTTTTCTAGATCAATAAATACAACATACACCTCTTTCCCTTTTTCTATAAACCTTTCACTGATCACCCTTAATAATCCAATAGCATCTCTTATGCCCTTGCCTCTTCTGAACCCGAACTGCTCTTCCTCAACATCTTCATTTGTTCTTCCATATAACCTTCTATTCAGTAGTCGGAGCAGAATTTTAGCTGCATGAGATATGAAACTAATAGTTCTATAATCCTCACATCTCTTTGGGTTCGATTTCTTAGCCATCGGTATCATGATCGTTTTCAGAAAGTCTCTTGGCCATTCTCCTGTTTCATATATTTCTTTGCATAGTCGCCACAATTCTTTCTTTCCCTTGTCTCCTATATTTTTAATGAATTCGATTGGTATGTTATCTATTCCGGTTGCCTTTCCATTCCTAATCTTGGATATAGCCTTTTCTAATTCATCCCGAAGAATACTAAATCCTTTATCATCCTCTCCTACTTCATTTCCACTTCAACATTTAGGCTACACGGTCTATCCCTACTCTCATATAAGTCTTCAACGTATTCTTTCCACCTTCCTATGACCTCATTTCTCTCGCTGACTACCTTCCCATTCCTATTTTCTACTGCCATCATAATACTTCCTTGTTTCCTCCGAAATTCCATAGATTTCACCTCTTTGTACATTTCCTCATATTTCCCAACTCTTTCTAATTCTTCTATGTCATCGCATTTTCTTTTGTAAAACTCTTCCCTCGCTTTGTCTGTTTCTCTTTGTAATTCATTATTTAACTTTCTCTACATCTTTCTGCCCTCTTCTGTATCAACCTGTTTCCACATCTTCCTCTCCCTCATTTTCTGCAACATCTGCTCCGTAACCCATGGTTTCTTAGCAGTTTTGTGTTCGCGGTAACCTACTGCTTCTTCTGCAGCCTGCTGTAAGCAACGTTTAATATGTTCCCACCGTGCGTTACTACCTGCGCCTATCCTTTTTTCGTTTGAACATTTTTCTTCGAATTTTTCAGCGAAAAGATTTCTTATTTCCTCGTTTTTCAACTTTTCAGTATTCAACACTTTGTTACCTACTTTTCTTCTGCCTAGATCTTTCAGTTGAATATCTACTTCGGCCAGCACAAGATTATGATCAGAGAAAATATCAGCCCCGGGAAGGGTCTTCGCGTTCTTTAAGCTATTCCGATACCTGTCCTGAATCATAACATAGTCTATCTGATATCTCCCGCCGTCTATTGGTGATTTCCATGTATATCTTCTTCTCTTGTGCTGATTGAACCAAGTGTTCCCAATTACTAGTGAATTCTGTCTACAGAAATTCACAAGTCCCTCTCCCCTTTCATTTCTTTCGCCTAAACCATATTTGCCGACGATACTACCTTCCTGTTTTTCTCCCACAACTGCATTGAAATCTCCCATTAGAATTACCCTTCTTCTCCCTATGCACCCTTCCCCATGCACCCTTCCCCATGCACCCTTCTTCTCCCTATCTATAATTTCTTCTATTTTCTCGTACTAGAACACTAAAATATAAAAGGTAAAGCAGTGGTTTCACTGATATAGAGTTGCCAGAGTCCCGGTTTTCAATGAAAGAATTAACTGTCACGTAAAATGATTTCGGGATGCCTGTTTGTCCCGGTTTTCGTTCTTCAGATTTAAAAATATCAACCTGAAATAACTAGTATATGTCACCTAAAAACGGAAGATTTATGTAGCCAATTAATTTTACTAAACAAACAACAATGTGTTTGAAAATTACATCCATTCTTTCGTCCTTTGGCTAAGAAAATTCCAAATGACTCACTTGTCGTTGGGAGCTTTGCAAAGAGTGTCAACAAATATTCTATTCAATCATTGCTTATTCACTGGGGCCGGAAAAGTGATCTGCACACAATTCTGATGAAAATAAAAGGAAGTAATAATTATCAGGATTTTTTCCATGTGCTTATGTTCACAGTGTATTAAACTTTGAAAATTACTTATATTAATATCCAGAATGTAACAAAATTTAAATGCATTAGTGGATTAAAAGAGATACAATCAAAGACAGAGCGAGAGAGAGAACAAATGATCTAAATTTCCTATATTTTATTTGGCAATAGCTATTTAGAGCGAAATCAGTACTTTTCAGATTTCCCACATTTTATGTTTTATTTAATAAAGGAAATTAGCTACTCCAAAACAGACTGTAAAAAAAATAATAAGCAGTTCCGAAGTTAATAGACAAGACAATAATAATATTATACAATTGTAATATAAAAAATGGAAAGAAGAAAAATCCAAAGACAAGAAACGAAACAAGAATACATAGCGCCTTGTCACACACTCTCTTCATTTAACCCACTGGCCGGATGACTTTATCCGCCGTATGTTCATCCAATCATACGAAAACATTGGCCCCGACTAAACCGGTGTCGGCGATATCGTGGACAACATCGAGGGCTTGGCCGACAGCATCCGCATGTCGGATGATCGGCCGATAATGTCGGTGGCGTGTGCAGGCTACGATTTGAGTAGATTGAAGTCGATTCCACCGCCGACATTATCGGCGCTTCCACCGATATTATCGTTGCCCTGTACAAACACACTTAGACTCTAACCTGTGAACAACCAGGAAAAAATTCAGGTCCTATTAGTACACGGAGTAGTAATGGCCTGACTTGGCCTAACTCTCGATTATCCAATTTTGGGTCTCCATGGACCATAACGAATGAATGAGGGATGCTTTGGCCCGGGATTACGTCACCTATTGAAATTTTGCTTATGCTTATTCAGGAGCCGCACGTTGGTGTAAATGAATCAGAGGTACCTTGGCCCTGCTATGACGTCATTGAATTGGGAGTATTGGATCAGAGGTCATGATGATTCTTTAAAATTACAAAAAATATGGTCTTGATGATTCATTACGTTATGAAATAGTACAGGTTTATGAATGCTTTCGTTCCCTTTTATGGCATAAAATTTGGAGATTGTTATGCATGGACTAACACGGATGCAAATGAAATCTTTAGTTTTACGTCCCACGATTATGCCGGTTAGGCTAAAGGCCCATACAGCAGAGGTGAACGCTCTACCATTGAGCCACCGCACTTCTACTGGTATGAATGAATTAGAGGTAGTTGGTTCGAGCTAATATGTTCGTTTGACGTCACTGAACTGGGATTTTTAGCTTGGAACTTATGATAGCTTGTTTTGTTCCCTTTTATGTGTATAAAATTACCAAAACAACGTATGATTTCTTTCTTGATGACCTATTACATTATGAATTAGTAGACCCCAGTAATAGTATAAATTAGTATTAATATGAAACTCGAAAACTTTGGAGTTCCTTTGTGGCTAACCGGTTAGCGTATGCGCCTTTAACGTGGGAGACCAGGGTTCGATTCCCGGAAGGAGCTCATGCGGATCGGATTGTTATATCTTTGATGAGATGGACTAACACTGGTGCAAATGAAATCTTTAGTTTACGTCCCACGATTAGGCTAAAGGTGACGATGAGAAAGGAATGAAAGTGTGGGAGGAAACTGGAGCATAATGTTACCCACCACAAAATTACTTTGAACCAGGGACCCCATACAGCAGAGGTGAACGCTCTACCACTGAACCACCACCTCCCTTACTGGTGCGAATGAAGTAGAGGTATTTGGTTTGAGGTAATGTGATTGTTTGACGTCGGGCAGACCCTATTTCACTTTTGGGTCCCCCCCACACATGGATCATAACGAATGAGTTAGAGATGTTTTGGCCCGGGATTGCATTACCTATTGAAATTTTGCTTATGTTTACTCAGGGGGGGCAGGGATCACTCAGGACACATAACATCACATTGATTTACATCAGGAGTTGGGGGAAAGGGAGGGGAGTATCGCACCTCGTACTCTTTGATGAGTATAAAAAATATTAAAATTTGGACGTTTTTAACTTATCCTATTATCTTTCGCGAGACATTTTTGTTATATAATAGAGTACAATGGTTTACTTTTTGGGAGTTATCGTTTCCTTTGGAGCCTTATTACGTTATATGGAGGCATATTTAAAATTATTTCCTTAAATTTGATAAGTACTTTGTGATCCATTTGTTCCGCTTCAGGGGTGAACATGGGTACCTTGCAATCGTCCCGAGTTCAATTCTTGGTGCTAGTTTAGGAAATGTTGAATTTAACGTCCCCCCGTGAAAACGATGGTGATGAGAAATGATAGGACGAAACAGGGGGAAACATGTTCCCTTTTTAGGGGTACAAAATTGCCAAAATATAAACGTAAGCAATACGTTGTAGGCCTACCACGTGTTTGATCTTTTGGACCAATTTATCCTCTTGGATGAGGCCCTATTACCTTATATAGTTATATGGACGTATGCAGGGGTTCATTACCTTTTATAAGATATGGGTATATTTGTGAACCCTTTTAAAATTTGGGTGGAGTACTTTGGCCCACACCCTTCAATTTTGGAAATTGCCCAATTTAAACATTTGGTATAACAGTATAGGCTCTAATATATATTATTATAAATTTGGGTGGTCCACCTCGTTTCTTTTAGGGGCACAAAATTACCAAATTTTACTGCAACCACGTGTTTGGTATTTTGGCTCATTTTATTACCTTGGATGAGGTCCTATTACCTTATATAGTTATATGGACGTATACAGATGTACATTTCCTATTATAACACATAGGTACATTTGTGCACCCCTTTAAAATTTGGGAAGAGTACCATAGCCCACCCCTTAAATTTTGGAAATTTTCCAGTTTAAGCATTCGGTATTATACTACTGGACTCTAATATGTATCATGATAAATTTGGGTGGTTCACTTCGTTCCGTTTTAGGGGTACAAAATTGCCAAATTTTAGTACAACCACGTGTTTGGTTTTTTGATCCAATTTATCCTCTTGGATGAGGACCTATTACCTTATATGGTTATATGGTTATGTATAGGGGTCTATTCCCTATCATAAGATATAGGTACATTTGTGCATTCCTTGAAATTTTTGGGAATGGTACCTTGGCCCACCCCTTAAATTTTGGAAATCGCCCAACCACGTGTTTGGTCTTTTGGCCTAATTTATTCTCTTGGATGATGTCCTATTACATTATATGGTTATATGGTTATATATAGGGGTCTATGCCCTATCATAAGACATAGGTACATTTGTGCACCCCTTTAAAAATTTGGGAGGGGCACCCTGGCCCACCCCTTAAATTTTGGAAATCGCCCAATTTAAACATTTGGTATAATAGTATAGAACCCTAATATAGATCACTATAATACCCTATGCACTCCTCTTAAGCTTTTTGATAAGAGAGAACCATGATACTTTAAGGTTACCTTCTTGGTCTAGGTGTTAGTTCGTGTAATTTATATCTTAAATAACATTGACGGTTTAGTTAAAATCATCTCAAAATATTTTAGTCAAAATTTTTCAGTGAGTGCAAAGAGGGAATTGTTTCACGGTTAACCGCCAAACGTTATCCGGTTTTTAACTATTCGATTAAAAATTATCGGTTTTTAACTATTCGATTATCAAATAAACGGTTTTTAACTATTCGATTAAATTTTGAGTCCACTAATTTCCAGTTATTACAAAAGTTCAAGTGAAAATTTGAAACTAAATTTTTTCGAACTCAAATTTTTCAAATCAAAAATATTCAAACTGAAATTTTCGGATTAGAAACATCAAACTAAACTTTTCGAACAAAAAAAGTTGAAATCAATATTTTCGAATTCAAATTTTCAAACAAAAGAAATCAAACTGAAATTTTCGAATTATAAACATCGAACCAAAATTTGAAATAAAACTTTTCGAATTCAACTTTTTAAACCAAACAATTTCACACTGAATTATTTTGAACTAGAAATTCTAAACTAAAATTTTCGAATCAAAACATTTCAAACCAGTTTTAGAACTAGAAAGTTGAAACTAAAATTTTCGAATTCAAATTTTTTGAAACCAATCAGTTTTCACACTGGAAATTTTGAACTAGAAATTTTAAGCTAAAATTTTTTGAGAAATGGAATCAAAATTTTCGAACCAAAACATTTCAATCCAAATGTTAGAACTAGAAAGTTGAAACTAAAATTTTCGAATTAAAAATGTCAACCTGTTTTCGAACTAAAAAAATTTATAACGAAATTTTCAAATCAAATTTTTGGACCTAAAATTTCAAACCAAAATTGTCGAACTGAAAGTTAAAGTTTCGAACAAAAGAAATAATTCGAAATTTTCAAACAAACTTCTTGAAAATATTTAACCATAGCCTTTTACTGATTTTAAAATTTTAATTGTCTTGAAGAAATATTTGGGACTAAGTTTTGAGAGATGAACCGTTTGGTAAGCCATAGCCAGACCGAGACATTGATATTGCTTGAAATGAAGTTTAATCAAGCTTTATTTCATCAGACAGTACTAACTTACGAACCGTTTTAGTGCATTTTTTGTTTCAGATCAACGGCCAGCCATAGTCGGACTTTTTTTTTTTCGTATCATCATGAAAGCACGCCAAGCTTCTTCTGGTCATAGCCGCTACGCTACGTAAAAACCTGAATCCCTACCACAGAACAAACATAAACGCATATTTCAAGACCTTGAATCGAACCTGGGACCATTTTAAGAAAAGGTTACTTACCACAGCGATTCCCATCTGATGAGATCAATCGACCCAGCCAATCTCTTGAAACAATATTATACTGTAAACTAATCAACTTTCAATTTGCGACATCATTCAAAGCTCAGTTTGCTTCGTGTTCTGCAATAGGATTTCTTGAAAACGTGTTTGTGATGTTCTCAGTTTGATTTCTTCCCTGAAATACGATACCAGTGTTGTGCCGTTCTACTATTAAGGATCGCTGTTTTACAATAGTGCGTAAACTTCATTCGTCAGTCTTTCCATGAAACGTTATCGTACAGCTGATGCTGACACTTGCAGAAATCATCTTAACCGACCTTGCCACAGGAAGTCGCATTTGTTTTCATTACGAAATCCAACCATTCAACCTATCTTGAGTTGTAGTTTGTTATTACAGGAGAGGGAGAGAAGGAGAGGGAGAGAGAGAGCGGTAGATGTTTAATGTCAACCTGTTGAACATCTTAGCATTTGGTTTTGTTTTGTTCTAAGGAGTACCAAGCATGATTGATTTTAAGGTTTCTTGATCTCATCAGATGGAAATCGCTGTGGTAAGTAACCTTCTCTTAAAATGGTCCCAGGTTCGATTCAAGGTCTTGAAATATGCGTTTATGGTTGTTCTGTGGTAGGGATTCAGGTTTTTACGTAGCGTAGCGGCTATGACCAGAAGAAGCTTGGCGTGCTTTCATGATGATACGAAAAAAAAAAGTCCGATTATGGCTGGCCGTTGATCTGAAACAAAAAATGCACTAAAACGGATCGTAAGTTAGTACTGTCTGATGAAATAAAGCTTGATTAAACTTCATTTCAAGCAATATCAATGTCTCGGTCTGGCTATGGCTTACCAAAGGGTTCATCTCTCAAAACTTAGTCCCAAATATTTCTTCAAGACAATTAAAATTTTAAAATCAGTAAACGGCTATGGTTAAATATTTTCAAGAAGTTTGTTTGAAAATTTCGAATTATTTCTTTTGTTCGAAACTTTAACTTTCAGTTCGACAATTTTGGTTTGAAATTTTAGGTCCAAAAATTTGATTTGAAAATTTCGTTATAAAATTTTTTTTAGTTCGAAAACAGGTTGACACTTTTAATTCGAAAATTTTAGTTTCCACTTTCTAGTTCTAACATTTGGATTGAAATGTTTTGGTTCGAAAATTTTGATTCCATTTCTCAAAAAATTTTAGCTTAAAATTTCTAGTTCAAAATTTTCAGTGTGAAAACTGATTGGTTTCAAAAAATTTGAATTCGAAAATTTTAGTTTCAACTTTCTAGTTCTGAAACTGGTTTGAAATGTTTTGATTCGAAAATTTTAGTTTAGAATTTCTAGTTCAAAATAATTCAGTGTGAAATTGTTTGGTTTAAAAAGTTGAATTCGAAAAGTTTTATTTCAAATTTTGGTTCGATTTTTATAATTCGAAAATTTCAGTTTGATTTCTTTTGTTTGAAAATTTGAATTCGAAAATATTGATTTCAACTTTTTTTGTTCGAAAAGTTTAGTTTGATGTTTCTAATTCGAAAATTTCAGTTTGAATATTTTTGATTTGAAAAATTTGAGTTCGAAAAAATTTAGTTTCAAATTTTCACTTGAACTTTTGTAATAACTGGAAATTAGTGGGCTCAAAATTTAATCGAATAGTTAAAAACCGTTTATTTGTTAATCGAATAGTTAAAAACCGATAATTTTTAATCGAATAGTTAAAAACCGGATAACGTTTGGCGGTTAACCGTGAAACAATTCCCTCTTTGCACTCACTGAAAAATTTTGACTAAAATATTTTGAGATGATTTTAACTAAACCGTCAATGTTATTTAAGATATAAATTACACGAACTAACACCAAGACCAAGAAGGTAACCTTAAAGTATCGTGGTTCTCTCTTATCAAAAAGCTTAAGAGGAGTGCATAGGGTATTATAGTGATCTATATTAGGGTTCTATACTATTATACCAAATGTTTAAATTGGGCGATTTCCAAAATTTAAGGGGTGGGCCAGGGTGCCCCTCCCAAATTTTTAAAGGGGTGCACAAATGTACCTATGTCTTATGATAGGGCATAGACCCCTATATATAACCATATAACCATATAATGTAATAGGACATCATCCAAGAGAATAAATTAGGCCAAAAGACCAAACACGTGGTTGGGCGATTTCCAAAATTTAAGGGGTGGGCCAAGGTACCATTCCCAAAAATTTCAAGGAATGCACAAATGTACCTATATCTTATGATAGGGAATAGACCCCTATACATAACCATATAACCATATAAGGTAATAGGTCCTCATCCAAGAGGATAAATTGGATCAAAAAACCAAACACGTGGTTGTACTAAAATTTGGCAATTTTGTACCCCTAAAACGGAACGAAGTGAACCACCCAAATTTATCATGATACATATTAGAGTCCAGTAGTATAATACCGAATGCTTAAACTGGAAAATTTCCAAAATTTAAGGGGTGGGCTATGGTACTCCTCCCAAATTTTAAAGGGGTGCACAAATGTACCTATGTGTTATAATAGGAAATGTACATCTGTATACGTCCATATAACTATATAAGGTAATAGGACCTCATCCAAGGTAATAAAATGAGCCAAAATACCAAACACGTGGTTGCAGTAAAATTTGGTAATTTTGTGCCCCTAAAAGAAACGAGGTGGACCACCCAAATTTATAATAATATATATTAGAGCCTATACTGTTATACCAAATGTTTAAATTGGGCAATTTCCAAAATTGAAGGGTGTGGGCCAAAGTACTCCACCCAAATTTTAAAAGGGTTCACAAATATACCCATATCTTATAAAAGGTAATGAACCCCTGCATACGTCCATATAACTATATAAGGTAATAGGGCCTCATCCAAGAGGATAAATTGGTCCAAAAGATCAAACACGTGGTAGGCCTACAACGTATTGCTTACGTTTATATTTTGGCAATTTTGTACCCCTAAAAAGGGAACATGTTTCCCCCTGTTTCGTCCTATCATTTCTCATCACCATCGTTTTCACGGGGGGACGTTAAATTCAACATTTCCTAAACTAGCACCAAGAATTGAACTCGGGACGATTGCAAGGTATCCATGTTCACCCCTGAAGCGGAACAAATGGATCACAAAGTACTTATCAAATTTAAGGAAATAATTTTAAATATGCCTCCATATAACGTAATAAGGCTCCAAAGGAAACGATAACTCCCAAAAAGTAAACCATTTTACTCTATTATATAACAAAAATGTCTCGTGAAAGATAATAGGATAAGTTAAAAACGTCCAAATTTTAATATTTTTTATACTCATCAAAGAGTACGAGGTGCGATACTCCCCTCCCTTTCCCCCAACTCCTGATGTAAATCAATGTGATGTTATGTGTCCTGAGTGATCCCTGCCCCCCCTGAGTAAACATAAGCAAAATTTCAATAGGTAATGCAATCCCGGGCCAAAACATCTCTAACTCATTCGTTATGATCCATGTGTGGGGGGGACCCAAAAGTGAAATAGGGTCTGCCCGACGTCAAACAATCACATTACCTCAAACCAAATACCTCTACTTCATTCGCACCAGTAAGGGAGGTGGTGGCTCAGTGGTAGAGCGTTCACCTCTGCTGTATGGGGTCCCTGGTTCAAAGTAATTTTGTGGTGGGTAACATTATGCTCCAGTTTCCTCCCACACTTTCATTCCTTTCTCATCGTCACCTTTAGCCTAATCGTGGGACGTAAACTAAAGATTTCATTTGCACCAGTGTTAGTCCATCTCATCAAAGATATAACAATCCGATCCGCATGAGCTCCTTCCGGGAATCGAACCCTGGTCTCCCACGTTAAAGGCGCATACGCTAACCGGTTAGCCACAAAGGAACTCCAAAGTTTTCGAGTTTCATATTAATACTAATTTATACTATTACTGGGGTCTACTAATTCATAATGTAATAGGTCATCAAGAAAGAAATCATACGTTGTTTTGGTAATTTTATACACATAAAAGGGAACAAAACAAGCTATCATAAGTTCCAAGCTAAAAATCCCAGTTCAGTGACGTCAAACGAACATATTAGCTCGAACCAACTACCTCTAATTCATTCATACCAGTAGAAGTGCGGTGGCTCAATGGTAGAGCGTTCACCTCTGCTGTATGGGCCTTTAGCCTAACCGGCATAATCGTGGGACGTAAAACTAAAGATTTCATTTGCATCCGCGTTAGTCCATGCATAACAATCTCCAAATTTTATGCCATAAAAGGGAACGAAAGCATTCATAAACCTGTACTATTTCATAACGTAATGAATCATCAAGACCATATTTTTAGTAATTTTAAAGAATCATCATGACCTCTGATCCAATACTCCCAATTCAATGACGTCATAGCAGGGCCAAGGTACCTCTGATTCATTTACACCAACGTGCGGCTCCTGAATAAGCATAAGCAAAATTTCAATAGGTGACGTAATCCCGGGCCAAAGCATCCCTGATTCATTCGTTATGGTCCATGGAGACCCAAAATTGGATAATCGAGAGTTAGGCCAAGTCAGGCCATTACTACTCACGGCTTGAGTATTGGTGTAGTTATAGCCAGAGAAAGTTGGAAGCTGACCACTAGAAAACTGGATTCAAGTTCGCTATTCTACCTTCTGTTGTGAAGACAACACTTCTTCCAAATTACTAAACTGCGAGTTCATGGCGCAAAATACGCTTATGTCCAGTAGTCAGCCCCCGCCGGCCGAGTATAGGAAAACGCTTGCAAATTTATAACCAATTGTCAGCCCCCCTCCCCATTTCCTTATGCAAAAACGAAATTTTAAACTTGAAAATTTTGCTTAAAGGTATTTTTAGACGTTACATCCGATAACTGCTACAAATTAAATTTAAAGTAGCCAATATTGTTATACAACTTATATTTCATCAAGAAGTGTCCTTTTTTTTGATAAGGAATGTCTTCTTTACAGTACAGTAACATCCATTAAAATGCAAATTTATTTTTCTCACACGTTGGTGTCCTGGCACGTGTTGAGCCTTCGAGTGTTTCGTCACAGTCCTTAACTAACTGACTAACTATGGCCTATGGAACCCGGAGGTTCAATACCGCGTTCACAAAAGCTCTCCACTGACATCTATCCTTAGCTAACTGCATCCACACTGTAACCAATAACCGTGAAAATAAGTGCCTTCTACCATAAAAAATATACGGTGTACCGTTTTTCTAAAATAATGGTAGGAGACCGTTTTCCTGTCAGATGCTTGCGTCGGGCATGCGCATTGGAGAGAAAAAGCACATGGTCGAAGCGAGGATTGATGGCGCGTAGGTTCGGATGTGTTGTGCTTTGTTATGTGTTTTTTTTCTTTTGTTTGTTTGTTTAGTATGTGGTTTTCTGGTGTGATATATAAATACTAGTGTTGAAGATATCCTGGAAATTCAACATTAAGCAAAGTAATGTATGGGAAAGCACCATGTTAATATTTGAACTTTGTTCGGTTACAAACAAAACTTTAGTTGGCTATCGTGGCAAGCAGATCGCTCCAAAGTGCAACGATTCGAAACCAAGAAGCTGTTGGATGTATAAACTAAAGTCTTATGATAATGGAGCCAATTACGAGTGGTGGTGGAGCTAGAATTAGAATCAGAATGTTGAAATACTTTTTTTTTTTTTTAATTAGGAAAAGAGCTTCGTAGTTTACCGTACTTACAGCATTACATAAATTGTGTTGCATCAACTGGAATTTTTCATGTTACAGAAATAAAAGAATACTGTCACTCATGTGTGCCCGAAGGAGGGGCAGGGGGTCGCTCCCCTAGCTAATGAAAACGTATTAAATTTCTTAATACAAATGAAAAATATCAAATGTAATAGAGTATATAGTAACCAGGGAGATGAGTCCCCTAGAAAGTTTTCATCGGGCGCCCATGCTGTCATTAGTTTTTCTGAATAAATGAATTCTTAGATTTGAAAAATATTTCTGTAAATGTTTTTATGTTTAATTTTGTTCTGAGTACCTATAATCTGTTCTGGTGTCTTGTTAATACATTTAAGCGTTTGATAAATATGAAAAAGTCCGATACTCTGGAAGTTTGGTGACTTTTTTTAAAAAAGCATTGATGCCACTGTTACATAATTATTCAAACACGTATTTATTAATTTGGGATAGCGGATACTGGATACTGTAGGCAGTGTTGTGAGAAGTCATATGGTTTTACATTTGTTTAGTCGTAGTTCTGGTCATTCTAAGCTATGTTGTCGGGTGCCTGCTTGGTTATCTGAAACCGTAATAATGCGACTAATCGAATGAATCGCTGATTAGAATATTTGAGGTCTATTAGTCTACTGGTACTCATAGCGAAAATACATGCGATAAAGCTAGTCTTAACACTGCAACAGAATATCGATTTATGAATATCTTAAAAGGACATGGATGTTTGTTCCAACTACATTTTCTAAGCGTGCGAAAACTCAGCTGTAAAATTCAAGAAATAGTTTTTTTTTTTTTGGTATTTAATATTGAATCCTCTTCTGGTGTTTTGTTCAATACATGACAAAATTGGTAATTTTGAAAAGAAGAAGCAATGTATGTTCAAGATGATATCAGAACAAGGGTTCGATATTAGAAACTAAGAATTAATTTCAACTTTTATTCTTATGGATAT
Organism: Thermobia domestica; assembly: GCF_964235325.1. NCBI lineage: Eukaryota > Metazoa > Arthropoda > Insecta > Zygentoma > Lepismatidae > Thermobia > Thermobia domestica. Next base: position 168,609,897 of record NC_137464.1, on the reverse strand, counting down.
TATGCACGTTGTAGGTGCAACGCTTCTTTCGTTCATTTTTGTGTTTTCTTTAGTTAAGTAGTCTTTCAGTGGACCAGCGTGCACTCTAGTTGCATCCATCCAGGAAAAATTATTGCTAGCTAGTGTGTGTACTGATACAGTTCCAGCAATTCGATGAAACTTGGGTCAATATATATTGCCCAGCAAGAATTTTTACTGGATCTAGCAAGAGGGCACGCTGCACTGGCAAGGACCTCTAGATACGGAATCGGTGTGATAATTACCGTAAATCTTGTACGGTAATAACACACCTGTGCTTTTTTTAAAAAAACGATCTCTAAATTTTACGGTAAATTACCGTAAAATATACGGTACCAAATTTGTTTCTAAATACGGTCAATATTATTTTGCTTCTAAATATACGGTCTGCCGTTTTTATGAAAAAACGGTGGTCCGTAAAATTTAGGGTAATCGGATGGCAGCGAGAGTTGACGGTAATCGGTCAGTAAATTTAAGGCGAAATTTTTTACAGTGCAGTTTCAACTTTGTATTCCAATCTCTGCGAAATCCATCTTAATATTGTCCTCCCATCTGCGCCTAGGCCTTCCTAATGGTCATTTTCCGATTGGTCTTCCAGTCAAGACTTTGAAAGCGTTTCTAGTTTCTTCCATTCTAGCTACATGACCTGCCTATCTAAGCCTCCTAGGCTTAACGACCCCAATAATGTTGGGTAAACCGTATAAATTATGTAGTTCCTCGTTATTAAATTTCCGCCATTCCCCATTTCCGTTCCCCTTGGGTCCGAATATTCGTCTCAGGATCTTGTTCTCAAATACATTCAGTCCATGTTCTTCCCTCAGAGTAAACGACCATGTTTCGCAACCATACAGAACAACGGACATGATTATCCTTTTGTATATTTTAAGTTTCAAATTTCTCGACAGAATTTGCGACGACAAGATATTTTGAACGGAATAGTAACACGAATTCCCTGCTTTCAGTCGACATTTAATTTGTTCGTGAACATGATTTTCGTATGTTAATATTGATCCTAGATATTTGAAGCTATCCAATTTATCAAAAGTATTATTTAATATTTTAACGCATCCATAATTTGCCATATTACAGTCCCGACGCACTTCCATGTGTTTAGTTTTCTCTGCATTCGCTTCTAAACCCATGCACTTGCAAGTGTTTAATAAGATCTCTGCATTCCTTTCTATTGTTCACCTATCATTCCCTATTAAATTTACTTCATCAGCATATGCCATAACCTGGTGAATACCGTTCAACTGTAGGTCCTGGTTGCTATCCTTATAGCGTATTCCAGAACAAAGTTACATGATAATGGCGACAACACATCTCCTTGTTTCAGGCCATTCTCGATATGAAAGCTCGTGGACAAAAATTTTCCTACCTGGACTTTACTTTGGGATTGAGCCTTTCTAAAATCAATAAATTTTTGATGTACCAGGGTATTGTATTCCCACTTTTTTTTTCCAGTATTTGGCGAATGGTAAATATTTGGTCGATAGTTGATCGGTTTCGTCTAAATCCGCACTGATAATCTCCAATAATTTCATCTGCGTATGGTGTCAATCTTGCTAATTGAATATTTGAAAGTATTTTATAGGATGTTGACAGAAGAGATATGCCTCGATAATTATTACAGTCAGTTTTGTCGCCTTTCTTGTGAATTGGAACCATGATTGATTCTTTCCTCTCTTGTGGCAATTCTTCCTTGTCCCAGATAAGGAGAATGAGTTTATGTATCTTGTTCCACAATTTTTTGCCTCCATCTAACTCAGCCGGAAGTTCATCTACACCCGGAGATTTGTGTCTCTTTAATTTCTTTATAGCGGTTTCTACTTCTATTCGGTTGGGTTCTGGAATATACGGTTCTGCGGTGTGTATCTCCTTTTCTCCACGCACACAAGTTTTTGGTTGCGTGTTAAGCAAATCGTCAAAGAAATCATTCCAACTATTTAAGATGCTATCTGTATCTGTGAGAACTGTACCGTCAGATTTCTTTAATATATAAGCACGAGCCTGATAGCCTTTCTTAAATTCACTGATCCCCTTATACATGTCCCGGATGTTTTCATTTTTACTATTATCTTCAAGTTCCTTAATTTTGTCTTTAAAAAATCGCGTTTCCTTGTTCTAAAAGTTTTGGAAGTTTCCGATATCTGCGAAATTTTATGTAGTTATTTCATTCGGATTTTGTAGCCAGCGTAATTTTCCTGTTTTGTCTTCTCTGCTAGTTTAATGCATTCCTGGTCGAACCATGGTTTTTCCTGCGTATTTCCGCTTGTCCCAACTTTTCTTTTGCTGAAATTGTAATGCTACCTGTAATTTCAATACAGGTATTCTCAACACTAGTGCACTCCGAATCTTCTAAAGCCGAGAATCTATTCGAAACTTCAATCTGGTATTCCTGTCTTATCTGGCTTTCTTCTAATTTCTTTAAATTGAATCTTTCCGTTCTACCAGGTAGTGATCATTGTCACAATCAGCCCCTCTAACCTCCTGAGACCCAAACAGTTATGGTAGGGGAAAAATATGCAACTCATATCACCTTTCACTCATTAGTGCCTCAAAACAATAATCAGTCGCCATTTTTCCGCTCCGTCGCCGGCAAAACACAAAGGTGGGAAGTACTGCATGCAATAAATTGGGCTTATATTATCATGCAATACAAATACTATGTTTAATAATAAAAATACCTGTTTATTTTTTAAAAAATCTATATTTCCCCGTATTTTTGGTTTCTAAACATAAATTACAATGCATTTTAGAATTTTGTAAAAAGCCACTTTTTTAACATTTCTATTACTATAAATTTTAAACGGAACAATTATTTCCTTAGATAAATGTTCGAAAGTAAAATGCTCAAGATATCTTCTTTTGAATGTCATCACAATTTATAGCTGTATTTTTGAAAATACAGTTATAAATTGATGTATTAAAAAAATTGTAATACCTATATTTTTTACGTTATTAATACTGATAATTCTTGAACTTTAAGTATATATTTTAAATACAATAATATATTCCGTATACAAATGTTGCAAATAAACGTTGTACAAATATTTTATACTGAAATTGTAAAGTTTCATATACACACACTATTGTTCTAAAATTGATAAATTCGTTTACTTAACACTGACGACTATTCCTGGACATATTGTTCTTTAGCCAAGAACTTTTTAACGACGATGGAACTTCCCGAAACAATCCCTGTCTGCCAAAATACATAAAATGTAACCAATTCAATTCGAGGTCTCGGTTTGGCGGTCATTTATTTGTAACCACTCCCTATAATCTGGTCGCCGTTCGTGGTTCGTGGTCCTACCAATAAATATTTTCTTGATGCTTGAACTTACCTGGATAGGACGATGAAGGACTCCTCCAAGAAGAGTTACAAATTGTTCCCAAATCGCTCGTCGGTCTCAATGAGGAGATGAGCATTAGGCGCCGAGAGATTCGGGTGTCTCGTCTCGAAAACTCACGGACGATCAGACGGTCATCCAGACCATAATACACAAACCTCAGTCATACAAACAACGAAAACGCACGGGATTAAATAACACAATACTTATATACTTATTTATTAAAATACTATGATATATTAAAAATAGCGAAGGAGAATGAACACAACACTGAACACAGAATATGTAAAATAATTTTCATCACTAAAATCACACTTTGCCGTTCTAATGCGCTGAAGCCCTTTATATATATATATATATATATATATATATATATATATATATATATATATATATATATATATATATATATATATGATTATAATTCAGATAATTCAGATTTCACTGCGAATGCTTCTCTCACACCATTTACGCACTTAAAGGATTAGCACTGGGGAAAAGTTGTTGGGACAGTTCCACGAGGAATCCAGTTGCTCCGCCAAAGAATCCTAAAGCGTAAAGATGAGTCTTCAGCAAATTAAAAGGAGAAAGTAGAATGCTGATGTTGGAGGGCGCGTGTATAACTTTTTAGCGCACAAGGTTTGTGAACCTGGGACTTCACTAGTTGGGGCTAGCCGTAAGAAAACGTCCTTCGCCGGCTAGTAGCTTGTGCTCCTTAACACAAAATCATACTTGATTCCCATCGCAACGTGCGTGGTAGCTGCATGCAATACCGGAGTCAAACTCCCTAAGCACCAAAGCTCATGGTACGGGCTGCAGTGGTCGATTAAAGAGGGTTCGCAGTTCATTTCTAAAATTACTCAGTTAACTCACCTGTATGCACATACAGACAGAATACGGAAAATAATTTATGTTAATTTTAGTCAACTGCCTTCAATGCACGAGACACTGCGATAACTCTGGCGTGAGAAAGTACAGGTAACGAGCTGCAAAACAACGCAGCTGGTGCCACTTTGGTCACTTGAATACCTGTTCTTGTCTAGTCTGCTCTAATCTACTGCAATATTTCATAAGCGATTAAAGAAAGCACTTAATTCAGTTTCCAATAAGTATAGAATATATATTGTGCTACTAGTTGGAGCATCTTCCCACTAGTTGGAGATACGGAACTGCGCTACTAATTCAAATTGCTTTTGGATAATGCAATTTCTCTACGTATGATGATCCGTTAATTATTTACTATAAAATCTAAATTCAAGCATCTGAAATGAAAACAAGAAACAATTAATAACACTAAACTAATAGTAAGTCATTAATAAGGTTTGCAACATTGATAAATAGTTGGATGTATGAGGTACTACGTTGAGCAAAGACAGAGAGAAAAAAGAAAAAGAATCAATCAGCTGTGTCGTCTGCTACTCATCGACATAAACAGGTGGTCGAAAATCCAGTGGCTATGTTATCAAAATAAAAAGAAAGAAAAACTTGTTATCTGCTCTTTGCTGAACAGTTAAAAACTAGAAGCAAAAAGGAGTTTTGAAAGAAATGCATAGTTCTCCTTTTCGTGTGCATGTATTCTGATCAAAAACTAAAAGCAAAAAGAAGAAAAATGAATACATGTTTATCGCCTAGAAATGCGTCGCTCTCCTGGGAGAAAAATTTGTATCAACACACAATGTCTTGGTTACTTTTATTCTTTTTCTATGATTACTGTTTCTGTCTTGGTAACTGCAGTCTGTTCGTTTATTCCTGCAATGATTACTACTACGTACAAAAATATTCTTAATGTTGTTACACAAGTTGCGGTTCCTGTCTCGTTTGTGATAATTTAGGTTACGTGGCCGTAATTTATGACTCCTTTTATACCTGTTATTCTTTCGTGTATAGTCTTGGTTCTGATTTCCTTTAAATTTTGTATTGTTTACGATCTGCCCTTCGTATCTTTGCTTATTACCATAATTGTGACCTCGTTTGCGCCTTTTCTCCCTGTGATTTGTGGTAGTTGTTTTTGTGCGCTTACGACCTCTGTAGTCTACAATCATATTAATATGTTCGTAATTTTCACTACTGCTACTACTTCTAACGGTGTCATTGGATTCTGAATAAGCAAAGTCATTATCAAGTTTGTTGGGAGAGTGGTTCAGGACGTCTGTCTCTGGTTCAGGTTCCGATTCCGATGTTTTGTTAACACTAGGAATATCACTCACTAACTGAGGATCAAATTCCGGTGTTTCGTATCCAGTAGGAACATCTGACTATAACTGGGGTTTACATTCCGGTGTTTTGCTTCCAGCGCTCTCTGTTTCTTGATCATTTTCACGAAACACGTCCCGTAAACCGTCTCTATTTTGCCCTAATCCACTCTTTAGCTCGACAAAATTTTCTTTATTCTCATCTACTTTTCGTTCTAATCTAGCAAAATTCTCTGTAAGGTAAGCTAAATTCTCTTCGTTTTTATCTGCTTTTTGTTCTAATCTATCAAAATTTTCTTTGTTTCCCTGTTCTAATCTAGCTAGGTTTTCTTTATTTTCAGCACGGGACTCTTTACTTTCTTTCTCTAATCTAGCAAAATTCTCATCGTTTTTACCTGCTTTTTGCAAAAGTAAATCTAGCTTAGTAGCCAAGTCTACTTCCTTGTGTGTCATCTTGAAGAAGATAAAGCTTAAAACATACAATTAGAATAAAATATATCACAACACAACATGATTAAAATCGCCTAAAAGAGAGGTTTTTTTTTTTAATTCCTGGTACTGAGCTGAAAGAGAAATGGTATATTAAAATATTGATCATATGAGTATTCGAGCACCAACCGTCTCGATTCGGGTCGGTAGTTCGGGCGACATTTATTTGTAACCAATTCAAGTCGAGGTCTCTGTTTGGCGGACATTTATTTGTAACCACTCCCTATAATCTGGTCGCTGTTCGTGGTTCGTGGTCCTACCAATAAGTATTTTCCTGATACTTGAACTTACCTGGATAGGACGATGAAGGACCTCTCCAAAAAGAGTTACAAATTGTTCCCAAATCGCTCGTCGGTCTCAATGAGGAGATGAGAATTAGGCGCCGAGAGATTCGGATGTCTCGTCTCGAAAACTCACGGACGATCAGACGGTCATCCAGACCATAACGCACACAAACATCACTCATACAAACAACGAAATAACACTGGATTAAATAACACTATACTTATTTATTAAAATACTATGATATATTTAAAAAATAGCGAAGGGGAATGAACACAACACTGAACACAGAATATGTATAATAATTTTCATCACTAAAATCACACTTTGCCGTCCTAATGCGCTGTAGCCCTTTGTATATATATATATATATATATATATATATATATATATATATATATATATATATATATATATATATATATATATATATATATATGTAAAATTATAATTCACATTTCACTGCGAATGCTTCTCTCACACCATTTACGCACTTGGGGGATTAGCACTGGGGAAAAGTTGTTGGGACAATTTCACGAGGAATCCAGTTGCTCCGCCAAAGAATCCTGAAACGTAAAGATGAGTCTTCAGCAAATTAAAAAGAGAAGGTAGAATGCTGATGTTGGGAGGCGCGTGTATAACTTTTCAGCGCACAAGGTTTGTGAACCTGGGACTTCACTAGTTGGGGCTAGCCGTAAGAAAACGTCCTTCGCCGGCTAATAGCTTGTGCCCCTTAACACACAATCGTACTTGGTTTCCAACGCAACGTGCGTGGTATCTGCATACAATACCGGAGTCAAACTCCCTGAGCACCAAAGCTCAAGGTACGGGCTGCAGTGGTCGATTAAAGAGGGTTGGCAGTTCATTTCTAAAATCACTCAGTTAACTCACCCCTGTATGCACATACAGACAGAATACGGAAAATAATTTATGTTAATTTTAGTCAACTGCTTTCAATGCACGAGACACTGCGATAACTCTGGCGTGAGAAAGTACAGGTAACGAGCTGCAAAACAACGCAGCTGGTGCCACTTTGGTCACTTGAATACCTGTTCTGGTCTAGTCTGCTCTAATCTATTGCAATATTTCATAAGCGATTAAAGAAAGCACTTAATTCAGTTTCCAATAGGTATAGAATATATATTGTGCATATAATAAGTAAGGGAGAAACACTGAAATGTTTCGTCACTAACAGAAATGTTCTCACCAAAAGCAATGTTTATATATATATATATATATATATATGAAAAAGCGATGAAAGACTTCTTTGTCCAGTTGCGTTTGAAGGAAGCAATTCCCACCGAAGAAAGAACTGATTTGCGTCGCATAATAAAGTATAAATCGAAAAAATGATCACTGCCTTTACGAAATATACAGAGCGCCCACAAAAATATTTCTATAACCTGGTAGCGGTGATAAAGACACTGCAGGTTTGCATCGGAATCGCGAGTGGTAAGGGCAACCAACGTTTCTACATCGTGGAATAGCTTTACCTCTTTCGAATTTAACGCTTCGTGTATATGCAGCACGTTTCTTTTTATGACCTCTGGGCTTGGAGATTAAGTGTTTTTCTTTATTCTTTTCGCTGGGTCTCTTCTTCATGGCTGCTGTCGTCCAGTATCTCTTTGTTCTCAGAGCAACGGATTAGCTTTCTGCCCAAGTATAATTTGACATCTAACAACTGAACATTTTTTGCTTCAAGGTTTAACGCTTCTGAAGTTTCCTTATATTGGATCCAAACATTAGCGCATATTAAGTCCACCATATGAAGTATTGTTCTCATCGTTCGTTTTTAGTACGAGGCTTGGAAGGGAAAAAACTGATCATTCTGTCACCTAGATCAACTTCTCCCATGTTAATATTGTATTTACGAACTATATTTGGCTTTTATTTCCTCCTTCGTAAAATTTGGGGACTTTCAATAATCCAAAACGCATCTCTGGTTTGTACAGAAAGCAATGGTTTCATACAAACCGTAAGAAAACGTCCTTCGCCGGCTAATAGCTTGTGCCCTTTAACACAAAATCATACTTGATTCCCAATGCAACGTGCGTGGTGGCTGCATACAATACCGGAGTCAAACTCCCTGAGCACCAAAGCTCAAGGTACGTACGGGCTGCAGTGGTCGATTAAAGAGGATTGGCAGTTCATTTCTAAAATCCTGGAAAGTATTTCTCATACATTTTGAAGATGTCTTTCAAATCACATATTTTGTCAATCTCCGATGATAGATCCGTTGGGCTCTGTGGAAGGTTTGGAGTAAACCTGAAAATAAAAAGAAAAAATATTGGTTAAATGAATTAATGTTACTAAACATAACGTATTTAAACATTGAGATGGTTTAGCAAAAATAAACCAATGAGTCAAAAGATCCTTTACGAGCACGGGTATTTCAGGTAGGATTTCAGAAATTTGGAACAGTGTATCCAACTTTTAGGAAATGATCTCTTAGCCGTTTCAAGTTCTTACTGAATGTGTATTAAATTATACCCAAATAATAGTAAAAAATATTGTTTACTGTTTCTTTTGGATCACTCGTAAATCAGTTTGATGAACGTTTAAACACTATATCCTTTAGTTATTTTAAACAGTACGAGAGATACTATTCGTAGAAAGTATTCATAGCAAATGAAAACCCCTTCCGCAATCTCACCTCTGCGCAACAATTGACTGAATTGCATCAAAGAAAATTAACCAAGTTCAGTGGTAAAATTATTGCCAATATTCCTGTGAAACTGTGGAGTCACCGATTTTAAGATATCTTATCGGAAATATTAGTTATTTTTCAAGAATGTCTAGAGCTATATTTTTCCCTAGAAAGTACAACCAAAATATTTATTTATTACCTTGAGTTGGCACTCCATTTCGATGTAGCTACCGGAACCGAAAAGACAGGTATTGCCTCTGAACGTTCCTCTGTGTCAGAAAATCGTGATTCGTCAGAAGAGGCATCTAAATCGTTGCTTCCGCTGCTTAAGCCAATTTCAACTGAATGTGTATTAAATCTAATTCTAAATGTAATGAGTCATCTAATTCATCGTAAAGCGCACTGGGTATTTCGTCAGCAGAAAGATGTGGTCGTGCGCAGCGGCGAGGGCGCCCTGTAAAACAGAATACAGTGTAGAAGTTCAACAATGATATGCATATACTTTTAAGAGTTTATACACATAAAATGAAGAGATTTGGAAAAAATGTGAAATAATAATTTGTACTTTACCTGATTAAGTTGTTGCTTCGTTCCTATCCATCGCGACATCACATTTGATACAAGCGGGAAAAATTCAGGAAGTTCGTCATTTACCCAAACAACAGTTGCCAGATACAAAACGGTATCTCGTGGCATGCTGGAACAAAAATTACCAAATTCTACGAAACGAATGAGTTGTGGTATCGATTTATATAAAATGATGTTTTTGTATTGCATGCAGTACGCTGATTTCCAGGAGGCTAAACGACCGGACATCAATTATGTTAGATTTCCTTCTTGTATCTAGTAAAACGTGATCAATTTGATTATATGTTTTTCCGTCTGGTGATGTCCAAGTGCATTTATGAACGTCGCGATGTGGAAATTTTGTAGTCTTCACGATTAGGTTTTTGGATGTTGCAAAGTTCACGAGTCTAAAACCGTTGTCATTACTTTCCATATACAGACTTTCGTTCCCTATAACCGGTTTGAAAATATCCTCTCGTCCTACCTTCGCATTGAAATCCCCTAATAGAATTTTCACATGGTATCGCGGGAGTTAGTCAAATATCCGTTCCACTTCTTCGTAAAAACTGTCTTTTTTCATCATCATCCTTATCTTCTGTTGGGGCACGTACATTTAAAACAATAATATCACACCATCGTCCCTTAAGAGTAATAAAAGAAAATCTGTCAGTAACAAATTCAACCCGTTTAATTGCTGGTAGTATTCGTTTGTGAACGAAAAACCCTGTTCCTAACTGGTGATTTTTATTTCCTTCCCCGTAAAAGAACCTAAAATTTCCGGAATTCACAGATCCATTTCCTTCCCACCTAACTTTCTGAACTCCGACTAGATCCATCCTGTATTTCTCTAACTCACTCGTTACGGATTTTAGCGCGCCTGTCCTAGAAAGACTTCTAATATTCCATGTTCCAAATCTCATGTCCATTTTCTTTTGCTGAGGTTGTTCCAAGTTGTCAGTCCTTGTCCAAGGTTTTTATGAACATTTCTGATCAACTTATTTTTTTTACACGATGAGGTTGTTAGGCTTACCCAAACCCCCAAGCTGGAGGACCAGTCCTAGTCGGCTGTCCGCGACTGCTTATTCAGTATATTCGCAGCTAACCTCTATATCTAGAGGCCTTCTCCTCGATCCGCAACCTGAGGACGCGCCATGCCGTAGTGACAGGAACCCACGTTACACGGTTCGTCACAGTCCATAAACTTGTTAAACCACCGCTCAACTGTTAGCGTATCCACGACACCCTCACGAAAGGCCTGGCATATCTTCCGGCCCGCTGTAGCGGTGTTTGACTCCCAGTTTCAACTCGTACAGCATACACGCCCTTATGACGCTCTGTGGAGGTCCCATGTTCATATTATTACATCTACCCACCATTACATCTAACATACTCTCCGACCATTGCAGCGTCCGCTTATCACCTTTTCCATTCCTTGGGCAATCACCTTAGAGGGCACTAGTTCAAATCCCTAGTAGAGGTGCGAAATGGACTGGATACCTTCTTCAATTCACGGATGACCAGGTTCTACCGCGATGGAATTTATGACCTTCCAGAACGTCGACAGAAGGTCGTCGATGATGATGGGGACTACTTTGGATCTTCCAAGTACGTCTTAGGTGACATATCAATGTTCGAAGTCGTTGGGTGAAAAAACGACACAACTTTCTTGGTTTCCTTTATATTTGTTCCTCAAATAAGAAATGACAATGAAATAAGAAATGTAGTTTGATCAAGTAGAATATCATTTTGAATTATACGTTATATTTTTATTGTTTACTAGCAGCGTTCACCCCGCTTCGCTGGGGTCACCCCGAACGCAATAAACTTTGTTACTTAGATAATTTTTACTTTTTCGCTTTCAAGTGATATGATAAAAACCATAGTAGATTGCAGTAAATGTTAACATTATATCGCCTGTCATTTATGTTAACCCGCCGAGTGACACGGTCATGCGGGTTGCATATAAATACGTTTATTTTTACCTATGATGAACTAACAAAGGATTTGTACGTTATGGACACTTGAATGGTCAATTATCTCAAGACACTGGTAATTGAAAATTAAAGTGATATGATAAAAACCATCTAGGGTCCAAATCCTAATAACCCCCAAAAATGAAAGAAATTGGTTCAGCCGTATTAGCGTGATGAGGGAACAAAGGATTTGTGCGTTCTCTTTTATATATAAGATATTTAATTCTACATATGTGTTTAATACTTTAATACTTGCTTATTTTAGGCTTAAGGACAGTGAAATTGATGTATTTTCATATATTGATGCTATTTGATATTATATCCACATAGGAACATGATATGCTACTTTGGGAGTGATAATAGGATTTATTTTCTTGTAAGATTTTTGACTATAATTGTTCTGAAATAGAAAGAAGGTTGCAGTTAAGAATAAAACAAATCCCTCTTTGTTATACATACGGAGTGATAATTCCCTTCTACGTTGTAAGGCGAAACGGGCAAAGGAGAAACGGGCAAAGGCTAAACGGGAATTCCCGTTCCGCCTTCAGATAACATCCTTATCGGTTGTCTGTCAAAATATGTTTTGAGGGCATAAGGCGAAACGCGAAAAGGCCAAACGGGCATAAATCATTTCCTACAGAGTATTGGGAACGCTTAAATTTTGTCATTTTCTTTGCTTAATATTTTTTAAAGAGAATTTACAACAAGAAAACACATTAGATTTTATACCAGTTATTTAGATTATTGAATATGACAAACCTAATAATTTAGAAAAATAATTTATACCTTTACAAGTCCATGATCTGCAAAATGAATGGAATCAAATTAACTCTATGGGAACTTTGATTAGCCCAAAAATATTATTTGTTTTGTGACGATATATGGGCAAAATCCCTTCTTTAGCGCTAGTAGAAGAAGATGTCTGATTTTATATAGATCGAAGGAGGTCTGATTTAGTTTAATGTTATTTCATTATTCTTAAGCAATTTTTAATTTTCATTTTGTTTCCTGCTTAAGTATCAGGATTTCGTCAACGTGGGGTCCTATTTTAGGTACAAATAATTACATTGTTAATATACTAACTTTTGTCATCAGAAAATGCACTCTTACTGCCTTGAAGTCTGTTTAAGTGAGAAGTTCCATTTCTGGTTACGTAGCCAGAATTCTTGTTTGGGGGTGGCCTTAGTGTTATATATATGCGTTTTTTGCACCAAAATATTTATAATAATAATAATAATAATAATAATAATAATAATAATAATAATAATAATAATAATAATAATATATTATTATTATTATTATTATTATTATTATTATTATTATTATTAACTATAATTCATGCTGGCAGTTTTTGAATTATTATTATTAAGTAACCATCGTTTCCTTGGCTTCTTGACATGTCTATATCTGTATCTACATTGAAAGAAAGTAGCCGCTTATATGGCTGTTTCGCATCGTCACATGTTATAAAGAATTCACAAAAACGTGGTGAAATATTTAAGTAAGCATATGGTGGACATACGAAACACATTGTGTATTAGGGTGGTTACTAGTTCATAAGTTTTGTTTTTAAATCTTAAGTTATGGAAGCTCCGTTTTATAATTATACCTGAATGTAAAACAGAAAACGGACAGATTTTTGTAGAAATGTATTTTATTACGATCTATGGAAAAGACATCATACAATATCAAATATGTACAAAGATAGACATGTTTTGTCTTCAAGACAAGAAACAATTACTCCCATTATCATAATTAGTAGATATTAAGAGATTTTTAAGTTAAAATTTGATCTGAAAGCTCAAGGACATTGATGTATTTTTCTAACTTCCTAAAAACTTTCGTGTAGATTTTATATGCACTAATAATTAAAATCAATAGATTTTATAACCTCCCGAAACCCAGCGTACTGCATACAATCCAAAAATATCATTTTATATAAATCGATACCACAACTCATTCGTTTCGTAGAATTTGGTAATTTTTGATGCAGCATGCCACGAGATACCGTTTTGTATCTGGCAACTATTGTTTGTGTAAATGACGAAGTTCCTGATTTTTCCCGCTTGTATGAAATGTGACGTCGCGATGGATAGGAACGAAGCAACAACTTAATCAGGTAAATTACAAATTATTATTTCACATTTTTTCCAAATCTCTTCATCTTATGTGTATAAACTCTTAAAAGTATATAGTTTATTGTTAGAGAATTTATTCTACTATTGTTGTTTTCAGATTTTAGTTATTGTTTGCCAAATTAAAATGTACTACCTGCCACACGTTAGGACTTCGCACACTTGTACTGTCTGCATGTATGTGTTGCTTCCATTACTTTGGAACTTCTCGCACTTGTATCGTATGCATGTTTGTATTGTCTGCATTACTTTGGTACTTCTCCGCGTTGTATTGCATGCTAATTTTAATGCTAGAAGTACTTTGATAATTGTAGTTTAGGAAATAAGTTTCGATTATACTAACTTATTTGTTTAAAAAATCTCATTTATATAAAGAAATATCATTCTCCTGGAATCATACTACATGTTTTTTTTTTTTTGTTCTTAAAATATTCACTGTACATTCATTGATTTCATATCATTGTTGAACTTCTACTCTGTGTTCTGTTTTACAGGGCGTCCTCGACGCTGTGCATGATGGCCCTTTTCTGCTGACGAAATACCTAGTCCGCTTTACGATGAATTAGATGACTCAGATATTGGCTTAAGCAGCGGAAACGACGATGAATACGATCCAAATTTAGATGACTCTCCCGACGAATCACGATTTTCTGACACAGAGGAACGATCAGAGGCAATACCTGTCTTTTCGGTTCCGGTAGCTACATTGAAATGGGGTGCCAACACAAGGTAATAAATAATATTTTGGTTGTACACTGTAACCAATAACCGTGAAAATAAGTGCCTCCTACCATAAAAAATATACGGTGTACCGTTTTTCTAAAATAATGGTAGGAGACCGTTTTCCTGTCAGATGCTTGCGTCGGGCATGCGCATTGGAGAGAAAAAGCACATGGTCGAAGCGAGGATTGATGGCGCGTAGGTTCGGATGTGTTGTGCTTTGTTATGTGTTTTTTTTCTTTTGTTTGTTTGTTTAGTATGTGGTTTTCTGGTGTGATATATAAATACTAGTGTTGAAGATATCCTGGAAATTCAACATTAAGCAAAGTAATGTATGGGAAAGCACCATGTTAATATTTGAACTTTGTTCGGTTACAAACAAAACTTTAGTTGGCTATCGTGGCAAGCAGATCGCTCCAAAGTGCAACGATTCGAAACCAAGAAGCTGTTGGATGTATAAACTAAAGTCTTATGATAATGGAGCCAACTACGAGTGGTGGTGGAGCTAGAATTAGAATCAGAATGTTGAAATACTTTTTTTTTTTTTTTAATTAGGAAAAGAGCTTCGTAGTTTACCGTACTTACAGCATTACATAAATTGTGTTGCATCAACTGGAATTTTTCATGTTACAGAAATAAAAGAATACTGTCACTCATGTGTGCCCGAAGGAGGGGCAGGGGGTCGCTCCCCTAGCTAATGAAAACGTATTAAATTTCTTAATACAAATGAAAAATATCAAATGTAATAGAGTATATAGTAACCAGGGAGATGAGTCCCCTAGAAAGTTTTCATCGGGCGCCCATGCTGTCATTAGTTTTTCTGAATAAATGAATTCTTAGATTTGAAAAATATTTCTGTAAATGTTTTTATGTTTAATTTTGTTCTGAGTACCTATAATCTGTTCTGGTGTCTTGTTAATACATTTAAGCGTTTGATAAATATGAAAAAGTCCGATACTCTGGAAGTTTGGTGACTTTTTTTAAAAAAGCATTGATGCCACTGTTACATAATTATGCAAACACGTATTTATTAATTTGGGATAGCGGATACTGGATACTGTAGGCAGTGTTGTGAGAAGTCATATGGTTTTACATTTGTTTAGTCGTAGTTCTGGTCATTCTAAGCTATGTTGTCGGGTGCCTGCTTGGTTATCTGAAACCGTAATAATGCGACTAATCGAATGAATCGCTGATTAGAATATTTGAGGTCTATTAGTCTACTGGTACTCATAGCGAAAATACATGCGATAAAGCTAGTCTTAACACTGCAACAGAATATCGATTTATGAATATCTTAAAAGGACATGGATGTTTGTTCCAACTACATTTTCTAAGCGTGCGAAAACTCAATTGAAGAAATAGTTTTTTTTTTTTGTATTTAATATCGAATCCTCTTCTGGTGTTTTGTTCAATACATGACAAAATTGGTAATTTTGAAAAGAAGAAGCAATGTATGTTCAAGATGATATCAGAACAAGGGTTCGATATTAGAAACTAAGAATTAATTTCAACTTTTATTCTTATGGATATTATGCACGTTGTAGGTGCAACGCTTCTTTCGTTCATTTTTGTGTTTTCTTTAGTTAAGTAGTCTTTCAGTGGACCAGCGTGCACTCTAGTTGCATCCATCCAGGAAAAATTATTGCTAGCTAGTGTGTGTACTGATACAGTTCCAGCAATTCGATGAAACTTGGGTCAATATATATTGCCCAGCAAGAATTTTTACTGGATCTAGCAAGAGGGCACGCTGCACTGGCAAGGACCTCTAGATACGGAATCGGTGTGATAATTACCGTAAATCTTGTACGGTAATAACACACCTGTGCTTTTTTTTAAAAAAACGATCTCTAAATTTTACGGTAAATTACCGTAAAATATACGGTACCAAATTTGTTTCTAAATACGGTCAATATTATTTTGCTTCTAAATATACGGTCTGCCGTTTTTATGAAAAAACGGTGGTCCGTAAAATTTAGGGTAATCGGATGGCAGCGAGAGTTGACGGTAATCGGTCAGTAAATTTAAGGCGAAATTTTTTACAGTGTACTTTCTAGGGGAAAATATAGCTCTAGACATTCTTGAATAATAACTAATATTTCCGATAAGATATTCAAAAATCGGTGACTGTACAGTTTCACAGAAACATTGGTAATAATTTTACCAGAGAACTTGGTTAATTTTCTTAGATGCAATTCTTCCAAGTGTTCCACAGAGGCTGAGATTGCGGAAGGGGTTTTCATTTGCTATTAATATACTTTCTACCAATAGCTAAAGGATATAGTGTTTATCATTCATCAAACTGATTTACGAATGAGCCAAAAGAAACAGTAAACAATATTTTTTAAAAATATTATTTGGGGATAATTTAATACACATGCAGTTACAATGTCAAACGGCTAAAAGAACATTTCCCAAAATTTGGATACACTGTTCCAAATTTCTGAAATCCTACCTGAAATACCTGTGCTCGTAAAAGATCCTTTGACTCATGGGTATATTTTTGCTAAACCATCTCAATTTTACATACGCTATGAATAGTAATATTAATTCATTTAACCCATGTTTTTTTATTTTCATTTTCAGGTTTACTCCAAACCTTCTACAGAGCCGAACGTATCCATCATCGGAGATCGATAATATATGTGATTTGAAAGACACATTCAAAATATATGTGACAATATATCGTCGCTTTCAATACATAAGGGCGTAACTTACATTTTTTTTTTAGATTTTGAGATTTTCAATTCTTCTGATAGATGTCAATCGTATCTAGCTGCTGGGAAATTTTTGTGGCTGTACGGCGAACCGTTCAGCTGTGGGGGGTCATTTTCATAAGAGCGTTAAGAGATCAGGGAGAGCTCTTAACCCGAAATGCAGATCCATTTTTAATTGTTATTTTGCGCATGACGTCACGATAGGAGCAGATAAGCATTGTATAACAGAAATAAAAAGAACATTATTTGTAGCATTTCCACGAGAAGATAATTGAATTGATTGGAATAAAGTTTTTAACATATTTAGCATTCGGCTCGACTCAAGTTTATATTTATATCATTTTTTATTGATATCTGTGTCCTAAAGCGTGAAAAGGAGGGTTCAAATTCTATGTATATACTGATATATATATATATATATATATATATATATATATATATATATATATATATCAGTATCTCGACATCACTCCAAGTTAGAAAGTTGAAACTGGTTATAAAAACACCTAAGATGAAAGTGAACTTGTATTTCCAGCATTTTCGAAAATACCACTTCTAAAAGAGAAGGAGCGTAATTTTTATACATGTTTCCTTTCTGATTTGTTATTGTAAAATGTGAGGAAACAGCTGAACCGCTTAGAATAAAATATGGAAATATTGTAGGTGTTAGCCTTTGGATTGACTTTTGAACTTTGATTAAAATACATATCCAAGGGAGTAGCAAGGGGTTTAAAATACTTTTCATAAACATTATTATTCCTAAGCAAAGAACTAATATATTGATAAAAGAGCTTTTTAAATACGAGCGGAAAAGCTCTTGGTTTTCGCTGTTCGCGTGGGCTATTGAAGTGCTCCGTTTTTTTAAATTTAGAAATAATATAGACTTATTTTGGAGACTAAATGCTAGTGTCATAGTATTTTAGTTTTCTCATTGATCTTCTATAGTATATACATGTGTATCCATGTGTAGATGTTAGCTCGAATTTAAGTAGAAGCTTTGAGTGTGTGTGTGTTGTATTGTATTTGTGTTGTAAGTGTACACTAAAAAGTCAATATATGAATGTCTCGGTGCCAAGTGTGCTAAGTACAGTAGAAAAACTTGAACTGCAAAGATAGTTGTCGTAAGAGAGTTTAGTGCCCTTCCAGCAGCGAGGCCATGTAAGGCGTGGACATACTGCTTAACGTGGAATCGAAACCGCATGAGCTCCCACCGGGAATCGGACCCTGTTTCCCAGCTCCGAAAGTGCGTACGCTAACCATATAGCCATAAAGGAGCTCCGGTGCAAACATAATATGTCATTCTTTCACAACAAACTTATTTTCACAAACAAAAAAGTGAAATCCCTCAGTTTACGTTCCACCCCTATGCGCTATAAGCTTAAATGAATGGTTATGAATGATGGAATGAAGTAAGTGGAAACGGGAGATAATCAAGAGAAAACTTACAGACACTATATTGTCTACCACAAGCTTATATGGGAGCTCTTTCGTGGCTAAGCGATTGGCGTACGTGCCTTTGGCGTGGGAGTCACGAATTCGACTTCCGGCGGGAGCACATGTGTTTCGGATCCCACATTAAACTGTGGGTCCACTTCTCGAATTGTCTCGGTGCTGAAAGGGAAGCTAAACTCAAAATCATCACATCACAAGCTTATATAACCTGGGATCGAACCAGGGATGTCTCGCGCTGGAAGTGACAGCTCTGCCACTGAGCCATTTTACGCTGTATCTCCCATTTTACGAAACGTGAATTGTCTAGTGTGAAAGGAATGCCACTTCAACGTTTCAACTTCCACTGTGTGTTCCAACATATGAAATCGTGTAAAGGTTTCCGTATCTTGTTTGATACATCGCTCGTTAAGAAAGAAAATATGACACGTTAGTGGGTACTAAAGAGATGTATTACCTCCCAATTAGGTAAAACATCTGAGAGTTGGGCATAGTTTCTATCACCGTTGGCACCAGGCCCGTGCTGGCCCACCGGGACACCGGGACGTGTCCCGGTGCGCCCTCCGAAACGTCACAGTATAAATAAAGGTACAAGTTTTTAGTAATAAATTCTTACAGTTTTATTTGTAAAGAACCCGTGAAAGGTGCAGTGCGCCTTTGCGAGTCCACATCAAAGATGAACGATCTTATTTACTCATCTGTATACCACTTCTGTACAATAAATACACAATTACTATTTTTAAAGAACCCGTGAAAGGTACAGTGCGCCTTTTACATTAGCGAAACATCACATTATAGATAAGTGGTTTTAGTTATCCTGTGTGCCAACTTTATATATAAATTCAAATAGTGATTGTTAATAAAGAAGCTGTGAAGAATACGAGGCGCCCTTTACAATTCATACAGTTGCTATTGGCAGAGAACAGGTAAAGAGTATAATCACTTACAAAAATATTATAAAGTTCTGTAGCTATAAAACGAAACAACGTGATACATCAAGAATAGTTCGGATAGTCAAACATACGAGCATTCATGAAATACTATACTGACACTAGTCTCTAATTTACGATTTTTACGACATCAAAGCGTTCACAGTCTTAATATATCCGAGCATATTGATTGTTCCTGTGTGCTTTAAATCAGTGTTCGAATAATCAGTATCTATTGTAATTCTAAAATATAGCTATATTAATTTCCGTAAAATGTGGTCTTCCTATCACAACGGCACGGCGCGTCCTCAGGTTGTGGATCGAGGAGAAGTCCTCTGGAATACAGAGATTAGCTCCGAATATACTGAATAACCAGTCGCGGAAAGACAAGGGGTGAGCTTGGAGATTTGGTTTGTGGCTAACAACTCATCCTGTAAAAAAAAAAAAAAAAAAAAAAAAAAACTTGTTCAGATATATTCGCAGAATTTTCGGATCAGAACTGATAACTTGGCACGAACTCAGCAAAGTAAAATCGACATGAGAATTGGAACATGGAATATGAGAAGTCTCTATAGAGCAAACGCGTTAAAATGTGTAACGAATGAGTTTAGAAATAGAAGATGGACCTAGTGGGATCTCAGGAAGTTGGATGAGAAGGAAATGGACGAGTCAAGGAGGGAAATTTTACGTTCTTTTACGGGGAACGAATTAAAAATTACCAACTAGTATCAGGGCTTTTCGTTCACAAACGAATACGTAATATCAGCAATTACATGGGTTGAATTTGTTAATGATAGATTTTCTTTTACTTCTCTTAAGGGTCGGTGGTGTAATATTATTGTTTTAAATGTACATGCCCCAACAGAAAATTAGGATGACAATAAAAAAAGTTTTTATGGAAGAATAGAACGAGTATTTGATCATCTCCTGCAATATCATATGAAAATTCTGTTAGGCGGTTTCAATGCGAAGGTAGGACGAGAGGGTATTTTCAAACCGATTATAGGGAATAAATGTCTGCATAAGGAAGATTGTGACAACGGCGTTAGACTCGTGAACATTGCAACATCCAGAAACCTTATCGTGATGATTGCAAAATTCCCACATCGCGACGTTCATAAATATACTTGGACCTCACCAGACGGGAAAACACATAATCAAATCGATCACGTTTTAGTAGATAAAAGAAAACAGTCTACCACAACTGATGTTCGGTCGTTCAGAGGAGTTGATTGTGATAATAAGAGAGAGACTATCGTTGAATAAAGGAAATATTCAATATCTGAAAACGGAGCGGTTTAATTTAAAGAAATTAGAGGAGAGTCAGGTGAGAGGGGAGCCAGATTGAAGTGTCGAATAGATTTTCGGTTTTACAAGGTTCGGGAGTGCACTAGTGTTCAGGATACTTGGTTGAAATTAGAGAAAACATTAGGATTTCAGCAAAAGAAATATTGGGATACGCAGAAATACGTAGGAACAAAGCATGGTTCAACCAGGAATGCACTAAAGTAGCAGAGAAGAGAAAACAGAAGAAACAGCGTTGGCTACAAAATCCGAACGAAATAACTACATAAAATTTCACTGTCATCTGGCGGAAAACTTCCAAAACTTTTAGAACAAAGAAAGGCGATTTTTGAAAGCTAAAATTAATTAACTTGAAGATAATAGTAAAAAATAAAAACATTCCGGACATGTATAAATGCATCAACGGACTTTTAAAAGGCTATCAATTTCGTGCTTATAATTAAAGAAAGCTAAAGGAACAGTTCTCATTGATCAGGATAGCATCTTAAATAGATGGAAAGATTTCTTTCACGATTTGCTTAACACATAGCCAAAACCCAATGTGCGTGGGGAAAGTGAAATGCATACAGCATATCCGTATATTCCAGAACTTAACCAGACAGAAATAGAAATCGCTATTAAAAAAATTAAAGAAACACATAATTCCGGGTGTAGACGAAATTCTGGTTGACTTAATTTTAGCTGGGGGGGGGGGGAATTGTAGAGCAGGATACACAAACTCATTCTGCTTATCTGGAACAAGGAGCAATTACCACAAGAGTGAAAAGAATCAATCATTGTTCCAGTTCAGAAGAAAAGCAATAAGACTGATTATTACTGAGGCATTTCTCTTCTGTCAATATCCAATAAATTTTCTTAAACTTCCTATTAGCAAGATTGACTCCATACGCAGATGAAATTATTGGAGATTATCAGAGCGGATGTAGGTAAAATCGATCAACTATCGACTAGATATTTACTATTCAACTAATACTTGAAAAGAAATGGGAATACAATATTCTGGCACATCAATTATTGACTTTAGACTAGGGTAGAAGGGAAACATTGTACAATATGCTTACAGAATTTGCAATACCGAAAAAGGTAGCTTATGTTTAAATGAATCCCGAAGTAAGGTTCGAGTAGGGAAATTCTTCTTCACGAGCTTTGACGTTGAGAATAGCCTGAAAGAAGGAGATGCGTTGTCGCCAATATTATTTAACTTTGTTCTGGAGAACACTATAAGGAAAATCAAAGACAGGAATCAGGTTCTAGAGCTGAATTGTATTTACCAGGTTATGGCGTATGCTTATGATGTAAATTTAATAGGGTTTGATAGAACAATAGAAAGGAATGCAGAAATCTTACTAAACGTTTGCAGAGATATGGGCTTAAAAGTAAATGCAGACAAAACTAAATAAATGGAAGTTTTTCGGGATCGTAATACTGAATTTTATGGATGCGTTAAAATACCAAATAATATTTTCTTTCGACAAAGTGGATAGTTCCAAATACCTAGAATTATTATTAACAAACCAAAACCATAATCACACACACACAAAAAAAAAGATGTCAACTGAAAGCAGGGATTTCGTGCTATTATTCAGTTAAAAATTTTTGTTGTCGCGAATTCTGTTGAAGAATTTGTAGCCCAAAATATAAAACGATAATCATGCCTATTGTGCTGTAGGGTTGCGAAACATTGTCACTGACTGAGGGAAAATCGCAGACTGATAGTATTTGAAAATAAGATTCTTAAACCAATATTCGAACTCCAACAGGAATGGGAATGGAGAATGGCGGAAACTCCATAACGATGAACTGCATAATTTTATACCGTTTACAAAAAACATTGTTAAGGTCATCAAGTCTAGTAGGCCCAAATGGTCAGGTTATGTAGCCAGAATGGAAGAAATTAGAAGCGCTTTCAAAGTTCGAACTGGAAATCCAAATAGGGAAACGAAAATTAGGAAGACCGAGGCGCAGATGGGAGGACAATATTAAAATGGTTCTCGCAGAGATTGAAATACAAAGTAGAAACTGGGTCCAGTAGGCTAAGGACGGAAATCAATGGAAAGCCTTTGTAAATGCGGCACTGAACCTCCTGTGTTCATAGGCCATAGAGCTATATTAAGTTGTTGATACATTTAGCTTATTTTTATTTGACAGAAATGTTACTACAGGAACTAAAAATTTTTCTCTAGTAAAGAGGATTTCCATTCAAGTTTCCACAAATTAGCTATTTACGTTAATACGAAAAAAAATGATGGTGAATTTGATATAGAAAGGCATCTATAGTTTCTTTCAAAGTATATATATATATATATATATATATATATATATATATATATATATATATATATATATATATATATATATATATATATTCCGGTTTGTATGGGCGCCCTTTTAGTAGACTTGTCCACCGCCCTCATTAGTATCCCAGCACGGCCCTGGTTGGCACCAATCCTGGAGGACTGCGTGAGTCCGTCCCGCAAAAGTTTGATTGGACCTTCCTCCCAGAATTTGAATATACTGTATTTGCTTGAATCATTGCTTGCTTATGTCACAATTAAACACACGTAATTAAAACTCCCTACCCGAAGTTATGCAGAAATCGGTATTGCTGGTGGTCTACAAGTTCGATCATAACAATAGGTGACAAAAAAGGAAAGAATTCGAGCTGATTTTCAATTATATTATTGGCCCGCAAAATAATGTTCAGTAAAACGAGGTAATAATAAAATCATCGCAAAACTAAGTGAAAAATATTTATAAAATAATATGCATGAGCTAGTATGTTACTGTAAGAACTAGGATATTCATTACATGATGTGCATGAATAGTAACAATAAGATTCAAAAATCAACTTCAACCTAAAGGGAAAAGAATCGTCAACTAAAATGAAGTTCATAACAAACTCGAAAAGATGCGCAACGATTAATATCATTATTTCTTCTGCAAACGCCAAGCATAGTCTGTCTGTGGCTCTCGCTTTGCTCCTGTGCTGACGTAATATCACCAGCCAATCAACGTCTAGTTTCCGCTATAGCCCAACCTTACAACTCTATTAACCTTGTTAAGAGATATAAAAGCAAGTTGTTCAAACCATAAGGGCTTAAATGGCACATACGCCCTTCTGTATTAAACGATTCTGTGGCTCATACGCCACAATGAGTACCGCATTTGTTGGTCTCTTTGTATGTAAAAGGCCGTCATGGATTGTTTACGATTGTTGATTTGGATTTGTTTCGAGATTTGATTGTTAAGAGACTTGGTTAGTGACGTACAAAGAAGTTTTTTTCTTTTATTTTGCAAAAGAGTTCAAAAGCACTGAATAGAAAGGAAGCAATACGGTTATTGTGTCAAATGAAGGAGCGCAAGGAAGTCATAAAAATGAAGAGGCGAAGCAAAATTATTGCTAAATAAAATATTTCCGGTTAATAAATACAATGACGATGATAGCGCTTCACTGTACAGAGCTGGAAGATGACAGTGATTGGGATCCAGAGTATTTGCCTGAAAAAGGTATAGTATATTTTCCTTAATTTTTTCTACAGACGAATATTTTAAATTACGAATATAACACCAAGGTTTATCGATTAAGAACACACTTTTAAATATTTATAACAAAGGAGTGCCATTACATTTAATTAGTACTAATAGAGAATATCTATAATATGCTTTCCAGTTGTTGAGAGTAAAATTGCAGTACAATATTATAGAGCCTCAATAATCTCATACAGTTTCAAAACTATTTCTCAGCCCCTATTCAATAGATTGGCACATTTGGAGGATAGTCTGCTATGGCTATTTATCCTGTCTCTAAAATTTGAAAGAGATATGTTGCATGGGTGCTAAGAAATAGACCGAAAACTATGATGGATTATCAAGAATCCAGAATGTTTTTAATTATGAAAAGGCTATACATATTAGTACCCAAGAACAGTATCCCTGTTTAAAAGTATTTTTAAATTTGTGCACTCATTGCTAATGAACCTTTTTCGTAACTGTTTAGAACAAACACATCTGGCAACATTGTTTATCATGATGCAATAGTACGCGTCAGAACATTGGGATGTACTTGAAATGAAAAAACACAAATCAATGAAATGGGTCATTTTATTACACTGCACTGATTAATCACATACATCTATACCAGATAATGGATCTGGATATTGTCGATACAATGTATTTAGAACTTTTTGCACTAGTTTGTCTTTAAATCAAGGTAAATCTGGTTTGAAATTTTCCAGTATATTTTCATTAACTTAATTTTTTTATACAGATGAATATTTTAAATTACGAATATAATAGCAAGGTTTATCGATTAAGAACATCCTTTAAAATCTTTATAATAACGGAGTACCATTAAATTTAATTATTACTAATAGAGAATATCTATAATATGCTTTCAGTTGTTGAGAGTAAAATTGCAATACAATAGAATAGAGCCTCAATAATCTTACACAGTTCCAAAAATATTTCTCAGCCCCTATTCAATCGATTGGCACAACATTTGGAGGATAGCCTGCCATGGCTATCTATCCTGTCTCTAAAATTTGAGAGATATGTTGCGTGGGTGCTAAGAAATAGACCGAAAACTATGATGGATTATCAAGAATCCAGAATGTTTTTAATTATGAAAAGGCTATACATATGTTGATAGGAATTTCTTGTTTAAATTTTGCATATTACTACCCTAGAACAGTGTCTCTGTTTTGCAAAATGTTAATGCTGAAATATCGTAACAGCCAGTCTGTGCTTGGGTTATATGCTTCCTTCCTTGCCCTTCGTATATGCTTCATCTTTTTGTATGGGATCTTCATAGATTTGCAGCTCTGATCCCTTCTGCTCTGAGGTCAATGCACGAATCTTTCTTTTCTAGTTGAAAATCCCAACATTGACTTATTTTAACAGTTTTCAGTAAAATGTACGTCTCATTACACTCGATGACAATAGATGATTTCTTTGACCTCGAGGAAGCATGAAAAACTTTTCTACCATACAGCAAATATCAAAAGGGCAAAGAGATTTGGATGGCAAAAATTGCGATGGATAAGATTCAGCTAAGACGACTTGGAGACAGTTTTGTTCAAAACCCGAATAAGAAATGATTTTTCATATTTTCGGTACGCAGTAGTAAGGACCTCACCTCATCTAACTTTGGACTTCGACCCCGACCTTTGTGACGTCGTAAGTCAAAGGTCAATGACCTTGGCCCGGGATCAATAACCTAAGGGTACTTAGGACCATCCCCTCTAAATTTTGGCAGGGTACATAGGACCACCTCCTTAAATTTTGGAAATTGCCAAATCTAAAAATTTAGTATGGTAGCCTAAGACCATAGTATGTATCTCTATTAGCATTGGGGGTCTATGTCGTTCCCTTTCATGGGTAAAACATTGCCAAAAATCCAAATTTCAGAGGTTTTTGACCTAATTTGTCCTTGATGAGGTGTTAACCTATATAGTTATAATGGCTTATACTGGGTTCATTAGCTTTCATAAAATATGCGTAAATTAACGCACCTCTTTAAAATTTTGGGAAAGGTGCCTTGGCCCACAGCTTAAATTTTGGTGATTGCCCAATTTATTGGTATAATAGTATAGAACCCTATAAATGTTCCACTATAAATTTGGGTGATCCACGTCGTTCCCGTTAGGGGTACAAAATTGCCAAATTTTAGTGCAACCACGTGTTTGGGTTTGGTCTAATTTATCCTCTTGGATGAAGTCTTATTACCTTATATGGTTATATGGTTATGTATATTGGTCCATTCCCTCTCATAAGACATGGGTATATTGATGCACCCCTTGAAATTTTTTGAGGGGTACCTTGGAAAATCCCTCAAATTTTGGAAATCGCCCATTGTATACATTTGGTATAATAGCATAGAACGCTAATATAGATCACTATAAATTTGGGTGGTCCACCTCGTTCCCTTTTAATTGTACAAAATTGCCAAAATATAAACGTAAGCAATACGTTGTACCACTATTTGGTTTTTACCCGATTTATCCCCTTTGATGAGGTCCTATTACCTTATATAGTTATATGGTCATGTATAGGTGTCCATTCCCTATCATAAGACATAGTTACATTTGTGCACCCCTTTAAATTTTTGAGAGAGGTACATTGGCCCGCCCCTTTAATTTTAAAGATTCCCAATTTAAACATTTGGTACTATAGGACCCTAATATCGATCACTATAAATTTGGGTGGTACATCTCGTTCCCTTTTATGGGTACAAAATTGTCAAATTTTAGTATAACCACGTGCTTGGTTTTTGACCCGATTTATCCCCTTTGCTGAAGTCCTATTACCTTATATGGTTATATGGTCATGTATACTGGTCTATTACCTATCATAAAACATAGGTACATTGATGCACCCCTTTTAATTTTTGGGAGGGGTACCATGGCCAGCCCCTTCAGTTTTGGAAATTTTCCAATTTAAGCATTTGGTATCATAGTACATGACAACAACATGTATCACGATAAATTTGGGTGGTCCATCTTGTTCCCTTTCGTGGATAAAAAAAATACAAAAATATAAACATAAACAATATGTTGTACCACGAGTTTGGTTTTTAGCCCAATTTATCCCCTTTGATGAGTCTTATTACATTAGATGGTTATATGGTCATGAATAGGGGTTCATTTCCTATCATAAGACATGGGTACATTGATGCACCCCTTTAAAAATTTGGAAGGGGTATCTTGGCTCATCCACCCAGTTTTAGAAAATGTTTAATATAAGCATTTGGTATCGTAGTACAGGTCTTCAATATGTACAACTATAAATTTGGATCGTCCACATCGTTCCCTTTCATGGGTAAAGAACTACCAACAATCAAATTTCGGAGGTTATTCACCCGCCTTTGATAAGGACTTTGCACGTTATATGGGTATGTACAGATGTTCATTACCTTTATATGTTTATGTTCCCTTTTAAATTTGGGAATTATCAAACAACAAAATTCGGTAAACGTTTTCTAGGATCTATTGTAAATGTTGGTGTTCCTCTTATGGCTAAATATTCAAATTTTAAAGTTTATTGATCTATTTTATTTTTTTGATACGGCTATATAATTGAATGAGTAAAGGATTTATTACTTTTTTCATAAGACACAGGTGTATTTGTGTATCAATCTTAAATTTTGGGAGGGGTACATTTGTTATTGTTAAATCAATAATTGTTCTTAAAATTGGATGGTATCTCATTCTTTGGGTAAATCATTGTCAAATATGAGTATGATCACGTGGTCAGTTATTGACCTATGATGGGATTAGGAGTCCAGGACATTGGTACATTTAAACTTTGTAGGATAATTTGAGAATTGCCAAATTAAATTACGTCATTGGTTTTGATTATTCCCGCCTATGGGCCAAATATAAACTTAAGCAACACGATGTACCATGTGATTGAATAGTGTACAGGGATTCATTTCCTTTGTTGCGGTACGTCTTAAGTTTGAGTACACACTTCTAGAAAACAGTTCTCTTAAAGTAAACAATTGACGGACATTATTGACCAAATTGAACATACAATGATAATGGTTAAATTTTAAGACTTAGGTATATCGAGAGAGGTACGTAGGACCATTCTTTAAATTTGGGAATTGTGATAAACAGAATTTTAACATGAAGCGCGAAATTTGAAACAATACTTTAAACTTTAGTCACAGCTCATAGTTTAAGATCATTGGTGGTAGTTGATTTGCCCTTGAGCTTTAGAAATCTGATACCTAACCTTATGGAATCTTATGACTCATAGTCTAAAGGCAATACATGCTACAACACTATAATTTAGTCACAACATGATGTAATCCGACACTGGCAAAGTTATTGTTGATGCAATTTGATTGGATGATCACTATCTTTCGTGGAATCTGATTGGTTGATCACTATCTTTCACGCAATCTGATTGGCTGATGATTTTCCAATCTTTGCTGCATTCAGCCTTAATATTTGTTTAACATTTAAAAATCTTGGTTTGAACGTTTTTGTTCAACATTGTGTACTCACTGATAAGTATGAACAAACCGTTTATTTGTTGATCGAATAGTTAAAAACCGCATAATGTTTGATGGTTAACCGTGAAACGTGAAATTATTTGTTTGAAAATTTTTTCGCTTGAAACTTTTTCAAATTTTTTCGTTTCAAAATTTTGTTTGAAAATTTTTTGTGGATTTTTTGTCTCAAACCTTTTTCGTTTCAATGTTGTTTGAATTTTTTTTTCTTTTGAAATTTTTGTTTAAAAATTTTTGTTTCACAATTTTGTTTCAAATCTTTTTTTGAAAATTTTGGTTGGAAATTTTAGTTTTGGAAAATTTTGGTTGCATTTTTTAAAATTTGTGCACTCGTTGGTAATGAACCTTTTTTAACTGTTTAGAACAAACACATCTGGCAACATTGTTTATCATGATGCAATATTACGCGTCAGAAGATTGGGTTGTACTTGAAATGAAAAAAACACAAATCAATGAAATGGGTCATTTTATTACGCTGCACTGATTAATCTCATACATCTATACCAGATAATGGATCTGGATATTATCGATACAATGTATTTAGAACTCTTTGTACTAGTTTGTCTTTAACGTATAATTTGAATTCCAACTGAAGTCTTTTAAGGTCTATTGCAATATCAATTGGTGGAAACTCAATGTCCATTTGATCACAAAAAAACTGTTTATCAATAGAGGTATGCACCCACGAATGATGTTGACAACCATCACAACATCTAGATACATGTTGTACAGTATGCATAACACATTTCTGAAAATAGTACTTTTTTAGAAATAGACTTGTTTTGTTGCACACTTCCACTGCATGTTTAACATATTGGAATACATTGATGAATTTTCTCCATTCTGTTTACGTTAGATACACCATATTGCGGGATTCATGCAATGTACTCTTTTTACGTAACAGCAACATCTTCTTCTCGATGACTGTACGCAGCACAACTTCATGATTTGAGCCTAATGATTTGACTATGGTCACATTTAGCTCATCATGAAAATAATCATTCATTTGGTCAATTCGTGTACATAATATTTGCCATTCTTCAAAGTTCAGTTTTACACCAAATTGTTCTGCTTTGCCCAATCGAATCACAGGTTCAAACGTTGTAGCACAGATACCAACCATGACATGTTTTGTTTGAAATATATTTATCGGATTATAGCTTGCGAAGAGGAATTCTTTATCGTTAGAAGTACACGTCTTTCCTGCTAAAAAGCACTTGCTCGAAAGATTTCATATGCTGACGTTTACATTGCTGATTTCATACAGCTTAGGCTGACGTCATTGAAAAGGAATGTGCTGACGTTTGCATTCATGATTTCATCACATTTGCTGACGAAACCAAATTAACAGATCAGGCTGTGTACTAAATTCAAATTGATTACTCCGTCCAACGATTCTTTTATAGCACAAAGATACAGATCCAGTGTTTAAGAAACGTAAAAATTCTTCTTGATTTCATGTGTAAACATCTTGCTGGTAAAATTATATTCTTACCATTCCGATTCTTAATCAAAACTTTGTACGGATCATTTGGCTAGCTAAGATTCTATAATGTACATCGGTAAATCGGTAATCTTGGTAAATGATTTCATCACAACACGTGGGTTTGAAACTGCAGACAAGACGTTATCATGAACACTAACACGAACGATGATGCAAAACTGATGACGTTGCATTACCATGTTCTGACGGGTACTATTGCATCATGATAAGAAAGTTGCCAGATGTTTTTGTTCTATACAGTTATGAAACGGTTCTTTACTAATGAGTGCAAAAACATAAAAAATGTCAAACCAAAATTTTGAAGCAAAAGTTTCGAAACAAAAATTTTTGAAACACAATCTTGAAAAAAATTCAATCAAAAATTTTGAAACAAAAAATTTTACAAACAAGAATCGTCAAAAGAAAAAAATTCAAACCAAAATTTTCCACACTAAAATTTCAAAAATAATTTGAAAAAAAAATTAAATAAATTTCAAAGAAAAATTTCAAACGAAAACTGAAACCAAAATTTTGCAACAAAAATTTACAAACAAAAGTTTCAAAAAATTCCAAACAATTTTCAGACAAAAATTTTGAAATAATTTTGAAAAAAATTGAAACAAAAAGTTCAAACAAAAATTTGAAACAAAAATGTTTAAACAAGATATGTTTCAAAAGAAAAAAATTCAAACCAAAAATATCAACTAAAATAATTTCACGTTTCACGGTTAACCGTCAAACATTATCCAGTTTTTAACTATTCGATCAACAAATAAACGGTTTGTTCATATTTACCAGTGAGTACAAAATGTTAACAAAATTTTAAAACCAAGATTTTTAAATGTTAAACAAATATTAAAACTGAATACAGCAAAGATTTGAAAATCATCAGCCAACCAGATTGCGTGAAAGATAGTGATCAACCAATCAGATTGCATCAACAATAACTTTGCCAGTGTCATATTACATCATCTTGTGACTAAATTTCAATGTTGTAGCATGTATTGCTTTTAGACTGAGTCATAAGATTCCATAAGGTTAGCTATCCGATTTCTAAGCTCAAGGACAAATCAACCACCACCAGTGATCTTAGACTATGAGCTGTGACTAAAATTCAAAGTATTGTTTGAAATTTTGCGCTTTATATTAAAATTCTGTTTATCACAAATCCCAAACCTCTCTCGATATACCTAAGTCTTATAATTAATCATATACATTACATACAATTACATGTTTTAGTTAGGTCTCAATTAGGTCAATTGTTGATCTTAGCAGAAGCAACTCTTGTCTAGTCTATTTGATAACTTCCACGAATTTTGAAAAGGAAATGAATCCGTGTACACTATTCAATCACATGGTACATCGTTTTGCTTAAGTTTATATTTGGTCCCTAGCCGGGAGTAATCAAAGCAATTGACGTAATTTCATTCTGACAATTCTCAAATTATCCTACAAAGTTTAAATGTCCTGGACTCCTAAACTCATGATAGCTCAATAACAGATTACGTGACCATACTCACATTTCACAATGATTTACCCAAAGAATGATGTACCGCAAAATTCTAAGAACAATTATTAATTTAACAATAAGAAAGGTACCCCTCTCAAAATTTAAGATTGGTACACAAATACACCTGTGTCTTATGAAAAAAGTAATAAATCCTGTACTCATTCAATTATATAGCCGTATCAAAAAAATAAAATAGATAAATAAACTTTAAAATTTGAATATTTGGCCATAAGAGGAACACCGACATTTACAATGGATCCTAGAAAACGTTTACGATTTTTTGTTTGATAATTCCCAAATTTAAAAGGGAACATAAACATATAAAGGTAATGAACATCTGTACATACCCATATAACGTGCTAAATCCTTATCAAAGGCGGGTGAATAACCTCCGAAATTTGATTGTTGGTAGTTCTTCACCCATGAAAGAGAACGATGTGGACCATCCAAATTTATAGTTGTACATAGTGAAGTCCTATACTATGATACCTAATGCTTATATTAAACAATTTCTAAAAGTGAGTGGATGAGCCAACATACACCCTCCCAGAATTTTAAAGGGTTGCATCAATGTACCCATGTCTTATGATAGGAAGTGAACCCCTATGCATGACCATATAACCATCTAAGGTAATAAGACATCATCAAAGGGGATAAATTGGGCCCAAAAATCAAACATGTGGTACAACATATTGCTTATGTTTATATTTTGGCTTTTCTTTTACCCATGAAAGGCAACAAGGTGGACCACCCAAATTTATCATGATACATGTTGAGGTCATGTACTATGATACCGAATGATTAAATTGGAAAATTTCCAAAACTGAAGGGGCTGGCCATGGTACCCCTCCCAAAAATTAAAAGAGGGGCATCAATGTATCTATGTTTTGTGTTAGGAAACGGACCAATATACAAGACCATATAACAATATATGGTAATAGGACTTCATCAAAGGGAATAAATGGGGTCAAAAACCAAATACGTGGTTGTACTAATATTTGGCAATTTTGTACCCTAAAAGGGAACGAGATTCACCACCCAAATTTATAGTGATCTATATTAGGGTCCAGTACTATGATACCAAATGTTGAAATTGGGCAATTTCCAAAACTAAAGTTGTGGGCCGAGGTAGCCCTCCCAAACATTTCAAGGGGTGTATGAATATACCCATGTCTTATGATATGGAATGGCCAAATATACATAACCATATAACCATATATGGTAATAGGACATCATCCAAGGGGTTAAATTAGGTGAAAAACCAAACACATGGTACAACGTATTGCTTACGTTTATATTTTGGCAATTTTGTACAATTAAAAGGGAACGAGGGGACCACCCAAATTTATAGTGACCTATATTAGGGTTCTATACTATTATACCAAATTATAAAATGGGTGATTTTAAAAATTTAATGGGTTGGCCAAGCTACCCCTCCCAATAATTTCAAGTGGTACCGGTACATCAATATACCCATGTCTCATGATAGGAATGGACCAATATACATAACCATGTAACCGTATAAGGTAATAGGACCTCATCCTAGGAGATAAATTGGGCCAGAACCAAACACGTGGTTGCACTAAAATTTGGCAATTTTGTACCCCTAACGGGAACGACGTGGATCACCCAAATTTATAGTGGAACATTTATAAGGTTCTATACTATTATACCAATAAATTGCGCAATTACCAAAATTTAAGGTGTGGGCCAAGTCACCTTTCCCAAAATTTTAAAGAGGTGCATTAATTTACGCATATTTTATGAAAGCTAATGGACCCAGTATAAGCCATTATAACTATATAGGTTAACACCTCATCAAGGACAAATTAGGTTAAAAACCTCTGAAATTTGGATTTTTGGCAATGTTTTACCCATGAAAGGGAACGACATAGATTCCCAATGCTAATAGAGATACATACTATGGTCCTGGGCTACCATACTAAATATTTAGATTTGGAAATTTCCAAAATTTAAGGGTGTGGTCCTATGTACCCTGCCAAAATTTAGGGGGTTGCCCAAGCTACCCCTGCCAAAATTTAAAGGGGGGTGTCCTAAGTACCCCTAGGTCATTGAGCCCGTGCCAAGGTCATTGACCTTTGACCTATGACGTCACAAAGGCTGGGGTCAAAGTCCAAAGTTAAATCAGGTCAGGCCATTACTACTGCGTATCGAAAATATAGAAAAATCATTTCTCATTCGGGTTTTAAACAAAACTGTCTCCAAGTCGTCTTAACTGAATCTTATCCATCGCAATTTTTGCCATCGAATCTCATTGCCCTTTTGATCTTTGCTGCATGGCAGAAAAGTTTTTCATGCTTCCTCGAAGTCGAAGAAATCAGCTATTGTCATCGAGTGTAATGAGACGTACATTTTACTGGAAGCTGTTAAAATAAGTCAATGTTGGGATTCCTTCCGTACAGCAATTTTACTCTTAACTTAAAAACATATTATGGATATTCTTTATTAGTACTAATTTAATTTAATGGCCCTCCTTTCTTATTAAGATTTTAATGGGTGTTTTTAATCGATAAACCTTGCTATTATATTCGTAATTTAAAATATAAATCTTTACAAAATAATTAATTAATTAAAATAAACTGGAAAATTTTAAACTAGTTTTAGCTAGATTTTTTTGCGAAAATGTTAAACAAGTATTCTAGTTTATCGTACAGATTATTAGCAGTTCGCTTGGAACTTAAGCTTTTAAGGATATCTTTATTATTTAAACTTTTGGCGAATTCCAAGCACCACTTTTGGCAATTCATGTACATTGGGGTATAGGCTTGACCATTTACAGGATTGTTCTTACACAAACTTCTTATAATCCTGGGCGATATTTCAATTTCTCCTATTTTTTCGAACGTTCCTTTTCTTTTTGGCATGGTAAATGTATATACTGGAATTAGAGTATTAATATACGAATCTCTTTTTTTCAGAATAGCAGACGTTCCTGAAATTAACAATAGATAGACTATTATAGTGTTCTTCTACTTAATATATAATAGCATTACATAATAAAAATTAAGTAAACAGTGTACGCTACTAGTAGAAGTATCGCCCTAATAAGTACTCTTGATTATTTTACTTTGTAAAACACTTTTACTGATGCAACCCAACTTACACGATTCACTTCGTCGGAAGTACAGCAGTTAGTAGTACTGAGCTATGTGTTTATGCAAATGTGATTACATTACGAATAGAACAGTTGTCCACTCAGAAGAATTTCTATGATTCAGTGCGTGTTGTCGAATTAACTCTATATATTTATTGCAATATTGCTGTGTATAAAGCGTATTATTTCGTTATGTACTACAAAAATATGTTCAAAGAAATAAAAACACTGACCACATATGAATAGAAAATGCATGAAAGTAGATGTAAATTTCACATCTAGAACACCTTTGGAAATAAGTTTCTAAATCATTGCTTCCATTGACAGATCTTCAATTCTCGTTATTCAACTTTTTTTCTTTTTATAGTGATCATCCTGCTTGTCACACAGAGTATGCATCATAATTGAAATTAAAGCATTAGAAAAATAGACGATACCGGAATCGTACTTGCATCTCCCAAATGGCCATTTATTGTTTTAATCACTCGCCTAGAGCGTCCTTTACTAACACAGAAACACAGAAACAACTAAATAATTTCGTGAAGATCATACACAATATACTAATGCTAGTATAAAGAGACGTTCCTTATGAGAGTGATATAATGACTTTCTCAAGATTTATATATATATATATAATATGCTAAATGAAAGAATATTATGAAACTTTCCTCAGCTTGAGGCTATCTCATCGTTCTAAACACATATGGTTTTTTGTACGATATATACATACATATACAATGTATGACACATTGAACTCTTTGTGGTTGCTTTTGCTATATTGTACAAAAAGCATAGGTGAATAGCTTTAAGTTGATCTTTCTCCATTTTTTAAAAAATGAGGGCTATACCACTGCTGCGCTCACCCCTCCAATTCTTCCTTACCTTCACTTCTAATTTCCAAAGATGGAAATACTGCAGACATTGTTTTCGCATTTTATGAATTGTATGTGTAGAAATATGAAGTTTTATATTTATCTTCCTTGACTATTAGTTTATTTTCTTACATTAATTTGAAGAAATTGTAGCGTAGTGGTAAAGCACGAGACGTCTACCGCAAAGACTCGAGTTTGAATCCCATCGCGGTAATTATTTTGTGGGACGTATTGTTTACGTAATTAGTATTGTAATTCCGTTATTTCTTTATTATTGCTGTTATTATTAGTAACGGTAATTTGTGCTGTGTTTTATTAAAGCTGATTTATCGCATCAAAAATATCTCAAGTAAAAAAATTGCTCACTCTCGCTCTTTCACTCTTAAAATATTATATAATGCAGAGGGAAGTCTATTTCTCCCATTGGAACTCTAATAATTTTATTCTAAGAACAATACCGAAAACAGCATGTGGTGGTTGCCAACTTCTGGTCAGCGTAACCTCCCTTGTGACGTTCCTCAAGGTAGTGTTTTAGAGCCTCTTCTTTCTACCTTTATGTTAATAACTTACCACAATCTCTAAAACACTGTAAGTATAACATGTATGCGGACGATGTTCAATTGTATCTATCTTCTTTACCAAGGCAAATATATACTTGTATAACAAAGATGAATGAAGACTTGAGTAATTTGGCTAAATGGTCAGCAAATAATTCTTTGATTATAAATCCAGTCAATTCCAAGTCAATTTTAATTACTTCCAAACGTGCAACGACGTTAATAGGTGTTTCACTTGTTCCCAATATAACTTTAGAAGGCGAAAATATTCCCTTCTCTTCCTCTGTGAAAAATCTTGGCGTCATACTTAACAAATATTTAACTTGGTCCGATCAAATTAACGCATAAGGCAAGAAGGCTTTTGGAATTCTTCATTTTCTTAGCAAATTAAAAAACTTTTTACCAACACAGTTGAAAAAAATTCTTGTTCAAACCCTAGTGGTACCACATTTGGAGTACTGTGACACCGCCTTAACTGACGCTGATATACATTTACAAAAGTGTTTGCAGCGAGTACAAAATGCTTGTATACGTTTTATTTTTAACTTAAAATTTTCAAATCATGTAACGCTATTCTTTAAAAAGCTGTAATGGCTGAAGATGCAGCAACGGCGAAAATTGCACTCGTTGGTACTGCTGTATAAAACGCTTACTTTTACAGAACCTTCCTATCTTCTAAAACACTTTAACTTTTTAAGCGATTTCCTTGAGAGAGACACAAGGTAACGTTTTCATAGCCAACTTGCACTTCCTATTCATAGATCAACTTACTCCTCGGAATCATATATAATTTCAACCTGTCGTGATTGGAATACTTTGCTAACTTCGGTACGTGAGTCAAACTCTCTAGCATCTTTTAAAGGAGCAGTTTATAATTTAATGTTATCGAAGCAGGGTTGAATGGTCACAGAGACATAAGTTCCAATAGAGAAGCTTGTTATAAAGTTATAAAATTCAACATTTATTACATATTGTAACATGTATGTACTTTCGTGTAGCATTATATTAAATTTGTATGTGTTATGTGTATGTGTATGTGTGTGTGTGTGTGTGTGTGTGTGTGTGTGTGTCCAAGTGACCGTGTGTTTCTTGTATGTTTTTTTTAATTTCTTACTTTTTTTGCTACTGTTAACTATATTCTTTGATTTCTCAATTTTGTATCATGTTTAGGTGTTAGATAAGGCTTCATATAGCCTTAACCTCGACATGTAAAATAAGTCGAAATAAATAAATAAATAAATACGAATCTCTACGACTTAGTGTTGGCTGAAATTATTAAATCTTACAATCGGAAGTTTATGTTCATTATATCAATAGGCATAGTCCTATACCTGCATAATTTGCACTTCTTATATACATGGATAACAGGTAATGAATAAATGGGATTATTCCATAAATATTATAATATATTGCATTGGATTACCGTATACATCACAATATCTGGTGTCGCGGTATTGTTCCTTTCAAAAGTTGAGCACGAAAGACACTATCGTTTATATATCGTTGTATGAGAACCAGAGGTACTTAACTCCAAAGGTAAGGACTCCAGTGAAACAATTCAGCGAGAGTCTCTTCTATTTTCATCCGAGCTTTCATTCCAATTCAGATGGATATTGTGAAAAGGGTATACAATGTGAATTGGAATTGCATCGGTTAGAAGAACGGATGTTTACCATTGATGTACGTAATTCGTCGCAATTTATAGCTTTGAGAAATTTGATTGAATGCGATCTGTCAAAGAATTATAACGTTGAGAAAATGTTGGTGCATGCAGTGAATGACGAAATAAGATTTCCTGATTTGAATAATGAAGAACTAGGACATGAAGGGTTTACAACCACCCAACCTGAAGAAATTCTTAAAAAATCAGATTGTGTTGATATGGCAATGATTTCCACGGATGGAAATAATATGGTTTCAGTTAATATTCAACCAGATGAAATTAAACATCAGTCATCCTTGAAGAAGAACGACGAAGTTGAAAATTTGGTCGAAGTTGTTGATCAATCATCGAAGTTTTCAAAAATCAAAGGTTCTTCCAAGAAGTCTAGGAAGAAGAGGAAGAGGAAGAAAAAGAAGAATAGAGACAGTAAGAATAATGATGGTGCTGGTCAAGTGTCTAAGGTTGATGATACTATTATAAATCTTTCTCCTGTTTCTAAGATAAAGACGGTACAATCTCAAAGTTCATCTGAGCCATCCGATGTAGACATCAAGCAAGCGAAAAATTTTCACAAGCTTGTGAACAGGAATCGGAAATATATTATTAAGGATACAACAGGTGAAAGACTCGTTAAATACACAGGGAGAAAAACCAATTGAGGAAGACTATAGTTATCGTGATCAAGAAGTTACCTCATTCATTGACTCGATTACCAAAGAATATTCTGATATCTCCGAGCGTGCAGGTTGTATTAAAAACTTTATTGGTCATATTTATCTTACTGAAAATAAACCTTTTAAACAGAATTAGTTTCCAATCCCTAAAAGTAAAGAAAAAATATTTGTCGAACAGTTTCAGAAATTGGTAGATCAAGGAATTTTACAGGAAATAGACCATTGAAACTACGCAAGTAGTTGTCTTTTGGTCAAAAATAAAAATGATACTTATCGAATTGTTGGTAATTATGTTAAAGCTAATACACTAATAATTAACGATCCTTTTCCTGCTCCGAACCTAGAGGAATGTCTTTACGGGGTTATCAGAGAAGAAATTGTACTCTAGAATTGATATACGCTGTGCGTACAACCAAATTGTATTGGATGATAACTCTAGAGACATTACAAGTATAGTGACACCGAAAAGCTTATATCAATATATACGAGTTCCGGTTGGTATTAAAACTGGAAGTAACTTCTTAACTCGTGTTATGAAGAAAATGTTAGGAGATTTACAAAAGGATGGCGTTGAAACGTATTTTGATGACGTGTTAATATTTTCTGACATGGTAGAAGAACATAAAAATACGATTATAAAGGTTTTCGATAGGTTTAGGAAAAATCATGTAACGGTTTCTCCTGATAAATGTTTATTTTTCTATACGTAAATTAATTATTTAGGTTTTGTGGTATCAGGAGACCAAACGGAGATTGATCCAAAAAGAATATCGGCAATCAGGAATATTCCTCCACCAAGAAACCGAAGAGGTCTCATGAAAATTTTAGGGCTCTTTGGTTACTATTCCAAATTCGCCCCAGAAATGCAAGAATTAATGGGACCTTTGAGTGAGCTTTAATTGAATGAACCTCAGATCATCTGAAGGTTCTGGATAAACA
The DNA here is from genome assembly GCF_964235325.1 of Thermobia domestica. Classification (NCBI taxonomy): domain Eukaryota; kingdom Metazoa; phylum Arthropoda; class Insecta; order Zygentoma; family Lepismatidae; genus Thermobia; species Thermobia domestica. The sequence continues at coordinate 168,570,297 of NC_137464.1, read as the reverse complement.
AATGTTTATTGGTGGAGAATGTAGTATTGAAAACTCCTGACCTTAACAAGCGTTTCATTGTTAATGTCGACGGGTCAGGAAAAGGTATTGCTGGGTGTTTGCAACAAGAGAATAGCAAGGGGGAGATCCAATCCGAAGCGTTCTTCAATAAGAAATTGTCAGAAGCTGATAAACACCGCAGCATTTACGAAATCGAATTCATTAGCTTAGTGAAGACGATTGCCAGGTTCGGACATTACTTGATAAAAGAATTTGATGTGCTTACGGACAACCAGGCTCTTACATGGATCCTAAGTAATAATAAGAGGCTAATGAAATCTGGGCCATTAGTCGAGACCCTATGTCAATTATCTTTCCAGATCAAACATGTTAGGTCTTGCGATAAGTTCGTAGCTGACACTTTGACTAGGGTCTATTATCCATTTGAATTTCGCATTATAGATGGGCCAATGGGACTATCTTCATTTAATCAAAATTTGAGGTTAGCACATGTGGAGGCTTCCATTAATTAAAGAACCCATAGATGTATTGCAAAGAGAAGACTCTGAGCTTAAGGAAATTATATAGAAGATCGAAAAGTGTGAGTCTGTCAGGTTATATTTTGAACAAGAAAATTTTAATAAAAAGAACTAATTCAGTTAATGACCCTTATAAGATCGTGATTCCCAAGAATATGAGGCGTGTTTTGGTGGATTATCATCATAATGATAAATTGGTTGGCGGTCATTCTGGCATTTTTAGAACATTAAAGAAGTTGTCAAAAAGATTTACTTGGGAAAATATGAAACATGAAATTTCAGAGTTTGTTCGATGCTGTCATCGTTGCAAATTAACGAAAGATGAAAATCAAAAGAAAATGGGTCATTTAATCTCCGAAGTTTTAATATATTTCCCACCTCTAGAGCTTTTAAATATATCCTAATAGGAGTAGACTATGCTAGTAGGTTTGTGGTGCTGGAAAATTGACAGAGAATCCATAACCGAGAAATTAATGGATATGTTTAGTAGGATGGGTTTTCCGGAGACAATATCAACTGACAATGCATCAGTTTTCATTTCTCAGTACTTCAGAAAATTTGTTTGGACTAGGCATAAAACACATAAAATTAAGTCTTTATCATCCAGAGGGAAATATTGCTGAACGCTTCATTAAAACCTTAAAGGCTACTATTCGCGCTTATTTTTTCTGATAAGCAGCACCTCTGGGAAAATCTTATTCCAGATTTGAAGTATACTCTGAATATAAGCGAGCATTCTGGCCTAAAGAGGGCTCTTATCGAAATCTTTACGGACGTCGTACTAACACCCTTTGGAAAATCGATGGGACCTCTCTGAGTCAGATATAGAGGGTAATTCAACCCAGAAACTCTGGTCGAATGACATGATAAACATTGGACAAACAAATTAATGTCTCAGAGAAGAAGAAAAGTATCGTTCAGTCTCGGGGATAATGTGCTTATACGTGCTCACGTGAAATCATCGTTGCAGGATAAAATTTCAAAGTCCCTGAGTGATAATTGGCTTGGTCCGTTTGTTGTACGTCGTTTCTTAACACCAAGTACTGTCCTTGTTTCGGACGAAAGTAATAATTTGGATTCGTTTAAAAGAAGTCATGTTTTACAGACTAAAATATATCGAGAACCTAGACGATAAATTATTAGAAAACAACAGCTGGAGGATTTATTAAATTTGTAGTAAATATATTTTGATCAGGAAATTTATTGTAAATTTAAAATTATTATTCATTTATTTATATCTTCTTATTAATATTTTTATTTATATCTTGTATATAATTGTTGTCAGTATTCAGTAAGATTTTATTTATTTGAAATGACATTTCATGGCCATGAAATTTCAAAAAATTATATATATATATATATATATATATATATATATATATATATATATATATGCAGAAAGTAGAAATCTCTTTGTAAATAAGATTTTTTAAATATATTAACTAGTTAACGTAAACGAATTTCGATTGATATTATTGAAAGTTTTTAAGGCAATTGTCTATATGTAGTTATTTATTAGATTTATATATTGGTTTGTTTGTCTAATATTGTATTTTTCTATGTTATAGATTTCCTGCAGCAAAAAATATTCCTTTAGAATATTTTTATTCTAAGGAGTGGAGGTTGTAGCATACCATCCCTTCGAGTTGCTACGAAAACGAAGAATGAATGCGTACTAGGAAAAATAAATAAAAATAAATATACATATTTATATTATTAATATAAAGTATATAATTTGTTAATTTAGAAGTTCAACCTTGTTAAAAATTTCTTGTTATAAAAAAGATTGAAAGGAAAAATGTGTGGAGGAATAGACTGAAGAATACTATAACTATTGAAAACTGGAGAAAAACGAGCTATGCGCGCACTTTTGGGGGCGGGGCCGAACTCGCCGATCCTAACCTGCCAATGTGACTCTTGGTTGCGTTGACTAGTTTCTTGGTTTGGGGATGTAGTGGTTTGTTCCGTTTTTCGCGTTCTCAGCTTCGATTGCTTTGACACCTAGGATATGTGTTTTAATAGAGTTACTGGTGAAACTCGGTGTTCCGTTCCAGTGAAATTAATACTGTTCGTTATTTTTTGTGAATTGAAAGTTATATTATATTTTGCAAGTTGGAATCAGTTATTAGTGATTTAAGAAGAATTTGGATAAGCAAAAGGTGATATATTTGAAGGAAGAAAGTTACAGAGCCGGAGAGGGATTTTGGTGGCCAAAGAGGCCAGTGAACATATAGTGAATGCTAATCCCTCATATTTCGTTAGTTTTGGTGCTCTCAGAGTTAATTCTAAGTATATTTTACGTCCTACTTCTCATTTAGTTATTTTTAAATATTTGTTTTTTTTAAAAAAAAAACAAAATTATAAAGAGAGAAAAATAATAGTGTTGGACAATTCCGATATTAAACCATTTGAGCGATTGCTGGATTTGACGTTGTTTCAACCTGTAAATTGAAAGAATTGCCCTTACGTAAAGTCCTTTCAAGTCGTTATTTATTACTAGGATTCTTCAGAATCGCGATAATTTTTAGAAAAATCTGACTGGCACTGAGCAAGGAATTGCTTTTTTATTAGTCATCTATCCAGTCAAAAGAAGCCAAGGTCTCCATTGAACGGAGACCGTCTGAAGGTTACAATCAAACAATCTAGATATAGGTGAGTGACAAATTTGATTTATATTAAACAAGTAGTTGTGTCACGTAATCTGTGTTAATATTGTGCAGTTGTCTGAAGAATTGGTTCCAAAAAGGGACAAAATTCGCGGAACTTTTGCATTTGTTTGAGTTCTTAAAAAATTCCTCCCAATTAAGTGGCGAAATACATTTCTTGATTCTAAGAGAGACCACGTGATTGAAACTCGAACCATTCCTGGATCCAGTAATTCGTAATCTAATTTGTTTTTCTTTGCAGGATATATATATATATATATATATATATATATATATATATATATATATATATATATATATATCCTGTTTTTATATTGAGTCTAAAATCATTATTTTCAAAGAAAACGAATATTCTCGATTTTTCTCTCCAGTTGTCAGTCAAGAGGTTCAACATTTGATATTTTGAATAAGCTCAAAGTTAATACTCAGTTTTGAATTATTTCTAAAATAGGGGTTTGTTCTGTGGAATTTTAAGAAGGTTGATATAGACAAATTTTGTTAAGATTTGACGACTGAGATTAGAGTTTAGTGATAAACTTGTAAGACAGGAATTACAGATTTAATACTTGCAAAATATTCAAGATTTCATTAATTATTAATTATTAATTTTTACTTCATTCTGAACTATTTTGATAGATTGGAGTTTAAAGAATATTTGAGATTAAAGCCAAAGATAAAGTTAATTAGACTGAAATTAGTCAAATTATTAACTGACCAGAAAATAGTAATTTCTAATAGTTTTGTATTTAATGTTTGAATACTGTGTATGTATATTATTCAAATGTTTTAGTGCATATACACCACCCTCATATTGGTTACAATAAAATTGTTATTTTTCGAAAAATTGAAACATTGTGTTTGATTGTTTGATCTGTTTATGTTTGAACTTTTTACCTTGTTTACTTTCTGGAAGTGAAATATTGGATCTATGGTCTATCCTTTGCATCGAGGTGGATTCGTGATATGGGACAACCCCACACAAGCCCACTCTGCCAGGCTTTATCCGAGTGAGCCCAGATTGAGAGTTTGTGTTATTAATTGGTTTTCTTTCTTTTTCCTCAAACTCTTGATTTTGATTCGAATGTGGGCATTACAGGCCACGAAGCTAGGCGGAAGTGGGCATTACAGTACGCAACTCCAAAAATAGCATTTTCAGTTTTCTTTATATACAGGGTGGACCATTTTAATCAATCCACGGAAATATCTGAAAATTGGTAAAACATAGAAGAAATATTTGAAGTACACGTTACATACTGCTAAGGGGGAACACCAAATTCGCCAAAAGTACTCCTCTGCGCCCCCCGTAAATGGGGGTAACGGGGGGCAACTTCAAAATGTCAAACGGGAACATGCGTCGAGTAATACCTCGTTCGTAAGGTCTCGGAAAACTAATTAACGCTGTTCCAAAAGATGTTTCATATTTAGCACCAGTTTCAAAATGGCCGGCATGATATGGTTCGGTAACTCCAGTACCCGTAGCATGAAAACCATAGAGGGTAAATGAGTGGAACAAAATTTAAATACGTAAATATTATCGAATGGCATATCGAATGATGTGATCCCTGTGATCCCAGCGGCTTCCCTGATGGGGTCTTGGGGGCTAACTTCAAAATTTCATATAGTAACATGAGTCGAGTGGAACCTCGTTCGATAAATCTTGCAAAATCAAACATCTTGCAGGAGAAAACGATTGAGGTGAAATGGCAGTGTTCTCAAAAGACCGCCGAAACATAGTATCCGTGTAAGAGAAAAGGTTTAGTAGCCATAGTATGAAAGCGATTGGAGATAAATCAACAGAAGAAAAACTGGAGTAGGTAACTGACGTAAGGCACATCGAGAGGTTTTGTCGGGGTGACTCCACTAAAAGGTATCCGGTGCCAACTTGAAAATTTCAAATAGCAACTTGAAGCGAATAACATCACGTTACATAGACAAATGAATATCTAACAGCTTCTGTAAGAATATTTTCGACATGAAACACCGTTTTCAAAATGATCGCCAAGACATGGTGAATGTGTAATATACCATTACAGTCTAATGTGATGATGTTTTTAATAGGAGGGTGCCCGAAATTTTTTGCACCGACTGTACTTGACGTTTAACAAAAAATTTCTGGCTGTTCATATAATTCGTAAATTTTGTCTGTTATTTTATTTCAAATTAACATGGAAAACTGTAAAACTTAGGAATTATAGTTTTGGGAATCGATCTCTTTATTTATATATTAAATTAGTTATAAGTCTTGTATATGGATATGTAAATGGATGATTACAAGTCTTACGGTGTCAGTGCTATCTGAAAATATAGGTCCACCATTGGACGGAAATTTTGGAATAAATAACCAATCTAAAATTCGGCAGAATTTTCTGGACCACCCTTCACCTCTCTTTTAGATACCTATGTCCTTCTGAAATCTAGTTTAATCCAGATTTTACCAAATTTTATTCGTTTCAAAGCCCGACCGCCAAAAATGCTTTGTTTTGATTGGAGGATTCACCCACGCTATGATGTTAGAGCGCGATTATTTCCATTCCCCTTCCTAGAATTTTTGTCGAAGACATCAGTTTGTTTGCTTCGAAAATAGTTGGTTTCCTGCAGTGGTAAACATCAAAATTCAGGTAACATTTGGATTTTATTAACGTGTAAAATCGCTGGAAGTCTCAAGGAGCCATGAATTATTAAATTTCAGAACAAAACTGGACTGAAAAGGTTGAAATAGGAAGTGCAAGTTAGTGACGCCATGATTTCACCTACCGATCGCTATGGACAGGATTCAGAAGTAGTGTGATTTCCGTTTTTCCTAAAATCGGTTCTGAAGATTAGTGTTTCCCCTGATTATTTCACCTTCCAATTTTCCTGCTAATTTAGGGTTATGAGACCTGTCCATATATAGATTTGCTTATGTAGGTAGCGAGTGATTCTTTTTTTTCTTTAAACATATACGGTGGTATTCAATTTTGGCGTTGTTAAAATAGGTGGAATAATGCATGTGTAAATTTACAGTAAGGGCTCCTATTTTACTCCTGACTTGGGAGTACAGCTTCCAGCGGGATGAGTTGAACATATAGTTTGCTCCGGGTTCCTGCCCCTTCAGGGCAGGGGTCCTATTGTTAGTCAATACTTTGATATGTCCCCTCGGGGGCATTGATTAAACAGGTTAAAAAATGTGAATTGGTGAATACAAGGGCCAACTGGCTCTTTTTCCGTTCCTTTCGTTACCTTTCATAGAGCCGATTAAAAAAAATGGTAAAATCTGAATGTTGTTGGTGTATATGTATCAGTACAACATGTATTAATGTAGTTTGTAGTTATGGATGTGGCATGTATGTGTTTGTAATGTAGTATCATTAGTAGCAATTGTAGTTAAGTGATGGAAGAGTGTGTGAAATAATGAAGTACGGACAGTGTATCATTTACTATTTACATTTTCGTATTCGATCAATAGCTAAACGCAACGCTAATAGCTATTTCTATAGTAATATTAGAAAATGAGAGTGTCATAGTATCAAAATTCCGTGTACAAGGTCACATTCAGTGGTTCAAGGGTTGATCATATCGTTGCTAGCCCCCTAGTGTCAAAATTTCAGTACTAACCGTCATTCTTATGTCGATGCTTTCAGTGATTTAGTTTCCATGGAATTGACCTTTCTTTTCGAAATAAAACCTAGAAAATATAATTCCCAGCCCATATACATATACAGTGTCCGGTTAAGGTTAGGTTAAGTGATTCAAAACTAATATTTTCCGAAAATTACAACATTCTACTTAGTCTAGAAATCAAAATATTTAAGTAAATAAACAATACGTAAATTCTTAACAGAAGTCGGGCGATATGATGCTAGTTTTTCGCTTTGAAATTATATTAAATGTTCATCTTTCTTTTTTCTCCGCGGGTGCAGAATAATTTCATTGTTGTCAGAATTTTCATAAAAATTAAATAATATCGTGGAGAACTCTTTCTGTGAACATACATATATTTTTTTCTACATGAAGCTACGAAGTATAACATAGTATTGTTTGCGTGGTAAGGGAGTCGTGTGTTCGAGGGATGTTTTGTGTGGTGGCCGGAACATGAAATGTTGGCAATGATTTATAGATTTAGAAGTATATGACGTAGTGTGCATATAGTCTGGGTGTAGTTAAAGAAATATGGTGTTTATGAAATACGACGTCGTAATGAATGAATAAAATGATAGTATGAATATATTGTGAAACGAAATGAATGAGAGGACACCCATATACATACATATATATATATATATATATATATATAAGCCCAGTTTATGATTAGTCACGTTTCGGTAAAAGAATATATATATATATATATATATATATATATATATATATATATATATATATATATATATATATAAGGATTATGTGTAGCTATCAACATCTCGGGTTCTGGCCCCTACACCGGAGCATTCTGCGAACATGTGGGTGAGATATTGCCGGACTAGGTTAGTGCTTAATATCTTAATTTGTTTTTGCAGTCGTATTCGTTCACAATAATCTCGTTTAATAATATTTGTAGCATCATATAATCGCTGACTGAACATATTTAATAATCAATTATGGAAAGGCAATAGTTGTTACACAACTTGGCTGTAGTGAATTATATTTTCTGGTCGGCTTTAAATAGAATATCCTGCTCCGTGAGATTTTTTTTCTTCACGTTACCTACTCGGGCTAGCTTACAGTATTCATGGAGGCGACAGCTCTGACAGGGTTACAGAATCAAAACAATTAGTTATTGAAACTTATTTCCCGTACCCGGGCATCGACCCCTCCCCCCTTGAATATTTTCGTTTTCTTTTCTCAGTTTTCAAACTAGATAGTGATGGAAATTAATCGATGCCTCAGAATTTAGCGTATTCTGCGAAGGGGAGCTATCGGTGAAGTTTGGCAATAGAAATCACGGATCCAAAATTCAGTTTATTTAATTTTTTTTTATTTCTGGCAAATCCATAATTAGGGTCTTTCTTATTTCATTGCCTTCGGTCTAATTTTCGTACTTTCCTCTAGACCCTTTCTCAGTTTTCGGAGAGATCGGATAATTTTTTTATTGTTTTAGAAATTTCAAAATTTAGGGCAATGACATCTTGCCCTCCCCCCTTTCTCCCTTTCGCCTGTTGGTTTGGGCCGGATACGGTTAGTAAATAATAATTTTACAAGCAATAACTTGTGAAGTTATTATTTACAAGACACGGACTTGCTTCTTGGCACCACGTGTCCCTCTTAAGTCTACGTATTTGAGTAGACCACCTTTTTGGCATATTAAGAGAATATTTTGGCTATGGATTTGTTGAGAGTGAAATTGGACTTCTATCTTTATAGTGTTAGTTATTTCTCACTTAAGTCTTTGGCGCCCCTATTCTTCGTCTTCCTTCTTCTCTATCTCTCTCTCTGTCTTCATTCTTCAAGTTTTTTTATAAACTTTCAACCTGCACCCCCCCCCCCAGATTTTGAACTTGTCGCTTACAATTTATTTAACGTACAACTCTGATCTAAAATTACCAGCTGAGACGTTGCGAGATACGATTCGTTTGATGAAATAGTTAGGGACTGGGTTTACATTATATTTGACCCATCGCCGAAGTGAGTAACGATTCGGTACACCGTAATTTTCCACTTTCATTCCTTCACCATTGTCCGTCTGGGATTCTTTTTTAATCCATTGGTCACTTTCCTTCCGTTTTGGTTTTCGTTTATCTCATAGTTAACCTGGGCCCAGAAATTGTATTTTGGTTTATCTATTTATATCTTTAGGAATGTTCTGTGTTATGTGCCTGCCTCACAAAGTTTTTTTTTATTATTTATGCACGAATTGACTATATGAAAGTTAAAATTTATAGACGCGCGGTATCAGGTAAAAAAATCATTTTTTTTCATATGTAATGTCGGAAGTCATTTGTTTTTCCTGTACAATGTTTGCAACCTTTTCAGAAATTATTGTTGGGGTTATTAATTTAAACGTGTGCGCATTTATTAAATATATATATATATATATATATATATATATATATATATATTATATATATATATATAGATAGATAGATAGATAGATATATAGATATAGATAAATGAATACGTCGAAATGTACATGTGCTTAATATGTGAATATGATGTTAAAGTAAAAGTATAATATTAAATGAATTATATGGATATATGTAAGAGCGCTCGTGTCTGCCCCCCCAAACGTGTATTGGTTGCTATAGTTTACAAGTAAGTTTCCGACGAATATAATAATATAGATTTTTTTGTCAAGAATACTGCTGTGCACTCAAATAATTTTCCTTTCTTCTGAATAGATGTAAATAATAACCTATGTAATCATTATTTAATGGCATGTATTAAGAAGTAATGGCAGGTCTAAATGTAACCCACATCATAATGAATATTATCCCTGAGCGACCAACCTGAAACTATTGTGGAAAGTGTACCTTAAATCCCTCTCACCTGCATATGTATCCTATGACTTGACCAGTGTTTCTTTAATTTAAATCATTACAATCCTTACATCTGTGGAAGATCATCTTAAATCCGAACAATATATATATATATATATATATATATATATTTACAAAAGTGATCCTGGATAAATGAAAGGTTTCATGACGTGTCCCAGTGATGAACAAGTAACTCGAAATTATCCGATTAATAAAGTTGTAAATGGACTGACTAAGAGGAGAAACATCCTCTGGCGGAATGTAATTTTTAAAATCCCTAGATGGGTATAAACGTTGCATTATGGGAGTGCAGATATAAACTGCTAATAGAGTCACAATCTAAATGTAGTTGATGAATGGTTTTTATAAACCAATATATATATATATATATATATATATATATATATATATATATATATATATATATATATATATACTAGCAGCGTTCACCCCGCTTCGCTGCGGTCACCCCGGAACGCAATAAACTTTGTTACTTAGATAATTTTTACTTTTTCGCTTTCAAGTGATATGATAAAAACCATAGAAGATTGCAGTAAATGTTAACATTATATCGCCTGTCATTTATGTTAACCCGCCGAGTGACACGGTCATGTGGGTTGCATATAAATACGATTAGATTTAGCTATGATGAGCTAACAAAGGATTTCTACGTTATGGACACTTGAATGGTCAATTATCTCAAGACACTGCTAATTGAAAATTAAAGTGATATGATAAAAAACCATCTAGGGTCCAAATCTTAATAACCCCCCAAAAATGAAAGAAATTGGTTCAGCCGTATTAGCGTGATGAGCTAACAAAGGATTTGTACGTTCTCTTTTATATATATATATATATATATATATATATATATATATATATATATATATATGTTAAATGGAGCGAAATGTTTTGGACACTACGAGTAGTGCGTGATTTGTGATTTGAACGCTCAGAATTATTAATATTTTATTTCTCAATGTGAGGTAGAGACTCATAAGTTCTATTACACCCAAAAAATTTTTTTCTTTTCTTTCTTCTTTGTCCATTTTTTTAAAAAGTAAAATAAGTGTCTTTTTTTTGCGTATGTCGCAAATCATAATTTCGCTTTAGCATGCCTAAGATATAATATATGTAATTATTTTTTCTTCTTTCCATTTGTCAATATGATCAAATATATGAAGACTTACTAAAGTATAACTCTATGTATTCTATTGATATATAACCAAGAACTTGTGCTTTTAATATTTTGTTTATAATTATTTGTTTTGTCTTTTCCTTTTCACTATGAATGTAATAAATTATTTGTACCTTTGTAGCTAGCTGGTTTCCTTTAAACATATATACACTGTCCTGAGTGAGTGAGCGAGTGAATGCATGATAGATTTAATTTAAGTAATTTTAGTAATATCAGTTGTCATATTAACGTTTATATGTGTCATGTTTTAATATATGTGTTAAGGTAAATAACCTAGGTCATGAAGGACCGCTATTAACGGTTTAAACCGGCTCTAGGAGTGAGACGAAAATAGCAGGATGAGCCTAAATACGACATCTTTCTTCCAGGAAGTTGAAACTCTTATTGATACGATACATAAATTTATATTGAGTTTATAACTTTGATTTTTTTGGCTAATTCATATGTGTGGTCGATCCCAGAGAACAGAGTCCAGATGCTGGATGGTTATCAATCATCGTTTGGAATAACATTACAAGGAATAAATTCGATTTTCTCCTTTCCTGGTTTAGGTCTGGGCAACCCTACGAGCGTGGTGCCTGGAGCTAGGTCGGGGTGGTATGTAGGAACATGTGTCTATTCCGAAACATTCTAAAATCGATTAGTCGTTAATAACACTTAAAATGATTCATCTTTCAACGACTTTCCCGACTTTTTACTATAGTTCCGGAATTATCCAGTAATCTGTTTCTTATACAAATACCCTATTTGTCTTCTTTTTTCCCTCCCTGTTCCTACCTCCTTCTTTTACCCTTCTACTTTCTTCTCTTTCTTTTCCTATTTCTGAATGAAAGAAAACGGAGTCATGACTGAGAGTAGTCGCTATCGGCACGGTCAATAACTTGTTTCGATGAGTTTCTTCGGAAGTCCTATATGGGATAATTAACCATGAGATGAGTATGCGTTGAGGGACGAACAATAATAAAAAAGTTTATTGAAATTTACTTTATTGGAAAATAATCATAATTTCAATTAGTAGGTGATGTTTCGTAATCGCCCTCGTTAAAAAATTAATTCTAGCGACTCCTCTACTCTCTCTCACTCTTCTTCGTTTATTATATATGTTTTATATTTATATATATATTTTATTTTTTTTCGTTTTCTTTCAAATGTGTCTAAGAAAACGTCTAGTGCCCATAGTATGAATACGGTTAGAGATAAATGAAAATAACAAAAATTAAATAGGAAAACCACGGAGGCGTTCCAAGGCTCGAGAATGATACAACAGAGAAAAAAATGTTAGAGTAAAATTGCCATAATGTATAGAAAGAAATTTAAGTTCTGCAAAATAATCTCTTCCTGTTCTCTGTATGTGAGTGGGGTGGAAAGTAACTGTGAAAGTTCAAATGAGAACTCTACTCTTATTCGCAAATTAAGGCTACGCTACAAATAAGTATGGTGTGGTTGAAACATTTGTTTGTAAGGATGACGCTGTAGTGACTAAAAAAGGTGAAATTTTATTTGAATGGTAACGCATATCTTTATGGCTGAGTATGATTTGATGTGAAAACAGAAGGAACGTTATAAGAAAGAAGTTGTCGAATAATTCAGTTGCTGGAACTTACAAACGTGTGAATTTGCTAATCTCTGTCGCCACAGAAACTTCTATGCAATGCGTGCTGGTTACTCGGTAAGCATTTCGGGGATATACATACACACTGTTTCGTCCCTCAAGCTCACGATATGACATGAGTGCTAATAGTGAAATAAAATGTAACTGTGGCCATCCGCATTAACTCAGTGCACCAACTCTCTATCCATGAAGTCTGCCTTCCAAACAGCATTGGGTAGGTCAAGCGTACGCCCAAACCGTTGTCCGGTCGGACATTGAAATTTTGAAGTTAGCCCCAAGACCCCTTCAGGGAACCCGCTGGGACTGCAAGATGTTTGATTTTACAAGATTTATCGAACGAGGTTCCACTCGACTCATGTTGCTATATCAAATTTTGAAGTTAGCCCCCAAGACCCCATCAGGGAAGCCGCTGAGATCACAGGGATCACATCATTCGATATGCCCTATGATTCAATTCCGCCAAATATGAAACATCTTTTGGTACAGCGTTACTTAGTTTTCCGAGACCTTTCGAACGACGTATTACTCGACCCATGTTTCCATTTGATATTTCAAAGTTACCCCCGTTACCCGCATTTACGGGGGGAGGGGAGGGGTACTTTTGGCGGAATTGGTGTTCCCCCTTAGCAATATATAACGTGTACTTCAAACATTTCTCCTATGTTTTATCATTTTTCAGATATTTCCGTGGATTGATTAAAATGGCCTACCCTGTATATATATACTTTTGAAGTGCCCACTTGGTGACAAATCGACCTAACTCTATCTCTTCTCCTTGCCGTGTGGCTGTTGCCTAGCCCGTCGTCCCGCACAGTTCGTTGATGAATTGCAAAATGACTTCGAGGCAAGAAGAGTTCTCCAGTTAATCAAATTGAATAGCACCGAGAAAACTGGAGAAGAAAACTTTGAGTCGGTACAGAAAACAGCAATAGTTCATGATCGAGTAATAATTATGTGTCTATTGCTGATCAGGGATCGTTACCATCAAGAACAGAATTGAATAACGCCAAGAAAACGGTTGAAGAAAACGCTGAATTTAATGGTATAGTAAACGAAAATAATTTGAGTTCATGTACAAGTGATGCTTGTATATGCAAAACGATAAAGGTGAACCGGTTAATAATGCTGATTTTGTAACCGAAGAAAACACGATAAGTTTAGCAGAAACAGCACATGTACTTGACTCAAAGCAATGGACACTACTAGATGAAAAATGTCTTCTATCTTTCAGGCTATTTGTGGATACCGTGCAAGTACAACTTTGCGTCCTCGGAGGCACAGTACTCAGATACCTACTTGCCCTCTTCTCCGTACGTTGTGAACTGCTGCGTAGAAAGTACGTGTACCCTCGAGTGGAACAATTAGAAGTCTGACGGGGCAAGGTCTCGTGAATACGGCAAATGAGTTAACATTTCCTAGTCAAGGTTGTTTAAGACGTTGTTTAAAAATTTTGAAATGTGATGCTGCGTTATCATGAAGAAAAATTATCTTGCCGTGTATTGTTGCCCATTGTGGTCGTTTCAAGATGAAAGCATGCTTCAAATAGATTATTTATTTTCGGTAGCGATTACGGTAAAGGTTTGACCAGATTTTAGCAGCTCATAATACACTACAACCTCCTTATCCTACCACACACAAAGAATAGTTGGGTCACGGTGGCTCAGCGGTACAGCGTTCACCTCTGGTGCATGTGGTTCCGGGTTCAAACCTTGCTCCCGCCAAGTAAACTTTGTTTTGGACAAACACAGTGTGCGTCGGTTTTCTCGGGGTTATCCCGTTTCCTCCCACTTTCTTCATTCCACCATTTCACTCATTTCTCATAATCACCGTCTCCTTTGGCCTAACCGGCATAATCGTGGGACGTAAAACTCAAAAAATTCAAAGATTACAAAGAATTGTCTTATTTCCGAACGGTTTGGCTATGCAGTAGATGTCGATGGTTGACATGGGTCACCCACGCTTTTCGGCTTTGAGGATGCTCAAAATAAATCCAATTTTCAATGCCAGTTACTGTTCAATGTAGAAAGTACTTTCGTTGGTGTTGTTAAAACAAGAGTTCACTGGTGACTTTTCGAGTTTCGATAAAACGATCAGCAACGTTTAATTTGCGTTTCATCTGCGGCAAACTTTATTTTGAGTATGACACAATTTTCATTCAGTAATGCTTACAGTTGTTCGTCTTCAAAATTTTCCATTTGGCCAGGCCATTCGTTGTGGTTCACTTCAAAACCATCATTTGCAAAGCGATTAACTCATTGTTAAACAGAATAACAGAGTTCGGTGAATCATTACTCGATCTCATTATTACCGATAAAATTGACATGATAGCATCAAGTGGCGTTAGTCCATCCATTGGATCATCCGATCTCTGGGTGACACATGCTATCCTGAACATTAAGAAACCGCCCAGAAAGTCATTTAATATTATTCAATATCGCCACTTTAATATATTTAATCACGACGCATTTCTACAAAATGCTGAAGCCTTGAACTGGAAACAAATTGAATCTCAGGAATCTATAAATGCTAAAGTTAATTGTCTTCAGACTTCTTTAAAACATCTGTTTTATCAGCACGCACCAATAAAAACAGCTAAGGTTTCGAATAACATATTGCCTTATGTGTCTAGTAATACGAAGCTGCTAATGAAAATACGCGATCGTGCGCTCTACAGGTTCAAACGCGCTAAGTTGCAGCAACACTGGGATGAGTACAAAGAGCTTCGTAATTTTACTACGGCAGTTATTCGACAAGAAATGATTGCGTATTTTTCCTTTCGTATAAATAACGCTAAAACAATAAAGACACTTGGCGGACGTTACATAATTTGGGAATAGGTGGAAAAAGTTAATCGTTGAACCTCCCTGAACTAAATTCTCCTGATGTCATAAATTTTCATTTTGCTAAGATTTCCGATATCTCAGTAACAAGTGACGATACATTTGAGAAACAAATGAATCGGTACAGTTCACTGAAACACACTGCTTGTGGAACACCTTTAATGTTAAGACCTATTCATGAACATGAAGTTAGAAGAGCGATTGTTAACATTAAATCCAATGCAGCGGGCTTTGATGAAATAACCCCACATATGCTTAAAATAGCTTTACCTGTTATCACATCTCCCGTAACTAATATTGTGAACTACTCTTTATTGAATTCCCTGATCCCTGGAAACTAGCTAAAATTCTGCCATTACCAAAGAAGCATTGTATTAAATCAACTAGTGACCTTCGGCGAATAAGTGTATTGTCAGTTGTTTCAAAGGTAATTGAAAAGTTAGTGCTTCAGCAAATGATTTCATATATTGATAACTCTGACATAGGTCCATGCAAACAATCTGGGTTTCGTAAATTTCACAGCACTTCTACTGCATTCTTAGGTATTAAAGACAATGTGCTTCATGCATTAATGACAAATATGTGGTCAAACTAGTCTTATTAGACCTCTGAAAGGCATTTGACCTTGTACAGCATGGTGTTCTCTTAACAAAAATGAAATACTATAACTTTTCAGTAAATACCATAAAATGGTTCGAATCCTATCTACATGGGAGAAAACAGCAAGTTACTTTATGTAGTTCCTCTCATTATAAAATTTATGAAGCTGTTGTACTTGATAGAGGTGTTTTACAAGGCTCAATTTTAGGGCCAGTTTTGTTCACCTTATACACTGCAGATCTGGTATGTTGTACAGCATTCAAAGATGTACTGTTACGCAGACGACACTCAATTGTTTATAAAAGCCTTGCCTCACAACTTGCCACAAGTTGTTCGACTCCTTAACCAAGATCTTAAGGCTATCAGTAACTGGTGTATTGATAACAGTCTTATTATTAATCCCTTAAAATGTACTTATACTGTTCTAGGTTCCGCTAATCAACTTAATAAAATTGCTCCTGACAAAATAGAATTACAAATCATGGACTCAAACATTAGCTAATCATCTTGTGTTAAAAGTCTTGGAGTACAAATTGAGGATAAACTTTCTATGAATAATCACGTCTCTACTCAGTGTTCAAATGCTCTAGGAATACTAAGAAACTTGTACAAAATACGATGCTGTCTGTCCAAAGATCCAAGCTACTCCTGACACAAACGCTGATACTGTCTGTTTGATTATTGTGATGCTGTGTATGGCCCGCTTCTAACAAAAAGCAATGCCATCCTGATCCAAAAGGTACAAAATACATGCATCCGCTTCTGTTACAACATACGAAAATTTGATCATATTTTGCCTATTCTGAACAGGAATAGCATGCTGACAATGTCGACAAGACGACATTTGCATTATTGCTCTCTCATTTATGAAATTCTTAAAACAACACGCCCCGCGTATTTATATAAAAAAAACTCACTGCTAGCTCAACTATTCACACTCAGTTAGCACGCAAAAGAAATACGTTTGATATTCCGCACCATAGACTCAAGCAAACCACTGCGGCAGTTTCAGTATTAGCACCAAGGTCCTGGAATGCTCTACCAAATGTAGTAAAAGAAGCTAAAACATTTAATTCTTTCAAGAAAATGTTAAAAATGTATTTACTCAGCCAACAAAATTTAAGTTTAGGTACCCATGATTTGTATTCTATCACTTGAACCATGTAAATGAAATCAGACTTGACTTGGTACATATTCTTTATTAAATAATCATGCATTCTAAAAATATTTCATCACCGTCCTCCCTACATTGTGAATCACATTCATAACTTATTTTGTCTCTATGTTATTGATCGGTATGTATTTGTTTTCATGTTTGTATTTGTATGTTTTTTCCTTTCTTCACTTGTCTTACTTGTGCGTGTGTGTGTGTTTTGTTAAAAGTACCACTTTTTTCTTTTCTTTTTTTATCATCTTACTGTATTCCTGTATTTTGTTGTATATAACCGTATCTTTCGACTCAATTGATTGTATGTTTTTTGTATAACTCAATGTACTTCCTTGACAAGGGTTAGGTGGTAGAGCAGCAATATGCTGAACCTCGCCCGGTTGAATAAAGCCTTTCTCAATTCAATTCAATTGTTCGTACCAATTTATGAGATGGAGCATGTTTACAATGCGTTTTTAGAAGTATATGACCCCTTGCAGAAGCACTTTTCCTCAAACTGAGTGATGGATCAACAACTCCAGCATATCTTTTTTTTTTTTTTTTTTTTTTTTTTTTGTGGCACGAACTTTGCCATGTTTCATCGTAAATATCTCAATACAGTTAATGCCTTTGCCCCACTTGGCTTTTTAGTATTTAATGCTTCTTGTCACTAGAACAAAATAGCCCATTCAGATATCTCACATCTAAATCATTCTACTGCAACTCCATCTGTTTAAAACTATCCACATTACTAACTGGTAAAACTAGTATTCTCACAAAACAGCACTATTATACATAGTATAATATTAACATTATATTCTATAATTGTTGACAACAAATGAACAACGAGAAGTGCTATTAAGGCGGAATTTTCTACAAACTAGATCTTAATTTACTTCCCCTATATTTCTCTCAGTATTTCCGTCAGTCTCGTAGGCCTACACGATTAATATAAATTAAAAAAAAAACTGGAACATGGAATTGCCTTTCCCTCTCAAGTTAAAAGAAGTCGTCATTTTGCTGAGACAGTTCAGTTTTTTCAAAGTAAAAGTCCCAATTCCTTGCTGATTAAAAACATTCAATCGATACCGAAACGTTTCCCGAATCTGGACATTTTGTTCAAATAACATTCCATTTGTTGTAGTTGTTTATTTGTTACAAACTCACGTCTGACTGTCTATTCATAGTAAATTACTCTATTTATATAATATGTGCATTAACGGAACATGAAATGTGTTATTTGTGAACATACAAGACTATTACAGTTCAGTAGGGGGCAATAGTAAACATACAAAACTAGAAAGGGAGCGAAAACATTGATTATTTGTTAATGTGTTCAATCTGCAAACCGTATAATAACTCATGATCTGTTAATGGCTTTCTAGACCTTTTGGTTATCATATTATTTCCAGCACACTAAGTCATCCCACTAAGTGGACACCGAAACGTTTAGTTACCTCAGCATGCAATTAAGTGGTAAAACAGACCATCTGACCTCAGGAGTGTTTTCTTGAATTAGCCTAGCTGTATGTACCCAAAGTATGTCGTGCAAAGGAATGATGATTTTTGCAGGATGATTTTCATGAAGTTTCTCCTGTTTTCGTCGCGGCTACTGAGCATATGTATCTGTACTAATAGTTAAATTTGACTTCAAACACTGGTGATGATTGATACTTGAACAATAACACCACGATATACTCAACAAAAGGTTTTCCTTGGATGTTTACTTTCGGGCTTTGGTGGGGTGTTAAATCCTTATGAAACCAATGTATGTAGGTAACCCATTTTTGACCACCTGTTATAATACTTTCTAAAAAAAAAGGTTAGGTATTTACCCGTAAGAGCATACTTGTAAAAATTGATATGCGATGTGTTTTATTCCGTTCACTGAGATTGTGAGGTGCTCTTTCTTCTACCTTGCTGACTTCCTCTAATTTCTCCATATTACGGCAAACAGTTCACATTGATGTATTCAACCTTTATTTTGTACAATTTTTGCATGATGCGAATTTTGCTTTCATATTGTCTTTAAGCTTTCTTAAAGTACTGGAGAGGTTTGAGAAAAGCCTTCGTGTCTCATCCTAAACGGAGGAAATATCCCAACCTACATTTCCTCGCAGGAGAAAATGGGCAACATCCTAAGAGGATAACGTAGGTAGACACCAAATGACTCCCGGAATAAGAAGTCAGCCTCTACCAAGTACAAATGGCCTTTTTGGGTGGCGGATGAGCGGGTGGAGGTCAGAGCACCTTTTTGGCCTTAGCGACGGAGACTGTTCTAATACGCGGATAACCGACCAAGAGGTCAACTGCATGCAGATGTGGAAGGGAAATGGAAATACTACTACCTTATCTTCTCCCAGACGGGACGAAGAAGGAGAACAAATATAATGATGGTTCTTCCTAAGGTGAAAAATTCCGGAGGTAAAATAATTTCGAGTTCGTATCTCCGGGTGGGGACTTTTCCGAGAAGATTTATTTTATAAGAGAATAATAATAACTTCCATTTCAGCATAGAAATCTTGAACGTAGGGATATGACTTATGAATAAAATTGAAAATTTAAAGGTGGAAATGGGCAAATGTAAAGTGAACATAGTGGGCTTAAGTGAGCTGCGATGGCCAGAAAAAGGTGAGACAGTATCGGGAAATTACACAATATTCTATTCGGGTGGCGTTAAGGCCCAGAATATTGTCGCGACAGCAATGAAGAACGAAGTAGCAAGAAGTGTAACAAAAGTGGAACGCTAAAGTGTCCGTTTCATATTTCTAAAACTAAGTGCAAAACCAGTGGATATTGTGCTAATCAAGTATATGTCAACAAACGATCATGATGATAATGACGTAGAAATACTGTATGATGAGATTAGCGATATATTGCACCAGGAGGGAAGAGGTAAGGTCAACGCCATAGTAATGAGATACTTTGAGAGCGTAGTAGGAGGAGAAGCGAATAAAGTGGTGGAACCATTTGGGCTAAGTAGAAGAAATGAACAGGGTCAAATGCTTATCGACTTCTGTAGGCAACATGATACGATGGTGACGAACACGTGGTATAAGAAAAGAAAAGCCAAGCTGTACACACGAAAAAGTCCTGAAGATACGAATCACTACCAAATAGATTACATCCTAGTGAAGCAACGTTTCAGGAATAGTGTACGAGATGTGAAAACACTACCGGAAGCGGATTTTGATTCGGATTGCAGCCTCCTAGTGGCGGAAGTGCAAACCTTTTTAAACGCAATCGAGAAAAATGAGTAAAGAAATAAAAAACGGAACTTAGAGTGACTAAGAAGTATGGACTGTTATGTGAAAGAAGAGATTGAAGAAAAATTCTTTGTGATTGGCGATATGGTAGAGAATGTAGAAAACTGTTGGATAAAAGTTAAACAGATCTTACCTAACACACTGCACAACAACATTATCAAGATGGAAAGAGCACTGAGAAAACTGTAGTAACTGAAATCATGTTTAAGAAGATGGAAGAACACAGAAGTGCAAAAAGCACACACATCAAAGAATGCAGATAGCTGAATAATGAATTTAGAAGAGAGACGGACGAAACCAAAGAAAAGTACATGGAACAGATAATGGAATTTCAGCTGCGCGGCGGATATGATCTGATACATCAAAAAGCACAAGAATTAGGAGGAAAGTTAACAAATGATACGCACATTTGGTATCGAAGATCAACAATGTCATGTAATCACTGACCATCAAGGAATTCTTAGAGTGTGGGAGGAACACATAAAAAATTCTGTATGACAAGAAAGACCGCCTCAAGATGTTGCAACCGAAGCAGAGGAAGAGGTGGATGATGAAGAAAAAGGAGCCAGTGTATTCAAAAATGAAGTAGTACAAGTGATCAAAGACATGAGAAAAAGGAAGGCCACTAGAGATGGCGGATTTGACGAAAGTATTAGAAGACAATGGAATGAAAGTGCTGACTTCAATTATTGATAAGATCTACCTAGAGGAGAATGGCCAAAGAATTTTCTTGATGATGCAATGATTGCATTACCCAGGGAAAAGGAAGCAAAGAAGTGCAGCAATCACAGAACTATTAACATTATTTCCCACGATGAAAAGGTAATTGCGCTCATAATGAACAGAAAGCTGGAAAATAAAATGGAAAAGATATTGGAGCAAGATCAATTCGGATTCCGGATAGGAAAATGCACCAGTGATGCCATTGAGTTTATGAGAATTATCTCAGAACCAGTTCTGGACGTAAACGTAGAGTTATTTTTGTGCTTCATATGCTTGCAAAAAGTTCTCGACAATATCAATTAGACGAAACTTTTGCAAATAGTTAAATAAATTATGGTGTGCTGGAGAGACCGATGGCTCATTCGCAACCTGTACATAGGACAACGAGTCAAGATGTGCTAGAATGAAGAACAAACCAATACTGTGGAGATTGGAAAAGGAGTCAAAATGGTTGTAGCATGTCACCCTAATTATTCAACATTTACAGTGAATGGTTAACGAAGGAAGCATTAATGGGAATTGGATATTTTAACATTGAAGTGTTTATTATAGCTAGAACTGAGAAAGGACTACAAGAGATGATTGGCTAAATAGTTGACACTGGGAAACTGGGAATGGAAAACATCGAAAAAATCGAAAGTCATGAGAAAATCCTGTTTAAATGTGCCCTTACCGGTCAGAGTTAAACAAAGAGTACTTGGAAAGGTCGACCATTTCAAATATCTGGAAAGTACATTAAAGAAGGACGCGTACTGCACGAGAGAGATCATTTCGATAATTGGCATAGCCAAGGAAGCATTTTACAGGAAAAAATCACTATTAACTTGCAGGCTTAATATTGGACTAAAAAAGAAATTTGTCAAGTGCTATATATGGAGCATTGGACTGTATGGTTCAGAGCCTTGGACATTACGGAAGTTAGAAAAGAAATATTTAGAGAACTTGGAAACGTGGTGTTGGAGGAAGATGGAGAAGATAATATGGACAGGAAGAGTAACACACGGCGACGTTTTAAAACGGATAGGAGAGAAGATCGTCCGTAGAAAGGCCAATTGGATTGGACACATCTTGCAAACAAATTGTCTTCTTCAATGTGAAAGGAAAGCGAGAATAGGAAGAAGAACGCAAGTGATCGTTGATTTGAAAAATATAAGAAAATATTGGGAGTTAAAAGTTTAACATGAAAATCGAGAAACATGAGGAAAGCTTCCAGGACCAAACTGAAAATTGAGAAGAAAGGGAAAAAAACTCATTAGCCCCAGGACTTACCAAAATGCAGAAAATAATAATAATAATAACTTTATTTTTAGTGCCGTGAACAGCTCATTGGCAAAAATACAGCACTATGTAAAGACCATTATACAATCATTTAAAACAGATCAGAAAATTTTTGATATAGAATGAATATTAGCAATTTAAGACCCTTTCAGAAGTTTAATATAAGCACATTTTAAGATTAAAGTTGATTGTAAAATAATATTAAAATAGATACAGTCAATATCATAAAATACTATTTACAGAACTATGCAAATTAAAACTTCATTTAACTGTTGTTTAAATAATGAGTCAACTATGCTTAAAATTTCGTATCCTCTATGTAAAAGATCCTGGTTACCTATTGACACATTTTCACATAAAATATTGCTTCTTTGAATAAAATGTTATAACTAAAGATATTCTGAAGATATATAATAACAATAAAATCAAGACTCTTGTCAGAAAGTTAAAACACTTTAATCTTTGGAGAAAAAAATATAATTAATACTGCAAATCATGGATAGTCTGCACCTTCGTTTGAGGACGAATATTGAAGTCCGTAGGCCTACCCAGGTTTGCATCTAAATGAACATTAGAACACAATATCTGTTTAATATTGATAGGGGCTAGCTGACAGGTTTGCAGTGGTGTATTTGACGGGTTTTGATATGGTAACTATCCTAGCAAACTCCTGAGCCTTCCCTATTGTACACGGTAAGTTAAATTCGTGCTTAATTAAAACTATATTTGTTTAAATTTAAAACTCATGACCGTTATCACCTGTACATCACGGACAGCAATCCGTCAGTAAATCTTTGTTTTCGCCCAGGGGAGCTCATGTGGTTCGGATACCACGTTAATCAGTAAGTCCACGTCTCATATAACTTCGCTGCTGAAAGGGATGATAAACTCAAATATATCACATCACATATCTTTGTTTTCGCCTTTGTTTTAGCCCATAAATGTCTCTGTTCATGAGCTCCTTCGTGGTCAAGCGGTTAGCGTACGCGCCTTTAACGTGGAAGACCCGGCTTTGATTTCCGGCTACAGCTTACGTGGTTGGGAGTCCACGTTTACCAGTAGACTGACGTCTCATATAACATCGTTGCTGAACGAGACGTTAAACTCAAACTCATTGTCTTTGTTCATAAATTTCTTTGTGTATGGTTTTGCATATACGTGGCATGGACATTAAATTTTGATTTCTACGTCATATGTTTCTAGTTACATAAACACCTATAGGACGAACACAATAAACTTGGAATATCTACATTGTTTGCGTATGGAAAATCATCACGCTGTGCTGCACAGGAGAGCCGTGTGTATGGAATTCTATACACATGGCAATTAACGTGTTAAGAAATGTATAATAATAATAATAAACAGAAAACGATACTATCACTTATATAATTTATAAACATAAGTTAACATTTAATAAGCATATAACTACAATGGAATTAAGTTGTTTCTTTCTTTCCCTCTCTCTCTCTACGATAGCTGACAGGTTCAGATGGGGGAATACCGGGTTCTTTAACCCTACGTGCACCAAGGGTTTGCGCGTAACATCGTGCACCAAGGGAGGGTTAAAAATGTCCACCACATAAATTATAATTATCTGTCCCAGAAAATGTAATTTGCTACTGTATTTGTACTAAACGTAAACTAAGACAACTAAAGGCCACGAACAGAACAATTATTATGTATGTTAACATTTTTATTTGTTATTCTCACACTATATTTGAAAGCAAAGAAATGCTATTAGCATATTTTCCTAATTACAAGAATAAGGATATGGTAGTACAAACGTAAGTTATTTTCATTGGTGAAAGGTACAGAGTAAACATTATTTTATTATATTATCTGCCAAAAGTCATTTGTCGGTTACTCTGAATCAATAATATTGCATTTACAAGCGAGGCATACGTTGGTTTTTTCCCTATGGTTTCCACAAACAAAAGTTTCACATTTTGCGCATACAATTGTTGTTTTTGCAAGTTTCTTCAATTGAATGTTTTTCGATTTGGCTTCTTTGCAACAAAGAACATATCTTCCTCTTTCTGTTTTGGTTCTTTCACTTCCCTAACACTTTTCGTGACTATATGTCCCAAAACATTTTCTATTGCTGTGACAATGTGATTCTGGAGACCAATTGGATCTTTAGCTCTTTCCTCCACATTTTGTTTGAGAAGTGCCATGCCGAGTTGTTGGAGAAAACTATACCGTTTTTTAGATCTTTTTTAAGACACTCTGGATTATTTAACACGTAAAGAGTATATGAATTGATAT
This sequence comes from Thermobia domestica, assembly GCF_964235325.1. Lineage (NCBI taxonomy): Eukaryota > Metazoa > Arthropoda > Insecta > Zygentoma > Lepismatidae > Thermobia > Thermobia domestica. Next base: position 168,545,735 of record NC_137464.1, on the reverse strand, counting down.
AAATTATATCCAACAACGAAAAAACACAGACAATGGCCATCTTCGAGTGTTCCTTTTGATGGTATACTTCCTGGCCATTTGGTCAATGGAGTCGACTCCGCCTTTGGTCGAGTTATAAAACAGTATAATATCGGACTTATTTTTATTACTTTCATCGCATTTTGTATCCGCATGCTGTGTCGAGAGCATGACTAGTACTTTCTTTGGTTTTTCCCGAACAATGTACGACACAAGTGTGATTGGTAGATTACCAGTAGCAGGATCCCTAAACCCAAATATGTTAGAGTGTAAGTCTCTGCCTTTAGTGGACTTCAGTTCTGGAATGTGCTTCCTATTGCACTTCGTGTTCCAACTACAGTAAGATTATAGTCCCTGTACAATTCTTCGACAAGCTCTACAGATGTATAATACCTGTCGGTTGTCACATTGCGTCCTGTGTTTACAATAGGAGCAACAAGTCGTTTCACTATTTCTTTAGGGCCTCTTGATTGTTGGGTAGATCCTTCTACCTTGCCGGCATAAACTTCCATATTGAGGGCATAACGCTGTTGACAGTCTGCTAACATTCTTATCAATATTACATACCTTTTAGACTTATCTTTCATGAACACCTTGAACGGGCATCTTCCCCTGAAAGACGAAAGCATTTCATCGACAACAGTGTTTTCGCCAGCTTTGTAGTGCTTGGTAAACGTTTCATTTGTAAGTTGGAATATTTCACGTAAAGCAGCAAATTTGTCTGTAGCTCTTCTTTCAAACCTTGTACTTTTATCATCAAATCTGAGAACACTAAGAAGTGAAGTGAATCGATTTCGACTCATGCTTGCTATATATGATGACCTACCATTTTCTTTTGATCATAAATCATGATAGTTCAAATTGTTTTCGTTATTTACACCCATCAAAATCAAAATTCCAATCAAAGCTAGCATTTCAGTCTCATTGGTTTCAGCAACATTTCTTCTTTGCGCCTCTTCATTAGTGTATTTAACAATTAGTGACAAAATGTGTTTCGTAAAAAACTTAAAAAATGACTCGGTTATAATGCTTACCTTTCCTGATGGTCGCAAGCCTGATTTTTCACGAATAATATTCTGTTGCGTTCTGCGTGTAGGACGGGGAGCTTCTTTAGTATACACTCGGCCACTTTTAGCAATATATGCCATGCCCGATGAAGGGAACTTCCCTCTTCATCGTCACTACAGCCATCACTATTATTCATTTCTTCGAATTCTTGATCATAATTCGCATTCGCATTCCGATAGTAACATCGCTGAAGCGATCTTAATTTTCACTTAGAATTTCATCAACGCCAGATACAGAGTCACTGTTATCTGTGTTCATTGCCACTTCGCGCTCAATGTCACTATCGGAAACAAAATATGCCATATTTGCTTTCAAAAGAAAGCAAAAACGTGTGCTATTTACTTCACTCACAGTTTCAACCGAAGGATAGTGATCCTCAACTGTTTGTCAGAAATACGTGGTACTAGATCTAGTGCGGAGGCGTGGTTTCGAAGCTGCGATTGGCACACCACCTTTGGTGAATGACACTTTGTATCAGCTGTGCCCGCAGCAACGCCTAGTGTCAGAATTTTAAACTTTAACTTGATATAACTTCTTGTACATTATGGTGACACGCTGCACCAAGGGTTGGTACTTTAATGAAAACCTTTTTTAAAAATAGGTTAATTTTCAGAAATTAAAAAACACTGAAAAGCAGAAAGTACAATTTACATTATTTTTTACACAAAACCTGAGTTATGGTGTGATACTAACGAAATATCCATAAAAATTGTTAATTTTGGAAAGGGTGGACATTTTTAACCCCCCTTGGTGCACGTAAGGTTAATGGGAACCCCTGCCTCCTATTTGAGCTGAATGAGCATATGAATTAAACGCATCTGAGCTGTTGGTGAAGGGCAACTGTCGCGCCTTCGTTGTAGTGTTGGAAGGTTGATAATGATGGAGAATAATGGTGATTTTCAATGTTGATGTTAACGAGAAGTCACTGGTGATTGGCCGTTGATCTTGTTCTTTGCTGGTTCTTGATTGGCTGGCATTTATTCAATGGTGTTCACTGGAGTGGCCCTTATAAGAGTGTAGTCCTAGATAGGTATTCCTGTTAATCTTGAATTTCTTCTAATATTTCGCAAAAAATGATGGGTTTGTCAAAAAACTCATGATCTGCCTTGATACAATGATAACGTCTATGAAGAGCTGGAAGGAGTCGCTGAAGTTGCAGGTCATTAAACAAGGTGAGTAGATCACGCCAACTTGATGCTGGTTCTCCTATGGTAGATGATGATGGTGATGTGATATTAGGTTGTAATGATGTGGAAAAAGTACTGTTTTTGCTGCATAGGTAGGTTGGAAAGTCTTCTTGGATGTGGATACATGTGGAACGTCCGATGAAAGAGGTGGAAAATTCTGTGGTTGAGGTAACTTCTGAAGAGTAGAACGTCTTGATAGTATTCGATGTATCATTGGGCATTTGGTGTCGTTCGCGGGGTGACCGCCACCGCAATTAGGGCACTTCACTGTATTGTTTGGTGGTTTTCTCGAACATTCTTGCGTAAGATGACCTCCGGTGCACTTGACACAACGAGGGTTGGCATAACAGGATGACTGAGTATGTCCAAGACGTTGGCATCGATAGCACGGGACGTAAGTTCTTGCTTTACATAATTCAACTTTTATCTTGTAAAACTCACGATATTGTAGGTCAAAGATACTATTAACTGTAGGTGTCTTTTGTAATGTTACTAGGAAGAGGGGTAGAGGCCCTCCTCCTCCTCGACGATCAATTGCTGGACAGAGATGGTGGGATAAACACGATTCTCTAAATCTTGCTTGATATTAGCCAATAAGGTGTCTATTGGTAACTGTCTAATGACTACTTTAAGCACTTCATCTTTTTAGTTAATCTAAAGCATATTGTAATTTGAAGTCTTTGCAGAATTTGATCAAAACGGTATAATCTTCTTGGTTATTACACTGAAATTTTCTTCTATCTGGGTGAATTACACAGTGCGGGGTATCTTTGCAAACAGTAATGGCACCATGGGTTAGTTTGTATCTTTTTTCACTGGGGTAATCGTAAATTGTGAGACATTTAATAGTACGTTCAAATCCAGGCGTACGCTTGGTCCGTTTGTTATCTGAGGTAGAAATACTTGCGGCTGTGGAAGCATCCATCGGCACATTATCTTCAGTGGTCAATGTCTTAGGAACGGCATCTGAGAATTGAAGTTGTGAATCAGTGCTGTCAGTAGGGACGGGTGGAGCAAATCTGTTAGCGACGGATACTGGATTAGGTGATTTAGTGCGTGATTTAACAGTATGTTTTGGAAGCTTAAATGGTGGTTCGTCTTCTCCTCCTGGTGTTGAAGAGTCATCTGAAGTGTGCTCATGTAAAGAACCGGAATTAGGTGCAGATAAATGTAGTTGATCTTGAGTAATTGGAGAATGGGCGTCTGGTTTTGTTTTCGAAGTCGATGGAAGACCGAAGGCCAGTTTGTGGTCATGTCGTGAATGAGGACCTCCAAACCAGGGGCAGATGTTATTTAATTTAGCCGTTACATTAGTATCCATCAACAATGGATCGACAGGAATAGAGTATGTTTCGTCGAGTTCGTAACTATTTTCCTCTACTACTGTAATTATCTTCGTAAATGTCTTTAAAGCCATGAGCGCAATTAAAACGTGACTGCTCTCAAGGAACTCAGCTTTTATTATCTCTCTCTCCCTGAACGCAACAGCCCTTATTGTGCCAAGGCGTAGAAGAGAACTTGTAGTACTCACGACTTTGGGGCGGTGAGTGGTTAGAACATCGGATCCCTTTGTTGTTAGTCCTAACTTTCTAGATGCATGCTGTTATTCCCGGTAGAATATACAAGCAAATAGACTTTTGTGCTACAATTAAAGTAAATAATTATACTCATTCCCTCAATGTGATACTTGTGGTTGCTTAACCGTATACAGGCTGTGATCCATGGGAGAATCGTTGATAATAATAATAAATAACAGAAACTCGACAAATATTCTTGTAAATAATAGGAAAAAGTTTGCGTCACACTGTTCACTTTGCTGGACACACCAGTGTGCCGCGTTATACCGACTGTGGCACACTGGAATATAGGGTATGGCTTTTTAATTTTTTCCAACTATTTCAACTGCTTCAATTGGAATGGATCTATAATAATAAAAGAGTGAATTAGACTTCTTACTCTTCGATTTAGAAATAAAGTTCGCGAGAATTTCATAAAAAATAATATACTCACAATTTTATATAGTAGTTTGTTTTATTCGAAATTACATACTTCCTGCAACTGTTTTTTGATTGAAATTATTTGAAATGAAATCTTTAAGTTTTACATCCCCCGTCTATGCCAGCTAGGCTAAGGGAGACAGTGATGATGAGGAATGAATGAAATGGTCGAACGAAGAAAGTGGGATAAAACGGGAGAACCTCGAGAAAACCCACGCGCACGGTGTTCCTCCAGCACGAGGTTCACTTGGCGCGAGCATAGATCGAACCAAGGACTCCATGCACCAGCGGTGAACACTCTACCACTGAAACACCGCAGCCTCTGAAATTATTTAAAGGAGAAAGGGTCTACTTTATGAAAACTTGATGACGAACACATTTGTTAAAAAATACCAGCTTTTTGTGAAATATTGCTTATAGACAGGGGCGGATGAAGGCCTTTGGGGACGTAGAGCCGAATATTTTAATGGGTTCCTATGTTAAGAATAGTTCCAGCTCATAAATTTTCTTTGCTGCCTTCCACAACCTTATAGGCTTATAGAACTACCGAGAACTATGCTATAATATTTTAATGTGCTCGAAGTTTACAATAATTAGTTTAGTTACATTCATTATTAACAGCTAAATGCTGCTGATGGAAATGGCTTATAGACTTAAATGTAGCGATACCGCGAGCGTAACGAGCGCAAAAAAATTTAGAATCGGTTTGAAGTCTATAATATAATAAGTTAATTGCTATATTTTAGTATTAAACGGAGGGATTTTAATCGCCCCCCTCAGCTTGGAACCACGGAGCCTGGGCTCCATTGGCTCAGCCCTTAATCCGCTAATTCTTATAGATTATAAATTAAAGGGGTCGGGCCGAGTCTGTTCTAAAAATTCCGGCCCGTGCAGACCTCTAGCCCCTGTGTATATGGTATCTTTGGAAATACAGTAGAGTTTCGCCTATCCGACATAAAACAGGCAGGCAGAACGTCGGATAACATGGATGTGTTAAGAAAAGACCTATTAAAAGGCAAACTATGATATAATGTTACTTATTACGCATCCAATAACCATGTTTTGTAAGAAATAAATATAATGCTTTGACACAGGGACGTATCCAGCGTGACGGCCTGGAAGCTGTTACTTTCCAAAACTCACATACTTTTTAATGAACCTGCTTTTTCCCTTTTGAGGTTCTTTTATATCAGATTACTTTGAGTCAGTGTCCAAACTGTGAGCAATGCGTTGTTGTTATAATTCTAACAAGTGATACTTCCCAAGTGTAACACTCCGATTTTGATAAAATTTGGCAGGTACATACTACACAAAATAAACGAATAAGTGTTTTTTTTTATTTTTTGCGAAAAAAGGTTTTAGGGTGCAAAAGAACCTACCCAAACTTTTGAAAGTTGAAGCCCTAAAAGCAAAAAAAGTGGACCAAAATGAAAGAAAATAATCAACAGATATTGCAGACGTAAAAAGAAGGAATACGTGTTTTGTATTTTCCTGAAGAAAACGGTTTGGTGGGGCACAGACCCCTCCATACCTTTCATCATGAAATATCAAAAGTGCTAGTAACAACATGTCAGATGTGTGTAAAAGACATGAAGAATTGCAGTGACAGTTTGTGAATGAGCAATAGGCAAAAAATATACGAATACGGTATTTTTTGTTTTCTGCGGAAAATGGTTTTAGAGGGCAAAAGCCTCAAACAAAAACTTTCAAAGTTGACGCCCGAAAGGCAAGAAGAAGTGAACCAAAGTGAATGAAATTGTGCATAGATATTGTAGACGAAAAATGAGGGAATACGGGTTTCGTACTTTCCTGGAAAAACCGGTTAGGTGGGGCACAGACTCCACCAAAATTTTGATCATGAAATATCAAAAGTGCTAATAAGAGTATGTCAGAAGCGCCTAAATTTACATGAAAGAACTGTAACAAAACTTTCTGTAAGGGCAATGGGCAAAAAATAAAAAATAAGTATTTTTATTTTCTGCGGAAAAACGATTTTAGGGGGCAAAAGTCCCATGCAGAATTTTGGAATTTGGAAAAATATATATTTAGCATGGTAAAATCCTAAAGAAGATAAAATTCAATAAATTTCTATAGCTTTCCTTTTTAATAACGGGAAAGTTTTTCATGTCATCACGATAAATCACGTTTGATACTAAGATTTCTATATATAGGTACAGGTATATTTATCATGCTTTATTGAAGACAAATTTGTTTCTTTTTCGAGAAAAGAAAATGAGATAAGAAGCTATGCAACAACATAAACTGAAAGCAATCGCTATTACTAATAGTACACTAATTCTAAATTAATACGTAATGAGGAAACAAAACGTTATTTCGGTTTTATTGTTTCGGTTCGTATTAACATAAAAAATATTCACTTCTATAATGTTTTGTAAAAAAAAGATTGGATGTGATGGAATGGGATTTGATCTGATGTCAAAACCATATAAGAATTACCTGTCCACCAGTCTACCCACTTGACCACACAGCCTATCTTTTGTTGCCAGTCTTTTTCTTAACAAATGAATGCACGTGGCTATAGAGCATGTCACTTTCAAACTTAAGACAACAGTTTTTCTCTTTGTTTCTATCTTTCTGTACAACATCTTGGTTACAGAAGCTAATTTATATTTGGCAGACAATTTACACCCTTGATTTACGCCAATAATGCAATATTTTACTTCACTTTGCAGTTCCTGGATTCAACTCTCTCCCTACTAATCCTGTTATTCCCTCTGCAATCGTGCTCTGCTACTGCAAAAAATCCCTCGAGAAACATTAATGCCAGTATACACAAAACCGAACATAATTTTGCTTTTTGCTTATATTTTTATTATTTTATTGTTTTTTTAAAAAAAGTCTCCTTAGATGGATTGCTTTCTATTGTCCCCACTTACTAATAACTGACATTTACCCATAAATATAAGGAAAATGGAATAATTGCGAAAAAGCGTGAGTTACAGTATATTCGCACTTTTTCTTCTTTTTTGCGCATGAAGGTACAACATATATTTTTTCGGGGTCTGAAAGTCATGGCAACATTGTCAAAAAGAAATAAAACATAAAACAGACTTGTTTTTTGCGCAGTTTTCTCACTGAGTTCTCCTTTGCCAGAGTACACAATTTTCCTTTCTTTTGCGTCTCTTCCGATTCTGTCGTTCTTCGGCTGCTTCGATTATGTCGTTTCGGAATAGAAAAAACAAATATATCTCCGTAACAGTGTGTCCACTGCAACCGACTCTTGAACAACGACGTTACACACACCCCGTGTCGGCTCCTCGTATCAGGGCTTGTTTCACTGGCCACACACACAGTGGGGCTCTCTACCGCAAGCTGTGTAACTTTGCTGTGGAAGAGTCGGTTGAAGTGGAACACTGTTACGGAGATATATTTGGTGTTCCTCTTCCGAAATGGACACAATCCAAGCAGCCGAAGAACGACGCAAGCGGAAGGGGCGCAAAAGAAATGAAAATTGTGAACTTTAGCAAAGGATTGTATGAAGGGGCCCTCACGGTGAGGGACCTAAAGTGATGGAAAAACTGAGCGAAAACACGTTTGTTTTCAGTTTTATTTTTTGACAATGTTGCCATCACTTTCAGGCCCCGAAAAAAATATATGTTGTACCTAAGGGTATACAAAATTTTTTAACCAAAAAATCAGAAATGTGTGCACCCACAAGTTGTTTCTACATTTTTTAAAAATTGTTTGAACACGCAAAAAATATAAAGAAAATACGCATCGATGGTTTTGAAAAGAATTGCTCATTTACATCTAGATAGTATCTACAATCTGTGAAAGTTTCAAAATGTTTCGACCATCCCAATTAAAATTTAAACATATTCAATTTTGAGCTTGTATGATACGATAATTCGGTAAGTGGAGGGGGTAGGGAGTCGATTCTTTTAGATAGTTTTAGGTCAAGGGTAACCTTTTGGTCAATAGTGACCCAATTTGTATCAAGGGTCCATTTCATTATTCTAGTAGGAAAGACCATTTACATACAATTTTGTGGTAGGAGGTAACTAATAATCCAATTGAACTTACCCTCTACGGTTCTTTGGCAGTCTTGGCTGAAGTGGAAGCTCAAGGACCAGTGAGAAGTAGATGTATCATTAACACACAAGACAAGAGTACGGAAGAAAAAATATACAATACATTTTCTGATGTCATTATCTTGCTCTTTCTTAAGAAACCAATCATTGCGAACCATCTCGTCAAAATGTCTGCATTTCGGGTCCTTCTGACTGGATAATTGAGAAGCATTCCTTCCTGTTAAATATAAAGATACATTGCAAAATGTTAAAGCGTAATGTTTGTCTGAAAAGTAGATGGAGTTGAGCTGCATTCACAAAAAGGGCTAATATACTGTAAGTATTTCCACTTTTTGGAAGAAATTTTGGTAGAAATTTTAACTCTCCTGTAGGATGAAGGTTTATCTCAGTAGGAACCCTTCATTGCAGTTTTATTGCAGTTTCAAAACAAACTTCTTATTTTGTGTTTTTCCCATAGCCTAGAATGTTAAATTCACATTATATATTCCCTCCTATGTTTGCTGATTGTTAAACTAATATGCTTTCATGTATTAACTTACGTAGTAGTTAACATGCCTAAGTTTCATTTGATTATCTGCTAGTAACATAGTATAAAGGAAATAAGCCTCATGCCTTTTTTCTGAAATACTGGCCTCACTAACATTTATTAACTACTTATTCTATATAGAAAGGGAATAGTGTACTAGAAATTTTCCATCGCTCTTGAACATGTCGCAACCACATTTTTCTTATTTCTCTTTCAATCTTACTCTTCTCATTGACTCATATGTATGTATCTTTTAGTCTTAAATAAAAAAACTTTATATAATGTATTCTTTCTTTTCTTCCTTTTTTATTCATGTATTCTTGCTTTGAGTATGTTAAAAAAAATGAACATACTGATTATCCTAAGTAGCAAGGGAAATATGTTATTTCTCTTTGTTTTTTAATCTGAGATAATACTCATATTTAATGTTCTTAAAATCATACGATTAAATAGGTTCATATCCAATAGTCGAAATACTATGTACTATGTTGATCGAACGTTAGAAACTAGTATGCAGGTCTACTAGTCACATCATTTTGCGCTTACGTCATCATCCATTTTTTTAAATGACTTATTTTATAATATGTTATATTTAATAGCATGTATGAATCTCTCTTTTCTTCCTTTCCCTTTATTATTCATTTATTCAAAATTCTTAATTCATGCAATAATCATATACTGCTTTCTATACTGTTCCTCATACTCTGAAGTGCTTATTAAGATTTATCACTCATCGTTTTCCTTCTTTAAATATAGTCTTAATCATGCCTATTATTCACATCTGGACGACATTCGGGGGTAAAAACCACACTTCGCAGGGCAGAACAAGGAACTCGATCAATTTGAATGACATTTTCTTAAATGAAAATATAAAACCGGAAATCGTATTTTTCCAACGGTTTGAATAGAGGGATAAAGGAGGGATTAAATCTTAATCTTCCGACATAGAATCAAAATCAGAAAGCATTTACTGGTTATATTTTATCGGTTTTCCTCTATAGAGAGAATACTGAAACCGGAAGTAGTGGTAAACTTCTATCACTTTCAGTCTTAATTTGTACTACAGCCTTAAATGTTGAAGCCGGAAATGGTTGATTTGAACTACTTTCTGCTTGAACACAAAAGTAACGGAGGAAATGGAATTTAATATTGAGGAGCTGAATCGATTTCAGAAAAGCGCTCTTCGAAATCACATATCGCTTTCAACCTAATACCTATCGTCAAGTGGGCGATTAGAGAGACTGACAGAACCGTTCTTAAGACTTCTGATACTTACGCAAGCATAGTTTGAAGCATCATGTACATCTACATCTAATACCTTAATTCGTTTAAAACCTTAATCAAATATTTAAAAGATTTTATACTGCATCACGCAGATTGTGTATACCTAAGAATTGCGGATAACTAATCTAAAAAAAATCAACAAAGTTTTACTCTTAAAAATCCGGCGAGGCAAAATTTAACAAAAATATGTATTACATACAGATTTTCTGTATGAGGCTACGTACACGTTTGTTGCTTAGCCACGACTAATTTCTACAACCGCAAATAGACAAAAAATTGTATCTCCTCCGTCAACACAACACAATATGTTCAGAATACAAAAAATCATGGTTATGTCTAAAAGTAACCAAGAAATTTCTGCCACTTTTCGTGGAGGTATGTGGTCAATTGGTCGTCACAATGTGAGCTGAATACCAATGGAGATAAGCAAAGGCAGTTCTTGGTGTAGGTATGTCCAGCCTATTACCCGGTTATGGCAGTTAAGTTGAATCTGGTACAATCTGAACTTGATTAAGGACAAAGTGAACATGGGACCTCCACAGACCGTCATAAGGGCGTGTATGCTGTACGAGTTTAAAAGGGGTCAAATGCCACCGCCGCGGTGCGGAAGATATGCTTGGCCTTTGGTGCGGGTGTTGTGACTACGCGGACAGTGCAGCGGTGGATTAACAAATTTGAGAACTGTGACAAAACACTCGAAGATACACCACGTGCCTGAAGACCAACACATTTGCAAATGAAGATCTTGAGGCAGCAATTGAGGCGAACAATGGCCAGACGTGTGAGGAGCATGGACTACAATTCAGCGTGAGTGGAGAAACCACTTGGTAGCACCTCCATCAGCTTGGATGGATGGGAAGCTCACGCCATGGATGGGAAGCACTATTGTATCCGCCGTACTCCCCAGACATTGCACCGTCCCCTTATCACTTTTCCAATCCTTGCACAATCACTTTAGATGACATCAGTTCAAATTCCTGGTAGAGGTGCAAAATGCACTCGAAACCTTCTTCGCTTCACGGCCTACCATGTTCTACCGCGATGGAATCCATGGCCTTCCAGAACATTGGCAGAAGGTCGTCTATGATAATGGAGACTATTTTTAATCTTCAGGTACGTCTTAGGTGACATATCGATGTTCGAATATGGTGGATGGAAAACGATAGAACATTCTTGGTCACCTCTATATTTTCATAAATATTTTCTCGTTATGTACGTACATTACACAATCGAGAAGATGCACCACAATAAGTATTTTCTACAATTACTGTTCTCCTGTTGTGGCAGAAGCAGTGATAGGAAAGTACCCTCGAGCCAAAATCTACAGAGTTTCCTTCTAAATGCGCTCGAATTTTTCTCTCCCTGTAGTGCCCAAATCTTACATAACTTGCAATACCGAGAAAGCTCATTAGATTAATTAAGATATGTTTAAATGAATCGCAAAGTAAAGTCCGGGTAGGGAAATTTTTGTCCACGAGCTTTCACGTCGAAAATGGCCTAAAACAAGGAGACGCGTTGTCGCCGTTATTATTTAACTTCGTTCTAGAATACGCTATAAGGAAAATCAAAGATAGCAACCACGGCCTACAGTTGAACGGTATTCACCAGGTTATGGCATATGCTGATGATGTAAATTTAATAGAGGATGATAGGAGAATAATAGAAGAAATGCAGAGATCTTATTAAACGCTTGCAGGAACATGGGTTTAGAACTAAATGCAGAGAAAACTAAATACATGGAAGTGCGTCGGGACCGGAACACAACAAATTATGGATGCGTTAAAATATTAGATAATACTTTTGATAAAGTGGATAGTTTCAAATATCTAGGGTCAGTATTAACATAGGAAAATCATATTTACGGAGAAATTGAATGTCGACTAAAACCAGGGAATTCGTGTTACTATTCAGTTCAAATTATCTAGTCGTCGCGAATTCTGTCGAGGAATCTGAAGCTTAAATATATATAAAACGATAATCATGCCTGTTGTTCTGTGTGGCTGCGAAACATGGTCACTTACTCTGAGGGAAGAACATAGACTGAAAGTATTTGAGAACATGATCCTGAGACGAATATTCGGACCCAAGAGGAACGGGAATGGAGAATGGCGGAAACTGCATAACGAGGAACTACATAATTTACATGGTTTATCCAACATTTTTAGGGTCGTCAAGTCTAGGAGGTTTAGGTGGGCGGGTCATGTAGCTAGAATGGAAGAAAGTAGAAATGATTTCAAAGTCTTGATTGGAAGACCAATCGGAAAACGTCCATTAGGAAGACCTTGGCGCAGATGGGAGGACAATATTAAGATGGATCCCGCAGAGATTGGAATACAAAGTAGAAACTGGATGCAGTTAGCTAAGGATAGAAGTCAGTGGAGAGCTTTAGTGAATGCGGCATTGAACCTCCGGGTTCCATATGCCATAGAGTTAGTTAGTTAGTGATGCACAAATATTTAACAATCAAAATAATGTGCAACACTTACTAGGGAAGGTCGTGGGGTGTTGCACTACTTTAAAATTCTACAAAATTTTCCATTAACTTACCACTAACATTCCCTTTGGAAGAGGTATCGGCTTTTTCGTCACTTTGTGCTTTGTTTTTACCATTCATATTTTTTTCCCCTTGGAACTTGATCAACAGTTCGACAAAGTCGTGGGTTTCTTGAGGATCTATGTTGTATTTGTTTACTAAATTATTTGCCACTATCCAGGGATCAGTGTCCAATTTGAAAACAGTTCTCAGAATTTTATTTTCTTCGTCGTTAGTGAAAATATATGTTGTAATTTCTTCCTGCAAATATATATCACCAATCTATTTGTCCAAAAAAGTATTATACAAATACAAATACATAACAAACAACGGAACGTTATTAGCTATCTACTCATCTACTCGTATAAGTAGTGACAAACTACTTTAAAACTTATGTGCCTTTCAATTATAATTTGAGGGGCATTACACATACTTTGTGCAAATTTAGTGCGGATAGTGTATGCATGAACAAGGCTTCATTTTGGTATAACCATTATATGTGTATCGCTTCAGGTTCAAAAGTTCTACTATCCCAATCTCCGATTTGCATTGTATATTGGACACCTTATAGATATAAATTGAAGTACTTTATATATGCAATGTACAATCGATTCTAATAGTGTAGGGGCATTTGTAAATACAACGAAATTCGAGGGATTTTGAATGAAGCCGTATATGTTTGGTGACGATGGATCGGTAATAAATTACTGAATTGTGTACTACTGGGTGTTTTGTCTGAAAGTGTGGCCGAGCTGGTGTGTGAAGTCATACTTCTAAGATGGCCTCCAACGCAAACATCGATGTCTTTATAGCACTATACAGGCTAAAGTTCTCAACCGATTTTCATGGGAGATGGCTCATTTTACTTCCTCTGCCTGTTGCATGTACCTTTTGCATAGATATTTGCCAAATAAATAATTTCACTAAGTCAAAAATTAAGAAAATTATTTACAAAACAGTAAAATTAAATCCCTTCTTCTAACTTCAATGGACATACTCACTAAACTAGTGATTGAGTTTCAATAAGTACCTCACTTTTTCCATGGCTATTATTTATAGCTATGGCATAGGCATTTGCCAATAGATAATTTTATTTACTTAGAAATATAATAAAACGTCTGCAAAATTCATATAAAATTGAGTCTTTTTTGAAATATATGCAGAAAAATATCGACATCCAAAATGGTGTGATGCATAAAATGTTAACAAATCATTATGCCAATAAATACGTGAAATTAAACAAAGGATTCCGATTATTGGGTAATTTACACTTCTACTGTAGTGCACCATTTCCTTCTTGCCGTTAAAAAAGATACAATCCTAATTGAATAAAAATGAAAATTAGTAACCATGTTGGGTTGTAAAAGCAAAACAAAAATCACTTCAAATACACAAACACTTTATACTATTATAGAGTTGTACAGAAAGGAAACTAATAATACAAATTCGACCTATGAGTCATTATGTGGAACCGACAGTTGAATTTGATCGTCATTGTCACTGTTGTCACAATGCTCTTCCTCTGCTCCACATTTGCATATTTCTATAGAACTAAGTGATTGAACACGGCATTTGTAATTTATACAATTGACGGCACATAGTTGTTTGACACAACCGCAACGTACCAATTTTACAATAGCTTATGAAACGCATGGTACCAGTCTCATGTTAAGAAAATACTCATTTCTCCTCCTTTCCTATCTCAACATAGATGATCAGGGAAATCCGGGTATGGAAGATTAGCCTGTTGTCTCTTCATCACTTGGAAGTGAGTTTTTAAGGAGTGTTGCTGTTAAAGAGGCATTGTTGGCGGCAAAAGTTCACTTTGAGCAACTTTTGTTCGTAAACTATCACCATCTGAGCTTACAAATATCAGAAAATAGTTTACCTTGTAAAAACACATGACAAACGAAACTTTCTATCATTTTTCATCTTCAGATGTAATACTTTCTGGGCAGCCTAATCCATCAAATGCTTCTAAAATATTTTTTTGAAATGGTTCAAAAACGATTTTAGTGTTAAAAAAGTTTGGATCAGGGTCCCCGGCAGGGTCCCAGACGGAGTCAAACTCAAAATTTTCAAATTTCAAGGGGGTTAAGTAGCAATTCACTTGAAAGCTGTTCTAAAATGAAAGAAAATGGAGCAAGTCTCGACTCTCTACCACAACCCTGTGCAAAACAGTGGCGGGTCAAAATGTAAATAAAAACTTAATTGAAAATCTATGGCCACCTTGAATCCACGGTGGCCACTTAAAACCTAGGTCATTCAGAACAGTACAAATCTATATCTCTATTTTTCTCTATTATGTATTTAGAAACAATAGGAAGACTAAAAAACAATTGAATTTCAATTCACTTCAACTTTGTTTCATTTCGTCACAACGCATTTTCTTTTCCTAATGCACGTTCGTCCTGGGACTCTCGATATCATTCACATGATTATAACGAATACGCGATAAACATACAATTCTGACTCCTTATTCATACTGCTAAACAAAAGTTGAATACCTTCGGGAATTTTTCTAACTTTATCATACGTAGTTTATACATAAAGGACTTTTACTGCACTAGTCAGGTTGGGGGCTCTATTGTAACGTATCATTTATGGTTCATTTGTATGCCATTCATAGGTTTGATCGCAATATTTTAATCAAAACCAAACATACAAAAAAAACATTCAATTCCAAGATTGGTGAGCAGTACCAAACCATGAGTAAATCATATAATACTTTTTTTTTCGCTGGCAGCCATGTTGGTTTACACATGATACTTTTTGATATTTTGTAGATATCTACTATTAACCATAAACGTAAATACCACATTTTGCTTCTCCAACACCAGTGGTTTGAGCTGGACATGTGCTCGATACAAAATGCGACATTTTGAACTCAACATGTCACGTTTTCGAACATTTCGCTTCTTTTCGACACCTACTGTTCAACACTCATGAAAAATTTGGTTTTCCTAACTTCAGCAGTTTGTATGTATATCCTTTCGATGTAAGTTTTAAGCGGACATCTTGGATTCAATGTGGCCATAGATTTTCAATTAACCTTTTGTTTCCATTTTGTCCTGACGCCATTTTGCACAGGGTTGTACAAAGTGGAGATTTGCTCCGTCTTCTTTTGTTTAACAACAGCTTTCAAACGATATACTACTTAAGCCCTCTTGCCATTTGAAACATTCAGCTGGACCCCGCCTAGGACCCCATTGAGGCCCTGGGACAAAACGTTTTAACTTAAATAATTGTACTTTGAAACTAATGTCACACTTCCGTTCCTATTTTCACATTTTTCTCTCCATTTCCCATTTGTAGGGTTGGCCATGAAATTTTCAATTGAGTTTTCGTTTACTTTTTGATCCGCCGCCGTTTTTCATAGGGGTGTGGTAGAGAGTCGAGACTTGCTTCGTTTTCTTTCATTTTACAACAGCTTTCAAACAATGTGCTACTTAACCCTCTTTGTCATTTGAAAAGTTTGGTTTGGACCCCATCTGTAACCCTGCGGAGGACTCTGGAGCAAAGTGGTTTACCGCAAAAAATGTGTCTTTGAAAACGTTGTGATATGTGTTCGCCGAATTTTCCATCTACCCAGCCGTTTCCGAACTCGGTTCAAACTATTCTGCCAGGTAAGGTTTTTGTAGCTTTTACATTGCAACACACAATATCCCGCCAGGGGGCAAGTGTAACTTCGGGATTCGTCTAGTTATAACATATCAAATGCAAACACAATTGTCTTGTTCGGATCTAAGCGGAGCAACTTCGTAACACGCACTTGTGAGAATTATACTCCTACTAAATTTCCTATACCGATAGTTTTTGCAAATAAGGATATTAAGAAATCCTTTAAAAAGTATTTTAACATAATTTTGTAAATGAAATTGTAATAACTATTTTTTTAAGAAAAATTACGTATTTTAATATGTTATAAAAATACATAACGTTTACGACTTACTTTTAATAAACAAATAGTAGAGTTTTAACTTAACCAACTCCGTAAATAATGCTCTTAATATCTTGCTCCTAAAACAAAGTGTTTGATTTTAGAAATATTTTACTTTCTTAACCTTCTTTCCACTAAAATTTGAAATTTCAACTCTTAGCTTTGGATTAAAGGTAGCGACGAAGAATGCTTCAGTTTATAGAATTCTGTCAGGAGACTTCCCATTATGGGAGTGTACTAAGGATTTTGCTACTTTAATCACATCTTCAATATCGAATATACAACACCGGACGAAAGGAGTTATAATGCCTTTTTCATTTAAGCCTAGGATGTGGACCATTTAACCTTAACTATCTCCTAGTTTCAAATAATTGTAATGTGTAGAAACAAATCAGCAACTGTTACCATAAAAATCAAATACAAGTCTAATATTCACTGAAATATATATATATATATATATATATATATATATATATATATATATATATATATATATATATATATATATATATATATATATATATAAACGATTGGAAGGGACTTCGCGTAATAAAAGATAGCCCGACTTGGGGCTTAAGAGAGAAAGAAATGTTATATATTTGTATGCTATTTTCCATGTGCTTAATAAAAATATAATATTTGAGTGAACTGGTGTCTGCTTATTTCTAGAAGCACTTACTACCTGTATTGCTGTTAAAAATACCCGTTCTAAATGTATTGAAGTTGCTGGTAGCCTGTGGCAATATTCTGAGTGGATTTACAGAAGTTCTCACAACAGGATCTGCTAAATACTAAGTCAGTTGTTAGGTGGAAATGTGGGGCTGAGGCCGCGAGGGAGGTGGAAGTGTGGGATGTAATGGTCAACATTTTTTAATGCATGATGTAAGGCGCGATTCCTCTTAAATCTACAATATACGTTGAGTAGCATTTAGTTGACATCCATTTGACGACATTTCTTTTGTTTCATTATATTATGTACAATAAATAAATAAATAAATAAATAAATGTCAACGATGTGATTTCAGTACTGTTTTTTGTGCCGCATCTGTATAATATTATTCACTCTGGTCAGGGCCAGAAAACTAAGGCTGATATGGCAAACTACATTGTTTCAAGCATCCAATCCGAAATTGATCGAAAATTCGTAAAAGCATAAGACAATCAACAATTTATTTGACAGTAGTGGTGCAGTGGAGAATCATTAGTTTCTAAGTTTAAAAAAAACTCACCAAACCAAGAGTATATTATAGTGCCACTCCAGTAAAGGAGGCAGGTCTTCACCAGTCCTGTAGGATATGGTTAGCCGCATCTGCATCCGCAAGTACAGTGATGATCTATGATACACAACTACGATTCATCGGTAGCTAGACTGCGATGAATTGTCTTCCACTGGGCTACTATTGCTCGAGAGAAGTTAACTGTATTCTCACGTTTCCATGTTTTATTTCGTTCCTATTTGCTAACTTCGTAGTATATATTTGTGTCCCTTCTTTATTCTACATCATCCATAAGTTTAAGTAAATATTGTATGTCATTTAACACTAAAGGTAAAGCATTCCATGATGTGAGTGGGAATACCAAAACTATTCAATTGTAAATTTATATTTTTGCCTGCTGATGTGTTGCATGTTATATTTCAGCACGTTGATATAAATGGACAGTAGATCGATAAGTTATTTTTTTTTTTACATAATTATTCGGTTTACGTCCTGTTAAATTATTTTTAATATAAGACGGGGGGCGGAAGGGGGTCAACTTTTAAATATTATACGAGAACCTCCATTTTTAATAAAGGTTTGGATCAGTGTGCGAATTAGATATTCTACATTGGGGGGGGATAAATTAGGCCAACAGGACAAAGTCTGAAGGTTCAAATTTCAAAATGAGACAATAAATGCCTTACCCCCCATATATATATATATATATATATATATATATATATATATATATATATATATATATATATATATATATATATATATATATATGTGTGTGTGACATCTGTAATAAATAAGAGATTTATTAATTTAATAAATCTACCGACAATAACTATGCACACATATATATTGTCTGACATACACACACCCCACTAAACCGTTCAGAACGTGTTTAAATGGTGTACTCACTCCTGTGCCCGTAGCTCTCTAAGGTTTATTTAGTTAATAATTCGGCCCGAGCGATAGCCATGATCACAAGCATATGTTAATTTTTCCACTCATATTCAAAGCTTCCACTTTGCGTTATTACATACAGGTTGCGAAAAAAACCTACTTCAGTCTTTCGAAAACCACTAAAATTATCAGTTAAACCGGACATTAAAAAGAAAGAAAAAAAAAAAGAACATTTAGATATTAACTTATCAAATAAGAAATGGATTGTTACTGGTCCTGATTTCTGACATCAAGGTCAAATCGAAGGCCAAATATTTAAAATCTTTCAATTCAAATTTGTGCTTCTACTTCCTAAAGCTGTGCTCATCACGGCTTTTTTCTCCAAATATCGATTCCGAGATTGGGCACAGGAAGTCAACACTTAAAATTATGTTACTGTTAGGTTGCAGATGAGTTGATTCACTATGGGCTACGTTATTCAAATAAAGTAAAACATTACATTGAAGTTTTTCAGACAACATTATTAGTGTGGACAGCAAACTGTACAACGAAAAGATGGAAAAATGAAGGGTTAACCCGCTGCAGTTGAAATACTTATACAGGCACGGACAATGACACGGAGAACCAGTAGTATTAACAAATGCTGAAACAAATCTTCAATTATGCGCTTATTCACCTAAAAATCACCTTCACTAACATGTCTGCTCACTAGGAGCGTATCCCCAGGGGTACGTTAACATATACTTACGAGAGAATACCTATATCTCAGATTTTGAGTACAGTTTCAACAGTTCATTTCCGTAAACTGTAAAAGGCAGTGCTTACTATGCTAATTATCACAAATTAAATGCAACTTTTGAGTTGCATACACACAACCTACTAGGGAATGAAGACCATGTGCTAACAAAGCGTACACTGGAAAATGAAATAACATGTTATAACAAAAATTAAAATAAGATGGTGGAAGAAGGTATTTGTTTACTTCTTCTTGGCGAACCGCTAAAAACATTTATAAATCCATATGTAGCTTTGTTATACGCAATTAGTATATTCAAATTCACAAACGATGACGAACTGAAAGGTACGAAGGTACAGTTGCAAGTAACAACGGTAGTCATAATAATATAGTTGAACTAAACAACGTTGAAAATAGTGGGTAATTAGGTGGTAAGTAGAAATTACCAAAACTGAATAGTTTACATCGATCATTTCGAAATACAGCTAGAAGATTAAACTTACAAGAAATGACAAAATCAGTGAAATTTGGAGTTATACTGAGCATAGTTTCGGGGGGAAAGCGAGCATCCCCGGTGGGTATACTTCAGCTGACTTCTTTGGGGGGATCAAAATGTGATTGAGGGGGAAAATCCCCCTCATCCTCCTCGGTAATTCGCACCCTGGTTTGGATTCTCTGGGAACAAATACGTAACTTTTGTATTGAACATTTTCTTCGTTTCGTGATAAATGGCTCTGTAATCGACAAAAAATTTTTACGAACAGTTGAAAAATATCCAAGAAATACGCATCAGATTAAGAAACTTAAAGTAGATAGTTTTGATATCTTTGTAAATGCTATCAAATGACAACATAGTTGACTACCGGAACGCTATCTCAGTTATTCTGAAAGGTGGTTATTCTAAAATCTGTAATGAGAAACTGTAATGTTTTAAGCAAAACACTTGATTCTCCATAACATAATTCATTACTTTGCCCAAATTTTTGGTGTAATTTCTGTTACCGATGTACGTGAAATTTACTTCAGTTGGACTACGTGGACGTAGTATCTATTAGTTTGTTGTCTTTGGTTTGCTGATTCAATGTGAGTCCCCTTGCCTCTCACTAAGGAGGTTCTTATTTCAGGTAAGTCCCCTTGACTCTCATCATCGAGGTGTTTGTTTTAGTTGAGCCTCTTGCATTCTACCATTCGGGTCCTTGTTTTGGGGTTGTCTCTTTGCCTCTCACACATCTTCATTGTTTACTGAACAAGCCTTCGAAATGGTCCCCCTTTTCTGCAATAGACTACACATTGCAAGTAGGGATAGGCGCGAATCGAGCTTAAAGCCGAGTCACTGTTTTGAGTTCGAGTTTCTAGTCGGGTCGAGGTTGATAAATGGCTCGCACGTTCAGCTCTTTTTAACTCGTTTTTAAATTATGGCCTGTTTAGACTGGAAAGCGAAAGCCATGAGAAATGTAAGCAGTAATGTCGAATACTTTTAATATTTCTCACGATAGAGGTACATCTCTTGGGGTACGTTTAGTTTATGTCATCTCGTCTCGAAAACGAGACGACAATAGATTTTTATAACGAGACAGCCTCAAATGTCGTGAGCACCAATATAAGTATATACTGTAGTTCTTATCGTCTAAGCTTAGACCTGTACGGTCGACTTTTTGAGCCCCAGAAGAAGCCCATCCGTGCAGTGATGTCAATAGGCTCGGCTGGTTCAACTGAGCGAACAGCTCAATCCGGCTCGGTTGGGATGGAAAGCCATCGGCTCGGATCAATTGAGCCGGCTTGGTTGGGACGAGCCAGCGACTCGGCACAATTGAACCGATGGCTCGAGCCGGTTCCATTCGGATCAGCCACCAACTCGACTCATGTGAACCATCGGCTCGAGCCAGCTCCATTAAAAGCAGCTCATCGACTCGGTTCGACTCAGCTTAACTGAGCCTATGGTTGAGCTGGCTCGCTTCGGTGAGCTGTTGACTCACTTTTCGGTTTGGCTTGATAGTGAATAAGCTGTGAGCCGAGCCGCTTGAGCCGATGACAACCCTAAACCCGGTCCGAGCAGTTTTGAACATGTTTGACCGACGCCCTATAACTTTTATCAATTTTTGGCTTGCTCCTCCGGAACTCAAACCCAGAACCTCATGACCGATGTCCTTGCCTCCTAAAGACTTGTCGACTACGCAGATAAACAGTCAACTAATTTTTAGTATTCAGATACAAACCGCCTATCTTTCGTATAATAATAGTAATAATAATAATAATAAGAAGAAGAAGAAGAAGAAGAAATAATAATAATAATAATAATAATAATAAGTTGTAGTAGTGGTAGTATATTACTAGTAATATCATTGATAATTATATTATCTACGTAGGATATTTGAAAAGAGTATTTGGAACTACACACAGGATTTAGCTCGAATTGGCTCGACTCGACTCACAACTCAACCCGAATTCGAGTAGAGTTTCGAGTAGAGTTGGAGGAAGTTTTTCGAGTCGAGTCGAGTTTCAAAGAAAACTTGCTCGAACTCGCTCGTGCCCATCCCTAATTGCAAGTGTTACACCTACAGGAAATCTAACCACGGACTGCTACGCGTGATAGCAATTCTTGCTTCGTAGACGGTAGTTTGAATAATGCAACATATATCGCAAAAAATAGTCACAATTTCGAACATTTTCTTATCATTTGTCAGCGGTGTTTACTCATTTTGATTGTTGTCTATTAGAGCGCCGTCTATTAGACAGCGCCAAGAAAGACAATGTTACATGACGTACTCACAAAGTACGTTCACATGTCATTCAGGGTTATGTCGTTGTTTGTATTGGTGAGAATAACTTGTAGTTTCAAGGATTAGTTTCTCGATGTAATTCTATTGAGTGGAGTTCGATTGTGGATTTCGCTTTTAATGGGATGTTAACTGAAAGAAAAGAATATGGGCAACAAGACAATAGTCCGTATCGTATGATGAAATTGGACGTTGCTATGTAGTTAGAGTCTGTGATCAATAATGATGAAAATAGTTGTTCATTAGTTACAGAAAAATTCTTATTATGGATCAATTGAAGATATCAGTAACATTAGGTGACGAAGTTATGGAGTGCCGATAATTTGTAACTACAGCGAAGAAAAGGGTAATATTTTAGAACAAGACTTGATGACATAATAGGCCTATACTCCGAACAGCGAAAAGAATTAAAAAGATATTTTCATAATATAATCGCTGGATGCATTGGCGTCAGCAGTACGCATATTTTCGAAATACACTGAACTCTAGCCATAAGGCATTGTGAACGGGGTTACGCTTGGCAACAATGTAGGAAAATTGAATGACGTTTATATCGCGATCACGAGTCATGACCTACATATAGCACAAAGTAAACGCTAGGTGTTGTCGGCCCTGGTAGCCGAGTGGGATTCGAGTGCTAGCCGTCTTACTGCGCGGACGTGTGGAAAGTGCTCTGCGAGTATATTACTATAGTGTTTTGTTTGTTTAGCGAGCTATTTGCTAAACGTTTAGTTTCTGTTGATGTTTTGGTTTATTAGTGCAATATGAATACAATACGTAAAAATATCGTCAAATTTGAGTTTGATAAGAGTTTACGCCATTTACGACCGACGCCACTTGAGGTTCATACTTGGCTTGCCGAGAAAGTAAAGCTCACCTTGGACCAAGTTGAAGCCATTCAATTGCACAACGAACATTATTGTCTTTATGTTAAGTTCAGTGCCCCTAGTACTTATGATAATTTTTTGCGTACAACACCTGAGAAGTTGATTTTTACTCACTCCACTGGAGCAGAAAGTTTCGTCCATATTTCCAGTGCAAGTGAAGATGTCACACGAGTGCGGGTTTTAGAGTTGCCCATTGAACTTAGTCTCGAAGTGATTCAAGCAACATTAAGTCCTTATGGAACTATTTCTAAAGTAATAAATGAACAATGGTCTGATAAATTACAATTTCCAGTGTCTAATGGAGTTCGTGTTGTGTATATGACTCTAAAAAAGCATATTTCGTCTAAAGTGACATTTCAAGGTCATCGTGCTACAGTCATGTATCCTGGTTAGCCCCCTACTTGCTTCTACTGTGGCAACAGTTCCCACGTATATAGTAATTGTAATAAACGCCAACCTCGTAATCTACCTGCCCGACATTCGTCTGGTACTTTACAGATGACTGAGTTGTTCGTAGGACCTCTACCCCAAACTCCTCAGTATTCAAGCTCTACTGCGTCTCGTCCCTCCCCTGCCGCATCAGAAGCTGTGGAGATGACCGAACTTGAACCAGGTGTTCCTAACATACAAGATGTGCAACTTTTCCCTTCTTTACGAACATCTTATTCACAAGCATTATCCCCTGTTATTACTAGTGGTATCACCTCATGTTCTGATATTCATATAAGTGCCTCTCCTCCAGAAGTTCCGGAGAGTTCCCAGCATAATTCTGTGCCTCCCCTCTCTGTTACTTCATCAAGTCTACCCCTCAATAGTGATGATGTGTCTGCTAACTCAAGTGCTTTACAAACCGAAAACTCTACAAGTGAAAAGTGTGCTGATAAGCTATTGTTGCCTAACGTTAAAGACAAAGGTGGTCGGAACAAAAAACGCAAAGTGTCAACAACCAAACAATCGTCACGTGATCCACGTGTACTTACTCCAGACAGTGTTAAGCCTACTTCAGAAGCACCAAGTGAAGGTCAGTTACCTCCCAAGGTTACTTCTGCAGTTCCCCCTCAACCATAGTGTTTACGTTTTTGGTGCTTTGTTTTCGTATTGATACGGGCGACTTACCTGTCTCTCGTTCACCAAGATGTAGTTTACATATTGGATTTTGTGCATTCTTATAGTCTTTTTTACTCAGTATCTTGTGTTTCCCTTCCATTTTGCAAGAATTAATTTTAACAAATCTATCAGCGTTCTTAAATTTACTGCTTTACAGGACTTTTTACGTTGTCATTCCATTGATGTTTGCTTCTTACAGGAAGTTGGTACTGCATCCTTTGTGAATATTCAAAGTTACAATGTTTATAATAATTTCACTTACAACGCTACCGGTACAGCTATTCTTGTTCGTCACGGTATACAGTTTGACAATATTTTTTACCATCCATCTGGTCGCTTAATTAGTGGTATGATAGGAGATGTCAAAATTTTGAACTTGTATTCACCTTCGGGGAAGAATCAAAGGGCTGCCCGCAACGAATTTTTCGACACAGTGGTTGCTCCGGAATGTGCCGGAAATAATGCTGGTCTTATCATTGGGGGTGATTTTAACTGTGTCATACATCAATCACAGCAAATTACGGGCTACAATTATTGTGCTACTCTACATAGGTTGGTAACAGGCCTTGGGTTAAAAGACTGTTGGCTTACGTTACATCCGGATTCCCCAGGTTTTACTTTTTTTACGCATACAAGCTCGTCCAGAATAGATTGTTTTTTTGTTTCTCAACCTTTGCTTCGCGGGCTACTTGATATGCAAATTTCTCCCACATGTGCTTCTGATCATTTTGTCCCACATTTAAGTATTATGTTCAATGTTAATAAAATACCGAGAGGCAGAGGTCTCTGGTATCTCAATACATCTATTCTAGTGGATCAACTATATGTGCAAGAGTTTACCGATACCTGGCATCGCCTCGTTCAGCGGCGTTCTCCTCCTAAATCTATTGTTGACTATTGGGAATACAATGTTAAACGCACGATTCGTTATATGTCTATTTCCTACTGCAAAGATAAGGTGCAGGGTTTTAATCAAATGTACAATTTTTATTATGGTGTTCTCCACAATTTATATACTCTGGCTCTTCAAGGGGACAAACGAATAGCATCCATTAAAGAGGTGAAGGCTAAACTATTACAAATCCATCGTCGTCAACGAGCGGGCATTCATATTCGGAGTAAAACTCTATCCATGGATTCCGATGAGTGTGTGTCTGTATATCAAGTATTGCGCGAGCGTCAGCGCTCGAGGTCTCAACTTATTGAAAATATCACTGATGAACATGGAGAATCCGTCACTAAGTTTTCTGATATACAAGCTATCATCCTTCGACACTACCAACAACTATTCAATATGCAGGATGTCGTCACAGCACCTCCCATTGACTACTTTGCCCATCTGCCGCATAGATTAACAGTGGAACAACGACAAGCGCTCACTCAACCATTTTCTCAGGAGGAAGTGAAGCAAGCCGTCCTCACAGCCCAGAATTCTAAAACGCCTGGCATAGATGGACTAGGTATAGAGTTATACAAGACATTTTTTCATTTAATGGGACCCATGCTTACTGAATGGGTGAATTATGTACTGCAAGTAGGCATTTTGGGAGAATCCTCTCGGACTGCTGTCATTGTGTTAATTCCGAAGAAGACTAATCCTCGTACAGTGGCGGACTATAGACCTATATCTTTACTCACCTGCGATTATAAAATAATTAGTCGATGTATTAGTGCCCGATTACAAACTGTTCTTGCCCAACTTGTTGGGCCTCTTCAACATGGTGGTCTACCACATAAACGTGCTCAAGATATTCTTGCTGCTGTACGTGACGTCATCACCTACCATCAAGATATTGACCAATGTGCTGCGGCCTTAGTTGCCTTGGACTATTCCAATGCTTTTGATCGAGTGAACCATACATACTTATTTTCTTGTCTTCAAGCCTATGGATTTGGCGATGATTTCTGTAATTGGATTAAGCTGTTATATTGTAATTGGACAATCAAACTCAAAATTAATGGATATCTCAGTTCTGCCTTCCGCATTAGTAATGGCATCCAACAGGGTGGTCCCTTGAGCAGTCAACTTTTTATTCTTAGTTTAGGGCCATTTCTATATAATGTCCAACATGCCCTTCATGGTGTCACTATATGTAATACTTCTGTGAGAGTTTACTCATTTATGGACGATGTAACATGTTTCACGACTGGTCACTCTGACTTTGCCGTTTTACTACAGCACATACGGCTCTACGAATCAGTATCCGGAGCCACGCTTAACCCTCATAAAACGTACGTTATGCCTCTGGGTAAGTCCACCACTATTACTACTACTTCCATTGGTCAGTTACAACAGTCTGTTAAAATCTTGGGAGTGACTTTCAGTTCCAGTATGGTGGACATTATTACTAATAATGTTGGCCTTACAGTGAATCGGCTACCTTATGTCCTTGACCAACATCGATTTCGGAACCTTAGCCTTTTATCTCGCTTAGAATTTGTGCGTTTGTATGGATTATCTCAATTATATTACATTGCCCAAGTCCTACCTTTTTCTAACTGTCATCTTGCAAAAATTAAGAAAATTGTGGGTAATTTTTTGTGGAAACCTATGATTTTTCGTGTTTCCTACCAAATCTTGTGCAACGATTTCCAACAAGGTGGATTAAATTTGAAAGATGTCGAATTGCAGACCCAAGCCCTATTTCTCCAACGATGTTTACGTTTACTCCACGAGCATCCTGATCATCCTACCACTCAGCTTCTCATGAACTTATTACACCGTGTTCCATTAGAAGCACCTTTCTATCTTGGACACCTCCCGCCTCAATATACATATCTGAAACCGGTTTTGTATGAGATTTGTTATCGATTGTTAAATCATGATTTAGACGAAGTGCCCACTGTTAAAAGCCTGTATTCGGTACTTCGACAGCCTTGTACTCTTGTTCCTACCATTGTTACTAAGCATCCCCACCATAATTGGCAACGTATCTGGCGTGTTCTACACGCGCCTTATTTAACTTATCGTGCCAGATCCGTATGCTTTATTGTGGTGCATCAAATTGATGATACTGTATCCCGACGACATTCACTTGGATTTAGTGACTCTGACCTTTGTGCTTCTTGCAATGTAAAGGACACTATTGCACATCGTCTTACCGAATGTGGTGAAGCAACAGTGGTGTGGCCTCAGTTCTGTCGCTATATGGCCCACATGTGCCGCACTACTCCCACGGCTATTTCAATAGATTTTATACTTTTTCCCGACTTTACTTTTTTTCCGAGAACAAAATATCAAGCTGTTAATTGGTTGATTGGCAACACTGTTTTATACTTGTTCGTAGAATCTCAGAAACTTGTTCATACTACCTATATTATGTTCTTATATGCTCAGCTAAACCAAATTCCCTTTGCTATGCGCAATAGGTTGTTTGCAAATTTTTTTAGTGTTCTATCTGCATAATGTACCTTTTCTTGTATCTGCCCATTTGTATTACCTTCCTTAGTTTGTTTATTGACTTGTACTGACATTAAATTGCAATAAAAAAAAAAAAAGTGGGCTAGCGCAACATGCTAGTAGGAAAAATCGTTTTTGGCGTGGGTTCAAGTCCTGCGTTAGGAAATTTTTTCTTACTGTTTTTAAATTTTTTATAATACTTCTTTCGTTAAAATAAGATTAAAATAATATTCAAAAAGTGATTTAACAATTATTTTTTAAAATTTTCATTAAACTTCTTTCATTAAAATAAGTTTGCCCTTGTACTTATACAGATCCATAGCAAAAGTAATAATAATAATAATAATAATAATAATAATAATAATAATAATAATAATAATAATAATAATAATAATAGTAGTAGGAACGGGTTAGAATGCAATTCAGTATTCGTTTCCGTGCGATGTTGCCAAACCTAATGCCTTCTGGCTAGGGCTGAGCAGTGTTGCCACACTTGGTACAATTGTACCAAATTCAGCCCTTTTTGTCATTCATCGGCCCGTTGGTACCACGCTGGCATTTTCAGCCCCTTTTGTGAAAAAGTTGGTACAATTCTACCCAATTCAGCACCACTTAACAAATGCTTGTCACATTTTCTAAAGTGTCAGTAAGATTTTTCCTGCATCTCACGTTACTTATACTATGTGTTAGACTCTTAAAAAATGCTGTTGAACTTGCATTCTGTGGCGTTGCACCGCTTAACACTAGGAACATTGTGTGGAAAATTCGTAATTCAAATTCCTACTGGGATACAAATGACGCTAGATGGGTGCATCCGCACCGCGCATGGAGGAGACGAAAAGGAAGCAGTGCGGTGAAAATATTATCTTTAAATCTTTTTTAAAAATAGAACCACACAAACACGTTGAATCAAGTGTTGAATATTCTGCAGAAGACCAGCGTGTACTCAAGTAAGTCTAAAATTTATGTCGTTGCAAAGATTCTACACCAAAAGATAATAGCACGAAAAATACATTGACATAATTGCTGGCTTAGCGGGCTAAGTTGTTTACTAGTGACGCCATATTGACGAATATAAAGATACCCGAACATTTCTGCATTTTATAGATCTATATCGACACGTTGATTTGTACTCTTGGAAGAGGCGGGGGGTTGTTCTAGAACATTAACTCTTTCAGTTTCATGTTATAGAGCAGTGTATTACCCTGGTATAAAATTCGGCCCTTTTTGTTTCAATTTGGTACTAGTTTTCAGCCCACTTCAGAGCTAGGACTGTGGCAACACTGGGGCTGAGTGTATTTCGAAAATATGCCAGCAGTACTGTAGATAAACTTTGGGGGGACAAACTGCCGGAGACACTAGGGTGTATGGAATATCCCAGGAAAGCGGGCAGTGCGGGGCTCTCTTTAAAAAGTCTTCGTACATTGCATTTTAAAGCATTTTGACTTTTAAAAAAAAGCAAACGAAAACTTAAAAATTTACTTTTGATAGTTATTGTTCTTTTCTTTGGAAAATGTGGTATTAAATTTACACACACATTACAATTTGTTTATTCAAACAGTAAAATTCAACCTTGTTTTACAATTTCACTTAAATTTAAATTATAAGTGTATGTCAAGAATAAAATAATGATAAAAGATGGTGTGAAGTGAATATTCAGAAACAACGAAGTTTTGACTACAGATTTTGGGCCTACTATCCAACAACTAATGTTAATGAAGCTCAACAATGTATGTTTTAAAAAATAGTTGAAAATTATGTTATTTGGGCTAAACTAAAGTTGCCTTGCTGCTCGCTATCTAAACGAAAATAGGTTACTCCACCTTTGCCTTCATAAGGCCAAAAACTGCCTGCCATTTTTACAACTGGAAACAAACTTTTGTGCTACTTTTTTCATATCCACTTTATCTAATAGTTTTTGTGAACGTAACAAACTGTTATATGGTTGAATCCCTTTTGGGTCATAATTTTCCTAAGATATTTGAAATATTGGCGGGACGAAAACCGTTTTACAAATATTAGGGGGTACATGTCCCCGTGGGATTGACGCCCGTAGCTGGTTGTAAAAGTTTTTCAACGTTAATACGATCAATAATTTCACACATAAAGACAAAACCACAAAGGAAAAAGAAAAGATCCAGGATAATGAAAATGGTTAGACCAGAAATATGTGGAACTGGTAACTGGGAAGGAAGGGTTGAATAGAAACCAAGGAGAGAGAAGAGAAGGAAGAAATATATGAAAGAGAACGAGGGAGAAGCCTGAAAACCCTGGGTGGATAACGAATCAAGGAGAGAGAAGAGAAGTAAGAGGTGGACGCGGATGATATGTAAAAGAAGAGAGGGGAAAATATTGATAATATGCTAAGTGAAAAAAATAAACATGGGTAATTTGGCGATAGTCGGTATCATATGATAATGAAGTTGGGCATTGCTATGTAGTTGGAGTCTGTGGTCAGTAATGAGGAAAATAGTTGTTTACTAGTAACAGAATACGTTACCTCTTTTGAGTAAGCTACTCTTACTGTTTATCCTTAAGAATAAAGGTAACTCTATTGTGATCGTGTCTGTGAATATCGTAGGTCTATTGAGTGACAATTATTATTTATAATTAGTTATAACAACTAGTCACACATTCGAACGCAATCGTCTGTTCTTAATTGGTCTACGATGTTAACGATTGCAGAGAGAGTAGATATTATTACATCGTACTTTGAGTCAAATAGACATGTAGAAGAAGCACGTTTAAGGTGTTCCTTCTGCAACGACTTTTCGCAGTATTATTCAATTATTTATTGAAACTGGAAGTATTCAACCCAGACAACGAGTCCGATCACGGCCTGTGACGAACGAAAATGCCACAGTGAATGTTTTAGCTGCAGTTACTGGAAATCTTCATGCAGTATGCGCAGAACACTTCTTTGCGACATTCCTGAACCTCGTGCGATTTGCCGAGAACTGATATGAACACAGATTCCATCGATATCACGTTTCTTTGCATCAGGAACTACATGGGAACGACTTTCAACACCGCTTGAACTTTTGCAATTGGATACAACAGCAATTAGCAGTTAATTATGATTTTATTTCACAGATACTTTTCTCTGATGAGGCAACTTTCACGAATACTGGTCAAGTGAATCGGCATAATATGCATTATTGGTCAGTAGATAATCCCCATTTGTTAAGGCAAGCCGAGCGTCAACGTCCATGGAGTGTGAACGTTTGGTGCGGTGTTTTAGGTACTCGAATAATTGGCCCATACTTTATAGACGGGAATTTGAATTGTCAAATATATGCCGATTTTTTAGATAATATTTTGCCAAAACTACTGGAAGATGTCCCACTTCAAACAAGAATGAATATTTGGTTTCAACAAGACGGATGTCCAGCGCATTATTCACGGATATCTCGTGAGGTTCTGAATAGAAAATATCCTGACCGATGGGTTGGACAAGGTGGTCCTCAAAATTGGCCTGCATGATCCCCTGATTTAACTTCTTCCGACTTTTTTCTGTGGAAAACGCTAAAAGCAAAATGTTACACGGAAGTACCAACAACCCCAGAAAATATGCGGCAGCGCATAATCAATGCATGTGCAAACATTAGCGAAGAGACAGAGCAGTAGAATTGTCCTTCAGAAATAGAGTTGCAATGTGTATTGCAGAAAACGGACACCATTTTGAACATTTGCTTCGGTAAAATATGGAGATTTGTGAGAGGTATGGGCACTTATCTAAAACAAACTCCCCGATAGTGAGAGGCAAGGGGACTCACCTAAAACAAGCACCCCGATGGTGAGAGGCAAGGGGACTCACCTAAAACAAACTCCCCGATGGTGAGAGGCAAGGGGACTCACCTAAAACAAGCTCCCCGATGGTGAGCGCAAGGAACTCACCTAAAACAAGCACCCCGATGGTGAGAGGCAAGGGGACTCACCTGAAACAAGTACCCCGATGGTGAGAGGCAAGGGGGCTCATCTGAAACAAGCACCCCGATGGTGACAGGCAAGGGGACTCACATTAAAAAAAGCACCCCGAAGGGAACAAATTACTACTACGTCCACGTCGTTGTTCCTGGGTAACGCTAAAAGTAGTTATAATTGTCGAATTTATTTTCAAAACGGATCTTGTCCATTTTTTCTGTTTTAAATTGAGGTATCAGTAGCTTTGAAATCTTTGAGGTCGTATCTTTCATTTTATGAATTGGTTTCTTGCCAAAACTGTCTAAAACATTTTTAAAAAGTAATTTGAAAAGTAATTTTTTGTTCATAAGTGATATTGTCCACAACAACATAGCGCACTGAGAAGGAAAGGAGTTTTTAATTCCAAAACGCCTCTTTTCTATAACCATTGAATGACTAGTAGCCATTTTCGGTTCAAATTGTCTTTTGTCCCAATGCTATGCATCGCAACAGCAAGCAAGATAATAGTGATAAACAATTAAATTTCACAGGATTTACATTCATTTCTCCTTCAAGAAAGAATATTGTGTTATCACCGGCTATAACTGAAACTTTGATAAGGTTTTAACAATAAGGTTGATAAGGTTGGTTTTATTTACTACGACGCCATTGTTGGAGTAGCAAAAGTAGCTTGAAGAGTGTAATGAAATCACTCTGTCCTATTAAAAAGAAGCTTTCCGGCGTAAATGTCCACGGAGATGGAAGGATTAAAAGATTTGAAAGAGGAGGATGTTATTATTACACCAAGTCCACCTGGAAACGGCAGGAAGAAAATGCGTAATCCTGACAAGTGGAAACGCAAAACGTAAAAATTAAAAGAGTCAACCTATTCACCCAAATGTTTGCACGAAACACTTTAACTGTAACCATGTAGGAGGAAAGACTTAGATGTACAGAAATATGTATGCAAGATATTTGCAAATTTCACCAATGCTTCTATTTGGTTAAAAATAAAATAATCCAAGACAATTTCATACTAAAGCATACGATGCCTTCAACACCACAACGAAAAAGGCCAAAGAACAACAGGGAACAAGCAACATAGCTTTGGATTCGGTATTACGATCCGAAATGTGATAGTGACATCAAAACACTGCTGATAGTGTCTAAGAATTTTTTTTGTTATGTGTTAGGAGTATCCGAGAAATGGTTTAAGCTAATATGTAAACTGAATTTTGAAAGTGGATAGCTGGCATCAGAAAACAGAGGAGGAGACCATAAGTCCCATATTTGAAGCCAAGAAGAAAACTGTTAAAACATTCATTGAAAGACCAGGCCCGTATTTAGGTAAGTGCTATTCTATGCTCGAGCACAGGGCGGCAGAATTTATTAGGCGGCAAAATTTTGCAATTTTTCTAAGATTCATAATAAAGTAATATTTAAAACTAGCAATCTGCAGAGTTCCGCGCAAGGGCGAGAAAATATGTTTAAAAAGTCATCCTCTCCCACCCCCATTCCAAGCGGTGAGGATGAACCTAAAACATCATGAAAAATGATACCGTTAAATTCAGCGACCTCGAAAACTATGAATTCAACACTAATATCTGTCGTTTTCGATTACTTTTAAAATCTCGCCCCCTTCCTGGGGAGTGGAATATGACCTTGAAGTTGAAAGGCATTAAAGCTGTCGTTATACATCTCAGCGACCCCCACCCAAATAACTGAGTTCAACTATAATAATATTGGTCGTTTTTGAGGGGGCGGCAAAATTGTGCGGGGAGGCGGTAAAAGGGCACATAGGCGCACAATATTATAAAAACAGGCCTATGAAAGACTAATTCCTGTACAGAAACATTATTGCAGACGAGAAAATGGAAAGAAGCTTTACCTGCCAAGTTATTTGTCTGTATCAAAACTTCACCAACTGTACAATAACGATGTGGAAAACGATCTTCGGGTTCCATACTCTTATTTGTAACTGAATACAATATAAGTTTTGGAAGTCCTGCTGTAAATAAATGTTCGAAATGTATGCAGTTTGAGTTGAGACTTCAAGCAGGGGATATCTCTTGTGAAACTGAATTTTTGAGACATAAGAGAAGGGTGAAGTTTTTCATTCCTTATTGAAAAGTAGAAACAATGATGCAATCACTTTATTATTCGACTCGCAAAAGAATCATGTTCTACCTCGAGTTCCTGATCAAGCCGCCTATTACAGCAGCACAATTTTAGTTGTTTAATTTTACGATTTACGAAGGAACGTCAACCGATAGGCAAACAAAGAACAAATTGTTTACACAGTACCGTATATTATTGGACGTAAGCACACGTAGCCAAAGGATCATCGGAAATTGCATCAGTAGTGTTTCATCGTCTGCAAAACACGTCATGTGAAGGCGTATCAGAAATTCGACACTTTGTAGATGGATATGCAAGGCAGAATAAGAACTCTGCTATGATTTGCATCTTGTTCCATTGGCTGAATGAATGCACTATATCTAACTTCTCCAGGACACTCCTATCTCACTTCTCATCGTGTTTTATAATAGGATTGAGCTTGAGCTTAAGGGTCGTGATACAATGATACAGCCTAAAGGATATGCTAAAGTGTTCCGTAATCATAAACAGTAATCGAGATGTTTGACGAAAGTGCCTTGTACAACTGGAAGTAAGTATCGTAAGAAAATATGAAGAATCTAAATGAATGGCACTTCAAATAACACAACTCTTAAAATAAAAGTTATGTTCTTGCAACAGTACCAACTTCACTCATTGCAGGAAGGGATCAACATCTCTACAACGCTAATGCTAATATGATTCGAAAAAATATTTAAGAAGAGTATGGGCAACACAAATGTCGCACTGCAATTGATTCGATACTAATTAAAACGGAAGAAGTCGAGAACGTCCGGAAACTTCTCACGCCTCATTTTGGATAAAATTGGTTGAGCAATCCAGATCTGTACTTTTATTCTGCTTTTATAGGCAGGCAGAATTTTGAAGTTGGTTCAGATAATGATATTCAACATCACCTCATGGACAATGTCGATGATGTAAACTTTCCAACAACACGAAGCAATTTAATTATTTCTTTTGCCATTTCTTCATTCCTAGTATTTTAGTATTTTAATCAATATTTTTCGTTGAGATATTAATAATTTGAATACTACTGATATTGCAGGATTAGTATCACATCAACATGATTGTAATTTGACATTTTTAATCTGTTTTAAATATTAGTAGGTGGTAAAATAATTAAATTGTATATAATAAAATTCGAAATAAGCTAAATAAATAAACTTTTCAATAAAAATTGTGATTGGCAAATTTGTATTTCTGATATAAACTTTAATTGGCAAAATAAATATATTATTTGTAATAAATTTTAATTGCCAAATGTATATCACGTAAAAGCATTTTCATTCGCAAAAATAAAGTCTTCCTTCAATGATAATGGAACAAAATTTCACTTCTCTAAAAAGTATGGTTTCAAAACGTCCCTTCTCGCAGTTTTAGTTTCAAAGCTCCTCTTGTCCAAAATATTTTCCTTAATAATATGCAACTAATTAGACTAATTACGCCAATTAGCTTCAGAACGCACTCCAAGCAACATAAATATTCCAAACATAAAATATTTCAACATTACGATAGGTCTCTGAAGCACTATCCGTTTTTTGGTTTTAAAAGAGAAGTTTTGGAAATATCTCGATAATTCATTAATACACAAACCAATGAACGTTTCAAACTGCTGTCCATTTCACCTACATCTCTGACAGAAATTACACCAACACCGTGAACAAAGTAATGAATTATATTCTGGGGAATTAAACGTTAAGGTTGAAATCCACCAGTTTCTCATTACAGATTTAGAATACCTGCCCTTCCAACCTTTTGAGAGGGCGCTGGGGGCATACTATGGTGTCATTTAATAGCAAAGAAATCAAAACTATCTACTGTAATTTTCCTAATCGGATGCGCATTTCTTGAGATATTATTTCTCAACTGTTAGTAACCCATTTTGAATGTTATCGATTACAGCGACAACTATTATGCAACGAAAAAGTTTTAAATACAAAAGTTACGTACTTTTTCCGGAAAATCCGAATTAGTAATAAAAAAATGCAAGTTCCCGTTTAAGATTTCAAAGTTGACTCCCCTCCCGCCACAGGGGGGTGGGGGCAGGAGGTCGAGCTTGGTATCATTGGATGTCCCCCTTCGAGGCGAACAACTTTTATTACAACTTTTTCAAAATCCGATTTTTAGTTTTCCAGATATTCAAAAGAACAATTTTATATGCCTCATTTTTCAAATGTTTTGTGAGCAATTTTGATTTTTGTCGATTACAGCGCCATCTATCACGCAACGAAAAAAATGTTCAATACAAAAGTTACGTATTTTTTCACGGAGAATCAGAATATGGTATAAAAAATGGGGATTCCTATTTAACATTTTAAAGTTGCCCCTCCTCCCGCCCCAGGAGGTGGGGGCAGGGTGTCGAGTGTGGTATCATTGGATGTCCCCCTTCGAGACGAACAACTTTTATTACAACTTTTTTGAAATCAGATTTTTATTTTTCCAGATATTCAAAAAAACAGTTTTAAATGCCTCATTTTTCAAATGTTTTGTGAGCAATTTTGATTTTTGTCGATTACAGCGCCATCTATCACGCAACGAAAAAAATGTTCAATACAAAAGTTACGTATTTTTTGCACGGAGAATCAGAATATGGTATAAAAATGGGGGTTCCTATTTAAGATTTCAAAGTTGCCCCCTCCCGCCCCAGGAGGTGGAGGCAGTGGGTCGAGTGTGGTATCATTGGATGTCCCCCTTTGAGGCGAACAGCTTTTATTACAACTTTTTTAAAATCCGCTTTTCAGTTTTCCAGATATTCAAAAGAACAATTTTAAATGCCTCATTTTTCAAATGTTTGTGAGTCATTTTGATTTTTGTCGATTACAGCGCCATCTATCACACAAGGAAAAAATTTTCAATACAAAAGTTACGTATTTTTTTCACGGAGAATCAGAATATGGAATAAAAAATGGAGGTTCCTATTTAGGATTTCAAATTTGACCCCCTCCCGCCCCCGGGAGGCGGGGTAAGGGTGTCGAGTGTGGTATCATTGGATGTCCCTTTTTGAGGCCAACAACTTTTATTACAACTTTTTTAAAATTCGATTTTTAGTTTTCCAGGTATTCAAAAAAAAAAAATTAAATGTCTAATTTTTCAAATGTTTGTGAGCCATTTTGATTTTTGTCGATTACAGCGCCATCTATCACGCAACAAAAAAAAAAATGTTCAATACAAAAGTTACGTATTTTTTCACAGGGAATCAGAATATGGAATAAAAACTGGGGGTTCCTATTTAAGATTTCAAAGTTGCCCCCCTCCCGCCCCAGGGGTTGGGGGCACGGGGTCGAGTGTGGTATCATTGGATGTCCCCCTTCGAGACGAACAACTTTTATTACAACTCTTTCAAAATCCGATTTGTAGTTTTCCAGATATTCAAAACAACAGTTTTAATTGCCCCACCCGGTATATACCAGTATACGCAGAGCTGAGAAATTCGTGACAATAACTTACCCGTTCTTTAGCACCGTCATTCTTGTTAACACTTTGTTCGCTATCATCTTTGGATCTGAAACATAAATGAAATTAAAGATTATCATGCCCGTTGTTGAAGGCCATTCTACGTCAAATAAACCCAATTTTCAAATAAATTCTACATTATCTTGCAAGATTTTGATGACATTTGGTAAATTTATTTGTACACTCCGCATCAAGAAAATTGCGACAGTTAATGCCGCGCAGTTAGGCCACCCAATATACACCTTCTTATCCTATAATCATGTCAGGTAAAGAGACACCTCTCTCTTTTCCTTTATTCACTCCCATACTAAAATTACCTAACAACATGAGCGCAATTCTAGTTTAAACTACACATTCATTAGTTTCGATAAAATGAAATAACAAAACTGGAACGAAACAAGATTCATAAGTTGATGTAGGGAGAAACTGAAACACACACAATGAAAAACTGAAACAAATGGATGTCTATTACACAGATTCAGAAATGAGGCAGAGAGAAAGAGAGAGAGAGAGAGAGAGAGAGAGAGAGAAATTGAGAGAAGAGGAGAGAAGAAGGAAACGAGAAGGAAGAACAGATAAAAATGTGAATTCAAACGTAGTAAAAAAAAGATCCTAACATTATGAGATCCTGTTTCCAGAAATCCAACAGTAATATAGAAATAACGTTTGTTTTTACATATTTTTTCAGAACTAATTCGAATATATAGAAGATGCTTTAAACATTCATTAAGTCACTTTCATAAAGGATAGCATACTCAATTTCCAGTAGAACCAGTGGCGTTGAACACTTTTGCGCCCCCCCCCCCCCGCAAAGTATAGAGAAGGGGTCCTAGTTGCAAACCGATAGTTATGGCGACAATAATAAAAATGCCTTTCGGCCAAACCTACAAGGGGACGTAGATTGTAAAATTTGTACAGGGGAAAGATGTTATTGAGTGTAACTCATGTTATGTAATCTGTTTGACAAATAAGGAGAGAGTGGTTGCCGAATGGAAATGATAATTACTTTGGTAATTTTTCGAGGGATTTTCGCTCGTTATCCAGGCTTTTCATCAGGCCGGCTTTCAAGTGATTCATAACAAATTTATTGTGTAACAGTTTTAATTGACCAT
The DNA here is from genome assembly GCF_964235325.1 of Thermobia domestica. Taxonomy (NCBI): domain Eukaryota; kingdom Metazoa; phylum Arthropoda; class Insecta; order Zygentoma; family Lepismatidae; genus Thermobia; species Thermobia domestica. The sequence continues at coordinate 168,507,508 of NC_137464.1, read as the reverse complement.
GGTTTTGAGGTCTATGGACCATGAAACGTTAAACTGTGTTGAAACGACAGTAATATACAGATTGTGTTTTTTTTTATCGAAATATAAATAATAATAATACATGCACTTTCTACTCACAATTAATCTTGAACTTTGAAACGTCTTTTTCGTGGAGCATTCCTGCGAGCAAAATCTTCCACTAAAGAATGTAGATTTAACTTGCGCGCTCTTTTAACTTTGATGCTTATCATACTAAGAGATGACAAACGTTCCTGCATCATCGAACTGCGCACATGGTTCTTAATTAATTTTAGTTTTGAAAAAGATCGTTCTGCTGAAGCCACTGTAACAGGAAGAGTTAAAAACACTTTCAACGCCACAGAGACCTCGGGAATACTGGAAATAATCACATGATTTTTAATAAGGACCAATTCCGCAAAATCTTTCACTGTTCCCACTCTTAAGCATTTGATATCATTTCGAAGTACACTACGGGTCATGAGTAACTGATGAGGGAATTCTGAAGAAATATCATTCGGATAGCTCACTACAAGTCTTTCCGCCTTTAAATAGAGTTCCTTGTCACTAGTGTTCACGAGAACACTGGGTTGCAAACACTCAAATATTTCAGTGATGTTCATGCTTTCAAACCTGGTCTGTAATTGACTCAATGCAGTATGCAAATAACCATAGAAAATATTAATTCTGAAATATTCTTCTGAATTACTTAGTCTTTCATTCTTACATAATTCGTCAAAAAACCTTTTTTTGCTCTACTTGGTCGTTTACTTGTGAAACGACATTCGATCCCCCACATCGGTGCCATTTATTCGGACTCTTTCTTCACTTCGTCAAAAGAATTCCTTAAATCTTTAAGTGAAATAAGTGCCTCACCGAGTAATCTTGTTGCAGCTTGTATATCTTCATTTGGTGACTGCATTTTTTTGATACGATGATTGTCGTTTCTAAAACTTTATGTTGTACTACCACTTGAATTACAAACTCCTAGCATTCCATTTGTTTTCTTAAGGAAATTGCATCGTCGCGTTCCTCTGATTTGGTTGATGTCACAATTATGTTGCTTAAAGCCTTCAGAATTTCTCCATAACGAAAACGGACAGCTAATAACGCGTCGTAAGTTGTACCCCACCTTGATGGACATAGTCTTTGAAGAGTCGTGGCTTTATTATTAGTTTTTATAAGTTGCCATCTTTTAACACTGAAACTAAAAAATACATAAAGTATTTCAAGAATATTATAAAAAGACGTTATCTGCGGAATTTTAGTTGCGCCCTTTACCACTAGATTCAAGTTGTGAGCAGCACAATGTACATAACTGGCTGAAGGTTCAAGTCTCTTGATGCGCTCTTGCACTCCCGAATACACTCCGCTCATCAGTTTCGCCCCGTCGTAGGCCTGTTCCCTCCGCTGTCTTATTGAAATTCCCTTTTCTTCAATGAATTGTAAAATTGTATTTACTAATCTTTGTGCACTTCAGTCCAATACCCTCAAAAATCCCATGAAACTTTCATGTATAACGAGTTCTACGCGGCTGTCGTTTACATCCTTCTTTATTAGGACGTATCGAAAAATGAAGCTTAATTGGTCACGTTTTGAAATATCTTGAGTAGTATCCAAAATCAAAGAAAAGAAACAAGCGTCCTGTATTTCTGCGATTATTTGTTTCTCTATTTGCGTTGACAACATTTGAATAATTTCATTTTGTATTTCGGGACTTAAGTAAGTGTTTTTGCTCTTTGTTTTATCATTTATTAATGGCGACAAAATGGGGTCGTATTTACTCAAAAGTTCAACTACCGCAAGAAAATTACCACTGTTAGGCTCACATAGTTTTTTCGCGATGTCCATTAAAGGCAATATTATACATTGCCAAAGTGAGTGTGACGTCAATTATTCTCCTCAATATTTCTCGAAAATAATTTATCTCGTCTTCCATTTCAGATACTAAACTGTCTCTCACGGTACTATTATTTTTCCATGTCGTGTAAGTAATACAGGCTTGCAAATGATATTGAGCTCGTTCGTGCTCTTTAATTTTTCCCTAGTCTTAGCCAGTCACTTATTCCTTCAATCGATGCTGAATGAAAGTGAGTTGCTTTCCTGTCAGCAAAGAGCCAACAGAGCTCACAATATGCGCAGTTCAGTTTTTCTGAATAACATACCATTGTCGTGGGATTTTGCCGTGTTGCGTACAGTAGAAACTCGATTAACCGTCACCCTCGGGACCAGGACCATGACGATTAAGCGAATAGACGGATAACAGAAATATCGTTCTCAGTAAGTAGATTTAAAAGGTTCTGAAAGAAATAAATAACCTTATACAAGTGAATAATATATGTTTATACTGTATTTAAATTACTGTACTGTACTTACATAAAAGAGTAACACTGAACTGGTAGTGAAATAACCACACATTTAAAAATAATCTGTCATCTTCTTCTGCTTCTTCGAACGCCGAGCTTTTTGTGCGGCAATGTTGCGTATTTTTCTAAGAAGAAGTATCTGCGTGGCATTCGCTTCCTCTTGTCTCTCAAACCAGTCGATGCACTGGGTTAACATTTTTTCGGCTTCGGAGTGGCTAGTGGCTGGTCGTTGCTCAGTTTCAGGTTCTTCATCCCCGTCGTCAGCTTCGTCATTAGCCTGCAGAACATTAGATATAATTTCATCGTCACTCAAAAGTTGAAAACCTCCACCATTTTATCGCATTCTAACCAGGTTGTTATTTCTTCTGTCCTTAAAGTTTCACTGTCCAATCCGTTATTGCAAAGTTGCACAATTTCCGCAACACTAACCGTATCATTATTCGGAAGTTCAGGTTCAGGTTCAGGCCAAAGCTTATTCCACCCATTTTTCAGACTTGAATCTTTAAGATCTGCCCACGCACTGGCAAGATTAAATATAGCATCTTTAATGTTGTAGGTTTTCTAAAATTCCGTAACTGTCGTTGCATCGTCGGATGACAGCAAACTTTCAATGAAACTTCTTCTGTACCAACGTTTCATCTTTACAATGATCCCCTGTTCCATAGGTTGAATGAGGGGAGTTGTGTTGGTTGGAAGGAAGAGACACGTTATTTTACCATCGTCACTTTTAAGTTCATCAAAGGGATGTGATGAAGCGTTGTCCATAATGAGAAGTGCTTCCTGCGGCAACTTCAACTTGGCATGATGAGCTCTAACTTGCGGTACAAACCATTCCGCAAAAATGGTTTGGCCTATCCAAGCGGTTTTTTTTGGTGAATAATAGTTCACAGGAAGAGCATTCAAATTTAAGTTTTTAAATGTGCGTGTTTTTATTATTTACCAATCACTGCTAAGGGTAACCTATGCTTGCCAGTTGCGTTCGCACAGACCATTGCAGTGATGCGATCTTTCTGGACCTTAAAGCCTGGTGCTGTGCGAAAGTGATGCCAGTGTCTTTTGCGGCAAAGCTTTCCAGTTGAGCCCGGTTTCGTCGCAGTTGTACACTTGTTCTCTCACAAGTTTAAGAGCAGTAATTTTTGCCTGAAACTCTTCTCTGAAGTTTTCTATGACTGCGCTGTTTGAACTAAGTTTCTCGCCACTCATGTCCAGTTTTCGAATGCCGGGATGAAACTTAAATATATCAAGCCAACCCATGCTAGCTTTAAAGTTAGGATCCCCATCTAACTTTTTATTAAGTTCGATTGCTTTTGTCATTATAATTAGTCCTGAAATTGGGATTCCTTGACTTCGAGCTTGAATAAACCACTGATACACAGCATTGTCGAGTTCTTCATATCTAGCAGGTTTCATAGTTTTACGAGTTTTTACATCTCCATCGGTACTCTGCATTTTTTAGATATGGTGCTCAATCTTTTCGGCATCCCGTTTTATGTCATTGACGGTCGTTCTACCAACACCATAAATCAGCGCGATACTTGTTGCAGTTTCGCCCTTATTCAAACATTTAATAATTTCGAGTTTTTGGTCAAATTTTAACACGACTCGTTTTCGCTTTTCAGCCATTTTCCAAGCATAACAATCAACAGTAAGTTCATAAGGAGTATGTACACTCTTTACGCTTTGTAACAGTACTCGTACTGTACACACTAAATCTGCGTGCCAACTCCAGGTGTCCAGTGAAACTGACATTAACTGATTGAGTTACCAAAACAGTAGGAGTGGAGCGGGGCCTACGAAAGGGTGGAGGTGGGGATTTTCCGCGTTCAATAACAATGGACTAAAAAAATAGTCATGACGTCAGAGAAAATTAAACTTTAATTTAAACAAAGAATTTTCAATTTTACTAGATATTTATGGAAGCGTATTTAATCAGCAATTCTCCTAAGTAAATCGTAGACACAAACCTCCAGTTTACTAACTTTTATATCTCTTATTCTATTGTATACCTGTACTAGCTAATCCTATTGGAGATGATGCCTCGCTCTCCACTTGTTCCAAGGGCAATCCCGCTCCAAATAGTAATGCACCAGAGTAATGCATTTTGGTGCAATGGTGCCGCAAGCCGGACCGGCGTTGGAAAAAGCGGAAAAAATGAAATGAAATCTATAAGTTTTACGTCCCACGGTTATGCCGGTTAGGCTAAAGGAGACGGTGATGATGAGAGATGAGTGAAATGGTGGAATGAAGAAAGTGGGAGGAAACGGAAGAACCCCGAGAAAACCCACGAGCACGATGTTTGTCCACCACAAAGTCCACACGGCGCGAGCTGGGATCGAACCAGGGACCCCAAGCACCGGAGGTGAACGCTTTACCACTAAGCCATGTTACAGACCAAGTATAGCGGGCTCTTGCTGTTTCAACTTTGGAACACGCACACGCACATGAAATGCGTGTTTGTGGGAGAGAGGAAGAGAGAAGTGAAATTTGCAGAGACAGGAAACGGGAACCTTAAGAAAGAGAGAGAGGGGACGAATATAAATAGGAAACATACTTATCGTTACGGTGTATGATATAGAACACACACATTGTTTGCTTGAATTATCGCCCGTGATGCTTTGTAAGGTCTCTAGTAGAAGATAAATCTTTGTTTGCAGCCATTATTTTATGCGAAAAAATCATACTACCTGATGGGGAATCGAACCAACATTTTCCAGTTGCATGTCTAGTACTTTACCACTACACCACCGATTGCTTTGCCCAAACTGTGTTTAACAAGTGGTGTAGTCTTTCTTTGTGTGAACGATAACACGTAAAATCTGTACTGCGGATCAATTATGTGTTTCGAATATCTGGTAATTCCCTTGCTCTTTCCCAACTAACATTCGTAAAACGCCTCTATCATGATACTGGTGTTTGCTTCCACAGTCTTAAGTATTGCTATTCCAGTATGATAAGTAGATTCTTCACAAACACTTCGTAAAAAAACAACATTTGCGCGAACAGGATTTGAACCTATGTTAGATAGCTGTATTATTCATAAGGCCATTACGTTACCCCTACATTATCACGACACCTTAAACTAACCCCAAATATTACTTACTTTCGCCTTGATCTTTGGAACAAACCGGCTTCTTCCTGTGATGTTATTTGAACCAAAGTGTATAAAGACATTCATTTATTCGACGACCTAGAGAGAAATTAGTGCCCACTTATAAAGGAAATAGCATACAATCCAGGAAAAATTACAGAAATAAAAACATATGCAGTAATTTCAGCATGCAAGTTCAAAAATACGTGAATAATAATAATAATAATAATAATAATAATAATAATAACCTATATTATAAAAGTGAATGTAACTATGTTTGTGGCCCCTAATCTCTTGAACCAAGCGACCGATCTCGATCAAATTTTGAACATTGATGAGATTCGTCCTGAGAAGCTTTTTTATCATTTCATTTTAACGGTAGACCTTAGGGATAGGAGGAGGGGAGATATATGAAAATTAATAAAACGTATTAACTCCCAGAGTCATCTCTGTCAAACTTTCAACATATTAAATAGATAAGGTTCGGATCTGGGATAACTTTTATCATTTCAGTTTGACAGTGCAAAGTAGGGGCCCGAGAAGGGAGATATATGTAAAAAAAACTTAAAATCAAAGTCATTGTGTTTGTGACTTCGTCACTCTTTAACCCTCCAACGGATCTCGATCAAATTTTTCAACCTAGATGAAGCTCAAACCTGAGATTGTTTCTATCATATCACTTTGACGGTGTAACTTTAGGGAGGGGAAGGGGAGCGACATTTAACAATGAACCAAAAATGGCAAGTATAAGTGGCGAATCTATAATTTTTGGAGTCGCTGAGATTAACAGTGAGACATTTGATGCTGTTTAAATCCAAATTCAGCCCCGCAATTTAGAGGAGGGTGAGATATAAAAAATATCGAAATAATCAATATTAGTTTCGAATTCATATTTTCTGGGCTCGTTACGATGAATAATGACATTACAGATTAGGGTGGAGCGAAAAAATCTTTTTCGAAATTCGAATTTGGATAGGGGGCAAAAGTTGCATCATATCGTAGTACTTTACCGTATAAAATTTCAATTCTTTAAAATATTTTTTATCCGGGGAGCAAGGGGCTTTAAATTTGAGATTTTGCAAATCAATTTCCGTTTACTATACAACTATTTAGCATATCTTCGATGAAAAAAGACTTTAATTTGTATTGTGAATAGAGGGCAAAAGATGCATCCTTTGTCAATAGATAACAACATGAATTTTTAACTCTCTAAAATTATTTTTAGCCGGGGCGCAATAGTCCTGAAAGTTGGGAGTAATAAGACGGAAAATGATCAACTATAAGCATTTTGCGAGTTTGTCATAAATAAGCTTTTTGCTATTTAATAAGTCTTCTGATATCCTACAATGAACTTTTGGCAGTATTGTTAATATTACAATAGCTGGTTTGGTGGTTAGAATAGTGACGTAACTAGGGGAAACGGGGCTTGTGCCCCGGGCGTCGAATTGGGTGGCGCAAAACTGGACAAATCATTATTTTCACTATAAAGCAAGGAAAGGAGTTTTAGCAAACTAAAGATCATACAAAAATTACCTCAGACACTTAAGAGGGCAACAACGACTCACCAACCTTAGGATCATATCGATAGATCATAAGTTAGCTTTAAAGCTATGTTTCGAGGACATTATAAAAACCTTTGCATCCAAAAGAGGCCGTAAGGTTAAATTTTTGTTCCAGCTTTTTGTGTTTTCATTTAACTTACATAAATTAAGAGATTTGTAAAATGTTCGAGTATACTCGAGACAACAGCTTCATTGATTTTCATAATTAAATATTCTATTTTAAAGCAAAAGACTGTTAATTCATTCTACATATATCCACATCCCAATATAATTCCAAAAACCTTGCGATTTGCAGTTATTTCGTTAAGACTGTAAGAATGTGTCAAGCATGCTACTCTCAGATTATTTGTCAATCAGTTACAAAATAGTTCAGTGTTGTATCTTGTACTAAAAATTAAAATATGTGCTAATTTTGTAATCAAGCTTTATTACTTGAAGAAAGAATGAAATAGGGGAACTACTATCTGATGCCAATATCAGGTATAATTAGGGAGCCTTTTGGTTTGGTTGGTCGAGGGGAAGCTAAGGAAAGTCACTAGAAGAAAAATTGCAGCAATTGCTACTGCGGTTTTGGAAGATTTTAAATATGTGAGTCTAGAGCAGTCGCAAAACATAATTGACAGAAGTAAAATTCAAAGAGAGGTTGTGAAAAATGGTATAAGTGTAAGAACTGTTAATAAAGTGAAACCTCGTGCCATCTATTTTGATTCGAAGAAAGACCAAACGCTCACGATGTCCGGAGGTCAGAAATATGAAGATGGAAGAACATTATTCTATCCGTGTACAAACGGGTAACAAATTTCTCGGCAATGCCGGAAATGCTTTGACCGGATCAGCATCAGCAAAGAATATAGCTAGTTTCATCTACCGCGATTTACAAGAAAAAATGTGGACCTATCAGATGTAGTAGCTATCGGCTGCGATAGCACTAATATTAATGTTGGGTCGAAAGGTGGAGTGATTAGAGTGCTTGAAAACCATTTAGGGAGGCCCTTGCAGTGGCGCATATGCTTATTGCGTTTCATTGAACTACCAATTCGTCATTTACTAAAAGAAATCGGTGGTGTAAGTACTGGCTCTTGTACTGGTGTCATCATAGTGTAGGGGTAACGTAATGGCCTTATGAATAATACAGCTATCTAACGTAGTTTTAAATCCTTTTCGTGCCAAAGTTGATTATTTTACAAAGTAATTGTGAAGAATCCACTTATCATACTGGAATGGCAATACTAAAGAATGTGGAAGCAAACACCTGTATCATGATAGAGACTATTTACGAATGTTGGTTTGGAAAGGGCAAGGGAATTACCAGACATTCGAAATACATCATTGATCTGCAGTATACACTTAACGTGTTATAGTTCGCAGAAAGAAACACTACACCATTTGTTAAACACAGTTTAGGTAAAGCAATCGGCGGTGTACTAGACTTCCAACTGGAAAATGTTGGTTCGATTCCCCATCATGTAGTATGACTTTTTCGCATAAAATAATGGCTGCAAACAGAGATTAATCTTCTATTGGATAGCTTACAGAGCATCACTGGCAATAATTCAAGTAAACAGTGTGTGTGTTCTATATCATACACTGTAATGATAAGTATGTTTCATATTTATATTCGCCCGCCTCTCTCTTTCTCTCTCTCTCTTTCTTGACGTTTTCCAATTCTCTCTTTGCATCTTTCACTTCTCCCCTCCTCTCTCTCCCACAAACACGCGCTTCATGTGCGTGTGTGTGTTCCAAAGTTAAAACGGAGCAAGAGCCCGATATACTTGGTCTAGAACATCTAATTAACTGGCAACTTCGGCGTTGTCTTTTTCGTGCTCTGGAGATAAAATCTCCAGTCCTGGTCATCTCTAACAGAAATACTGTTTAAGCGCAAGGGAATAAGTGAAATCTCTTTTTTATCCTCTAGGTTACCGAATCTCAGTCGAATTACTGGGTCACTATGGATTTGAATACTCCAATGAGTGGTGGTCTATAACCTAACCAACATCATCCGACTGACATGAAGATCCGTTTGAGCTCTAGCCTGTTCATTCCTTCTGTGCAAATTACGTTATATCCGCAAGAGGGGAAATCGATGCTGGTTGTTCGGAACAGACAAATCTTCGGAAAAGACTAGAAAATGACAACCTCTGTCGTTATTTGAAGACAAAATTTTATTTATGCTAAAACGTTTTTCACAGTCCTTTGCACCCTTCAAAAACAAACCGCGTAACTTGATGTTGTATCACTGCGCGCACGACTATTTGCTGATTGGTGAAGAGGAAATTGTTTCGTCTGTTTTCCACAATATTTTTGCTGCAGCACGTGCATGTATTTTTGCTACTGCAATGTGTATTATTCGTCTCATTCTCACACCATTGCCGTGATATAGGGCAAAATACCCAATACTATATAATCCCCCTCCTTTAAGAGCAACTGAACATTGCTATTTTTCTCCAAACTGCAATTATAGAGGAAATTACAATAAGTCAAATTATCAACTGAACGATAAAGAGATGGCGCTGGTATGTAACAGCAAGCATATTTATCATTGTGGGAAATTATTTCTTTTTCATCTGCTACCTAAATCATTACGCATATCCATGAAAAACATATGGTACTTTTCCTCCTTAAGTTCAATTTATTGATGTGCTTTCTTACATTGTATAACATGCGAACATACAAATAGTAACTTCAATACTACAAAGTAAGTAAGTAAATATTCTATGAGAATATGAAAATTAACTACTTAAGGTCTTAATTTTCTTCAAGTGAATCGAACAACGTTGATATCGTTTGATAAAGTATTTGCTTTGCTTCTGCACTTACGGGTTTGCCTTGCTTATGTTTAACAGAATAAATTGAAGCAGCAGGTAACCTGCTGGCTTCCTTGGGCGACGTCTTTAAATTGTGGTGCACACATCGTGTGTTTTGTCATTTGTTGTAAGTTTTCTCTTACAAATTCGAATTTGGTTCAAGATTTCGATCCCATATAGATACATACTTTGAGTCGGATCCTAAATGTTCTTACTGTGCCTAAACAATACATTAATTACCATAATACATTGCATTTGTTGTGTACTATTTGCTCATGGAAGAATAAATTGTTATTAGTCTCATTTTCAATGTTGTTAACTCATAGTTATTTTTCAGTTTTTCACAAAAAATGGTTGTCAAACAGTTGTGTCATTTCATGAAAATGTGCTAAAAAATTTAAAAAAAGATAGAGAAATCAAGTGAACTCGCTGTAATTATTGAAAATAAGTTCCTTATAGTACTTCAGATCTTTGTTTGAACTTTAATTAGAGATGAGAAAATAGTCTATTAAAAACAAAGAGAGAGGGGGGGGATAGAGAGAAGTTAAAGAGGATAGAACCTGTTTTAGTGATTCATTACAAAGTAATATGAGGCTAATTTGTATATCGCCTTTTTAAAATGCGATTAGAATAAAGGACCATTTAAAAGATGTAAAAACCGAATATTCAGTGCCAGAAATGAAATAATGTACAAAATAATCTTCAACTTTTAACAATTTTTATAATATTGGATAGGAACGTTCATAACTTTTGTCTTGTTTTTTTTTTTTTTTTTTTTTTTCTGGCTGCAGTGAAATTAGGAGGAGGAAATTAAAAGTTTCTTGGAATTTGTTGAATAAGATGTCGATAAAGTGATATTACTCTCACGACTGATATTAGGTTATGGCGTAACTTTTCTGTTAGATATCAAATGAAAGGATTCAAAATATATTTTATAGGTATTTTGGTTACATATAACAAAGGAAATAAAATAATAAATTCTCTATTCAATAAATAGGTAAACTCAGTAGTTTTCAATTCTTGCAGAATGAACAATTGCTTGTTCCAAACACTCGCTCGCCTGTAATGGAAACATACAAGGAGCTCAATTTTGAAATGAAATGAAATGAAATCTTTTGAGTTTTACGTCCCACGTTTATGCAGGCTAGGCTAAAGAAGACGGTAATGATTAAATCATGAATCAATGGTGGAATGAAGAAAGTGGGAGGAAACCGAAGGACCCAGAGGAAACCCACGCTCACTGTGTTTGTCCACCACAAGCTTCACTTGACGCGATCTGGGATCGAACTAGGAACCCAATGTGCCAGATGTGAACTCTCCACCACTGAGCCACCGCGGACACCAAGATCTCAATTTTGAATAGAAGTCGTGAGTACAACCGCAGATGTTTCTAGATCTGATAATTAACTCCTTTGTGGCTATATGATCTGCGTACTCGTCGTCGGGCGGGAGACCCGCGTTCGATTTCCGGAGGAAATTCATGTAGTTTGGATCACTGGTTCGGGTGTAGGTCCAAATCTCATAGAACCTTGTTATTGAAGGGGACGATAAATTTTAACCCATCCATCCAACGATAGATCTGCTAGTAGGAACACTAAGTCATCATGAAATAGTGGATCTGAATCCTAACATTTTAGGTAGATTCTCAGCTAGGGGAAACGTTAGGAGTGTGGATAGTAAGTTTTAGTTGTAATTTACACTGGTAAAAGAAATTCAACGTTCTGCCCTTTTTTCTCCTGGTGCGTGTCTGCGTTTACATAGTAGTTCAAAGATTCAGGATAGTAGTGCGTACGCCACTGCAAACGAGAGAAAATGGTTCCTGATTCTCCTATCACAAACCCATACCATTTTATTTTTAATCTTATTGTTCCCCCCTTCAGTTTCTTTATTCATTTTTAGCACAAAATTGCATATAACATTTTTTGTTTAATTAGTTGGCAATATTTCCGCACTGCAGTCTGCATTGTTTACAAGGGGTGCAAAGCTTCGTGAAAATCAGATTAGTTCGACAAAAAATTTGTTTTCATCCTATAATTCAATGTGTTTTATTCACGTTGAAATTTGAAATATGTTACATGTATGAGAAACATAAACTTTTCCTTTCGAACATTTGTAACTTTTCACTACGATACAGCTTGGACTTTTAATATAAGGTATTTCTAATAGAAATTTAGTAGTAAAATAGCACTCATTCAATTTTCTCTTTCTTTCTTTCTTTTTCTTAACTTTTCGTTTTCATTTGTTTGTTCAGTTTGCATTAGTAGTCTGAAATGAGGGATATGACCAACGCTACCTACTGCGTTTATTAGAATCTATTTTGGATGAGTACGTCCAATGAACACTACCAAATTTGCAATCGAAAGACGAGAAAAAAGAACATGGGCGTGAAACTCTTGACGTTGTCGAAGATGTGTCACGGAGATCTACAGTTCTACTTGAATTTGAGTATGCTATCCTTTATGAAAGTGACATAATGAATGTTTAAAACGTCCTTTACATATTCGTATAGTTCTGAAGAAATATGTAAAAACAATCGTTATTTCTATATTACTGTTGGATTTCTGGAAACGGAACTTTATAATGTTAGGTTCTTTTCTTATTACGTTTGAATTTCACAGTTTTATCTGTTCTCCCTTTTCGTTTCCTTCTTCTCTCCTCTTCTCTCAATTTATCTCTCTCTCTCTCTCTCTCTCTCTCTGCCTCATATCTGAATCTCTGTGTGATGGACATCCATTTGTTTCAGTTTTTCCGTGTGTTTTTTCAGTTTCTCCCTACATCAACTTATAAATCTTGTTTCGTTTCGGTTTTGTTATTTCATTTTATCGAAACTAATACATGCGTAGTTTAGATTAGAAAATTCCTCAGGTTGTTAGCTAATTTTGGTATGGGAGAGAAGAAAGAAGGCGAGAGAGAGAGGGTCTCTTTACCTGACACGATTATGGGATAAGAAGGTGTATATTGGGTGGCCTAACAGCACGGCGTTAGCTGTTGCTTATTTTTTGATGCGGAGTGTACCATTACAAAATTAGATAAATTAATATTTGAGGTTTATATCTAAATTATTTTCATAAATGCAGGTTCCCAAAATTCTCAAAATTAACAAAAAAATTGCGCGAATGAAATTTGTTCGGGTTTGCATTTGGGAATAATCCAAATTACCCAGAATGTTTGTTAATGTGTTAATTTAAAGCTTGTGGTAAGAGTAGCTTATATATTTTAGTGAGAGAACTCAAAAATTTGAATTTTACTTTCTCCAAAACTCTATTCTGATATTGCCAGCCAAATTCGCATTTTAACTATATATGTATTACAATATCAATGTATATATACGTTATAATTCCTTAATATACGTAACGGACATTGTAATTGGGTTATGAGGCATGTTGTGTCTACAAATAAATAAATAAATAAATGAATAACGTTTCATTTGGTCCTCTTTTATTTGATTCATTTTAGGGCGGCGATCGCCACCTAGCCAACTGGGAGTGTCCGGGCGTTTTCAAGCTGTTGGCAGCCTGAGCCCGTCAGCCGCACTTGTATAATACAATTTGTCCACCAGGAACTTCTCAACAGGACAGCGGCAATATTTACTGGAATGCGTTTACATATTTGTAAATCGTGAAGAGTTCACCGTTAAAGCAACGTTCTCACAAAATCACTCCAAGAAATCACAACCTCTTCCTGGAACACAAAAATTACTCACACTCCTTCCGCCAGCTTTAGATATTTTCAAATTTAATTTCAAGGTTCTCTAGAAATGGCTGAGTTCATTCAGACAGACACACCAAACCGAGAAGCCGGTAGTAGCAGACGTACAGGGATACACATTTGCAGTCAGTAAGAACAGATAGTAGCTGGATATGTTTCTAAGAAAGATGAAGAGTGAGAGCTAATTGAAGTGAAAGTGTTGTACCTTATCAAATTGGTTCATACTATCTTTTGCATATACTGTAAAGCTAAATGTTCGGTGAATTAACGCAGTTTATGTACACTTAACCACAAAAATATCTTCCTCACTAAGTGCTCTAATTCCATTACTTGAGTTCCAGGTAATTTGCCGTAGTGAGAACGCCTGAACAGATGTAACCCAACTTACACGTAACTTTTCTGTACGCACTGAAAGCAGTTGGTAGCACTTCTGAGTTAGGTCTTTATGCAAGTAAAATCGTGAGTAGATGACGCACGAAACATTTCTTCATTCTGAGATGAATCTCTCTTCTTCAGACTGTGTTGTCCAATGAATTAATCTCAATATTGCTGTGCAAGTAATGTACTGTTTCATTATATACTGCATATTCAAAGAAATAAAAACACTGATTACGCAAGAATCAGAAAATGCTTGAAAGTAGGCGAAAATACTTTTGAGATACTTTTGTGATGAATGTACTACGTAAAGATGATCCTGTGACATCATCATGCCGACCACACAACATTCCTGACAACGATGAAGTCGCTATCGGAAAGACAATTGAAAATTTAATGCAAACTTAGTATTAATTTAAACCCATATAAATCATTAAATGTTTTTAAAAAGACACTTACCCTTTGTGATCATATGCAGGTACAATTTGTTGACTGGACAGAACTAATTTAGCGTAGTCTTGAGCTAGGTAAATGATAGTCGATGGCACAGTTGTATGACATTCTTGAGATATCACTCCAATCCATGAAAGTTCCATTGTGCTGTTTCTTTCTGTTTCACGGTGGTTGCGCACCTTGTACAATCTAAGAAACATATAAATTAATTCTAAGGATTATAGATAAATTTCCAATTAGTATTATATCTCTATTAGAAGAAAAATTTAAAATAGCAGTAGTCTTAAAGAGTGGTATAAAACTTTGCAAAAAATATTTACATTCGTATTAAAATTTGCAATCTGCTATTTAGCGGTTGTTTTTTGACACATACAATACTATGACTGACTCTGACCCTAACAAAAGTGTCTAGGTCCAAACTCTGACTCGAACGGTCTGATCGATGACGTCAAGAAAATCTCATTAACAGGATACTTCAATGTCACCTTTTCTGTGCTCTGGTGATAACATCTCCAGTGCTGGTCGTCTCTGAAAAAAATCCTACTTAGATGCAAGGAAATAAGTAAAATTTATTCTTTTTTCTCCTAGTTACCGAGTGTCAATCGAATCACTACTATCAGTACGGGTTTGAATGCTTTACCATGTAGCTGTCCATAACCTCACATCACCCGACTGACACAATTATCTGTTTCAGCTCTGACATCTTCAATCAGTCTGTGAAACTTTATTCACAATAGGTGAAATCTAGAGTGGATGTTCGTAACAGATAAAGCCACTGAGATGGCCAGAAAATGTCCCGCTTTTTTCTGGTTATCTCAAGAGAAAATTTTGTTTTGTTTCTTTTCTTTTTTACACAAAATGCGTTTCCACCTTTTAATATTTATTTCAACATCTCCTGGTTCAATAAGTTTGATCCATATTTGCAAAGTGCAAAATGTAAGATGTGCTACGTCAATACTGAACATCAGCTTTCTCTATTGCACGTTCGTAACTTTTCAGTTTCAACTTCTAATATTGGGTTTTCCGATAGCCATTTAGCAGAAAATAGCACTCATTTATTCTTTTTGTTCTGTTTGTATTAGTAGTCTGCAATAGAAGAAATGACCTACGATTTCTACTGAGTTTATTATAATTATAGTATTTTGGATCAGTACGTTCAATGAAAACCTTCAAATTTGCAACCCAACCACGCACAAATAAAGCATGCTTGTTAACTTTTTGAAATTATTCAAGATGTGTCGGAACTCCACAGTTCCACTGGAAATTAAGTATTTAATTTGAACCCAAGAATTAATCGTCATTTTGAACGTGACTTAATGAATTGTTCAAGCATCCACTATATATTCGAATACCTCTGAAACAATACAAAATCCAAATGTTACTTGTATATTGCTGTTGGATTTCTGAAAACGGAACTTTATAATGTTCTTTTCCTACTGAGTTTAAATTCCGTATTTTTATCTGTGCTCCCTTTTACTCTTCTTCTGCTTCTTCTGTATACCTTTTCTCTTTCTTTCTCACTGCTGTACCCCTGTCTAACAGACGTCCTTGGTTTTCAATTTTTCATTGTGCGGTATTTTTAAGTTTCTCCATCACGATTAAATCTTATGTAATCTCGCTTTTGTTGTTTCGTTTTATCGATACTAATATGTTTTGCTTTTACAGTTAGAATTGTACTCCTGTTTTATGGGAGAGACGAAGAGTGAAGAGGGAGGAGGTATCTTTACCAGACACGATTATAGGTTGGCCTTGCTTCAGGGCGTTTGCTGTGGCAATTTTGTTGATGCGAAATGCACATTCACAGGTTTGAAAACTATCTATAAAAATAACATACACAGTTAAAATTAGGCCTGCACATCCTTGTGTAACCTATGTAATTTTAATAAAATAATTTTCTATTTTTTAATATTTTCCATTCCATATAGTTTTCCAGTATCAACTATCTTGTCAATAGTCTCCTGTAGTCCTTCTTGGGTTCTAGTTATAATAACTGTATTATGTGCATACTTACCTGTGTTCAATTGACTTTTTTCTACTTTATGTTTTATTATAATTATTGTCTTTTTACTGTTTTGTTACTTATTATCACTACTATTATTATTATCGTTTAAGGTATATCGTAATGTAGCGCTCTGATATTTCACAATGTGCTCCACTTTTGCTAAGAATCTGTTCGCAACACTGAAATTATTATTATTATTATTATTATTATTATTATTATTATTATTATTATTATTATTATTGCTATTACAAAAGTTGGTACGCAGATTTCCCTGTAGCTCTGTTACGGCAGACATTAGTTAAATGCAATTTTTTAGGTAGATGTGTTGATTTCTTACTAGATAATATATAAATAATAAAAGAGTTTGATTTAAAAAAAAACCTTTTTATTAATTCACTTTGTCTGCCTGTGTGTCCGTCTGTAGCTAAAGAAATAGTTAATGGATCAACATCAATATTAGTCAGTTTATTGAGGATCAGAAGCTAGAAACAGATTTTGTTTATGGACGTGATCCATCTAGGTGAGCTCAAGAAATTGGTGATCAAACATCCGTTCTCTATATACCCCTATGGAGGCAATTTTATGTATATATATGACCTTGCTTCATAGACTGCCCGCTACAGTGTTAAGGTGCACAGGACACACAATACACTCTGTAAAGAAAAAATAGCGACACTTGCTCGGATATGGTTTTTACAACATACATTAACCAATATGAGTTTTTACATGAATTGCTGATAATATTACAATGCATATTCTTAATGAGCAGTTCATTCTTAATACTTGCGTCTGCAATTTCAAGTTTTTTATATGCATATAATGAATTTAGATGCATATATTAGTAGGTATGTGTATTTTCAGCAAAAACAGCTGTGGGAAGAACTACACATAAAAGTATGAAAGATCAACAATAATAGCGCAAAACAAAAAAAGTAATTTCTTAAGAGTAAGGTATATTGTGTACGAACATTGAGAGTTACAATACATCAAACTAGGTTTCGTATGTGGACCATGGGCTTTAGGAAGTGCAGGGAATCGTCGAGGCCTTTTGTTGACAAGGCTATTGCAAAATGTAACCTTGATTTCATGGAATCACTCCCAGATTATCTGTTCCGTGAGTTCCATTCTATCCGAGATAGTTGTCTATTGAGTCTTCTGCTCATATTGACCCAAACTTTACAATTGGATTCATGTCAAGTGAGTTTGGAGGCCACATGAGTCTTTGAATAGTCATATTCTTGCACCACGTGTTAACGATTTTCGCTCGGTGACATGAAGCATCAACGCCCTGGAAAACGAAGTAGTCCATATTTTCTTCAGGAAAGTTATCTTTAGCTGTTGTAAGAATTTTACGTACCAGAATTTGAAGACGTTTTTGTGCATCAAATGACTTTTCACATATATTCATTGTTCTGACGTCTTTGGCAGTGAAGCAAGCCCATACCATCACTCAGTAACTGAATATTTGTATCTCTTAAACAAAATCCGCATGAAGTTCCTCGTTCATTCGTATCCACAACTTCACACCACTATCGTTTTCCACTATTCTAAACTTTCTTCAACGGAGAAAACAACATGCTTCCAGTTGTCATAAGTCCAAGTAGTTTGAAGTCTTCTGTGTTTTTGTGAGTTTCGACTTTCCAGGCGGTTTTTTCTTCGTAATATCCTCTTCATACAGTTAAGATAATGCAGTCGTACGAGTTACTGCAGTTCCAAGATCATCTCAAATTATAGGAACGATTTTTGGAGAAGTCATTCCTTAATTCTGCATTGTAATTGATTTTATTTGGCGATCTGCTCTGGGTGATGGTTTCTTTTTTCTATCACACTGTTGACAAAGGGATGATTTCTTACACTATTTTTGCTTGTAAATTACTCTTTCTGCGGTCGAATGGTGGATTTTGAGTATTCCAGCCATCTCCCTTAGAGATGTAACTTAGCTGTGCGAAGCAAGATTTATGTCTTGTTCACGTGGCGACAAGTCACATTTCTTACCCATCATACTTGTTTACAGTCCACATGTAGCAACAATTTCATACAAAAACAACACTGCACAACAACAATATTGCCACTTGACACTGTTCAAACTATGACAAAGCAGAGAACAATCACAAAATGTTAATTACCTGGGTCTACACATCACAAATGTAATGCAGAATTCTCACTCCAATAACTTACGAGACGTTCTCAGGTGCCATCTGGTGAGAATATTACTGATACATAAATAATTAGTAACTGCCGTTGTACACCATAGGTGTCACAGATAATGCAAATGAACTATCACACTCATAATTTCCTTCTATTTCTCTTCTAGCTGGCTGCAACTATGGTTTTCTCTGTAAGTTACCTTGAGAATTGAGGTGTCGCTATTTTTTCTTTACAAAGTGTAGTAATCTTTCCGTGAGAATGAAATTAAGTTACATTACTCGATAATTGTAAATAATTAAAGATTTCAAATTTTCAAGAATTCATTCATCTTACTAAAGATTTTAAGTGGGGAATGGAGGGTGGGAGGTAATACAATAATTCAAATTTAAATTTTTATGTTGTACGCATAGTAACAAACCAAACGTTTTCACGAGGTGTACAGTCAGACGCTGTTATTTGTTTTTATTTCCTGATGTTGCCACAATGGACGATCAATATGATCAGCATCCTACTACGTCGACGAGCAGTGATCCAATTCCTCTATGATTCTGGGAATAACTCAGCTCAACACCATCGATTCGCAATTAGCTATTGTCATTCTACTTGCGCAATGTGTAGAAGTATTATATAAGGATTACTTCAAAGGTTTCGGCGTGCCGATTATACCTACAAAGATCGACCACGGTCAAATACACTGTCAACAGTCTTAACCGGGCAAACACATCAATCATTGAGAAATTATCCCAAAAGAGTTTACCAGCACGAGACAAATCATGGATCACACAGAAGGAATTGTGTTAACGCTGACAGCTCTAAGAAGTGAGATGATGAAAATAAGGAAGAACGTGTGTGTGTGTGTGTATGATGATCTTGAATGTTTCTCTGCTGATTGTCCAGAACGTAGTCATGACATGAGTTAAAATATAGACAACTAAGACTCGTCTGCGTGGCACGGCAACAAAGGTATTGCGTATGTAAAACAGTTTTGTATTGAGCAGCCTCAGGAGTTTTGCAGATGTTCAATTTCCTTCATTGAAGGAAAAATGCTTACAGTGTAGTAAACGAAATGGATCATATATTGAATGGCTTTCGTAGGACCAATGCTTCTACCTGCTAAATTTATTTCTCTAAAGCAGAGGCGGGGGCCGCGGGGGCTCAGTGGTATATATAATAACACAACCCAAATCTAATGGAGGATTGAATTTAGTTGATGTTCACATTAAGTGTAAAGTTTTGTATTTCCTTAAATGGCTCAACATTCTTCATACAGTCAAATCGTTATTGTGGAAGTATGGAGTTTATACTGGATAGAGAAAACACGGACTGTAGCACCTCTTAACCTCACAGTGATTCCGTCCTGTGTCAGATAATTCAGGACAATATTTTTGAAAGTGCTTATAATGTTAATGATCCAAGTGTGCCAGTAAAATTTAGTATCAAAAATATGTTTCAATCCTTACAACTCACACAGACAGTTATGTACAGAAGTCTCAGCTTTCATCCAACTCACAATTGTAATCAGATTTGGAAAAAGGTAAACAATATGATTCTCAACGCTAAACAACGATCTCTTTGGTATAAAGTAGTGCATGATTTGGTACCAACAAAAAGCAGACTACACAAGATTCACCTCACTCAGGCCCAAATTGTGTGTCTTGCTCTCAACTTGATAACCTTCAACATAGACTAAGAACTTGCAGTCTAATTAGTCCCATCTGGTTCCTCCTTGGACCTGTTTTATGTATTATATGTCATTGCAGTATTGATACGTTTTCGCCAGACTTTATGCTATTTCCAGATCTTAAATACTCTCCATCACAAAAACAAAATGCAGTGATTTGGCTTTGTGGAATTACTATAGAATATGTTTGCACAAATCAGGAATATACAGTGGACAGCTACAAATATCGAATGAAAATCGGAATATTCTCCCAGTGTAAGGCAAAGAACTTTGGCATAGAGGGTATCTTAGTCTATGAGACCTCTTTTCAATTGTCTAATTCACTGTCACCTGTGCAATATATTTCCTTCTATGTTAGTTAAATTGTAC
The DNA here is from genome assembly GCF_964235325.1 of Thermobia domestica. NCBI lineage: Eukaryota > Metazoa > Arthropoda > Insecta > Zygentoma > Lepismatidae > Thermobia > Thermobia domestica. The sequence goes on along the minus strand of NC_137464.1, from coordinate 168,486,955 downwards.
AATATATTGCTGACTAAATAATAAAAAAGTAATAGAGCGTTCACCTCTGGTGCATGGGGTCCCGGGTTCAAACCCTGCTCCCGCCAAATACATTCTGTGGTGGATAAACACCGTATGCGTGGGTTTCCTCAGGGTTATCCCGTTTCCTCCCACTTTCTTCATTCCATCATTTCGTTCATTTCTCATCATCACCGTCTGCTTTAGCCTAGCAGGCATAACGTGGGACGTAAAATTTAAAGATTTCATTTTTTTTTCTAATGCAGTCGCTCCCTACCTTGTTTACCTGCAAACCACTTCATAAACCCTAAATACTTCACACACACCCTGCCTTTTACGTGATCATACGTCGTTTTTGCCTGATCCCATCTGCGAATTCACTTACAGCTTTAAATTGTCAAATTTGTAATAACATTAATAATAATAATAATAATAATAATAATAATAATAATAATAATAATAATAATAATAATAATAATAATAATAATAAAAATTATAATAATAATAATAATAATAATAATAATAATTATTATTATTATTATTATTATTATTATTATTATTATTATTATTATTATTATTATTATTGTTATTATTATTATTATTAGCTGCTGTGTACAGAAAATGTCAGATACTGTAAGTCCGAAAACTATCTGACTGATAGTTTTTAAGCAATAACTTTCAGTAACATTAAGCTAAAATGCAATTTTAAGACTGCTATTGTTAGCTTTTCATTCTTTGTCTTAAATAGATAGAAACCCTGACAATTTTGACATCGTTGACAAGGACTTATTTCTGCTTAATTGACCTTCATGTACTCTATCCTTTACAGCAGCGTTTCCCAACCGGTGTGCCGCGGCACACTGGTGTGCCGTGAATGGGCCGCTGGTGTGCCGCGAGGAATAGAAACAAAATTATTAATTTTATAGCAATCAAATTGCAAAACCTAGGGAAAAACGTACATTTGTATTTCACATTACTATGAACCTCTAGTGTGAATCTACAATTTTACGTTTCATACCGTGTTACTGTTTTGTACATTTTTAATGTTGAAAAAAAAAGGTTATCATTGCTATGACCATTATTGTGTCTTTATTGCTGCAGACTATATCGTAACTTTAAAATTTAAAATATCATTCAATCCTTTCGACAAATTACCTACACTTGTGTTTTAAAAGTAAAAGAGATGTATTCGTTCGTTCGTTATTTAGTGATCTTCCTTCTTAGTAAAAGGTTGGATACAGTTTTTAAAAAGAAAACGTATTTTTAAAAACCTGAGTCCAATATTTCATTGCAATTGTTTTCTATTTTTAAATTAGAATGAAATGATTTACACGGGGAAAAACCAGTGACAGAGCTTTCTTCTCTGTGAGAAGGAGATCAATAATCACAGAAAAAATGCCACTGTGTTTCATATTTACAAATAATAATATCTATAAGTGTGCCGCGAGAATCCAAATAACACCCGAGTGTGCCGCAAGTTGAAAATGGTTGGGAAACGCTGCTTTACAGTGTTCTTTCTTTTCTTATTTGATGTTATTAAGATTATTTTCATTATTTTTGTACGTAATTTAGAGCTCTGATACACAGAATGTCCTGTATTTTTGCCAACAATTTATTCGTGCATTATTAATATTATTATTATTATTATTATTATTATTACTAAATTTGGTTCTTATGAAACTAGTTCTTATTCGCTAATTAATTAAACATCGTATGATATTTAACGCCTCTTTGTTGTAACATTTATAATATTTCTTAGTTAAATAACCATAAGAAAGATTGTGATTTAGTATACATTTTTCGCTCGTTATAAATAAGTTACCGTATGCATCTTTTTAACCTTTCGCACTAAGGTGGTCAAAGTGATGCACATAGGTGTGTCACTTTTTAGATCCACTCCTGTGTGGACACTAATTAAGATATCGGGATATTTTTTGGCCAAACAGGTTTGGAACATAGCTTATCATATTAGTTTCCTTTTCTTCCTGGTGTCGAATATCCTTCTCAAATTCCAGCCCAAAATAAAGAATTCGCGAATTTTCGAATCTCAAATTTTCTTTCTCTCTTTTTTCCTTGTAGTTTCATTTGTTGTAGAAAAATATCCTAAAGACTTGTCAGATACATACCTCTAACGGAGAACTAATTGTTTCCATCAATTGTATCGGCCCTTGCTTAGTTTTCTCAACTAGGGAAATTAAAATGTCCCTAAATTTGAGCAAAAGATTCGAAATTTTCGAAATTTTTCTTTGTAAATAAGTACCTATTAGTCCGAGCGCAAATCAACTTACATCAATCGAATATTGGTTCTTACTGAACAAAAGCGGGTAGAGATCGTTAGGGTGCGCACGAAAAATTCGTATTTACGTTCTAAACCTTGATTTTTCTAGTTTTTCCCTACTTTCCTGTTTACCGTAATCTATTTTTTGTAATTAGAAGCTCTGGTTCTTAAATATCACCACAATACTTGTTGGATATATTACTTATGAACCAAATGTTTATTTTAACATAGTTTGCATCTGTCTGGTAGCAGTGTTGGTAGCTACGGAAAATTCCTGATTTTAGTGGGAAATTATGGAAAAATTCTTTTTTTTTTCTATTATAATTCCCTCTTGTTGGCTAAATTCAAACAAATGTACCACAGCCTAAAAGTCTCGTTCTTATCCTACACAACGCGCCATAAAAATTTCAGTATCATAATTATAGGAAGTAGACGTGAGGTTTATAATAAGCCATGTTCTGTAAATGGTAAGAAAATGGTGAATTGCTAAGGGAGATAAAATATTTTTTAATACACTTCATGCTTACTTTGTCATATATCGCCATTATACTTGTAGAATATATTAGTGGGATAGCAATGTTTATTTTAAGATAGTTTACGTGTGTATGGTAGCAGTGTTGCGAGCTACAGAAAATTTTAATTCATGATTTTAAGGGAAAAATTAGGAAAATTTCTCTTTTCTACTCTTTTATTTCCTCTTACTGGCCACATTGAAAAAAAAAACGTACCACAATCTGAAATCCTTCTTTCTCTGTCCTACAGAACGCACCATAAAAACTTTCAATAGGATAATTAGGGAATCTGTAGCCCCGGCATATCTGTTGATTTTTGCTTCGGAGGCGTAAAAATGTGTCAAAATTTCATGTGTATGATGAGAGAGATTTTTCTTTTTTTCATTGTACAGCAGCTAGCAACTTCAGATTTTCACTGTACCTTGCCAATACTCCAGATAATTTTTTAGGTGACTTGGACCCATGTGGCAAAAGCGGTGCTAGCTACAAAAAACTTGAAATTCGGTTAGAGGAGTTTTTGTAAATTTTCACCCCTACATTTCCCTCAATAATTTTCCTCCCGTTGGCAACATTGCAATCTAACTTTCACCAGAAAAAGGCACCCCCTCTAGTAACAATCAAGACCTTAACCATATCAATCGGGTAGTGTAGGAAAACGCCCAAATATGAATTTAGTCCGAAAGGGTTAATTATCGCTTTTCTTTTCTTTTCTTTCTTTCTTTTTTTCTTTTTTTTAGTACTTTAACCATTAGCGGCTGATAAATCGGACACGCGCTTTTTTTCATTATTCCAAGAAGTTGTATACTTTCAAAACTGTAATTCTTTCTAGTTCGTGATTCTACTATATATTCTTTCTACATTTTTTTTTCTGTTTTTTGGTAGACACGGCAACATTGATTGTTTGACGGCATTTGTCAAAGAAGAAAACATGACGGCGAAGCAGTATTAGTGATGGGCAGTGGGAATATTCCCGGTGGGAAGGAATTTAAAAATGGGAATATTCCCGGGTTTTTTCCCTGACCTATGAATTCCCGGGAAGGAATTTATTTCCAACTGTTTACTTTATCTTCCAAATTATAAGAACCATATGACTAATTATTTTGACTAATTAATTTAATATATTATGACTTACTTCTAGGCTTTAAAGAATTTGGAGGTTAAAAATTTAAAATTCTTTGTGCTTTATATAACTAATGATATAATTTTTTAAGTTCCATTTGAATTTGCACTAAAAAAGTAAGCTAATTTTCTATATCGAGGGACCAGAACTAGCAGAAAATAGGATGATTTACGAAAGAAATGAGTTGATAGTGATGTTCAAGTAGTCATGAAAGTATCGAACACAATTTTTAGGGCAGTAGGGGATTTGTACGATCTGTAAAGATAAGTGGGAGTGATTTATGTGAGAAAAGAAAATGAATTGTTGGTAATGAAGATATAAAACAACGTGCCATGCGGGGCTCTAACCCGCCTTCACTCGCTAACGCTCGCTCTGCAATGCTGTCTGAATTTAATGTTGGTAACGTAATTTAACGTGTGAAACCATAAAACAACCGCATCGGAATAGAATATCGCAAAAAAGTAGGTGCAAAAGCTGGCCCCCAATGCTAAACAACAGCCAAAAATAGCAAAGTACTAATTTACAAATGATGAAAAGGAACCATTTTGTAAAGTATTTAGAATTAAGTAAACTTATATAGCAGCGTTTCCCAACCGGTTTGACGCGGCACACTGGTGTGCCGCGAATGGACCGCTGGTGTGCCGCGAGGAAATTGAAACAAAATTATTAATTCTATAGCATCCAAATTGCAAGACATAGCAAAAAAAAATAAAAAATAATAATAATAATAATAATAATAATAATAATAATAATAATAATATTTCACATTACTATGGATTTTTACCATGAAAAAAAAATACTGTAATTGTAATATATTATTCTACATCTATTACTGTGTAGCAGACAGTATTTCGACTCGTACACATTTCCACGGTTAGCTGCTATGTTACGCTTCAATTGAGACTCATACTAACACCGAGAAATGGAAGCACTTGTACGGTACGCGTCAAGTGAACGTTCGTAGAACACTGATTCGCACGTGAATGACAGAACAACACTGTTCAACAGCTGTGTTTTGACTTCGACGCATCGCAAGCTGTGTGATTGCAATAATATGCACTGGGTTTGGTTAAAACAGCAAAATCAAAACTACAAGACATTTATTTGTTTGTTCGTTCGTTATTTAGTAATTTTTCCTTCTTAGTGAAAGGTTGGATACAGCTTTCGAAAAGAAAGCGTATTTTTAGAAATCTGAGTCCTATATTTTAAAATTAGAATGAAAAATAAGCATAATGAATTAGCATAGGGGAAAACCAGTAATCGAGCCTTCATCTCTGTGAGATGATGATCAGTAATCACAGAAAAAAAATACCATGGTATTTTATATTTGCAAATAATAATAATAATAATAATAATAATAATAATAATAATAATAATAATAATAATAATAATATCTATGAGTGTGCCGCGAGAATTTAAGTTAAACCCGTAGTGTGCCGCAAGTTGAAAAAGGTTGGGAAACGCTGTTATATAGCAATAGAGATGAAGTACTATTAATAAACCCTGAACCACCGTCACTAATAGACATCGGTCTTTCTCCTCTCTCTGACTCGAATTTCTGAAGAGGTACTCGGATTTCTCTTACGTGTTAATTAACGCACGAAATTTCGAGAAATGGGCAGGAGGGAAGATCGTGTGTGGCAATGTAACATGCAAAATTATAAAGATAAGAAAGTGTCTTGCAAATATTGTGAACATACATATTTGTGGAGCAAATGTTGACAAAATTGTTTATAACATTTATAAATTTAATATGTTTATAATATCAGTAGTAGAGTCAAGTTTAGAAAAGCCACTTACATGTAAATTTATTTTTGAAATATATTTACTTTCATAGGACCCTATTGTAAATAAATATCCATTTATGCGTACTCTCTAAATATAATAGAATATTAATAAAATAATATAACCTCGTTCAGAATATACATTTTAAAGACTCCTCTGAGGACAACAGTAATAACATACTGTGATATAAAAACGAATTTATCTTTGAAATCATAATATAATAATAGAATGCAATTTTCTTTGTGATTGTACATAAATTCCCGGAAAATTCCCATTTTGGGGAATCTTCCCGGGAATACTCCCGAAAAATATCTTCCCGGGAATTTACCAATCACTATTTCTGACACTAATTTCTGAAGAGGTATTCGGACTTCTCTTAGATGTGAATTTCGAGAAACAGGTAGAATGAAAGGTCGTGTATGGCAGTGTTACGTGCTAAAATATAAAGATAAGTAAGTATCTTCCAAATTTTGTGAACATAAATATCTATGCGCAAATGTTGATAAATTGGTGAGACATGTATCTTCTGGCATTTACCCAATATAATTGGTTTATAACATTTATAAATTTAATGTGTTTATAATATCAGTAGTAGAGTCAAGTTTAGCAAATCCACTTACATATAAATTTAAACTGTTTAGCGGTTTAAAAATATTAGGACTTACTAGATAATTTTTTCACACATATTTAATTGATAGAACATATTGTAAATAAATATACATTTATGCGTACTCTCTAAATATAATAAAGTGTTAATAAAGTAACATAGTACCGTTCAGAATATACATTTTAAAGAATCCTCTGTGGACAACAGTAATAATATGCTGTGATATAAAAATTTATTCCACTTTGAAATCATAATATAGTAATAGAATGCAATTTTCTTTCTGATTGTACATAAATTCCTGGATAAATTCCCATTTTGGGAATCTTCCCGGGAATATTTCCAGGGAATATTCCCGAAAAATATCTTCCCGGGAATTTACCCATCACTAGGCAGTACACTGTTTCACGTACGGGGTAAGTTATTTTTTTAACATGTAAATAAATGTAAAGTGTTTTTAAAGTTTAACATTTGTATGATAATGGAAGTATAGATTCGATATGCCCTATGATATTTACGTATTTCAATTTTGTTCCATTCATTTACTTTCCATGGTTTTCATATTACGGGTACTGGAGTTTCCGAACCATATCATGGCGGCCATTTTGGAACTGGTGTTCCATATGAAACATCTTTTGGCACAGCGTTACTTAGTTTTCCAAGACCTTTCGAACGAGGTATTACTTGACCCATGTTCCCATTTGAAATTTCAAAGTTACCCCCCGTTACCCCCATTTACGGGGGCAGGGAGGGGTACTTTTGGCGGAATTGGTTTTCCCCCTTGGCAATATATAACGTGTACTTCAAACATTTCTTCTATGTTTTATCATTTTTAAGATATTTCCGTGGATTGATTAAAATGGCCCACCCTGTATATATATTTGAACCTCCTAACAAAATTGCGTTAGAAACTCATTTTCGCGAGGTTGCACTACTATACATAATGTACAGAAAACTAATTTTGATAAACGCATTCCTTAGCGATTAAATTAAACCAGTATATCGATATAAATTTATTCTGACAAATCTCGGTATGTACACTAAATACATTAAATTGAATTAATAATTTACTTTTATGTATGATCTTCCTATTAGCCTAGCTTTGCACGATTCCTGATTCAAAAAGTAAACTCATAAATTGGCTATTTTTAAAGTTAATACTAATTTTTATATGAGAGCTTAGCCATGCCATTTAATAACAACCGGAGCAGTAAATCTATTTCCAATCATTTGATTTGCACCTAATAAATAACTAACTCAGACAGACCCAAATATAAATTTACCTAACGATTTTAAAAACAACAACAAAATTGCAGACTACAAAACCTCCTGTTCTTGCTTTTGCGTTTCCCAGTGTTCATACACTCTAGTATTGCGATTAAACAGAAGCTGAACCTAGATTGTGAAAGATTTATATGAATTAGTGTATCGATAAAACTTTCTTAAGGTAGTTATAATTTAGGTTTTTATTTCCTTCTATTTCTTCATAATTTTCCTTGAAATATGATTGAATATCTAAAAGGAAGAATGAAAAGTATACTGGATTTAAAATGGTATCATTTCGCTGAGTATGGCATCACTACTACTGAGACGTTTTGTTTGATGTATCTTTGCTAGGTTGTTTCAGCGAGTGAGAAGCCTACAGCCACATGCACGCACCGCTTTCCCAAGTGTATTTGTTTCAGCAGCGTTGAGACATATTTCTTGTTGTCTCTCTGCAGGCTGTTTGACAGATAGAATTTTTTCCCGAGTTTTGAAAAGTAAAATTATTTAGAAAGACTCTACTACTATTCTTATCAACCAAGCTATCGCTGGCCCTAGTATTTCTATATTTTTCTTCAACATGAAATGTAATTAGTACTTATTAATAAGGAAATTCTAAACCTATGTTCTTTTAATTGAAAATGTAGACAGTGTCCCAATGTCTCATAGCACTCTACGCTACTGTTGACAATGACGAAGAAATAGAACACTTAATTTACACTACCCCGCCGAATGACGGAGAAGTAACGGATGAAGACAGTGACGTGCCTGATAATGAGCATGAAGCCGATTTATATCATTTAGGTATGAATTTACTGTTAACTGTATGTGAGTTGCAGACTGCGGACAATGGCCAAAGTGCTGAAACAGGTATGTCACATGAGGAAAGTTCTGAAGTTAGTGTATCTCTTGATCGGCCATCTGCGAAGACAAATCGCTCAGAACAAGATTCAAAGAGAATATGGAAACAATCTGTTCCGCCCTTCAACCTAGAATCTAAATGGAACCCCTTATAGTCTTCCGATGAATCTAAAAGTTGTAAAACTTCTCTCGTATTTTCCATTTGTATTTTGATGACGATTTATTAGAACTTATTGTAGAACAAAGTAACGCCTATGCATCACACACACACACACACACACACACACACAAAAATAGATCTTGGAATTGACAAGACGGAATTACTTGTTTTTCTGGGGGGACTTTGATGTCAGGGTATGCAAAATACCCTAACAAACGAATGTATTGGTCAAGGGAAGAGGATACTTTTAGTTTGCTTTCAAGTAGCATGAGATGTACTCGTTTTGAAGTAATCCTGAGAAACCTTCATTTGAACAACAATGCCTAACGAGGCGATAATCCCGATCATTTATACAAGCTGAAACCATATCTAGACAAGCTTTCATCTTCGTTCAAGAAACATGGTGGTCTCGATAAAACAATTTCAATTGATGAAAGTATGATTCCTTATTATGGCAAGCATTACGCAATACAAGTTATACGAGGAAAGGCCATCCGCTTCGGGTACAAAAACTGGACCATTTGCATTAGTTCAGGCTATATGATAGGTTTCCAATTGTATACAGGAAAGGAAAAAAAGAGATAATATCAGTATGGACTGGGTGGTAGTGTCGTATTAACTTTGTTAACTGCAGCAAATACTGGGTAAAAGATATTCATCGCTAATTACTTTACTACCATAGATCTCATGACTCATCTGAGTAGTATGAGTATTTGTGCAACAGGGGCATTCAGCAGGGACAAAACCGCAACTGCCCACTAAGGTACATCAAGGAAATAAAAAAAGAAGCAAGAGGTGCGCATGACTATCGTAGTACCGAAAAGGTCACCCTTGTAGGTGGAACGACAGCAATGTAGTTACGATGGCAACGAACTACGAAATACTTTCGTTGGGTTCAACAAGTAGGTGGTCTCACGAAACGAAATCAAGGGTAAGTGTAGAGCAGCCTAACATTATAGCCAGCTACAATGAAGGAATGGGAGTAGTAGATTTACTAGATTGGTGTGTGTCATCGTACAGAACAAGAATCGTCAGCGAAAATGGTACTGGCCAATATTTGTTTATCTCCTAGATGTTTCAGTTGTGAATGCTTGGTTATTGGCAAAGAAACTCCAATCCAAGGAGTCCATGGATTCACTTTTCAGTTTTAGAAGATACATAGATCTTTCATTATTGAAGAAGTACAGAACAGCGTCTCGACAAGGACAGTTAATAAATAAGCTTCTTCAAGATGTGCGTTTGGTCGCTATGATCAGTGGCCAACAGAAAACAAAACTGAACGAAAATATGCTTATGAAAAATGCTGAGGAAAATCTAAGTTCATCTGTAGCAAGTGCCTTATAGGACTTCATCCTATAAGGCATCATCAGTAAAATGGTAATGTAAATGGTGTCTGTGATTTGAGAAAATTCTTGTAGTAAAAAAATGAACAGTATAAAAAGTCTTGCTTTCTTTTTGTCCGTTCTTGTAAATATATATATATATATATATATATATATATATATATATATATATATATATATATATATATATATATATATATATATATACATATAATGAGTTCTAGTTATATTATTCAAAACTATGTATACTACCGTTTTCCATTGTAAGAACATTTTTAAGAATATACGGAAATAGTATAATACTATAAAACGAGTTTTAACGATTTAAGTGACTAACATGCACAGCGTCCGATTTATCGGACGTTACGTAACTACCCTATTATGACATAACAAACTATTATATTGATAAAAATCTGTTCATAGGACTTCTCTGCTCGGAAAGCAACCAAATAATCAAAAATAACATAGCTAATAAATTTTGTGCACTAATGGGTTAAACATATCAACAACTGTTTCGACAAGTAAAGTTATCTGTTATTGTTTACGAACAACTCTGAACATGAAGAGTTGTGGGTAAGGTTGAAAGATAGCAGACGAGTATTTAGTATTATTTTCGACACCGCTGGCAACAATTGTATCTAAAGTTTACATTACTTACTTTGAAGCTGACTAGTGGTCCATTCATAACAGGCTCTTTCTTTCGCCATTGTGTTTCTGAATAATAAACATAATACGGACTGTCATTTCATTAATTTTTCAGGGCCGTGTTCTGATCTGAAAAGTTTAATTTGCGGTATTGGCTTTGTAGTTTTCGTTTATGTTAGTGTGTGTAAGTTAAATGGCAGTTTGAAGCCTAAGAGAAGATTGTGTAATAGTATAGTTTTACATTTATTGAAAAAGATAGTATTCAACTACCACATTATGTTGTGTGCCATGCTATCCTTAGAATTGGAAGGGCATTTATCAACAGTATAGTGGGATAGCTTAGCGAAAAAATATTTCACTTCTGGATACCAGTCTGTCCTTTTTGAGCGCAGTAAGTATAGATCATAAGATATCGAAAAAGACCGGGACAAAGGTTTCCCCGTCTAGGGTGGTCGTGGCTGCCATTTTCCAAAATGGCCGCCTGTACCATAAAGTGTAGATGTAAGTCAGGTGCAAGTATTTTAATGAGCAATATCGGTGTCTATTTATTGGTTTTTGATGACGCTGAATCGACTGGAATAGTTTATTAACATTTAAAATACATAATGAATGACAAAGCCGCCATTTTAAATCATGGCTGACATATAATGCTATTTATAAAGTAAAGCAGGGAGTAAAAGTCCTACAAGTGTAAATTTGGTGTCCATTTATAGGTTTTCGAGGTCGCAGAGTTGATTGGAACAGTCTTTGGAATGGTGAGACAAATGCTTGATTGCCGGAAGCTGCAATTTCCAAAAATGGCCGACGTATAAGGCTCATGCTGAGCATAAATCAGGAAGTAAAAGCACTACTTGTTTAAAATTCATGTCTATAGGTTTCAGAGGTGACTCAGTTTATTGGAATATTTTTAAGTTGTTTAATACCGAAACAAATACATTTACATTTATTAAGTGCATTTACAATAGTTAATAAAGGAAAAAAGTTGTGAACAATTGAACTTAATTTTACGAAAAATTAGCTGTAGAGCAGTGTCCTTCGCATGTGCACAGTTGGGAGCATGGTAAACTCTTTTTCGCACAATTGCATGTAGAGCAGCGCTTTTTACAAGAACATGCAACGAGTTGCTTACAACTTTCGGATATGTCTGAATTGTCCAAATAGGTGATCTCCACTATGTTTCCATCAATAACTGTCTGGATCTGGTGTCATATATTCATGATTTGTACAATTGTACCATAGTTTTGCTTGCAAAGCAGCACGCTTTATATGCTGAATCAGTGCATTCTTCGTAGGTGGTATGTTTTCTATTGCGCGATTTTTCTTCGTGTACAGCATCGGTCTAAACTCGTTCACATCATTCAAGTGAGACGTTCTATCATATAAGATAACGACATACCGCTCAATAACAGCAAGCACCTCTTCCTCTACCTCAAAATCCATTTCGTACATAGGTTGAAATGCTGAATCCATTTCTCTGTGCTGCATCCATGTTTTACACGCCGTTGGTTTGCCTATTCCACAGAATGCTAACACAGTGTCACACCCAATAAAAGCATGAAATGCAGGTAGATTTTTCTGGATCTGGGGACATAGGTGTGAGCAGATATCATGAACTGCGATATCGTGCCTGAACTTTCCACATCTATAATAAATCCATAGTTCATCAAGGTGCTGTATCTTGTTAAACACAACGATCGCAATTAGTACATCTGAGCAGAGCCGTAGCTAGAGATTTCGGCGCCCGGGGCGAAGTAGAATTCGGCGCCTCTACACTCACCTTACGAATAATATATATATATATATATATATATATATATATATATATATATATATATATATATATATATATATATATATATAGATAGATAGATAGATATAGATATAGATAGGCCTATATAAGGAAAAAAGCTTTTGTTATTATGCTACGCTGAATTTTTATCAATCTTTTCGGAAGACCATTGCAACAACCAAAAACGATCATTATGTATCCTTTTTCAAATAAGAGCTGTTTTCAAGAGTCTTATTTTGGACTTCTTGTTAAATTTGACAAAACTACCCTTGGTTGTATACAGATTCACTAGGAGAACAGTTATGGGAAGCTACTACTATCTACATCGTTTCATACTATCGATAAGAAATGAAATTTCAATACATTAAAACTATGTGCTTTTAAATTGTTCGAGATGGGTGACAGCATTAATTTCCAGTAATAATTGTAAACATTTTAATTTTATTCTGTATGTGACCACATCAATAGCATTTTAATTTGATCTTTTTACGATAAGAAATATTTTGTGAAATGTAATGGAAATTCGGAAGAAGCCTTCTTTGTGAATTTCTAAATATTGATGGACGTGAAGAATATGTTCAATGTTTGTACTTAAAATCCAAAATATACTTTGCTACTACATATGTCTGAAATTATAGTAATTACTTAACTTCTTAATGAATGAAAGTTCCGAATTTAAAGTACTTATTATTAATTAACATATTAAAATACACTAACACGTACATATATAAAGAGTGTGTGTACTTATGTTTTGTATATATGTAGATAGATAAAAACATCACACAACTAGACACGTATGCACAAAATAATATGCTGGCGATACAAAAAGTTGATGAAAAAATGACCCCAATAAATTCCTCCAAATTGGAAACAGTTGATATGTCAATGGAATTAAAAATGTAAATCATTGGTAGTGATTAGTGTCTGGAAATGAAGAAATGTCTAACATGGTGACCCGACCGACATGTATGTATCGTTTTGTATATTTAGAATGTTGATGTGATGTGTAGTCAATAATCATATTTGAAATGATGCTAATACAATTATCATATCCCTGTGATAATCCCCTACTTAATATCATATTTGAAAAATGCTGTGGTACTGAAAGCATATAAACTATGGTCAAATGATAGAATGGCATTTTAGTAGAAAACATGACATAATATGTCTGTGATTTTTAAATATGTCGTAGCGGAAACATTATTCTTATTGTATGCAAGGAGGAAACCTGCACATATTTGCACTTTTGGGAAATATAGCGCATAAAATGTTTGAGGAAAACCGCATTCTGGATTCAATGCTGTTGGGATAAATGTGAGAACAAGTGTTATGTTATTAGACGTGTGATCCCCATGCACGCAGTGACAAAGTTGAATTGCCCCCAGGCCTCGTTGGGGGCTTCGTCCCCAGGACCCATCTTGTTTCCAACATCTAGTCATACTTCTCTGGCATTCACCAACAAAAATAAACTCTAGTCAAACATATTTGATTAATGGTGGCGACATTTTGAAACGCCAACATTCGCTAAACAATCTATGGACCATAAAATAGAACCATATTAAAAATGGTGTTGATCAATTTAGTATTGTGTTTTTTGTAACGCGTGCACAGAAGTGATAGTGGAATCAACTGTAATAAGCCTCCGCTCGCTCCAGCTCAGAGTGTTCCAATCAAGCCCTGGAATGAGCTCACGTAATGGACGATGAAATATATGAAACAACCTGAACAGGTTACTGATGCTTGTAAATCATAATGGGCATTATGCAGAGTCGTTTTGAAGCGCGATTAGTACGGTACTAATGAGTTCAACTAACATAAGTCTCCTGCAGTAGTAAGTATTTTAGTATGATGCTAATCATTCGTCGAAACGACTCTGCATAAGGCGGAACATGTTTAATATATCTGATAATATATTCATATCGAGAACTTGTGATGAGATAATTTTTATATTGAAGTGTCCTTGCATCTTCATTGTCATAACGAATCCTCCACAACTTTGAAATAATTTTGAGAAGCAAGAACTTTTCTTCAATTTTATTACTCTTCAGTTGTAAAATGAATAAGTACACTTTTTCCTTTCATGCCTAAGAATGTAAGCCAATCGTAAATTGACAAATCAAAGCATATAGCCCACGCGTTTGTTTATGCCAATCATATAATCTGTTATATAATTTAGGCGTGAATATAAGGAATATTTCCTTTTATGATGTAAAACTCTGTTTTTTAATGAAATTCATTACTCATTACTTGGCATCTTGTATACCACATGTCATTAAAAAATCATCTATAATAACTCTTTAAGTAATAAGTAAAAACTTGTTGTGACTTATTTAAACTCTTGGATTGCGAGCGAAGCGAGCAAAGAAAATTTTTAAGAAATCTACGTATTTCATTGATAACCGACAGCAATATTAATCAAATAGGGCGCAAATACTTTTTGGGGGGACTCATCTTTTACTCATGTCAACACCACTTTTTCTTTCTTCTTTCTCGTTCGGCGCCCCCTTGCTATCAGCGCCCGGGGCGGGCGCCCCGCTGGCCCCCCCTTAGCTACGGCTCTGCATCTGAGTCTACTGTTCGAATACATACTTTGCGAACATGCTCAACTGCATGTTTGACGTGTAACGTAAGTCGTCCATCTGCTTCCTCATGCCATGCTGGTGAAATACCACTCACATCTAGCACTAAGGATGAAGTCACAACATTCTCGCCAACAGTATACACAATTTCTTTACAATCATATATTTCTTGGATGAGCAGCTCTGCTAGTAGCGTAAATAACTGTTCTTTGTTACTGCCTTCTTTCAGAAAGTCACTAAAATTTCTAGGAACTTGAGTAGATGGCCGAACACCTACGTAAACGCCTCAATTGCATTTTCTTCTCTGCCTGGTATCGCTCTTAAGAGAAGTGGACTTGTACGTATCAAAGACGACATCTACTCGAGTTACGGTCTTCAACACATAATTTATATATGGTTTAAAAACTTGGTGGAAGTAGTCTTGAAACGTCTTAGATTTACCGACCTTAAGAATGGGCATTATTACCGCACCATCTAGAACAGTGGCACTGAAGTCAGGTGCGTCAGATCTCTCCTTCTCTTCGATGTTAATACACTCCAGTACGTCTTATTTGTTAGCAGACTGACGTAGTTTTCCGTTGTTAGAGAGAGAGAGAGAGAGAGAGGGTTCTCGTTGGCAAAGAAGTGATAAATATCACTTTCACGTGATTGCGATGCGATGCACAATTTACAAAAGAGATTTGAATATCTTCGCAAATGCACTATCTTCGCGATTGTGGCACATTTCTTCTTCACGGCTGTGTTGAATATTGAAATATTGATTTTCGGAATGACATCGTGTATCGAGAGTTTAACATAATTGCGACGATTTGTTACGTATTCCTCACACTGCTGAAGTCCCTTCTCATGCAATTCTTTAATTCTCTGTCTCGTTTCATCTTTTGGCATTATCTGCCGAATGTCAATTGATACCAACACATCGCCTTCAAATGGATTTCCATGTTCATTTAGAGCAGCAATAAAATTTCTCACGTGTTTCCGAAATCTTTCATTATGAATATTAGTATCTTCGTGATGATCCAGTGGTCGCGATGATGTTGATTGCGCTTGGAAAAATATAGTCTCCTCGGATTTGGATAACATTGCAGAAAATGTAGTACCAGCTCAACATCCACTTCAATAAAGCATCTTTGTCATCCAGAATTCCTATGGCACCTCCATTTCCTTTCACAAGCGTATTGTTTTGTTCGTGGGATTGGTCATCGAGGATAGATGAAAACAATGCTCCAGTTCTAGAACTAGTAAAATAGCCGTTGCAGAATTTCGCGTAAATCTCTGGATGTTTCGTTTGCAACTCCTTCAGAGTGCGAACAAATACAGGCAACCACCGAGAATAATGACCAGCGTCCAGGGCAAATGCTCATGGGCATATAAGATCTAACGTCTCCAAGAACATGTGGTAATTAGATGTTCGGACGCTAAAAATGAAGCATAGAAGCAAACTTTCCAGCTCCATGACTTGATTCCAGAAAAGGAAATGTGGGGACTCTGCTTTCCTTCTTAAAATCCACGAGTGAATTGAGTCATCATCTGTACTTGAATTTGCAGTTACTTGGAATGCCTGCATTCTCATATACTGCAGTGATGCGAAGGTTACTTCCTGATAATATCTCGACCGTTTTACGTGAGATGTTGTGAGGCATGCTTCTGCAACCCTTTGTGTAGCAACTCCAGCTTCTACCAGAGTTACCGTCCAGCCACTGCCTGTCAGCAGTTTTCCCAGCAAGTTGAGTAGCATCATCTTTATGTGGAGGGAACCCATCATTAGCACAACTTTATCGTCTCCGTACTGATCAAGATATCTCCATTGTAGCTATATCCCAATAGCATACACTGGTTGATCTGCTGTGATTACTGGTATCAGTGAATTGTTCAGTTTTGATGTTGCAGCAATGATGATATCCATCGCATGTTTCATCATCGCAGATGAAGCTATTTCTTCAGGCAAAAGAGGAAGTAACATACCATGACTCTTTGGAATTTTACAATCGTATGGTACTTTAGCGAAATAAAATGAAAAGGAGATTTGAGTATTTAAATTTTCACTTTCTTCATTTGAAATGCAGTTGTGCACGCATTGAAGCCATGGCTGTAGGAGGCTTTCAGAGTTGAGTGTAGAAGAGGGCATTTCCGAAGTATTGATACGAGGAAGTATCTGATCATGTATTACTCTGTTACATGGAGATATGGTGGGATAACTTTCAGGCAGCTCCCCAATCAAGTTCTTATCCCACTGCGTAATAGCGAAATTTTCACCAGTTGTATTGTCACTAGAAACAAAAGGATGCTGTATAATTGTTATACTAGAACCATGGAATGATCCACTGAATGTAGATGATGATGGATTATGGTCGATATTGTCGATTGCGGCAGTAATAAATGGATTTGATACCATGAGTGGTGGACATACAATGCCATCATCCTGGAATTTTTTGCACAAACCAATACTAACAGTTGATGTCACTTGTTATACTCGGTCATATGATACACAGATCCCTTACTGGTTTAGTTTATCTGTGATCTTCCTTTTCCTGGTGATATTGTGGAGCATTAGTATCACATACAGAGGAAGCGGGGTTTCACTCTTGAAAGAATGGCGTCGCCGCTGCACACTAGGCTTTCTTTCTTTTTTCACTCTGTTGAAACGTAATAGTTGGGCTATCGACAAGCTGCTAAACGTGTTTCATGTTCATTTGATGATTCAATATCAATATTTTCACCTTCAAGAACCATACGACTAAATTTGAGTAAAATGATTGGGACACAGTTTGCGGGAGTGAACTCTGGATGAAAATGTCCTTGAAATTTTGGAAAATCTCTCAATAATTCTCTACGTTGAATTGATTCAGCACGTGCTAAACACATGCCATCGCTGAAATCATTGAAGGCACACGCATCTTTAATCGCATCACCAACATTTTCCTCGAAGCTCAGGATTACTTCTCGGCCACTTTTGTCAGCTCTCAGTCCAGGAACAAAAGAAAGAAGGTTGTCCTTTAAACGAGTTCGGTTTACTTCACGTTCGGTAATGGATACTCCTATGTTGGACATGCGTTGAGCTACAAGCTTCGTCAAGTCAAAGTTTAAACACAGGCGAATTTTCACTGCACAAGTATGTGTCTTGCACATATTGAATGATCTCGGTGATCACTAAACCGTACACAACTTGTTGAGAATTGGCTTTTGTTCTTCTGCAGACATCCTGCTGACTGATCTAACACGGTTGAGAAATTTTACGTAGCACAACTTATGGTATTTAGCTTCTAATGCCACCATATCGGTTGGAACCAGTTTTCTCAGTATGTTCTCATCCTGAAGCTTTACCGCATGGCTATGGATAGTTGGACCAATGCCCAGAGTTGTAGTAGTTACCAGATTTCCATCGCCAAGATCACAAAATATACACACCTCTCTAATGTCAGGAGACGAACAGTTTGATCGGGTTGCTTTAGAAGTGCTCTGCGGTTCAGATGATCTTCGCCTACTGGGCTTTCCAGACAGCAAAAAACGTCGTACTTTTTGGTTGTCATATTTGTTGCGGCTTACCTTGTGATATTTGGCACTGTTTTCAATAAGCCATTGCAAAAAATCATTCTCGCTCGTGAAAGGTAGTATCTGATGAACTATTCCCGTCAAAGCTCTGTGCTGAGCAAATATGGCTAAATGTGTGGCCAGATTAGTATATCCATTGGTGGTTGGACTGACGAGTAGTAGTTCATTTTCACTCTGGCAAAATAAACATAAATTCCAATTCGCAACGGGTGCTTTGACATTTAACGAAACATCAGATTCCAAGTAATTCGTGCTTCCGCTTCTTCGACATGTCAGCCTCTTTTAGTGTTGTGTCGATCATGAACGAATCAATGCGCCTGCCAACTGTTAATTACAAGATGAAATATTTCTTCACTCAGTTGCTGTGGTATTGAAATTAGAACATCAGATAGTTCAGAAATCATAATCTATGCATTTTGTGAATCACATGATTTACCTCATGCTTCACTATGGTCGTTTCGCTCCATAGATTTCCAATCATGGTTTCTGTCGTTGTGTTAACTGGTAAACCCTTCTTTAAGCTGCCTTCAATGTGTGTGTGTGTGTGTATGTGTGTGTGTGTGTGTGTGTATGACACACATATCACGTATAAGGTTCCCTCAGTAATCATTACCCATACAAGGATGAATTGCAGCTACATTATGCCATACTGCATGCATGAAAAGAATTAGTTCACTTAGATCACAATTAGTGAGCACTTTGATTGCACTTTATAAGTTTCCTCTCCTGCTACCACATAATGATTCAATGGCAGAGTCTATCATGTGATGTGGAAATGGGCGTAGTCCAGTGAACACCTTTTATTTATTCCAGTTTCGTAATCTGTTTTCAGGTGGTTTAACAGAGGTGTGAAATAATAACCCACGTAGATCAGCTAAAACCTGCTTCTAAGACAGATCAACAAGAATTAACATACATTAAGATATTAAGAATACATACATTCTAATGGCATGCCTCGTCAACTCCTCGCAGGATAACGTAGGTAAAGGTAATTTGCGTATTTCCAACTCAGCTGCTTCTTTAGCTTTGCCAATGGCGCATCCGTAATAGCCCTAGAACAGTATGTATATATATATGTTAGAATAGAATTTTTGGTTTACTATTATTTTATTTCCTAACAAATTTTGCTTTACCCCTACGGAGGCGTTATAATCTAAAAAGAAATGTATCTATATAAAAATTAAAATACAATTTTTGTTTTTACTTCATTTTAGTATGTGTATTCATGATCTTAAAATGTAATTCATATACAACTTAGAATAAAATTTTCAGCTTACAATTACTTTATTCTTAAACAAATTGTCTAATGCGAAAAGAAACCAAAAAATTCTTACACTCACAATGGTATACATATCTTGATAATGTATACATTTGCAAAACGATTAGGTTGCTATCTCACAAATATGTGGGATAACATGTTTTTTGGAAGTAAAGTTGAATTGATATTAGGTGGGAAAATTAGGCGGCAGCAGCTTGTTAGACAAAATCGCATATCGAGCGTTGGTAAAGTTCTTCCATCTAAACGGTAAACCTTGCGAGCTCGAAGTCGACATTTTGACCAAACTTGGATGTGAAGTTGATAATATCAAGAAACGGGCGTAAGCAAAATTTAAAATGCTTTTGCCCATAAAGACGGGCGCAATGTAAAGAAACTTGATTGATCAGAATATGCTAGAACAATGTGTTGCAAATCTGAAAATGTCAGTGTATTTGTAAAACGGGTAAAGGGATGATAAACAAAAATACATTATTAGACACCAGGAAGAAGCAGACCTCTAGGGACGGCTTGTCATGGCTGCCACCTTGAAGTCGGCCATCTTGTATCCGTTCGATTGTTTTAAATAGGAGAGGAGTCATGTAATATATCAAACAGAGCTAGAATTAGGACAAATACAATGGTGAAGTCTATGTTGCCTTAAATTTATATTTGTAAGACGTAGAGAGGTGGTATATTGGTGTGTGTTCTTTGGTTCGAGATTTCTTAACAGCCATCATTTTCCGAAACATTGCAAGTCAGGAAAACCTAATGTCCGGACGTCGGTTAACCTGTATCACATAAACGTATTGTAAATGAGAATGTGGCTA
The DNA here is from genome assembly GCF_964235325.1 of Thermobia domestica. Taxonomy (NCBI): domain Eukaryota; kingdom Metazoa; phylum Arthropoda; class Insecta; order Zygentoma; family Lepismatidae; genus Thermobia; species Thermobia domestica. The sequence goes on along the minus strand of NC_137464.1, from coordinate 168,466,382 downwards.
ATTTATAAAACATTTTGGTGAATTCGTGAAGATATAAGATGTCAGGCTTCAACATAGTGGCCACGACAAACCTACCCTCTATTTGGTGTTTGCTTTGGTGTATATTAATGTTTTTGTTTTTCATCCCAAAACCCGTTTTAAAATACACTGAAATTTTCAGGTTCGAAACACATTTTTCTGGCTAATTCTGATCAATCAGTATTCGGCCACTGTGTCCGTCTTTAAATTTTACTTATGGGCGCCTTTGGCATGGGAAACCCGGGTCGGAGCTCATTTGGTTCGGATTCCACATTAATCAGTAGGTCCTTGTCTCATATAGCCTCGCTGCAGAACGGGACGTTAAACATAAAACCAATTCAATTTCTATTAACAGCTTTCCCCATGCTATTGTGTCGGGCATGGGGCCCCATTCAGAAGCGTACTTTTTCAGGCTTATTGTAAAAAGAAACATACTCAATAAGCGTTTACATCTCTTTATAATTTTTAGCAACGAATACGCCGAGGGAAGGAGTTCAACCGGTGAAAATAATTTAGCAGCGGAGATATTTACACAACAATAACCAAATCAATAATGTTATTTTCGACAATTGGATATCAGATATGTGCAACACGTATTACATACCCCTATGAAAATGGAGAAATGTACCCCGGCAAGTAAGATTTTAGGCTTTAAACCTAAAACACGGTACTCCATATCAGTAACTTATACGAGAGATTATACTAGAATACCGGAAAGTCACGAAGTAAGTGTTAAACCAAGCAAGGTGTAAGCTTCAAATATCATAAACATAGACATATAGTGTGGTTAGCGAATTATAATACTGGATACCATAAGAGCGTCATGGAAGATAAGGAAATTTGGCTCTTTCAGGTAGAAGTGGAAGGGTAGTTACAAACATCAAATTATGTGTTAGCAGCAAAGATGAATTCAAGCAATAAGACCGTTGCGACAGACAAGAATTAAGGGCAGTATGATTTACACTAACACTAGAGTAGAGATAAGATACTAAGATGGAACTAAAAGTGGGGGTAATATAATGAGACTAGGGAGAAAATTATGTTCAATGGGAAAACATAGCAGTTCAGCAACACAAGGGAGATAAGGTGATTCATACATCTCGCAAGCAATAAGACCGTTGCGACAGACAAGAATTACTGGCAGTATGATTTACACTAACACTAAATTAGAGGTAAGATACTAACATGTAACTAAGAGTGGAGGTAAGATAATGAGACTAGGGAGAAAATTATGTTCAATGGGAAAACATAGCAGTTCAGCAACACAAGGGAGATAAGGTGATGCACACATCTCGCAAGCAATAAGATCGTTGCGACAGACAAGAATTACTGGCAGTATGATTTACACTTACACTAAAGTAGAGGTGAGATACTGACATGTAACTAAGAGTGGAGGTAAGATAATGAGATTAGGGAGAAAATTATGTTCAATGGGAAAACATAGCAGTTCAGCAACACAAGGGAGAAGAAAAGGTGATTGATACATCTTGCGATAAAGAGGAAGTAATCAGATCTTCAAGAGGAAGAAGGCCACGTGACATACAGAGGTTATGACTATCAGCGTGTCTTTTAGCTTTGTATTCATTGTACAGTGGAGATAATATTGGGGCGTTACATGCTTTAAAAATCTACACAAGCTTACGTTAAGAATTTATATTGTCTTGAGACAAAAAAATGAAAAGAATACTGAAATTAATTATTTTTGTAGTTCAGATTAGACAAAGAGAAATAAAAGCAGTATATATATACACTGACGGACAAGTGTTCATACAGAGACGTACCCAGGGAGAAAAGAATGCGAAAACGCATCAGTTCGTTTCCGCACGTTACCGAATGAATTAATTTTGTGGAAAGACATCAGTGTGAAAAAAAAGAGACATGTTACTTGTGGTCGAAGGAGTAATTGGTCGCAAAGAGAAGGAAGCGAGGACTGAAGAGAGGAAGAAATTTGAAAATCTATATAAAGAAAGCAAATCGCATGCTGATGTCGGACTAATAGCGCAAATAATCCGATATATTGTATGTAGTTTGCTGAGATAATACAAAGGCACGAAAACAGCACGAAACAGACAACGTTTGGAACATCTACACAAGCTTACCGAAAGGGAGAAGAGAGACATAATCAAGGAAGTGAAAAAGAACCCGAAAAGAATGTCATCTGCAATTGAAACACAGATACGCGAGAACCATGGGAAGGAAGTACATCAGAAGACCAATCGACGCATTCTTCGTAGTGCCCGAGCTATTATGCCCGAGTCCCAAGGAAAAAGCAATATATTAACCCTATTAATATTAAGAAAAGGCCTGCATTTAGGAAAGACGCTGAGTTCTGGAATAAAGTTATATTTTTAGACCGAAACAAATTTAATATTTTTCAATATGATCGACGTATATCAGTGCAAAGGAACCCAAAGATGGAGCTCCAATCAGCCAACATCCAGGGAACAGTGAAGTATGTTGGTGAAAGTCTTATAGTCTGTGGCTATATTGCAACGGCAGATGTCGGCGAACTAGTATTCATGGTGGAACCATAGATCGTTTTGCATATCTCAACATTTAGCAACAGTGCTCTAAATCTTGGCCTCAAGAATGATTACTACTTCTAATAAGAGAACGATCTCAAACATACTTCGTACATTGTTCTTCTACAACACGCTTCATACCCTCTTAATTCCACCTCAGTCTCCAGACCTATATCCCATTCAAAATATGTAGGATAAGCAGGCGTGAAGAATACAAAACGCCACATATTGATCAGGGTGTTTCAGAACAACAGCAACAACGTTTGGAAGATGATTCCTGACATCAAGATAAGACAAAAAGTGTAGACCAAACTGGATGGACAAATGCTTCTTTTCGGAGTTATACTCTGCCGGAAACATGAAAAAATATACTTTCAAGGTCCATAGCCCCAGAACTGTGGGACCTACCGTAGTCGAATCAAGACTTCACTTAGGAACTAATACGTAATCTAATCAAAAATATATGTTTTAGAATCCTAATGTACTTACGCAAAAATGTTTATAGAGGGAGTTTGGCTACGGACATATAATTTGAAGTACTCACCAACTACCTCTGTAAAAATTGTTGCGTAAGTTAAACTTGGATATTTGAATAGGGCACATATCAGTTCCTAAGTGAAGTCTTGAGCCGACTACGGTAGGTCCCATAGTTTTGGAACTATGGACCCTTAAAGTTAATTTTTGCATGATTTCGGCAGCCTATAACCTCGAAAGGAAGCATTTGTGCACTCAGATTAGTCTATCCTTTTTGTCTTACCTTGTTGTTAGGAATCACCTCCCCAAAGTTGTTGATCTTGTTTTGAAACACCCTGTATAAATCAGAAGATCTGTTAAAATATCTTGAAAAAGATATACGTCTACTCGATTGTAAATAAAAATATATGGTTTGTAAGAGCGTTTTTTTTATTTTAATGATTCTTTGAGGGGCTCATGTACATGTTTGTCTTTTAACTCCTACACAGTCAAGACTGTTTGTCCCATTGTACTCATTTTGGTGTCAATAGGAAACAATTGAACTAAACTTTCACCCTAGTACATTTGATATCCAATGGAAGTCGCTGGTTTCCTATACAGGAATTAGTCTCATCTTCTTTGTATTACACAATACTAACACGTACGTACAGAAAAGAAACGAAGTAGTTTTATTTTAATACCTGTCATAAGAAGAGTGATAATGTGTTAGTCCAATTTAGCATTAGCAGATTTCCACTTCTGTTTCATTGTTGGACGCTGTTGTTATGTTGTCCTTTTTCAGTTTTTTCAATTCCTATCAAATATTTTTCAATAGGGCCAAGTTCAGCACAGTTCTGTGGATTGGCGGCTTTGGACACAACGATCACATGATTGTCTTTGTACCAGGGTAAAGCTCTTCGACTGAACTGTGAATCTGTCAGGTTCAGGCAGTAAATGGTATTCACATTATGTTGGCTAACAAGAGGTAAGAGTCGTTTTTGTGAGTAGTTTTCCCTGAAATGATGTTGACATCGCTCTTCCATTCACAGAAGCATATTGTGGGACTCCGGTAGTTCCTTGGTTCTCATTTCTGTTAACTCCTCCAATAGATTCTTTGGGAAGTGATATTTGGGTCGTGGCAGTTGTTGACTGTCGGTTGATACATACGTTTCGTCGTCCATAATGAGATACCCTTGAAAATTTCGAAGCGTGTTCAAATAGAGCTTGCATGCACATAATTTTGAAACATATATATGTTTCTCAGTTTTGTTCAAAACCTTCAAACCTCGAAACGTCTCTAAAATTTTCTGTTCTTTTAATATCTTGCAGAGTAGATTTATACACGCATTACTGGATTCTTTCAATATGCATTCATAACTTTTCACACTAGTATGTTGTCACTTACACTCGCTTTCTTCCGCTCCTATTTTTTCTGTCACATATAATGCGTCCTTGAAACAGGACACATGTTCAGTTCCAGTTCTTTCGTTGTAGCTCCATATAACCGTTCGGTTCATTCTTCATATTTGTAAGTCAATTGATTATTTGCCCCCAGTTGTTTTCATGTCATCTTGCATTGCTACTTCGACCTGTACAATGTGTGTGCTGGACACAATACTCATTGTCAGAACCGCTTTCTCGAATTTTGTATGAAAATCCTTCTCGTTCACTTTTGCTTCCGCGACATTAGTTTGCAAAATGTTCTACATTTTTTCTGGGAAACACTTTCTGAAATACTTAGAGATGTAATGTTATGTACTATGATTGATACACAGGAACAGACAAATTCTTTAAACATAAAAAATATAAGGCTTTATAGTGGAATGTTTCATTGTGATTCAAATTAAATTAACTTACATAAACTTCACCGGATGGTACTATTCTATAAAGTTCTGCAGCTTCGTTTGCGTAACTTCCCAACATTAGACTGCAGCCAAATGGACGCACTACAGAGTTGATAGTGTACGAATGCATGTACATTCCAACTCTGTCACTTAGTTCCTGAAAAAAATATTTATTATATTTCCGTTGATCTGATATTTATATAGTACAATAGGTGCTAAAACTAAATTGTATAAATATAATTATTTTATCGAGTTTTGCAGAATACTTCGAATATTTTGTATTAAAATCAACAACTTTCGCACAGGAAAATGATCTCGAAGACCAATCTAATTTGCATTGAAATATCACAACAGAGTTCGTATCTAATCCATAGGATTAATTACCTTCAGCATAGAAATGTTTATTAAAGGAGTACAGATAGCTTTTTTTCTTTTTACAAGTGTTGCATTACACTGGTTCACAAATTTTCACTTTTTATTTTATACAGAAACGAAAGTAAAAATGCTTTATAGATTTCGATGCGTTCAACACGAATATAACGGTTTAAATAGTCTTTTAGCTCGGAGTTACGAGCAAATGAAATGTTTACATTTTACAGTCACACTTATGGAACATTATATAGAGCTACATGCAAAGGCATTGTGATAACAGTACTTTTGGCATAAAGGAGAGAAGTGGACTCTTCCACTAGAATTTTGCAACGCTGCTTTGTACCGCAACGCTCGTGCATCATACAGTCACGTGAGTATTGTCAAATATAGGAACTAGATGCGATTGTAATTGTCGTTGGTTACGGCTTCGTGCTCATGCTGTGTTAGTTCGCTTGTTACTGTAACAAGTGAAGTGGCGGTTGCCAGTAAATTATGCGAGGTGAAGTGTTGAAATTGAAGAATTGTGTTATTGTGCGTGTGTACGCTTTCATAGAAATGTCCCGCACCTGCAGTAACAAACCTGATAACTTTTTCTATATTTATGCGGATGTTATTTGTGGTTTTAGAAGATGACCATTGACGAAAGCAGTGAAACAAGCATATGTTTTGTATTTCGGGTATCGAGTTGGAGACCAAGGGAAATTGTGGGCTTCACACGTATGTTGTACCTTATGTTCGTTTATACTGAATGGTTGGATGCATGGTAAAAATGTGTCCACGAAGTTGGGTGTGGGATTTGGCGAAACCACAAATCATGTATCGGATTGCTATGTTTGTATGGTATCTTCCTCGAGGAAAGGAGTCAATACCAAGAGGAAGAGGAATATTTAATACCCTGACATCCAATCTGTTATTTGCCCAGTGCCACATGGCGAAGGATGGCCAGTTCCTGTTCCCGACATGTACCACCATCAAGCAGCGATAGTGATGATACCAAACCGACACATGAAACCGAAAACGTGTAATCATCCACTAGTGACACTGACCACACTTACATCAATATCGTCATATAGAGAGCCTTGCGACAGAAGTTCCCAAAAATCAGTGATGTTTAAAATAATAAAAGAAGGAATATTTGTAGGACAAGAAATTAGTGAATTAATGAATGATGAGAATTTAGTTGACTTGTTGAGTGATGATGAGAAAATGGTATGGCTGTACCTTATAAGTGTGTGCATTGAACTTTTTAGGCAACCATAAGGTAGAGAATTATGAGATATTGTACATAAACGTGTGATATCATATCACCATAGGGGATTAACATGTCACTTAAACTGTATTTCTTGAACGACGATTTGGACTTCTTCCCGGATAATCTTAGTGCCATTATAGTACGTGTGGCACGTAAAAATATACTGCAGTTTTTGATTACAATATGCCACTTCCAGGATTTCTAGATTGTATTAAAATCAAACTTTTCAGATAGGGAGCCACTTCGAAATCTGTGTTGAACACCAAAATGGCGCCTATTCAAATGGCCGCCATCGACTTTTAAAATTCACTATATCTCAGGTTCTATACTTCCCATTTCAATTCTCTTTTTTTTCTTTTTTCTTTAAAAGCTTATTAAAGTGAAAACATTTGGTATTACACATTTTTCCTAAACCTTAAGGTTGCCACACACTTTTGAAAAAAAAAAAAAACTAAAAAATTCACTTTCCTCCGAAACATCATATTCTAAATAAAGTTTCAATTTTTTTCATAATAAATTCTTACAGTTGTTATTTGTAAAAAACTCGTAATAAATACAGTGTGCTCTTTACATAAGGCACCCTTATTAATCCACATAAAAGAAAAACAGTTTTATTTATTCTTATATATGGCACAGTTCTGTACGATGGATACATACTGTTACTGTTGACAAAGAACCCGTGAAGGGTACAGTGCGCCCTGGATATAGAGCGTCCTGCGAAACATTACATCATATATAAGTGGTTTTACTTGTTCGTATAATCAGTTCTGTATAGTAATTTCATATAGTGGCTTTATAGTCATTTCATATAGTAAAGGGCAGTGCGCTCTGATAAAAAGCGGGGTGCGAAATATCAAATTATAAATAATTTTAAAATTCTCTTGTATACTAGTTTTTTATAGTACATTCATCCATTTACTATTGGAAGAAAGAAGGAAAGAGTACAGTCATTTCTCAGAAAAATAGGTCTATTTGGTAAGATAATATAGGAGTTTTTCGTGCTGCTACTCATTTATTGATATAAAAACTTTCACAAGCTAAGAGCAATCGATATAGCGCAGTTTAAACAATTCATTTTTTAAAGCTCTTTATTTACAAACTAACCTTTGGCCCTGCATAGTCCGAAGCTCTGGTGTTACATATAGAATCGCTGTATAACAGGATAGGAAGTGTTGTGTCAACGGCAGAGGCTTGTGTCCAGGTAGTCACGTTTGTGTAAAAGTGTAGACGTTGGTGTTTAAGTAATATTAATTGTGTAAATCTCTACGTGCCTGTGCAATGGCAGATTACCCTATCCACGAGCTGGCTGATATGCATCTCGTGTATGGACAGGCAAGGGGAAATAGCCCAGAGACGATCCATTTATATCGTGACCGTCGCCCTCAAAGGTGAATACCTTTTCCTGTATTTTTTCCACGCCTCCATATTTGCCTTCGAGAGATATGGTCTCTCCAATTTTCCCTACCTGAAATCGGAGGACATCGCACTATGTGGACAGTTGAAATTGAAGACAGCGTAATTTAAATGATCAGAGACCATCCTGAAACGCAGTAGCCATGTGTAAGGCTTAAAAATCCGCATGCAACTCTAGTGAAAGATAAACAGCAGAGTTTTAGTGTGAGAGTGTAGTGCAGTATGGTGTATAATTTTGTTGTAGGACCTTATTTATTACCGACCCGCCTGTGTGGGAGTACGTATCTTTTATTTTTACGTAATGTTCTCCCAAACTTGTAACAATATATGCCCTTGAACAAGAAAGCGGATGTGATCCCAGCATGACAGTGCACCTGCACACTTTGACAAGAATATGCTAACCTATCTAAATGAAACATGCCAGTACCGTTGGATTGGGAGAGAACGACCTGTGTTATGACCACGTCGTTCATCCTACTTGACGCATCTATTTTTTTTTTTTGGAAGGGGGAGTGCTAATTTTATTTTGTATGCAACACCAGCCACGTCAGCAGGAGAACTTGTTGCTGGAGTTAATATAGCTGTGGCAGTCATCTCCGAATTTTCAGGTATGTTTGACCGCATGCAGAAAAATTTGCTTCGCCGATGTCAATTTTGCAATGCGGTCAACGATTGATAATATCAGACTGTGAACTGTTATTCTTCACAGCTGTGTAGTGTGTACATACTAAATTGCACAAACACTATACAAGATACCTCTGAATATTTCAAAGATATCCTACTTTGCACGAAACAAAGTAAATCGGTAGTTTGAAACTGTATTCTTCTGTATCATTGAGAAACACGCTCAACAGTTTGTGTTTCATCGATTGTCATTGCTTCTGTGTTCGGAATAATTATCATTCAAGGAATTACATATTACAAGCAGGAAATCTTTTAATGCAGTTTACTTTCGCGCCAACTGTATTCACCTAATTTGTTGGAATCAACGTTGTCACGTAAAGAATCACTTATACACTCTTCATCATACATGATCTTTGTCGCCTTACTGGTCTATACACAGTCGTTTTAAACCTAATCTGGATCAAAGTTATTGTTTTCCATTTTCACACATTTCGATTTCGTCGAGGGAGTCGAGGGACTCGAAGGAGTCGAGGGAGTCAAGGGACTCGAGAGAGTCGAGGGACTAAAGATATTCACTTGAGGTAGTTGATGGGAGTAAAAATATTCATTCGAGGGAGTGAAAATATTAACTAGAGGGAGTCGAGGGAGTAAAAATATTCACTCGAGGGAGTCGAGAGAGTAAATATATATACAAGAGGAATTCGAGGGAGTAAAAATGTTCACTCGAGGAAGTCGAGGGAGTAAAAATATTCACTCAAGGAAGTCGAGGGTGTAAAAATATTCACTCGAAAGAGATGAGGGATTAAAAATATTCACTCGAGGGAGTAAATATATTCACTCGAGGGAGTCAAAGTATTCACTCGAGGGAGTCGAGGGAGCAAAAATATTCACTCGAGGGAGACGAGGGATTAAAAATATTCACTCGAGGGAGTCGAGGTAGTAAAAATATTCACTCGAGGGAGTAAAAATATTAACTCGAGAAAGTCGAGGGAGTAAAAATATTCACTCGAGGGAGTCAGGGAGCAAAAGTATTTACCAGAAAGAGTCGAGGGAGTAAATATATTCTCTCGGGAAAGTGAAAATAATCTCTCGAGGGAGTCGAGAAAGTCGAGGGAGTAAAATATTCAGTCGAGGGAGTCGAGCAAGTAAAAATATTCTCTGGGGAAAATAAAAACAATCACTAAAGGGAGTTGAGAGAGTAAATATATTCACTCGAGAGAGTCGAGGAAGTAAAAATATCTACTCGAGGGAGTCGAGGGTGTAAAAATATTCACTCGAGGAAGTCGAGGGAGTAAAATATTCACTCGAGTGAGTAAAAATATTAACTCGAGAGAGTCCAGGGAGTAAATATATTCACTCGAGGGGTTCGAGGGAGTAAAAATATTCACGCGAGGGAGTCAGGGAGTAAATACATTCAATTGAGGAAGTCAAGGAGTAAATATATTCTCTCGGGAAAATAAAAATTATCACTCGAGGTTGTCGAGAGAGTAACTCGAGGGGCTCGATGGAGTAAAAATATCCACTCGAGGGTGTCGAAGGAGTATAAATCTTTACTCGAGGGATCGAGGGAGTAAAAATATTCACCCGAGGGTGTCGAAGTAGTATAAATCTTCACTCGAGGTAGTCGAGGGAGTAAAAATATTCAATAGAGAGAGTCGAGGGAGTAAAAATATTCACTCGAGGGAGTATAAATATTCACTCCAGGGAGTCAAGGGAAAATAAATATTCTCAAGGGAGTCGAGGGTGTAAAAATATTCACTCGAGGGAGTCGAGAGAGTAAAATATTCACTCGAGGTAGTCGAGGAAGTAAAAATATTCTCTGGGGAAAATAATAACAATCACTAGAGGGAGTCGAGAGAGTAAATATATTCACTCGAGGGGCTCGAGGGAGTAAAAATATCCACTCGAGGGAGTCGAGGGTATAAAAATATTCACTCGAGGGAGTCGTGGGAGTAAAATATCCACCCGAGTGAGTATAAATATTAACTCATGAGAGTCCAGGGAGTAAATACGTTCATTGGAGGGAGTCGATGGACTAAAAATATTCTCCCGGGAAAGTAAAAATAATCATTCGAGGGAGTCGAGAGAGAAAAAATATTCACTCGAGAGTGTCGAGGGAGTAAAAATATTCACTCAAGGGAGTCGACTGAGTAAAAATATTCAATCGAGGGAATCGAGGGAGTAAAAATATTCACTCGAGGGAGTCAGGAGTAAAAATATTCAATTGAGTAAGTCGAGGAGTAAAAATATTTACTCAAGGGAGTCGAAGAAATAAAAATATCCTCTCGGGAAAATAAAAATAATCAATCGAGGTTGTCGAGAGAGACAAAACAAATATTAACTCGAGGGGCTCGATGAAGTAAAAAAATATCCACTCGAGGGTGTCGAAGGAGTAAAAGTGTTCACTCAGGGAGTCGAGGGAGTAAAATAATCACTCAAATGAGTAAAAATATTAACTCGAGAGAGTCCAGGGAGTAAATATATTCACTCGAGGGAGTCGAGGGACTAAATATATTGTCTCGGGAAAGTAAAAATAATCACTTGAGGGAGTCGAGAGAGAAAAATATTTATTCGAGAGTGTCGAGGGAGTAAAAATATTCACTCAAGGGAGTCAAGGGAGTAAAAATTTTCTCTCGTGAAAGTAAAAATAATCACGAGGTTGTCGAGAGAGAAAAAATACTAACTTGAGGGGTCAATGGAGTAAAAATATCCACTCGAGGGTATGGAAGGAGTAAAAATATTGACTCGAGGGAGAAGAGGGAGTAAAAATATTGACTCGAGGGAGTAAAACTATTCACTCGAGGGAATCGAGGAAGTAAAAATATTCACTCGAGGGAAAAAAATAGTCACTCAATCGAGAAAAATATAAACTCGAGGGAGTCAAGGGAGTTGCGGGAGTTAGTTTCTAACATGTGATATCATATCAGTTTACTCGTTCGTTACAATGGATATTAGCTTAATTATTTCCCTTTGTCCGCTTAAGCAATACAATCTTTTTTGTTAAGTGACTGCTGTTAAACGCATGTATGTATGGCGAACAGGACAAAATTGTGTACCCGGTTAGAAATATTCATTTGTAGCATTTGTCGCATACGTATGTCTCCCTCGAGTGAATATTTTTACTCCCTCAACTCCCTCGAGTGAATATTTTTACTTTCCTGAGTGATATTTTTACTCCCTCGAGTGAATTTGTTTACTCCCTCGATTTAATATTTTTACTTCCTTGACTCCGTCGAGTGAATATTTTTACAACCCCGACTTCCTCGACTGAATATTTTTACTCCCTCGAGTGAATATGTTTACTCCCTTGTGTGAATATTTATACTCCCTCGACTCCCTCGAGAGAATATATTTACACCCTCGAGATAATATATTTACTCCCTCGACTTAATATTTTCACTCCCTCGAGTGAATATTTTTACACCATCTATCAGAGGTGGGTATTTTTGCTAACCCTCACTCACCCTCTCCCTCAATTGACACCCTCACCCTCAGCCACTCTCACCCTCAGTTGACTCCCTCACAGTCACCCTCAGCCACCCTCACCCTGAGTCGACTCCTTCACCTTCACTCTAACTCAACCTCACCCTCAGCCACTCTCGTCCTCAATCGACTCACTCACCCTTATCATCAGCCACCCTCACCCTCAATCGACTTCCTCACCCTCAGCTATCCTCACCCTCATTCGACTTAGTTACCCTCAGCCCCCCTCACCTTCAATCGACTTTCTCAACCTCAGGCACCCTCTACCAACTCCCTCACACTCACAGTTTCTTTCATGTGCTAAATAAACAATGCGTAAGGGTTAATATGATTCTCATTCAAGTGACTGAAATTTATATACTGTAATATACGTAGATATACATTATATCTACGGTATAATATTATTTATATTTCATATACTTGTATATATATATATATATATATATAAGTAATGGCCATTTTGCACTGGGATCGCTCGCGCTCGGGTTCACCAAGACAAGAAAGAATATCAAAGGGTCGCAAACATAAGATCACTGGACATAAACTCACCGGGCATAAGCTCACCTTTGTTAATGTAAAAGAGGACAAAAGCTCCCCGAGCATAAGCTTACCACTAATAATAAAATTATAAGATAATGCAATAAAGAATACAATAATGATAACTAAATACATTTATAGCTTAACTAATTTAATTGCAAAGGAAAATAAACCTGAATGAAATAAAAGAAGCAACTGAAAATGTCAAACGGAAAATATGACAAAAATAAAAACCAGATTTTGATTGTTAATATGAAGTAGATTTTGAATATTAAAATATAAATTGAAAACGGATTTGGACAAACAAGAGAGTACTAATTCCTTTTACTGAAGAAAGTAATCCAACCTCCTCCCCTATGCTGAAACTTTCGGTGCAGGAAATTTTGCAGCATAGAAATATTGGTAAACGAAATTTTGGTGAAAGGGTGTCTCCTTGTTATGTTTTTTTTACTATTGTAATGAAACTATGACATGAGTGAAAAAAAACAAGTTAGCTCAACAGTTTTCAAAGAGAAATATATTAAAAAAGATTTTTAACATTGTTTCCTATTGATTAAAAAATGTATGTGTACTTAAGAAGTTAAATTACAAAAGAATTTTGAATAAACAGTCACACTTATCGTGGACTAATGAGGTTCTTCGGCAGTCACGTAGCGTAAGAAGTAATTAAGTGAACAAACAAGACTGTTATGGAGAACCTCAGCGTCTGGCTGACGAAATTTATACAATATAAAAAGGTAAGGGAGAAGTCCAAGGGAGATCTCTCAGCAACCAACCAGCATCTGCACAACATGGGTGGAATATCAGCATTCATAATGTAAGTTGTATTTTTCATTTGTACCAACTCGCTGTCATGTATATAAGGCTCCAAGCTGGACGAATGGTCTCCTGCGAGAGAGCATAATCTGAATTTGTATCTTTAGTCTTTAATTAATGTAAAATAAATTCTTGCTTGTTGTAGAAGGAAATTATTAATCTGTTAATTGATATCTGACAGGCACGAGATCCCTAACTACCTCATTATTTAATCATGGCCCCCCAGATGAAAGAATACAGCTGGGGCGCTATATTAAATGACAGCAGTTTTCTTTATACCAGACTTAATTTTTTCTTTTCTTCCTTTTGGACGTTTTCCTTTTTTCAATAGTGGTATAGTTCTTTCAGTGCATTTGCTATATATTTTTTCTTTTTTCACTAATATATTTTCGAGTGTATTCTAGTATTATATAATGCCAATAACACGTAGTCTTGCGCAAACGATGGAGATAAACGGTCACGTAGTAGCCCCGCAGTCTTTGACGACTCTTCCTGCTACCTCCATTAACCTACACACTAACAACACTACACCCCATTCTATACCTCCAGAACCTGTAGTTATTACTTCTTCCCATACAGTTTCCCAACCTTCAGCCTCTGTCACGTTAGGCTCCGCATCCGTTTCGGTTAACCCCAACTGTCTCAATATTTGCGGGCAAACCTTTAGAGAGGGCAGATTTGTTTCTAACTAATTTCGAACGCACAGCGAAAATATCTGGTTGGTCAGAAGATAGAATGAAAAATATTTTTTCGTTGTGTCTAGCAGATGTACCCTTGTACTGGTACCAAATAACTGCCGGGTTAGATGCTTTGTCATGGACAGATCTTAAAGACAAATTTTTGTAACAATTTGGTCCTAACAATTTGCCTATATCAGCAACAGAAACATATAGGTCTAGGGTTCAGGACCCTTCCAAATCTCTCTCGCATTACTTATACACAAAAAATATTTGTCTACCCAACTAGCGAACCCGCCTAGCTTTGATGAATTTTTATTAGATGCTATTACAGGAATGCTACCACATCATATAGTAGAATTTTCTCAAAAAACATTCGCAACTTTGAAGAATTGATAACCTAGCCTCAACTAGGGAACGAGCCGATAGATTAGCACAAAGACGGTTGGCAAGCGTGCCTGCTATTTTCAATATAGCTCCGCTTTCCCATAGTATTTAACAGGTGGCGAATGATTCACTTCAAAATATCATTACTCGCCTAGATGCCCTCCAACTCCAAGTTAATACACATGTGAATGCCCAGCCAGTACAGCATCCTGTGGCATTTACGAAGGACGCACACGCTAGTTCATTTAACCGCTCTTCATATCCGAATAATAGTTGTCGTTCGGACAACTTTCGCAGGTCAAAACGGGCGTCCTTTCATCAATCCCCCAGGAGACATAGCGACAACCAGCAGTCTGAAAATACTGCCACAGATCATCATTGCTGTTCTAATAAGCACAGGCAATGCGCCTGTGATCAAAAGTCAGACGACGCAATTAAGAAGTCTGACAACAAAATTTGTGCATGTCAGAGCAACCCACAAAGTTCTAAATCGCAGCCAACGAACCAATCAAAACAACAAAAATATTTTGAGAAAAAACAACGGCCTTCCTTTAGAAATTGCAATAACCAACAATCAAGGGTTTTTTCCGCATCAACGAATTTTGCATCGTTGTACCCTCCAGTCCACCTACATCCTTTCCCTGGGTACTACCCCACACCCTATTTTTATCCCACTTACTCCAACCAATCTCAAGTCCCTAGTCAACATTATGCTACCACTCCTCTGCCTTCCTTACCTTCCACGGACACTAGTTCAAAAAACGGGGAAAATTAAGGGGGACATAGACACTCCACCCCTGTCAATGTAGATACTCACATTCTATCACATGATATAACTAATACCACTTCACAAAGTGCTACTACGCACACATTGTAACAGCTAGAGTTACAAATGAACCCCAAACCCCATTTATACAAAAATGCACATTACAGGTACCCATAATCTTTCAGCGTCAGTTACCGTACATACAAGGGAAAATCTCAGGGAAAACACGCTCTTTAGTATTAGACACAGGCGCAGAGTTAAATTTACTCCCCAGCCATTTAGTACCCCACAGGTAAAGCGTTTTCCACTAACTACAGTACTAAACGGCATATCTGGGTTACCTCTTACCCTCAGCCATGCGGTAACATTAACGGTAAATATACAGGGTTATAATTTTTCAATACTCTTTCGAATAACGCCCTTAAGTTCCTTTCCCATCATTTGGGTGATCAATTCTTGAAAGAACATCTGGCACACTTAGATTATAACACTAGAACTTTAACATTAAAACATTTCGGTAAGAACACCACCTTTCCTCCCAACAGTAACCAACAGGTACATCTGCTAACAAATCTTACAAGCAAGTTCTCCCGAAAACAAACATTTGTTTTCCACCCTGCAAAAACGCAAACAATTCCGGCGCAAGGAGTAGGCACGCTCAAACTGCATATACCGTTATATTCAGACATTCAGCATTTTTATATTCATTCGCCAATTCATGAAAATTTTAAGGGATGCTATACCGTACACTCAGCAATATCAACTGATAACCTTGCAATCCCTATTGTAAATTTATCTAATTATGACCAGACCTTCACACAGGTAACGCCCATTAGATTGGGCACAGTCCTTCCAAAGGACATACAGGAATCGAATGTGTTTTCAGTAACTCAGCTGTATGAACCAACCGAGAAACATGCGGAAGACAACCGAAAAGAACTCATGGCCAAAATAAAAGACTATATTAATTTCACAAAATTCAATATCAATCCGGATCTTTCTCCTACTCAAAAACAGCAAATGTTGGATGTTTTGAAAAAGAGACTAACAACATTTAAATGGTTTCCCACAGATTTTACAAAAAATAAGACTTTTAGTGTCTCGTTAGACTTAATTGTTGGACAACCATTTGTCAATCGTCAATACACCATTCCCCATAGACTGCGCCCCAAACTGAAAGAAAATATTTTGCAATTTTTAGAACAAGGCATCAAACAGCCGCTCTCGTCCCAGTACAGGAATAACATCTTAGCTATAGTAAAACCGAACTCAAAAGGAGACCTTCGTATTGTACTTGCTTTACGCACGTTATCTGGTAAATGCCACACCATAGCTGATGCAATTCAACCAATACAGGAAGTATTGGAATCAATGGCAGAAGCAAAGTGGATCATACACCTTGACTTATCTCAGTCGTTTTACCAATGTCACCTTGCAGAAGAAGACCGCCCTAGTACTGCTTTTTCAGTTCGTGACTTAGATTTACCACATTCACAGTACGAACTATGCGCACAGCCACAAGGCCAAAAAAATTCTACTATCAATTTACAACGTACTTTACGTACTTTTTACCGTGGCATTCCCGCCAAAAACTTTTCTTTATATGTGGATGACTTTTACATTTATTACTCTTCATACTCACATTTGCTAGAAATTTTTGAGCAAGTCTTGGAACTAGCAGAAAAACACTCATTGCTGTTTAATATAGATAAATCAGAATTCGGAGTAAGATCTGTAAGATGCCATGGACACATTGTTTCTCATGGTTCTTTGAAACCTGATCCGGCCAAAATTGACGCTATCACTAAATTACCAAAGCCCACAATAATCACAAAATTACGCGGATGGTTTGCTAGTGTTAATTTTTACAGGAACCACATCCCTTTCATCTCACAAAAAATTGAACCTATACAAGACCCTCCGGGGGAACCCAATAAAGTTACAATGGACTCCTGACATGGATAAGGCATTTGAAAGCATGAAGCAACTTTTAGTTAACCCACCTGTACTATAGCTTTACAGCGTAGGAAACACAGAACACACGGTAATGTGAGATTCCTCAACAGATGGCGTTGGTGCCTGTTTGTTTCAGAGAAAGATAGTAGAAAAAGACTATCACGCGGTATGTTATATATCGGCAAGACACCCACAACGCCAAAGACCACTTTTTATTCATAATTTGGAGTTTTTTGCCATTTTTTTGCACTAACAAAATTAAAGAAATATTTATTAGGCCACCATTTCACTTTAGTAACAGACAATAAATCGTTACTTGCTCTAAAATCCACCACACAATTGACGCCAAAAATTGTACGGTGGTTGGAACAGATTAACCAGTATGATTTTACATTACTCCACGTGCGCTCTGCCCAGAATCCGGTCAGTGACATGTTAACTAGGAATCCATTACCTTTCGATGAAACAGATTTACAGCTATTAGACGCGGACGCGCATCCTTATCATCTGTTAGCCTTAGACACAAAAACAGACATAGCTCAACTTCAACGTAATGACCCATATTTTTCAAAAATTATCACCGCTCTCATTACTGAAGACCGTACGAACAAACATTACGAGACTTGGAATAAACAATACTTTTTTCAGAACAACCTATTGTATCGCACAATGTATTCCCCGACCCAGCCACTCACTTTACTTTGTGTACCCAAAATTTTGCGTGATACTATTTTTGATAAATTTCACAACAACTCGTTGATTCATCCTGGGAATCTGAAGCTATATTATCTCATTTGCAACAAATATTACATACTTAACTTAAAAAACTGGCTTCACAATAAATTAGAGTTCTGTTTAGATTGTGGATACTTCAAACGCAACTACCAGAAAGATGTTGATCACGTGCAAAGATTGCCCCCACTAATCTCTTCTGCACGTAGCAAATAGATATTTGTGGTAAATTATTGCCGTCAAAAGGAGACGAATTTACCCATTCCTATGTGGCTACTGACCTACATTCATCATACACAGTAACCAAACCAATAAATACAACTACCTCAGATGCTTTTATTGAATTCATTACGCATGAGGTAATAATTCCTTTTGGTGTCATTGAGATTATTTATACAGATAAACAATCTACCCACACCAGTACAAAAATCAAAGCTTTTCTAGATTCTATGGGTATCAAAATTAAGTACGTACTACCAGGCACCCATAAAACAATTGGCCAAGTCGAGTCTCGCATCCCGAACTTACAAACAGTTCTCAAATTTCTAACAAGAGAAAATCAGCGACAGTGGCCAAACTTCTTAAAAAGGGCCACAGCGACCATCAACCACAGCCCCCTAACGGCCTATCGAGTATCACCTTTTTACATCTTATTCGGACGTGAACCGCGCTTTCCTTTGCTAATTATTCTCCCTACCATTGACCCACCCACGGATCTTGCGGACAGATTAGCCATGCTGAATGAGTTTCGTGATCTATTGGAATATAGAAAGGAACAAGCCTTTCAACGTTTGAAAGAAAAAATGCAAAAATCATTCTCGCACGGAGTTTATTCCTGGATCTCAAGTCTTGGTTAACAGATTAAAAACGCGTAGAGAAGAATGTGGTCCCCTTCGGTCACTTTACAACGGGCCATATAGATTATTAAACAAACTTGATTCTAACACTTATCAACCTGACATGGATGGTAAGATTGTAAGTATGGCGAAAAATAGATTGAAATTATTCATTCCGGATACAGAGAGCAATCCTACATTTGTTACCAAATATAAACAATTCCTAAATACGTAACCGTTATAAAATAAACTACCAAGATGGAAATTGAGTAATACTGACACTTTATTTTAGTTACCGCCTTCGTCTCACACTTAAATAATAAAAACATCAATATACAACAAATTAATTATTTCTGTGAATATACTAGTTCCTAGACTGCACAAATAACACGGATCCACATCATGCAAAATTACAACACTGATTTTCTTTTTTTAGACTGACCTCTCTGGTTATCCATAAAAAAAAATAATCCCACTTCCCCCGATACCCATATACACAACTCAGATCACTTCACATCGCGGAACAAAATTTCTGCCATATCGCATAACATTGATCACTGTCACAACACTTCCCTACCCCAACTCATACTAATTGTACAAATCTGTTAATAGCATAAACAAATTCCTTCCGCTCTAAAACAACCAATCACAGTGCGAGAAAAGTTTCACTTTTGAAATCAGCACCCTCAAGGTCGATTAGCAACGGCACACATGTTCAAACACTCACACACACACATTCCTTTAATGAAAAGAAAGTTTGCATTTTTCCACAAAAATACCCAAACAGGAAATAAAGCATTTATTTTTAGTTCAACATACTGTTAGCTTTCTACGTCTGATCTTCTCACAAGCACGAGTACCAATAAATTTTTTATATTTCTTTTAGTTAATAATGTCTTATTTTGTAAATAAATGTTCTCTACGGATTTTTTTTCTTTTTACAGATTTATAGTAATTTCTGGCCTTATATCCCCGTCCCAAACACAATCCCTCAAACTAGAAGGGGTAGAAATTGCAATTGGGGAAATTTCGTGCCATTTCACAGGCCATTATGTATAGTACAATGGTACCTGTAATATATTCCTTCCAAATTCCTATCCTGGAAATTAACTCTATAACATTAGAGTGTACACCGGAAAATGAGTCCTGATACTGTTTGCCATTGCTAACACTTATCCAATCAGCAAATAACTTTTCTCAAGACCTCATGCAGGCAACATATAACTCTAAATTCGGTTTTCTGCCTAAGAATACAAAAGATAAGCGTGCACTGCTACCCTTCCTAGGATCCTTTCTCAATTGGGCGACCGGAGTTGCGACTGAAGATGAGATAACACATTTCCAATCATATGAAAATGAATTAAAACAACACATTCAAATACTAGAACAAAAAGAATTAACTGTTCATTCGGAATTACACAATATGTCTGTAATTGTTTCCAGACTAGCCAAAGAAATTAAAGACAGTTTTACGGATGTTCAAACTGCTTCAAACTGATTATTCAAGATGAGCAGCAAATACAGGAAACATTGCTTTCGTATAAACGGCAATTAACGTCCTTTATACAACTTAACTTCAATCTTCATTCTCTCTTGTTGATCAAATTACATCAACTTTTAGAAATGTCAATTTTAACGATATATACTTAGCATGTAATGAAAACAGAATACCTAACACCTTGGTTACACATACTATGTTAGAGAAGGACCTAATACGCTTAAACTTACAGTTACTCAAAAAATGCATGCAAATTAACCCATTACATTCAGGGCATAGGGCTTATAAGATGCCTATAGTTAACTGTAAGTTTACTCCATCTAGCGTATACATGAAGGTTACAATACCTATTATTCCTGTCAATACCAAATACTCGATACATACGCGTAAATTACTCAAATATCCTATTCGTCTCAACGATGAAACATGCAGTTTACAGACCGACATTCAATACGTACCTTTTAATAATACACAGACTATTCTACTCCCCAATGATGGGATCCAACACTGCACGATCTCTGCTAAGCCATTTCTGTGTAAAATACCCGTAATTCATCACAATGCCCCCTCCTTTACCCTCTGTTTACAGCATTTACGTTTCCCAAAAGTCACAGGCCTGTATAAAACGGTATGCTCTTTTTCTTGCACCACAAATCACTCGTTAACCAAAACGCCACAAAGCAATACCGAATTTGTTCTCACTAATGCTCCCCTTTCTTTGGTTACCTTATCCCCACAGGAACATAAGACGGAACTCCATGTTCCACACAAGCGCACCATTAAAGTGACTTTACCCTGTGAACACAAGTTAGTCACGGAAGAACAAACTCTTATTTTTAGCCGGACTTATGCCACAATGATCAAATTTTACCACGTCATTTAGTATTAATACATGCTTTACACATAAATGATTCTCTCTTTCAATTGCTTCATGATCGATTATTCGCTTTTAAATCCAATTTCTCCAATATCCCCTTGAATTACAGTTCTAGAATATCCGAAATTTCACCCATTACCATCAACGATACAACCTTACCTTGGAGCAGTTGGATACCCCTTGAAAACTCAATACCTATAAGTACTTCAATGACGTCATTACAATTTCTCATAACGATTACCAACTCGGTATTTCTTGTTATCCTCTACAGACGTTTTAAATTCTTCCAACTTTCGGTACCCAGTTCGAATCCAGAAGCCATTCCCTTTACACAATTACATTATTCTTTTTCTTTTATTTTTTTTCAGAAAGCGATTTGCCTTCTTACTTCTGTTCCCTACCCCCACTTTAGCCCTTTCATTCTTTGATATCACACTCCTGACAGTGACACCTCTAACACTGTTATTTCTTATCACTCTAGGAATATTCTGTTGCAAACGTTACTTAGCGTACAAAACCTACCTTCTCATACAAACACATACCCCCATTGCATTACGACACCTCCCACCTACAATACAAAATTCCACAGTATCCCACTACCCACACACAGAGTTTCGCGTTCCAATCGCACATCTTTCATATACCACCATCGCAATTAGGAATTTAAAAAAAGAAAAAACGGTCTAAACTTAATATTTGCTCGTAAGCTTATCTCCAACAAAATTACAACGCGCATCTTGAGTATTCCCTTTTTACCATTTTCCTTCCAATTAATATTTTCAGAGGAGGGCCCGTCTTAGACTGCACTTTTACCTATTCAAAAAATATAAATAATAAAACAATAAAATAATAAAAAATCAAGAGACAAACTACATATTCCATCTTTTGCACTGAAATACTCACTATAACACTACTGAACCTCAAAAGTGATAATTATTTACAATATATACAATCTGGTATAAAGAATAATATGAATAGTACAACAATCCTTTTTCACCTCTACCGTACCCCGATATCCCTTCACCACCCTTCAACAAGCAAGGCACAGCAAGGAACCAGATACCTCCAACGCTGAAGTTCCAGTCACCAATTGAAGCCACCATGAAACCATGCCTGTGTTCACCAGCACCATTGGAGCCACAAGGAAATCTCCCTTGCCTGGGTTCGTCAGCCCTACTGGAGCCACCAGCAGCAAACCACGCCCGTGTTCAACCTTGGAGGAACCAGAGTGGTCTACGCTGCCTGGGCTCTCACACCGTTTGAAACCACGGGAACTCTCCCATGCCTGAGTTCCTGTCTCTATCAAGTTTGCGACATAACCCCCCACAGTGTGGACTCTACATCGCCACATTACTTGTCGTTCACCGCAACAACACCAACAATTTTGTGTGTATCTTCGGCTGTGTTGCCAAAAAACTTAAGGTACATAAGCCATGAGCAGCAGCCATGGATGCAACCCAATTGCCCTACGGCTCATTGAAGGATAACGGTCCCCAACAAGGATTCACCTCAACCCACACCACAGACTCAATGTGATGGGACCGTATCAGGATCCATGAACATTAGCAGATGTGAACTGTTTTTACTTTTTTTATGTATATGTGTGTGCATACCAATAGACTACTAGTTCTAAAGTGTCAGTGTGCACAGAACTATGAGTGGAAAAAAGAAAAAAGAGTGACACACTACGGTGATGGTCAGGAACAGTTTATCATCAGTGAGGGACTGTAATGAAACTATGACATGAGTGAAGAAACAAAAGAAGTTATCTCACCAGTTTTCCAAGAGAAATATATCAAAAAACGACTTTTTAACATTGCTTTCTAGTGCTTAAAGATGTATGTGTACTTAAGTTAAATTACAAAAGAATTTTGAATAAACAGTCACACTTATCATGGACTAATGAGGTTCTCCAGCAGTCACGTAGCGTAAGAAGTAATTAAGTGAACAAACAAGACTGTTATGGAGAACCTCAAGGTCTGACGGACGAAATTTATACAATATAAAAAGGTAAGGGAGAGGTCCAAGGGAGATCTCTCAGGAACCAACCAGCATCTGCACAACATGGGTGGAATATCAGCATTCATAACGTAAGTTGTATTTTTCATTTGTACCAACTCGCTGTCATTTATATAAGGCTCCAAGCTGGACGAATGCTCTCCTGCGAGAGAGCATAACCTGAATTTGTATCTTTAGTCTTTAATCCATGTAAAATAAAGTCTTGCTTGTTGTAGAAGGAAATTATTAATCTGTTAATTGATATCTGACAGGCAAGAGATCCCTAACTACCTCATTATTTAAACACTATTCTTTAAATCAACTCAGAAATATTTCATTTTCCTTTAGAAAAAACTGAAATGAAATCTTTTGTAGTTGTCCACCACAAGGTTTACTTGGCGGGGACTGGGATGGAACCCGTGACCGAAGCACCAGAGGTAAAAGCTCTACCACTGAGCTACCGCTCTCCCCCTTTAGAAAAACGTATGATGGGTATGAAGAGGTATTAAAATCTAGACTTTGACTAGTAGTAGCCCTAATTCAGTAGAAAATAGAGCTACTAATGCTATATATCAGTTGTCAGATATCAGAATAAAATAATAAGGAAGTTGTAGGGTTTAATGTGTTAAATGTGGGTTGACTTTGAGGAACTTGTAATAAAATGCTCCAGATATTTAAATCTGGGCTTTGACTACTACACTCGTGCTCATAAATTAAGGATAATGCGGATACATGGTGAAACAACGCTCTGGTGGGCGGTTTTCGGTTGGAAATCATCTCGGGGTATGACCATGCTGTGCATTTGACCATTCAGTGCGGTGCATGCGGTGCGGTCGTCGCACAGTGGCGCTGGAAGCAGTCCAAATACGCAGAGGTGTGTTGGTGCATGTCAGAGTACGGTGCAGCGTGTAAGTGTGCAGATGTTGTCAGACGTGCTAATGGTGACTGTGTGTTGAAAATGGCTCAAAGAACACATATTGATGACGTTATGAGGGGTAGAATAATAGGGCGACTGGAGGCTGGTCAAACACAGCAGGTCGTATCACGGGCCCTCCGTGTACCACAAAGTGTGATCTCAAGATTATGGCAACGATTCCAGCAGACAGGAAACGTGTCCAGGCGCTACAGTACGGGACGCTCACAGTGTACAACACCGCAAAAAGACCGATATCTCAGCATCAGTGCCAGCAGACGGCCACGGAGTACAGCAGGTAGCCTTTGCTCGGGACCTTGCCACAGCCACTGGAACAGTTGTGTCCCGACACACAGTCTACACACGACTGAACAGACATGGTTTTTCGTCCGGAGACCTGCAAGGTGCATTCCACTGACCCCTGTTCACAGAAGAGCCCGTAGAGCCTGGTGTCAAGAACACAGTACATGGTCAATGGAACAGTGGTCCCAGGTTATGTTCACGGACGAGTCCAGGTATAGTCTGAACAGTGATTCTCGCCGGGTTATCATCTGGTGTGAACCAGGAACCAGATACCAATCCCATAATTCCTTGAAATGGGCCTTTATGGAGGTATTGGTTTGATTGTGTGGGGTGGGATTATGATTGGTTCACGTACACCCCTGCATGTCTTTGACAGAGGAACTGTAACAGGTCAGGTGTATCGGGACGTCATTTTGCATCAGTATGTTCGCCTTTTCAGGGGTGCAGTGGGTCCCATCTTCCTCCTGATGGATGATAACGCACGGCCCCACCGAGCTGCCATCGTGGAGGAGTACCGTGAAACTGAAGATATCAGGCAAATGGAGTGGTCTGCCTGTTCTCCAGACCTAAACCCTATCGAGCATGTCTGGGATGCTCTCGGTCGACGTATCGCTGCACGTCTTCAAACCCCTAGGACACTTCAGAAACTCCGACAGGCACTAATGCAAGAATGGGAAGCTATACCCCAGCAGCTGCTCGACCACCTGATTCAGAGTATGCCAACCCGTTGTGCGACCTATGTACGTGTGCATGGTGATCATATCCCATGTTGATGTCGGGGTACATGCGCAGAAAACAGTGGCGTTGTGTAGCACATGTGTTTCTCAACTTATCACCAATACATTGGATATCACCAATACCGTGGTACCGATATGTTTCGTTTGTTCGTATGTTGTGCTCACTATGTGCCTATGCTATTAGCGCTAGTTTTGTGTAGTGCCAAGTTGCGTAGTACCACAAACTGCAATTATCCTTAATTTTTGAGCATGAGTGTAGTTGGCTTACCTTCTCAATAGAAAGTAGGTTATATGACTAACGTCATATAGGAGTTATCAGACATCAGAATAAAATATTAAGAATGTTGCAGACTTCAAGTCTTAAGGCTGTTATTATACTTGCAGACCAATACTCATCAAATGAACCTCTTTCTTACTTTATTTATTAAGAATAAAACAACAACTTATGAACCAAAAGAAAAATCTTTGTGTTAGTAAATAAGAAAGAGATAAAGAAAAGTCACAAACCAGAATCACGAATCCCGTTAAGTAACCAAATTCTATTATGTAGGTATGCATGCCTAATCATGAAAATATTTTAATGCAGTAATGAATTGTCCGACCTATAAGAAAAAATTGGTTTCGAAATTTCCAGGGCAAAAATTACGCCTACTTTTGCCCATGCTTAATACATTAAACTTGCAACATCCCTATTTTATTCTGATATCTGATAACTGCTATACAACATTAGTATCTCTGCTTTGTACTGAATTCTTAGACCTATTTGTAATTGTAGTTAATGTCTAGACTTTAATATCCAGGGTATTTTGTTACAAGTTCCTCCAGGTCTGTCCACGTTTAATACAACGTAACTTCCCAACGTCCTTATTTTTATTTTTATTTTTTTACACCTGATAAGTGATATAAGATAGTAGCTCCCTTTTCCGCTTAGGAAGTAGCCAACGCCTAAATTTCAATATTCGGTGAATTTTATTAAAAGTCCCTGAAATGAGCTTGTTTGCTATCGGTGAGCTTTTGTCCGCCCCTGTAATATAAGACTACCAATGAGCTCATGTCCGGCGAGCTTATGTCCGACGGGCGGCGGTAATTATGTCACCGGAAATTTCGTCACCTGAAACTTCGTCACGGTAATTTCGTCACCGGTAATTTTGTCACCAAAATATTACCATATAGGTAATTTCGTCACCAAAAATTTTCTCACGATAATTTCATCACCAGTGTCTTTTAGATCATAATACAAGTACAATGACTGAATCGAAAAAGCTTTTGAAATTGTTTTCTTTAATCTTCAACTGAAGCAAGTCGAAATATGTAATAATAATATTAATAATAATATTATTATTATTATTATTATTATTATTATTATTATTATTATTATTATTATTATTATTATTATTATTATTATTATTATTATTAAATAAATAGTTACATACTTTAGATATCGTATTTGAGATAAGAGATAAAAGTTTCCAGTAATTCTATCACATAAATACATATCATATAGGAAATTTTGTCACGTTTTTTTTCACCTTTTTTTGAACTAAGAGGAGGCAAAGTAAATGACCTAAACAGCTTACGTTATTTTAATCACACTTGGAAAACAATTCGGTTGGTGTTGAACATTGCAAAATTTAAGTTTCGGGTACTTGACGCAGGAGCAAGCACCAGTACAAGAAAATAGTGCCAGCTTCAGCAAATGTTAAAAGCAAAGGTAACGTGGGGAACTAATGTGTTTATATATCACTAATTACAAATATTAAGTTTCGCCAATATCAAAATTTCTGAACAGCAAATTGCAAACAAATACGAGAAGATATGCCAATCCGTTCATTTTCGCGCAAACTGGACGAAAATTTGCATCGTTCTTGTACCGTTCTCCGAGCCCAAACTCTTGGACCTTCCTCCACGTTAACTGAGTCATGTGAATAGAGTTATCTATTTTAGAAGCTATTGAAGCTATTGAGAAGAATGTTATATTTCAACTCTGATTAAACATCGGCGAATTGTTATTGGATATATATGTGAATAAAACAAATTTATATAAAGGAAGAAAAACATATAAATATTTCTAATATTTTCCTTTAAATATAGCTTTATGGAGCTATTGAGAAATGAAACATGGATGGTGGACGGAAAGTTTTCAATGGCTCTTTAAAAAAATCATGCAGGTCCTATATGTTATTTGAGGTGAGACTTCCTTTACTAGGTGTATGTCCTAATGCAGAGCAAGACACAAAATTCATATGAAGAACTGTTTCGTGCGGTGGTGCATCAGTGCAGTGAATTTAGTGAATAGGACCCCGTAACTGTGGTTATGGATTTCGAGATAGCGGAAATGCAGACTGTAAAAGCAACTTTCGAAAACAACTCGTGTACAGCATTGCTTTTTTCAGTTGACTCACTCAACGTCGAGAAAGGTCCAAGAGATTGGATAGGCGATGGGCATTTTTGCTAACCCTCACTCACCCTCAATCAATTCCCTAATTCTTACCCTCATTCACCCTCACCCTAATCTACCCTCACCCTCAGTTCACTCCTTCACCCTCACCCTCACCCTCAGTTCATTACCTCACCCTCACCCTCAATAGACACTTTCACCCTTACCCTCACACCCTTCACCCTCATCTACCGAAATGAGGGTGAGCGAGGGTGAGGGCGGCCCTCTTGAGGGCAAAAATGAGTGAGGGTGCCCATCTCTGCCATCAACTCCTTCAAGTGAATATCTTTAGTCCCTCGACTCCCTCGACTCCCTCGATGAAGTCAGACCCCACACATACTTGTACCCAACTTGAACAGAAAGCCGTTCATTTATCATCCGTTATCATTAGCCTAGAAGATATAACTGTGATACGTTAAAGGCTTCGTTTCATTATGGTTTCACACCTTCCTGCGTCGAGACATAGGAGGTGATGACGTCATAATTCTAAAATATATATTTTCTTTTATTAAGCCTGTGTTCATTATTTTTGACGGCCTTATTTTTGCACGTAGAAGATTGAAATTGTGCACAAACATTCAGTCCACCGAGTAGTATTTACCAGATCTTTTCTCAGATTTCTCCGTTAAAACAGGGGGATCCAGAGGGGCAAAAAGTTGAAAAAGGGATATACTTTTAGCAAAAATCCATTTCTTCGGGCTTTTTCCGCCTTAGATACATGATAGAGACATGTGAATGGTACCGCCTGAAAGGCAGTTCTATGCTGAAGAGAATGATGTGCAAACCATGATCCTAGGTAATTAGGGATGTCTCAGGGAATTTTTGCAAAATATCCTTCTGTATACGAGAATATGGGACATTGTCGGTATATATTTTTTTTGGGCGGGCTTATTTTTGCATCTACAAAATTGAAATTGTGCAAAAACATTCAGCTCACCTAGTAGTATTTATCAGATTTTTCAGATCTCTTTGTTAAAACATAGGGGGTTCAGAGGGTCTAAAAGTTGAAAAAAGGGATTTTTAGACAAAAGATCTATTTATTCGGGATTTTCCCGCCTTAGATACATGATAGAGACACGTGAGTCGTACCGTCTGAAAGGCGGTTCTATTATGAAGAGAATGATAGGCAAAACATGACCCTAAGGTAATTAGGGATGTGTCGGGGAATTTTTATCAAAATATACTTCTGCATAGGGGAATATTGGACATTTTCGGTACTTTTTTGCGGGATTATTTTTGCACCTAGAAGATTGAAATTGTGCACAAACATTCATTCCACCAAGTAGTATTTAACAATTTTTTTCAGATTTCTGCGTTAAAACAGGGGGTCCAGATGGGCTAAAAGTTGCAAAACGAGATATTCAAACCAAAAAATCCGTTTTTTCAAGTATTTTCCCGTCTTAGATACACGATGGAGATATGTGATTGGTACCGCCTGAAAGGCAGTTCTATTCTGAAGAGAATGATTGGTGTATTATAGTCCTAGGGTAAATAGAGATGTCTCAGGAAATTTTTTTACCTGAGATCATGATGTTTTGCGGTACTTTGGGGCATTGTGAGGATTCTTGATAAATTTCTCCCGCCCTTACTATTCAAGATAGAAACTTGAAATTTGGCACACACATTCACTATACCAAGTACTCTTTATCAGATGTTTTTGAGATCTCTTCGTTTAAACAGGGCTGTTCCAGAGGGGCCCAAACTGTGAAAAAAAATTGCCCCCGAAATTTTCCCTTTGACATCACTTTTCCCTCTCTTGGTATATGGTATGAGCATGCAAGTGATACCATTTGAAGACCAGCTCCATTCTGAAGAGAGTGAGGTATGAACCATGATCCTAGGATAAATAGTGACGATGCAGTAGCTGCTTGACTGAAAGTCTAAAAAATACCCCAAAAACCCCGGATGCCGAAAGGGTTAAGTTAGACCATATATATACACATAGTGTTAATGAACTATACCGACAAACTGTAGAAGGTGATTCCTCGCATCAAAATAAGAGGAAATGTTCATTTGGATCTATGGCGAAAAGTGCATAGTTTCAGAGCTAGGTCTGTCCAAAATTGAACAAAAGCCTAATTTCAAAAAGTCCTATTTCGAATTCCAGAAAATGAGGATCGTGGCCCTTATCAGCGTAAAGGAAGCCACGTATGCACAATCTATAAGTGCATATTTCGTCAATTTTCAATACGTGTACAGGGCATTTTCTACAGGGTGTAATTCTCACATATACTCACAATAGAGTTTTCAGAAAAACCCTGATTTCAAGTGGGTCCAAAGTATGCAGGAACTAAGGCTTGACAACAATGGACATCCAATGCTTCGGAGGGAATTTAGTACTGTTAGAAACCGGCAGCTTCATGTTTTTTGTGTGTGTCTGTGTTCGGAATAACGCGTGTTGCAATGTGTTTCGTCACGGAATATTTCACATTTTCTTCACTTATAAGAGTGAAAGAGAACATTATAGCATGCGTTCTCCCGAGTACGAGAGACCATTCTTCTGACGATCCTTAACTCTTCCGACATCGCGCCAAATGATCCCATGTTCACTGCTATCAAGGCTTATCACTTGCCTACTTTCAACCAATCATAAAGTCAGAGCATATCTCAAAATTCGGTTGATGGCATGTATGTGAATTTTACACTGTATGGAATACTCGGTACAGCTATTAAACATTAAAGAAATATGCATTTTTGGATTGATTATGCGTGACTTCCTTTACAGTGGTAAGGACCATCCACAATTTGTCGAATTCGAAATAAGGCCTCTTGAAATTTAGCTTTTTCGCGATTTTGGACAGCCCTAGCTCTGAAACTATGCACTTTCTACCACAGATCCATATGAACTTTTCCTCTTCTTTTGTTCTAAGGTATCAGTTCATACAGTTTGTAACATCCCTATGCTGGGTTGTCAACTTGAAGAGTGCCATTTACGCTAATTGATTTCTAAACTGGAAAGCCAAACTTGTAACAACCTTATAATAATCTTGTAGCTGGAGAGCCAACTCTGTAACGTACAAGTTTACACTAATTGTTTACGTTTCTATTCGTAGCTATTATTATACTGGGGAAAGAAAGTAAAGGAAAAAAATCAAGTGAGTCGCCGAAACAACTTTCTTCCTTATGCTACGATTATGGACCAGTAAGCACACGCTATTTAATTTCCAGATTCTTGCACATCAATGGTATCATCGCTACCATGAAAGGAAAGAAGAAGAAAGTCAATTTCCAAAATAACACCATATACTCTGAATATTATATTTATTTACCCCTTTTAGCGAACAGCAAATAGTTGCAGAAATTATATAAATGTTAGCGAATATAAAGTTTAGCTAGACTTAATAACCATAATTTAAAAAAAATAATTTGACCTAGTACTTCAGTCTCTTAAAAATTTAGAAAACTTCTCACACCAACGCAACGGAGTATAACAACAGCGTTTAGATATTATTCTTGATAATACATTAAACAGTCGTTTACATTCCTCGACCAAGCATTTGAGGTAGGAACTTTAGTAAGCTACATCATAACAAGTGAAGGGAGATTACAAATTACATTACTGTTTACAAAACATCTCGTTACACAGGGAATAAGTATACGGCTGAGTCGACCAATCCCCCTCCAAAGAACATAACAGCTTCCACTACTCTCCGCAACCAACTGTATTAAAAGGGCGCTACTCCTCGACTTAGCTTACAATTAAACAGCGGCGGTAATAATACATATGGTAGAAACATTTATAGGAGGTACTTGACCAGCCAGCAACCTAAACTCCACCCCTCACACCAACACATCTAGGCCTGAGTACAATAGCAATGCCCACCGTCTTCGACGCGTCCAAAAAGACGACTAAAATAGCTTCTTAACTAAGACGGGACATGAAATACTTCGAGGATTTACGCGAATCTTTTCCTTGCGTGGCAATTTCAAATTACAGATTATAAACTATGGATTATAGTAAACAATACGGAGTGCCCACTAACGGGACGAACATGAGCTAGCTGTCGCTAAACGAACCTTTAACTTTACCAAGACATGATCACTATAGAATAAACAATACGGAGTGCCCACTACCGGGACGAACATGAGCTAGCTGTCGCTAAATGAACCTTTAACTTTACCAAAACATGACCACTATAGAATAAACAATACGGAGTGCCCACTAATGGGACGAACATGAGCTAGCTGTCGCTAAATAATATATTATGCATGTAATCAACTTAAGGAACTAATTTCACTTAGTGCAAGAGAGAAATGGTATTGACATCGGACTACCCCGTCGGCGTATGAATTGACTTACGGGATGGAGAACTGACCTCGGTTTACTCAGTCATATTACATACAGAACGTATGGTAATAGACAACATTTTTGACATCGTAAGAAAATGAAAAAAATGAGTAAATACACGATATTGATAATACTTAACTGACAAATTACGAACTTAGTGTTAATTTTGTTATTTAATTGAATAATTGACTAGAGTTTTACAGTTCCCAAACGATGTTCATTCTTCAACAAACCGTGTCGAACATAATGATGATATATGAGTTTACCTGGAGGCGGTGATCAAAACCAGTCCAACGATTACTCACAGTATCCCACTGGTAAACCAATATCAACAGAGCAGGTCAGTTCCAAAGAGCACAGCTTCGGCAGCATCGTGGACGGCAACCAATCTCCAACAGTCCTTCAGGCCACTCCACGTGAGGTGATAGCAGACTTCAGCCAAGGGCGTAGATTTACCCAATGGCAACCTTCAGAAAGGTCGACGACAAACTGGAAACATATTCTCGATTTCAACTGGACGGACGTAAGTCAACCGTAGACGTTAAGTCGCTGTAGCAAATAGTCCACACCGATGTCCACAGGCAATAATCCAATAAAGACAGCGGGTCCAAATCAAAACTGGAAGAGGAAGATGAGAGGCCGCTACGGAGAAAAACCTGCGCTGGCGGCGTCACTGACGAATAATCCAAGGAAGAACAGCAGGACTAGACCAAAAAACACATTACTCGATCTAAATAAAAATACAAAACTCCAATTTTCAAACCACTAGCGCCATCTCGTGCAATTGAGAAAAACTCAACTCGATGCAGGCCATAGACTAACAAAGACAGTAAGCGTACCTCAACTACACATCTTGAATCCAGTTGTCGACCATCTTGAATCCTTCCTTGAATGGTAAGAAATAAACGAACTAAGAGCTAATTAAATGATTCTATAAAATAATCTCTTTGAGAAAATGTAACGTTCAAAGAGGATCGTTACAAGTTTGTCGGTATAGTAAATTAACACCATATATATATATATATATATATATATATATATATATATATATATATATATATATATACAGTATATATAAAATACGTATTCAGGTATGTATGAGCGCCGTTTTTTAGACTTGTCCACCGCCCTCGTTAGTAACCCAGCACGGGCCTTCATATAAGCATGCACAAAAACCACTTTCCCATGAAAACCGATGCTAATATAGAAATTCTGCAATTTGATCTAGATTCAGGTCCAAATTATCTTCCAGTAACAGTTTGGTTTGTTCTTGTGACAGAAATTTTCTTTCTCTGTATACCAGTGTAATTTTCTGAATTATTGTTAAGTACTAATTATTCGCCTTCTGATTGCATATGTCTACTCCAATTATAGCCTGATTTGCGAACATTTAAATGTGACTTACGAGGGAACCCTTCCAAATGTATCTCTGAGTTCTAGTCGAGACAATGACCGTTCGATACTTTCTCCCAATAAAACATAACACGAAAAGGGATACATCCTCCCTCTCAACCGTTGCGGATATATAAGCATGAAAAGTAAGAAATTGAGCTCCATACTATACATTACAAAGTCAGATTCCGGGTCAGATTTTTCGGAAACGGTCGGGAAAGGAAACTCAGCGAATACATATCAAATTAGTGTGGGGTACGCAGCACCTTTTGAATGACGAAACTGTGTCCCTAGGGCATTCGCAGGGCGCCAGGCGGTGTCCAACTCAAAATTTGCAGATGGAACCGGTGGTCAAGTAGCATATTGTATGAAAGCCATTGTTAAACAAAAGAAGATCAAAAACAAATCTCAACTATCTACGATAACCCTGTGCAAACGGGCAACTGTTCAAAATGTCAATACAACCTACATCAGAAAATCTTTGGCCACTCTTCTAAATCCGTTAAATTGCGACAGCAGCAAAACAGAAAAACACGTTTAAAAGAGCAAAGTATTGAAGTAAAGCAAATTGCCGCAGTCTCTCACAGAGTCGCACAACGGACCTTATCCAAGTATAAGTGTGACTTCGGATGATCAATGGACCATAGAATGACCATGACCGTTGGATTGCGTGTCCTAGAAGAGAAAGGATACATTGTCAATCGCAACCGTCGTGGAGGGTGAGAAGTTCAAAAGGCAATGGTATATGCTTCGCGAATCGGGACCCCATATTCGCAGAGTGCACCAGGAAATTTCTGTCAGGGGATGTGCTGAACGAGAAACATGATGGTAGAGACGAAAAGGATTGACCTTGAAACTTTGAGCCACATTGAAGAATAAGGTGGTGGAGAAAACGTGAATAGGGATGCAAAAACAAAGTATATCGGAGGGTGTTTGTCTAGGGATATAGGAAATGATCAAGAATAATATTTCGTGAAAGTATACAATTAGAAACCAGTTTGATAACTGTAAACGTGACAAAGAAAAACAAAGGCATAGTGGAGCAGAAGAAGAGTAAAAACATGGTGAGTGTATGAAAAGGGAAAAGTTTGTAGAAGAATGTTGCTATCGGCGTGATTTACATGTCAAAGCGCTTGACTACGGTACGCGTGTGCGCGCGTTCAAACCAACTGATATTCCTTGAGAAAGTTGGTTGCGATTGACAATGCATCCTGTCTCGTCTAGGACACGCAATCCAACGGTCATGGTCACTCTATGGTCCATTGGTCATTCGACGTCACACTTATACTTGGATAAGGTCCGTTGTGCGATTCTGTGAGAGACTGCAGCAATTTGCTTTACTTCAATACTTTGCACTTTTAAACGTGTTTTTCTATTTTGCTATTGTCGCAACTTAACGAATTTAGAAGCGTGGCCATAGATTTCCTTGTGTAGGTTGTATTGACATTTTGAACAGTTGCCAGTTTGCACAGTGTTATTGTAGAGAGTTGAGATTTGTTCTATCTTCTTTTATTTAACAGTAGCTCTCATACAATATACTACTTGAACCCCGGTTCTATTTGCAAATTTTGAGTTGGACCCCGCCTGGGACTTTGTGAGTGCCCGGGGACACAGTTTCTTCATTCAAAAGGTGCTGGGTACCCCACACAAATTTGATATGTATTCGCTGGGTTTCCTTTCCCGACCGTTTCCGAAAAATCTGACCCGGAATCTGACTTTGTAATGTATAGTAAGGAGCTCAATTTCTAAATTTTCACGCTTATATCTCCGCAACGGTTGAGATCGAGGATGTATCCCTTTTCGTGTTATGTTCTTTTGGGACAAGGTATATAACGGCCATAGTCTCGACTCGAAGTCAGAGTTACACTTGGATAGGTTCCTGGTTAGTAAAACCTGCATTTTCCAAGTCATTCTGATACCAACAACTTTTCCTTGCAGAATGAGTTTACTAGTTAAAACCTTAAGAAACTTTTCTAACAGTTATAAGTGAAATCACAGTTTAAGTATATTATGATGACTACTCTCTTCCCCTCCCCGAAAAACACCACCTTTACGAAGACACTTATGTGTCGGGTGGGGAGGATTGCGTGCTACAGTGAAATTTAGAGCTGTGTCAGTGGTAGTTCACTACCAGAAGGGCTACCCCTACCGAATTGGTCTAAATGGAGTAGCCAGACGAAGAGTGTTCTGGGAGAAGGCAGCAGTTCTCCAAGCCAAGTTGGCGGAAATCATAGCGATTGGTACGGCAACTTGGACATTAGTCCCAGTCGTGGTCAGAGTGACTTTAATGGCTGGGATGCTGCGGGGTGGAAGTCAACGGAAAACCACCACTCTATTTTCCGTATTTTGTTGGTAGCAAAAAGAGAACATATGAACAATGGTCTTTCGCAGGTCAAAATGAAGTTCCGGAGGTAAAATATCCCCCCATTCGGATCTCCGGGAGGGGGATGGCTTCGGAAGGACTATTGGACAAGAAAGTAATAATGGGGGAAAGATAGACAGAGAAAGAAAGGCAAGGAAGAGCAAAAGATTTAGGATAGGGACATGGAACGTACGTACTATGTTACAGGGAGGAAAATTAGAAAATCTTAAAGAAGAAATGAAACAAATTAATTTAAATTTGGTAGGCGTTTGTGAAGTTAGATGGGAAAATAATGGGATATTGAACAGCGAAAAATATAGAATGTTTTATTCAGGTAATGAAAAGGGCGGTCATAATGGCGTAGGAATAATTCTTGGAAAGCGCTTAAAAGAGAAGGTAGTGAAAGTAGAATTTATTGATGATAGAGTTATAATGTTAAGACTTAAAGGAAAAACGAAGGATCTAGTGGTGATACAGACATATGCACCGACGACTTCGCATGCAAATGAACAAGTAGAGGAAAATTATGAGAAAATAGAAGAAATTATAGATAGAAAGAAGAAAGGTGCATGCATAACTCTAATGGGAGATTTCAATGCAGTTGTGGGAGAAAAACAGGAAGGTAGTATTGTAGGCAAATATGATTTAGGCGAAAGAAATGAATGGGGAGAGGGCCTTGTGAATTTCTGTACACAGAATTCACTAGTAATTGGGAACACTTGGTTCAATCAGCACAAAAGAAGAAGATATACATGGAAATCACCAATAGACGGCGGAAGATATCAGATAGACTATGTTATGGTTCAGGACAGGTATCGGAACAGCTTAAAGAATGCGAAGACCCTTCCAGGGGCTGATATTTTCTCTGATCATAATCTTGTGCTGGCCGAAGTAGATATTCAACTGAAAAATGTAGGCAGACGAAAAGTAGGCAACAAAGTGTTGAATACTGAGAAGTTGAAAAACGAGGAAATAAGAAATCTTTTCGTTAAAACATTCGAACAAAACTGTTCAAAGGAGGAAAGAATAGGTGCAGGTAGTAACGCACGGTGGGAACATATTAAACGTTGTTTACAGTAAGCCGCAGAAGAAGCAGTAGGTTACCGCGAACACAAAACTGCTAAGAAACCATGGGTTACAGAGCAGATGTTACAGAAAATGAGGGAGAAGAAGATGTGGAGACAGGTTGATACAGAAGAGGGCAGAAAGATGTACAGAAAGTTAAATAATGAATTACGAAGAGAAACAGATAGAGCGAGGGAAGAGTTTTACAAAAGAAAATGCGAGGACATAGAAGAATTAGAAAGAGTTGGGAAATATGAGGAAATGTACAAGGAGGTGAAATCTATGGAGTTTCGGAGGAAACAAGGGGGTATTATGATGGCAGTAGAAAATAAGAATGAGAAGGTAGTCAGCGAGAGAAATGAGGTCATAGGAAGGTGGAAAGAATACGTTGAAGACTTATATGAGAGTAGGGATAGACCATGTAGCCTAAATGTTGAAGTAGAATATTAAGTAGGCGAGAATGATAAAGGATTTAGTATTCTTAGAGATGAGTTTGAAAAGGCTATATCCGAGATTAGGAATGGAAAGGCAACCGGAATAGATAACATACCAATCGAATTCATTAAAAATATAGGAGACAAGGTAAAGAAAGAATTGTTCCGACTATGCAATGAAATATATGAAACAGGAGAATGGCCAAAAGACTTTCTGAAAACGATCATGATACCGATGGCTAAGAAATAGAACCCAAAGAGATGTGAGGATTATAGAACTATTAGTCTCATATCTCATGCAGCTAAAATTCTGCACAGAAGGTTATACTGAACAGAAGGTTATATGAAAGAACAAACAAAGAAGTTGAGGAGGAGCAGTTCGGGTTCAGAAATAGGCAAGGGCACAAGAGATGCAATTGGATTATTAAGGGCGATCGGGGAAAGATTTATAGAAAAAGGGAAAGAGGTGTATGTTATATTTATTGATCCAGAAAAGGCTTTTGACCGCGTAAATTGGGAATTGTTGTTGGGAGTTCTAACGAAGATAGGGTTGGAATGCAAAGATAGAAGACTTATAAGAAACTTATACATGAACCAACAAGTAAGTGTTAGGATAGGGGAAGAACTGACGGAAGAGAGTGCAATTTGGAAGGGGAGTTCGACAAGGATGCTGCCTCTCGCCAACACTATTTAATGTCTATCTAGAAGAGATAGTGAAAAAGAGTTTACATGATGATGATGGTATTTCGGTAGGAGGTAGAATGATTAAATGCATAAGATTTGCAGATGATATGGCGCTTGTTGCAGAATCTGAAAAGAAAATCAATAAAATATTAGAAAAAATGATAAAGGGCTTTGAAGAATATGGGATGGAAATAAATGTTAGGAAGACAAAAGCCATGGTGATAGGAACGAAGGGGTCTGTGTCAAATATAAAAGTAGGAGGGGAGAAAATAGAACAAGTGAATAGTTTTCGATATCTGGGTAGTATTCTTAGTAATAACATGAAGTGCGAACGTGAAATAAAAGCAAGGATAGGAATGGCGAAAGATGCCTTTAGGAGGAAGAAAAGTCTGATTTGTGGGATCTTGAAGAAAGAGTTGAGAAAAAGACTCATAAAATGCTTCGTGTAGAGTGTTGTACTGTATGGGGCGGTAACGTGGACATTATGTAAAGGTGATGAAAATCGACTGGAAGCCTTCGAAATGTGGGTGTGGAGAAGAATGGAAAGAATTAGTTGGCTCGAGCGCAAAACGAATGAGAGAGTGTTTGAAATGGTGGGTGAGAAAAGAACACTTTTAGATATTATTAGGAAGAGGAAGAGAAACTGGTTGGGACATTGCCTAACAAGAGATTCTATCATGAGGGACGTCCTAGAGGGTATGGTGTCAGGAAAGAAAGGGAGGGGGCGAAGGAGACTATAATTAATGGATGATATAAAAACAGAAAGATCATACGCGAAGACGAAGAAGTTAGCGGAGGACCGTGGAGCATGGAAGCTTCTCAGCTGCGGCAAGTGACCTGCCAATAAAGGCAGAATACCTATGATGATGATGATGATGATTCTCTTCCTGTTACACATGCAATTGCTAATCATAATTGCTGGCTAAATTCGGGTCGTGGACCGCCGTTTGGCCATCACCGATATAAAGAATCGATATCATTAAACATATGGACCACTGGCGCCGATAATTGCCTCACAGAGATCGCAATGTGGGGAATTTCACGAACTTAAGAGTACCTCAAGTTATAAAACTCATTAAGAATGTTTTATTTTACTTCTGTGGAGGGAAGTACCAGTTTCTCGGAAACTGAAGGGTTGTGTTAAGAACCGAAACCTTATGTCAAGACGCAATATATTGGTAAAGGACAGTTTACCCTCCACCGCCAATAGAATATAGTTCATGAGTAAGAAGTAAGTAGAGCCTGTTACGTTGTGTTTCTGTATCCTCTGTTATATCATCAGGGTAAGTCGGGAAAAAGTTTCCCCTGGAAGCCACGAATACAGACATTTATGAGAAATAAATAACATACTGAAAAAATAAAGAAAAAGGCTTACTTTATCCGAGACATTGAATCATTAGTCACGCATTTTACAAGGTTTAAAAAAATTTCTCTTGGGAAAATTGCATGTTTTGCATACGGGAAACTCCTTTAGGGCTGTCTTTAGCAATGCCGGAAGTAGATGGAATTCATTGAGCAAGCGGCTGGGACTGTACGATGAATGACAAAGTGGCTTCCACCCAACCAAGGGTATTAGGCAAGATTGGTTTGCGTTGTAACTGCCGAGGTTGATCTTGCATTGTCGTTCTAAAAGAGAAGGCCAAATGATGTAGGATCCAGGTTGCTTTTTGGAGGCACACTTCAATCTCATCAATGCCTGAATTTTTCATTCTTTTCTTTCTTTTTTTTTGGCATTGATTGTCCTAACTTCCTACAGAGTGAACTGCTCATCCGAGTTTCCTGCTAGAATTCTAAAAGTGCCTTTTGCAGGATTTTGGCCTATGGATTACTCTCAGGTTAAACTCGTGTTTGGTTTATCCAATTGGTTTACGACTTCTCGGGGAGAAAGAAGGCTCGGGGCGGCTTATTCACTGGATTTCGCTCGTAGTAACTATTAGAACACAAAAGAAGATCTTACTTGCACTGATATTGGGACACCATAGAAGGACCTGTAACTACTAGCTTCTTTTCTGGCAATTTCTACAATTTTCCGTCCATCTGCCAAATAACCAGAAATAGCCTAAAATAAAAAAGGTTCATTAATTGAATGGAATACACTGGAATTATACATTTTCTTATAAACATAGTATTAATACAAAATATCCACAGGATATGGCAAATTTCGGGACAATCATTAACAAAGTACATATTAACTCTTAATAAACATACTTCGTGTACGCTTAAAAAATATTGTAACTCTCTTCTCTTTCTTGAGGATGGAATTGTACAGATTGATTATTGCTTAGGATTTTTGTTTCTTTCCTGTTTCATGTTAAGACGCAAGTAATGTGTGGGTCTCTCTTAGAAGTGTATGTGTGTTTTCGTGGTAGCAGGAATTAAACAACAATAACACAATAAGTCGTTTAAATTTATATTGTAATGTACTACTTGCTAGTGTTTGTAAATAATGACATCAGCTCCTGTTTGCAGCGGTGCAGATCTGCCTATAATATTGGGGGAGGGGGATGGATAAGACCGTTCCCATATATATCAGTATTACAAATCTGTGCCGTAAAGACATTCTGAAATCTAAATACATACATATTTATAATTGGTATGTTTCTACTTAGGCATCCACAATGATCTTCATCCATGATGTAGATGGAAGTCACATTTCAAATCGGATTATTGGGGGCGGGGGGCGGGACATGTCCCCCTCATCCCCCCGTGATTGGCGCCAGTGCCTGTTTATAAACATCAACCACATGTATTTACTTTAGAATATTTCACCTCACGCTGGATCACTACACGAAGCATACGACGGACACCAGCACCACCTACAAGTCTCATGATGACATGGGAGCAGCAGAGCCACAGCCGCCAGGAGCATCTATCTATTGGAGTGCACCCAGCGGACAGGCACCAGTCATCAATTGGTCTCCCTTTTTCTGGCTTGCCTGGAGCACTAAAATCCAACCTCAAAGCCTCACGTCTGCTACTTGACTTTTACTTCCCTTCTACCTGGCTTAGCCTGCTTCGGGACTCTGTCGGGATCCCAACCTCAGTTGCTTAGCCTGCTTTGGTGCTCCGTGACTTTTAACCCCTTCGCTGTTTGCCTGGAGCATTCGGACTTCCTATGGCACTCTACCTTGCTTTCCCGGAGCTCTGTAGTGATTCTGTCCTTGGCCGCACTTTCTTGGGCTTCATACTTGTTACCTTAATAGAGAAAACTGTATCGAAGTATGTCTGTAAATACTGTTGTTATTAGAGGATTTTAAATAATAAACTGGTAGTGGAAGTCCATATCGAAGTTTGAGTTACTCAATCCAGCTTTACCTACTCCTGCACTAGCAGAACTTCTACAGTATTTTTCATACTTTCCAGTAGAATAAAAAGTATCATCTGCACCAGATGGTAGCGATCTACA
Source organism: Thermobia domestica (assembly GCF_964235325.1). Taxonomy (NCBI): domain Eukaryota; kingdom Metazoa; phylum Arthropoda; class Insecta; order Zygentoma; family Lepismatidae; genus Thermobia; species Thermobia domestica. The sequence continues at coordinate 168,425,300 of NC_137464.1, read as the reverse complement.
TAATTTTAAAGCCACAAAGATTCATTTATCTCGAACACTAAGCATAAGAATTTGACGTCAAACACTTTCTTTTGATGTTTCGATTGATATGTGTTTTATCATGGGATAATATTATAATGAAACAAAAGAATAAGAGTTAATCATAATTTTTTGGGGCTATAACTCATCTGTCATCTTGCTAGTTTGAACACAAAAGCTTAATCAGTGGATACTTAATTAAGAGCCCGAAATAGTAAAAATAATACAAAATTTACCACTTTTCTTTTGCTTGTTTTTCTTACTGAAATGCAACCTATCAAATCATAGATAATGCTATTCTACAACAGAAAATATGAACCTGAAAGAATTGTTAGTGTTGCCAGAATAACATTTCCCTCAAAATCTAAGGTAAGGCAGTGCTAGAGGAACGATTACGTATCATGTTGTTTTGTAATCCCGTGAACTACTTTCTAAATAATAATTGCATTTAGTTTGTAATAAACAAAATAGTTTTAACATAAGTTATTAAAACTAAAGGATAATGTTATTTAAATTGTAGTTTACAAGATTCCAAAACAGCAATAATATGTAATCAAATACAGTTGAGTTCATCTCTCTTGTCGCTACCTTAATTTAGATTTTGGAGGAAATGTTATTCAGGCAACACTGAAAATTCTTCAGGTTCATTTTTTCTGTTCTAGAATAACATTATGTATTATTGTGATAAATCGTATTTCATTATCACTTTCCACTTATGAAAAACAAGCAAAAGAAAAGTGGTAAATTTTGTATTATTTTTATAGTACGTCAGGCTCTTAATATCACTCTTAATTTACACAAGGATATTATTGTAGAGGTGTTAAGTTTAACTTTATAGATAGATACCATTGTTTATATAAAAATTTCATCTTATTCTCAAACTCAATAATTTTAGTTAAAAACAAAGAAAAAGAAAGGAAAATATAGAATAAAATAAAATATTAATTAAAGGAACTACGTTTTCTCTTTTTGAGATTATATTGATGACATTGATGTCAGAGTTGTTTTCTTATTTATTAAATCAGAGTGAAATTTCGAATAAGGAATAGATTTTGGCAATACTTTTCCATTTAGCAGGAGCTTCTATGGTAGCATCATATAAACCTCCACTCCAGCGGTAGATGTTTGAGGTATTTTAATTAGAAAATTCACTTTCGGCTGTTTGGACCTGTTCTGTTGTGATAGGAGACGTTATGCTCACTACCCTTTATTTTCTAAAGAAAGGAATGGAGAATATTATTACTGCACGTATTCGATATTTGTTGAAGAGAAAAAATATACACCAAAAATTAAACATGGGTTTCGTGAAAGCCTATGTTAAAATTTAATTTACCACTCCAATGCGTTTGTCAACGGTAAAAATTCTCCGCTTCTGATCAGATTCATATAAAGGTGATTCAATAGCCTTATCTGCTGCGAAAACCACGCCATCCTTCCCACGCAAACCAATCGCAGTTCTGACAAAAGAAAGTATTTTAATATTATTTCGAGTTACAATACGAAACCTGTATAAATATGAAAAAATTAGAAATCTTACTAAACAAATAAATTGCATATACGTTTGTCTAATCTAATGTGAGTACTCTAAAGAAAATTTACATTTTATTAAACACTGACTAAAATGATACGATTATTTTGTTATAAGTCAAAACGATTTCTAAAAGAAATATGTGAAATAACTTTGTTTAACGTACAAAGAATACTAGGCTGTCCCAAACGTTCTGCACCATACAAGGAGGAAAGTGGCACAAGAATTCCGGAAACAAAGACAAACCTTTACTCAGCAAAGTACAGGACATCATGTTCGATAACCTTCAGCCATCTTCGAAACAACAGTTCAATCTGGTGGCAAGTTTAGAATGAAAAACTCGCGACAGCCAACATGCACTTCACCATATGAACTGAATTGCTGACCACACAAAAAAAGTGTGTGAGAGAGAAACCAACTATAATGTGAGGATGCAACATCGAACTATAGGCAGGGTGAAGTAACAACTCAAAACCATCAAGTTCAGCCAGGGGGTTAGTCGCACTTCAAAACCGATGACTCACAACATTAATCAATTTGCAGCAATAACCTCTTCCTTCTCATTAATGCCGGCTATTTCTCGTTCAGCACAGCATATACTCGTCGTAATTGTTCGGAGTACAGTTCGTCTGTTACAGCACGACCCTCTGGAATAAACTGAAAATGAATTATTCCGTCTATATGCAATCGACGGTTTACTGTCGATTTAGATGCCCCAACCATTCTTGCTAACACAACATGTACTCGATTGTGGTTCAGCACTGACAGCATTTTGCAGAGGGCCGTTAATGTCCATTGAAGGTCTACCCTTGCAGGGCTTGTCCGCTAGGTTTAAATCACTCGAAGTAAATTTTTTTCAACCAACGGAAAGCTGTCGATCGATCCAGTACTACTTTGTTCCCTAAACCACAAATTTCCTCCGCTGGAGCGTTTGCAGTTAGTCCTTTTTCCATAAAAATGGTAGCACAGCTCGAATTGCAATTTAGTCCTCACTCATGTTGCCCATTTTGACTTTACGGGAACACTCGCTACACACACAGTACTTGCCTTCAGTTGATCCCACGAACCTGTCCTCTATGCCTGCGAACAATTTTCATTGGAGGCGCCACCTATTTTTCCAAGTTTTTACCTCATGCAGGTTGGTGTGCGATGATGTAGAACTTCTGGGACAGTCTGGTAAGTACTTCTTTATTTTTCTCTTTATCTGAAGAGAATATTTTTCTGTACACTGCACCAAACTAATGTCGAAAATTCATAGTTGAGTTTCGCATTTCGCAACAGAGACATACAATTTAAACAATATTAAATTACAACTTTTACTATCTAAAACACTTAACATAAACATATACAACAAAAAACCTAAGAAAAAGAAAGAAACTTGATGGAAATAGGTGGCTTTGAATATGAAGTGGTTCAGTTTCTTCAATCACACCAGCTGTTTGAATTCTGCACTCGTAAGGTCCTACAGTTAAAGAAAAAGTAATGTTTCTGTTCACCAGATTGGTTAAATTAAATGTGAAAGAATGCAATAATGAGACGGTGAACGTGAAATTGTTGTGTGAGAGTACGTACCTAGAACACATAAAACCTGTATCCCAACAATGCTGTCTTATTGGTGTGGCGAGGGCCCAAGTTAACTGAGTATGAATTGGCAATGATTCTTTTTCATTTAACAAATGGTACTCTAACAGTGTGGAACCCAAACGACTGGAATAACTGGGAAAAACTCCATCATTTCATATTAAAACCACATATTTCCGTCAACTTTACATAATTTTAAATAGGAGAAACTTATTTCCAACAACTTTACTTTCATTACTTCCATTCTTTCCACACGTTCACTCATAACGGAATTGGCCCCGGATGGTTGATAGACCAAGTATGCATAGCACCATATGTGGTAATCATGTTGAAGAATTTTAGTGACCTGTAACCCTTTACTTACGGCTATTATAAATCAGTTCTTCTTCAGAGATGCAAAATAAGAAAAATACAAATAATAAACAATTTCAGACTGAATTTTTGATATTCCCAACCGTAGAATGTCTTATTGGACAAGTGAAAATTAAACGTATAAACCGCACTTGTTCTCTACCTTTAGATTATACGTTATACCCGTCATCAACGCAATGGTTGACTGTATGTTTATATGTCATCTAACTAATAAGTAACTAACTCTATGGCCTATGGAACCCGGAGGTTCAATGCCGCGTTCACGAAAGCTCTCCACTGACTTCTATCCTTACTTAACTGCATCCAGTTTCTACTTTGTATTCCTGTCTCTGCGAGATCCATCTTAATATTGTCCTTCCATCTGCGCCTAGGTCTTCCTAATGGTCGTTTTCCGATTGATCTTCCAGTCAAGACTTTGAAAGCGTCTCTACTTTCTTCCATTCTAGCTACATAATCTGCCCACCGAAGCCTCCTACACTTGACAACCCTAACAATGTTGGGTAAACCGTATAAATTATGTAGTTCCTCGTTATGAAGTTTCCGCCATTCCCCATTCTTGTTCCTCTTGGGTCCGAATATTCGTGTAAGGATCTTGTTCTCAAATACTTTCAGTCTATGTTCTTCCCTCAGAGTAAGCGACCATGTTTCGCAAACAAACAACAGGCATGATTATCGTTTTGTATATTTTAAGCTTCAAATTCCTCGACAGAATTCGCGATGACAAGAGATTTTGAACGGAATAGTAACACGAGTTCTCTGCTTTTAGTCGACATTTAATTTCCTCGTGAATATGATTTTCCTGTCAATATTGATCCTAGATAAATGAAATTATACACTTTATCAAAAGTATTATTTAATATTTTAGCATCCATAATTTGGTGTATTACGGTTCCGACGCATTTCCATGTATTTAGTTTTCTCTGCATTTACTTCTAAACCTATGTCTCTGCAAGCGTTTAATAAAATCTCTGCATTTCTTTCTATTGTTCTCCATCATCCCCTATTAAATTTACATAATCAGCATATCCCATAACGTGGTAAATACTCTTCAACTCTAGGCCCTGGTTACTATTTCTGATTTTCCTTATAGCGTGTTACAGAACAAAGTTAAATAATAATGGCGACAACGCATCTCCTTGTTCAGGCCATTTTTTGACGTGAAAGCTCGTGCACAAAAATTTTCCTAATCCGACTTTACTTTGGGATTCATTAAAACATATCTTAATTAATCTAATTAGCTTTCTCGGTATTCCAAGTTCTGTAAGAACGTTGTATAATGTTTCTCTCCTAACCGAGTCGTACGCATTTCTAAAATCAATAAATAGTTGATGTACCGGGGTATTGTATTCCCTTTTTTTTCGAGTATTTGGCGAATGGTAAATAGTTGGTCGACAGTTGATCGATTTCGTCTAAACCAGCACTGATAATCCCCAATAATTTCATCTGCGTATGGGGTGAATCCTGCTATTATTTATTGCTATTAAGAATATTTGAAAGGATTTTATAGGATGTTGACAGAAGAGAAATGCCTCGATAATTATTACAGTCAGTTTTGTCGCCTTTCTTGTGAATTGGAACAATGATTGATTCTTTCCACTCTTGTGACAATTCTTCCCTGTTCCGGATAAGGAGAATAAGTTTATGTATCTTGTTCCATAATTTTTCGCCTCCAGCTAAAATTAACTCAGCCGGAATTTCATCTATACCCGGAGATTTGTGTTTCTTTAATTTCTATATAGCTGTTTCTACTTATATTCGGTTGGGTTCTGGAATATACGGTTCTGCGGTGTGTATCTCCTTTTCTGCACGCAAACTAGTTTTTGGTTGCGTGTTAAGCAAAGCGTCAAAGAAATTTTTCCAACTATTTAAGATGCTATTCGTATCAGTGAGAACTGTACCGTCAGATTTCTTTATATATAAGCACGAGGTTGATACCCATTCTTAAATTCGCTGATACCCTTATACATGTCCCGAATGTTTTTATTTTTATTATTATCTTCAAGTTCCTTAATTTTAGCTTTCAAAAAATCGCGTTTCTTTGTTCTAAAAAATTTGGAAGTTTCCCGCCTGATATCTGCGAAACTTTGTGTTGTTATTTCATTCAGATTTTGTAACCAGCGTAATTTTGCCTGTTTTCTCTTCTCTGTTAATTTAATGAATACCTGGTCGAACCATGGTATTTCCGCGTGTCACAATTTTTCTTTTGCTGAAATTTTTATGCTATCTCTAATTTTAATCCAGGTATCCTCAACACTAGTGCACTCCGAATCTCCTAAAGCCGAGAATCTATTCGGAACTCCAATCTGGCATTCCTCTCTTATCTGGCTCTCTTTCTTCAAATTGAATCTCTCCGTTTTCGGACATTGAATATTATCTTTATTCAACGATAGTCTCTCTCGTATTATCGCTGCTACCAGGTAGTGATCAATGTCACAATCAGCCTCTCTAAACGACCAGACATCAATTATGCTATATTGCCTTCTTCTATCTACTAAAACGTGATCAATTTGATTATGTGTTTTTCCGTCTGGTGATGTCCAAGTGTGTTTATATGTCATCACTTTATTTAAAGTGTTAAAAGTGTTAAGATGCAATTATGTCTAATCTTACGAATATACTGATGGAGGATGTTTTGAAATGCATAGCAAGAATATCACAATCTATGTAGTCTAAAAAGAAATTATGAAGATTACATTGGTCTACAAAAATTGATAAAATAAAATAAAATAAAATAAAATAAAGTTTTTGTCACAAGAACAAAAACTATTTCTGGAAGAAAATTTGGTTCTGAATCTAGATCAAATTGCAAAATTTCTTCATCGGCCTCAGTTTTCATGTGAAAGTAGTTTTTGTAAAATGAAATGAAATCTTTGAGTTTTACGTCCCACAGTTATGCCGGTTAGGCTAAAGGAGACGTTGATTATGAGAAATGAATGAAATGGTGGAATGAAGAAAGTGGGAGGAAACGGGAGAACCCCGAGGAAACCCACGAGCACGGTGTTTGTCCACCACAAAGTCCACGCGGCGCGACCTGGGATCGAACCAGAGACCCCAAGCACCGGAGGTGAACGCTCTACCACTGAGCCAACGCGCCAAAAGAAAGTAGTTTTTGTGCATGCCTATGACAGCTTATGTATTATATGTATTTGCTGTAAAGCAATGGTCTCGCAATAATGGTTTCTTACATACAGTTTTTGAAAATCGGTATAAGTACAGAAAGGAATGAGCAGTATAGAAGTAAGTAAAAATTAAGAAACTAAAATATTTTATATCCGATTTTCTGCGAAACTTTGCCTCAGGAAAGTCCCGTCGTAGGGTCAAGCATTAGTCAGAAAACATTGCTGCACTCCACACCCCTTGATAACGTTTTTCCATTTGAGAAATATCCTTGTGAAAGCGTTCTTCTTGTCACTAATGTCACTAAGGTTATTCGGGAAGAAGTCCAAATCGTCGTTCAGGAAATGCATTTAAAGTGTCATGTTATATCCCCTACGATGATATGACACAACAAGTTTATGTAACATATCGCCATATTTCTTTGCCTTATGGTTTCCTAAAAAGTTCTTGTACACACTTAAAATACAACTATGCAATTTTTTCAACATCACTCAACAAGTCAACAAAACTCTCATCATTTATAAATTCCTTAATTTGCGGTCCTACAAATACCCCTTTATTCTAGCAATACTGATCTTTGGGAACTTCTGTCGCAAATACATGAATGCACGTGATGTTTGTTCCGTACCTTTCACGAAGTTTTCCATAAGTCCTAATTTAATGTGAAGTGGATATAAATGCACATTTTTATATTGTCAACAAGAGGGTTGTTCGCCACATTTTTATATCCAGGCAGCAGTTCATTGCGACCAGGCCATTTTTTAAACATTAGTTATTTTTTGGTCTCTTCTGTCCCAATTGCATAGAAATCAGCAGTACTTTGTGTACACCTGCTGCATGCGAACTAGAATAGCAATTACCTTCAGATCTCCACAGGTATTCCATTTATATTTGCCATATTGGATAAGAGTGAGAAGCAGTTTTAAAGTCTCATAAGTCTCCTTAAGGTTAACTGCATAAGTAATCGGAACGGAAGGAAATTTGTTCCCGTTGTGGAGAAGATCTGCTTTGAGACTCTATTTATTAGAATCTATGAACAGACGCCACTCATTCACACTGTATACATAGCCAAGAGTCTCCATAACGGATTTGATATTATTCCAAAAAGCCACGTCATCTTCCTTCCAGAAAAATTCTTTAAAAAAACCGGCTGGCATCAAAAACACTCACTTTTGCATCGGGAGAAAGAAGATTCTATCCTTTCAATCGCGAAGCTAAAAGCTCAAATCACTGATTAGACAAATTTCAATCGCGAACATTATCGTTGAGATCACCTTGTGTCAAAATGTGTGGAGTATTTGATTCACAGGACAATTCAAATGTTGGGTCAGTATAAGTGGATCCCACATTTTCTAAAGCTTCTTCATGCCCGTTAACAGATTCATCGTCACTCTTTTATCACATTTTCTGGAGGCACTGGTACTGGTAATTTCTCAATGTGGCATACAGGTCTCACAGCAGATGCTAAATTCGGGCACTGCACACTCTTCTTTATTTTTGACGTCAATCCAGATATTTTTGTTAAGCAAAAATAACAATCTGTTTTATGATCAGTTGGTTCCTGCCAAATTATCGGAAAAGCGAACGGTATATGTCGTGAACCTTTTGCCCAGGCTGTCAGGAGTCTAACATATGTCGAGCAGGCAGCATATTTGTGTTCGTGTGTGTGTGTGGGGGGGAGCATTTCTTGTCTTGTTCGCCAACCTTACACCTGAAATGAAGTTCGTAACACTTCTTTAGGAGTGAGTCACGTCTCAATAGATATAACAAAAAGAATTTGCACTATTGACACAGGTACGAGATGTTTTCTTCTTCTGAATGACCACAACATTCAAATTTACTAACCTAGAACAACAGGCAACCAATTCCCACGCTATCAGAACTCACAGTGCTGCGACAGAGGTTGCAAGAATCATAACGCAATTCTATGCGATTAAATGTGACTCATCGGCAATGTTGCCAAACGTCACTCATTTCCTGGAGTATGATCCTTGACCTCAGGAGAATGCATCGGAATTTCTTGAACATTTCTCGATTTTGTCTCACTTTTTCTCAACTTCATTTCAATCAATAAAACTGCAAGTTACTTAAATTCAGCCATGGCAGAATAAACCATATGCAGCTTTTCCCTCCCGATTTTAAAGAATTTGAATAAGGAGGGTGTAGCATGTTACAAGAAAACTGAGCTCGAGAGACAAAAACTGATTTCATTTTCTAATTTAGCACCCTCGACTTAAGTTGGAACACTACTCAGATTCCTTGTGACAAAAACCTTGTTGACCAGTATTATTGGTTTCCTAAAATCTAGTTATATATTTAAGGTAGTCTCAAAGCAAGTTAAAAAAAGGAAAATTATTTTGAAAAGTTCACGAACATACTCTCTATCTTAAGTTTAGGAGTTTAGTATTCCAAAGTGTCTTTATATACTTACCCTGTCTGTGTGTTCATCCGTCCATCCGTCCATCTTGGAGACAAATATTCTCAAGCACTACCTGCTGAATCACGATACAATTTGTTCAGGATGTAAAGGGTCGAAAGTTAGGAACAGAATTTGTTGATGAAGGCGATATTTGAAACGAAATTAGTAGGTATCAACCACTTCCGTTTCTAACGTTAATTACTACAGAACAAAAACGCTAATAGATAGCGAAACACTGTTTTCTACAATCGATTAATTATCCCAAAAATACATTTCATTTCCATCCGTAACTTCCAATTAAACCTGGAAGTGGTAGAAATCTAGTTCAATATCCTATTTCAATATCCGAATCCGCCAAGTTTTTGACAAAAAATAAAAATTGTACCTATAAGATGGGAACTTACTAACAAGGGAGGGTCACGAAGTGGCTCCGCTGTGATCCGAACGAGACAATCGTGTTTGCATTTGAAATGTTATAACTAGACGAATTCCAAGTTATACGTGCCACCGGGCGGAATGTCGTGAGTTACAACATATCTTGTAATGTAAAAGCTACAAGGCTGGCAGAATAGTTTGAACCGGGTCATTTGTTCAGAAAAGGTTAGGTAAATGGAAACCTCGGCGAGTACGTATGCCATCATTTTCAAGGACACATTTTTGGGATAAAAAAAAGTTTGCCCCAGGGTGTCCTGCAGGGTCCCAGTCAGGGTCCAACTCAAAATTTTCAAATGGCAAGGGGGTTAAGTAGCACATAGTTTGAAAGCTGTTGTGAAATCAAAGAGAGCGGAGAAAGTCTCGACTCTCTACGACAACCCTGTGCAAAATGGCGGCGGGTCAAAATGTAAACACAAACTTAATTGAAAATCTATGCCCACCTTGAATCCAAGATGGCCGCCTGAAACCTATGTCATTCACACCAGTACAAATCTAAATCTCTGTTTTTCTCTATTATGTTTTTAGGAACAACAGGAATACTAAAGAACAACAGAATTTCGATTCACTTCAACTATTATTTCATTCAGTAACAACACATATATGTTTTGTTCCTAATGCACGTTCGTCATAGTTCTCTCGATATTTTTTACGTGAATATAACGAATATGTGATGAACACACAACTATGACTTCCTATTCATACTGCTAAACAGCAGTTGAATACCTTCGGGTATTTTTCTAATTTTGTCATATGTAGTTCATCCATAAAGGAGCTGTTGCACCAGTCAGGCTGGGAGCTCTATTGTGACGTATTCGTGATTGTTACATTTTTATGCCATTCGTTAGTTTGAAAGCAAAATTTCAAGCAATACCAACGTATACTCGTATATATATATATATATATATAAAAAAAACATTTCATTTACAAGATTGGTGAGCAGAACGAAACCACGGGTAAATCATTTCAGTGCATCGAGCTGCAGGAACTCTGTTGGTTTGTCACAACACTCCAAGAAATAGCATATTTATATACAAAATCATTTTAACGCTGGCAGCCATATTGGATTACAGATGATACTCATTGATATTAACATAAATGTAAATATTACATTTTATTTTCTGCAACACCAGTGGTTTGAGCTGGACATGCGTTCGATACATAGTACGGCATTTTAAACTCAAAATGTCGCGTTTTTGAACATTTCGCATCTTTTTGTCACCTACTGATCAACATTCATGTTAAATTTGGTTTTCCTAGCTTCAGCAGTTTTGTATGCCCATTCTTTCGATATAGGTTTTAAGCGGCCATCTTGAATTCAAGAAGGCAATAGATTTTTAATTAAGCTTTTGTTTACAATTTGACCCACCGCCATTTTGCTCATAGTTGTCGTAAAAAGTTGAGACTTGCTCCATCTTCTTTTATTTAACAACAGCTTTCAAACGATGTGCTACTTAACCCCTCTTGCCATTTGAAATATTTTAGTTGGACCCCATCTGGGACCCTGTGGGGGCCTAGGACAAGATGTTTTAGCTTAAATCGTTGTGTTTGAAAATAATACCACACTTCCTTTCCTGTGTGCACATTTGTCTCATTGTTTCCGATTTATAGGGGTGGCCATGGATGTTTCAATTAAGTTTTTGTTTACATTTTGAACCGCCGCCATTTTGCACAGGGTTGTCGTAGAGAGTCGAGACTTACTCCATTTTCTTTTATTTTACAACAACTTTCAAACGATGTGCTACTTAACCCCCTTGCTATTTGAAAATTTTGAGTTGGACCCCGTCTGGGACCCTGCAGGTGACCCTGCGGCAAAGTTTTTTTTACCCCAAAAAGTGTGTCCTTGAAAGTGATGGGATATGTGTCTGCTGGGTTTTCCATTTACCCAACTGTTTCCGAACAAATGCCTTGATTCAAACTATTCAGCCAGGTAATTTTTTGTGGCTTTTACATTACAAAATATGTTGTGATTCACGATATCCCGCCCGGTGGCACGTATAACTATGGAATTCGTCTAGTTATAACATATCAAATGCAAACACAATTGTCTCGTTCGGATCGCAGCGGAGCAACTTCGTGACCCTTCCGTGTAAGACCTAGGTCTGCTCCCCAACAGACAACTCCTAACTCCGCTTATCAGCGAGACGTGTATTGTTTGGAATTCAATTAGCTTTCTAAGGATACGTAATATCTTCTCACTTCACTCTGTATTCAAACCAGATGTGGTAGAGGTCAACCACTTCCAGGTTTAAGCGTTGATTACTATAGAGTAAAAATTATAATAAATAACAAAAAAAGATTTTCTGCAATAAATTAAATATTCCGTCTCCATTCTAATTTCTCAAAATTAAAGCCGGAAGTGGTAGAAATATACTTTTCCTGTTTCAATATTAATTGAAAAAGTATCACTTTATACACATCATGGTCCTTCATGTCGTGTGCACGTGATATTTCTACTTATTAAACCCCACAGAAAGGAGCGTGCTGTGTTTGCATAATATTTGATTACTGATGCTGGTTTTTGCATCGAAAACAAACTCAGTAGGACTCGAAAACAGTAGAGTCTGACATATACAGGGTGTTTCAAAACAACATCGACACTTTTGGGAGGTGATTCCTGGGACCAAGATAAAACGAAAAGTATAGACTAACCTGGGTGCACAAATTATTCCTTTCGGAGTTATGGACTGCCGAAAACATGAAAATATAAACCTTAAAAGTTCATAGCTCTAAAACTATGAGACCTACCGTAGCCGGGCCAAGAATTTATTTAGCAACTAGTACGTGCCCTATCCAAATATCAATATTTCAGAATCCTGCTTTACTTTCGCAACAATTTTTATAGAAGTAGTTGGAGAGTACTTCAAATTGTATGCCCGTACCCAAACTGCCTCTATTGTTTTCACTTCCTCGCACCTGATATCGCTTAAATTGAGCGTGCTCTAAACAAGAGAAATCTCGTAGTATGGTTCAAAACAAAGGAAATGACATGTTTTCTTCTCTCATACACGTTGAGATTTTGACTCTAGGAAAACTTGTAAGAGATTTCCTAGGATCTATCCTATGGTGTAAAGCAGACCTTAATATCTTAAGGAGGCCGAGAGAGGTGTGTTAAGTGGTATGTTAAGTATAATATGTACGAAGATTTTAGTTAACGAACTACGAAAATACACATTGCGTTCCCGGTCTCACGACTTCACGCTACAGATACACTAACAGAAATGACCATACTGTTATTTTGAATAATTTAAATTAAATTAAGTAAAACCTTTCAATTCACAGGAGCAAGATCTTACTCATCGACTTACCGACTAAGATTGGCAGCTCTCTGTGCGTATTCTATCTGGAGAACACGACCTTCTGGATTGTACTCGGAGGTGTAGAGATCGAACTGAAAGGACAAATGGAAAAATAAACATATTGTATTGTATAGTTTGTAAACTGTATACAACAAGGCAAAAAATTAAAAAAAAGAAATACGATTTAATATTTCTCGTGGAAAATAGAGTTATACGAAATAGAATTGATTCGTGTAGTCCAGTTTGGCCGAATCCCGTTTCGCCGAACGACCTTACAGCTATTTAGATCAAAACTCTTATCAAATCTTATCTTCGGCGAAACGGGATATCCCGTTTGTCCGAATCCCCTTTCGCCGAAAATGGAGTTAGGGAAATCTTGACCTGTTTGAGAGATTTTTCCTTGAGAGTCAGGGAAAGAATTTCCTTGACGGATTGAAACAATTTTGTGCACAACAACGATAAGTAAAACTCGAACTAGCCTCCCTTTTATTATCAGTAATGTGTACTTTCTAATACATAATGTGGTTTATTTTTCATATTTTCGGCGGTTATGGTAATGTCAATAAGTTGATGTTGTAATGCAATTCAAACATGCCATATAATTTAAATAAATTTTATATGGGATTTATTGAAAATCATACATACAAGTACATATTATTGATCATGGTATCCATCAAAATATTTCGCAGTCAATTACTTTTCGTGAATTCTTCTCACTTCACGGTTCCAGTTCCTTCACTACGCAGTTCCTAAAATTAATTATAATAATATTTAAAAACTTTAGTACATTTGAAAGGGAACTTAACGAACTGATTAAGAGAATCTACAATTTCATAAGAGAAAACAAAAATTAAAGGTTATATTTTCCCTTCTGATGAATGTTCTTATAAAAAGTTTATTATATTTACAGAAAATGTATTCAATTCTACCTAGTGATTTGCTAGGGCTTTCCTTTTATTTTAAGAAAGCTTATCAAGAAATACCTTATTAACTGCGTTAATTTGCTACAGTGTACCACCAATATACTATTGATAAGAGGAACAAAGGCAAGACAAAAAAATACTATACAGCACGATTTATAAATGGAATAGAATTAAGTATGAGGTACATAATCATTCGCAAGCTGAATCATACATCCCTATCAGTATTAATTTTGCTAGTTACGATACAGGCAGAAACTTTCAGTCAGAAAATTTAAATGTTACGTACCTAGATGAAAACAATATTATACTGCATCTACGTATTGGAAAAGATCTATCTCTCGAGACACTAGTCTCTGTTTAAGAGTTTGAATCCTCTCATTCAGCCGCCTATAATTCGGATTTTATTTCCTTGGCGTATTTCCCACTTCCAACATTCTCATTGCAGTTTCATTTTCAGTTTGCTCTTGTTTCGTCAGTTCTAGAAAGACGAAGATATTTGGATGTTCCTTTGCGAGTCTTCTGTTGAATTTCGAATGCCATCCTACCACATGATTCGTTGTCCTAGGACCATCATTATTGAAGTGGTTCCTTATATCGCTGAAATAAACACACCCGAACGATGAATATCATCAAATAAAATTGAGAAAAGATCAATGTACAAACATAATATTATAACTTGAGCTGCCTAATTTGATTTTTACCACGGGATAAAAACACCCATCCAGTTAAAAAAAAATGAAACCACAAAAATAGATACTTTAAAAATACATATAAAATAGAGCAATTTAGAAACATTATTTATCTTTTCTTCTATTGTATTTTCCGAATTTTCACTAGTCGCAAATGTTGTATTGCAAATACTGAAACTGTTACAATATTCTTGCTATATACTAGGTTCTACACACACTAATTAAGTGTAAAGGTCTTATATTAAAGAAGAAGATAATACATAAACACTCACGGTGAAAAAATTGCATCGGATTCATCAACCCATGTTTCCACCAAATAATCATGGAATTCTTCTTTATTGATAACGTCCGGTGCATTTTCTTGTAGATAAATGAATACATCTCCTACACTCTCTACAGGTACTAATGGGAGGGCAGCAGCTCGACGTATCCATTTCCTCACTTCCTGTTCCTTCATGTACGCAGTAGATAATCCTAACTCTTGCACTTTCCTCCAAATACACTGAGTGTAATGAAATAAACAGCCATGTATCACACTGTTTGAGAAGATGCTACGAAAAGCGTTCATTGCTGCTTTCTCAAAATCTAGAATTACCTCCGATGGGCTGAAATTAAATCCACTGTCACTAGCTTTCTGTCGTATCAAATTAAATAATCTGACATATACTTCCTCTCGCTTGCTGGGAAGGAGACAAAACAATAAGGGAAATGTCTGCTCCAAGTACTTTGTATGCAGTGTGTACAGCTGACAAAAGATGCGATTAACACACTTAAAGGTACCCTGACTCTCAAAGAATAATCCCTCAAACAGGTCAAGATTTCCCTAACTCCATTTTCGGCGAAAGGGGATTCGGCCAAACGGGATAGCCCGTTTCGCCGAAATCAAGATCTGATAAGAGTTGATCTAAGTAGCTGTAAGGTCGTTCGGCGAAACGGGATTCGGCCAAACGGGTCCAAGTCGAATTGATTCAATAATAATTTAATTAATGTAATAAATTCTGTGTGGAGTGTGCTATTTGAGGCAGTGGTTACTTACAAAAGGGGTTCTTGTGTATTTTTCTTTAATGTCTATTTTAATTAAAATATCAATTTGCATGGCAGTGTTTTCATACTCCCCGAATTTACAGATACGCATGTTGCGTTTTCTTTTTGCTATTGTTAAGTGTAGATTCGTACTAGATATACTCTACAGTAAAGAAACTAGTGAAAAATTTTTTCTTGATAGATTTCACCATCTTATCCTTGTCTAATTTTAACCCAAATAAAAGCATATAATAATGAAAGTATGCTATTACGTGCACGTGGGATGAAGAAGGCTAGTGCGTAAGTTCATTTCAAACAACATCTGATGAGGAAGGTAAGCGGATTACGTTGTAATAAAACGTTCTATATCTGTTGAATTTTACATTTTAGTAAAAGTTTAAAATGAAATACAGTAAGATTATGGATTTCCTGTTTTATTCTTGTTCCACGATTATGTTTCTTAGCCTTAAAGTGCGGAATTATTAATGGAAGTGAATAATTACGGTATAGAAAGAAAAGAATCGCGAGAAAACCTACCTACTAGGCGATAATGTTTACCACAAACTAATATATTCTGGGATAGAATGAGTAAGTTCTTGCAAGGAAGTTTAGGTACCTACTCATGAGCCACCTAACACTCAATCTTTTGTACAGTACAGTCAAGTGTAATCGCCTTTAGGTAAATTAATCTTATGAAGATATGTACCATCACAGTAGAATACAATAAATGAAAAGTGATGTAATTTAGAATAATATAAAAGAGAGTAGAAAAAATTGCGAAGTATGTATCTCTTTCTTTGGAAGACATATATCATAGCCACCGATTCGCAATGTGAGAGGTTATCGCTACAAACTAATCTTTATCAAATATCGTTTCAACCAGGACGTAGCATTCACGTGTGTTAGATTAAGCATTAACAATGGGGTGTAAAACAAGATTGTTTTACAAGGCTTTAGGGGTTCTTACTGAATAACTAAGGCTGATACATTTCTATGTTTTATGAAGTTAATTCCATTAAAGGATATACATACTTTATAAGTAAATAGTATGTTTCTACCTCAATATAACGAACAAAATTTAGTACGCAAAGCACAATGCTACAGAGATACTTACAAAGTTAACCCTCAACTAGTCGCGTGAAAAAAGTTACTTAATTAGTCACGTGCGGAATTTTGTTCCGCATAATAACTACATAGTAAAACTCGTGTAATATTTGTTTTTTGTAAATTTTTATTTAATTTTAGGTTAAAATATTTGTTTTAATAGGCGTCTTAATTTAGTTTATGCTATTGAAGACCTAAACTAATATAAAGATACGTTAGACATAAATACATAAACAATGAAGAAACTATTATACTTTTTCTCATATAACAAGAACAATAACATGTATAGTTAGACCTGATAAAAAATATAGTTTTTATGTATTTTGAAACGTTTATATAAATTATGTTTTTGCCTCTCGGTTTACATATCCGTACTACTTACATATCCTTGTCTTCAAGTTCCTCCACTTTATCTTGATGAACACATTCTTTGCAATATGTGACAGTTTCTTTATGCACACCGCACACAAATTTTTGACACTTGACACAACAATATTTGGTCTTCCTGTTTTCTTTCCTCGTGCAGAAAGCACAACGCCCTGAAATTGGAACTGGATCCGACACAGTAGATGGATCTTCTGGTATTCATGCATACTTTCAGATATTTGATTTTAATGGGGAGATGTTGCAGATTTACTCTTGCCTTCATGTTGTCCAAGCAAATATCTTTAGCTAAGACTTTCAGAAAATCTTTCCTGTTCATGTTACTCTGTGTGTTGGACTGAAAAATTATAAAGCTGTTTATACCGTCGATATTCATCAAAGCAAAGAAGACAGTTAGTGGCCATCTATGAGTTCTTCTAGATACAGAATATGTAGCTTTCATTTGGTCTAGCGTGTCTACACCTCCTTTTGTTACATTGTAAAAAGTTAACATTTCTGGCTGTTTTACTTCTCCGGAAGATTCATTAATACCATCAGATGGAAGAGATAAGAGTAACCACTCGATTTTTCTTCGGTACATACGAAAGGAGAGTCATATTTTCACCGTAACCAAACAAACTACTGCATTCCTCACGTTCCTTGCCTTCAGTAAATATTGCAGGGATTTCTCTTTTATTCTTCCGCAGAGTGGCAACTAGAGACAGTCCACGTTTTTGTAGTTCTTCAGCCAGTGGTATGGAATTAAACCAGTCATCAGTAGTGACATTTCTTTCTGTTCCGGTTATAGGGTCTACTAGCCTAAGTACTATCTGATGGGGTCTATTGTCCGTCTGAAATGGTCCACGGGTTGCTGACCAACATATACCTCCATGTTGAGAGCATAAAATACTCTTGCGTCGCAGAAAACAAATATTTTGATTCCATACTTAGCTGGTTTTGACTTCATATAAACACGGAAACTGCATCGTCCTCGAAAAGGCTCAAGCATTTCGTCAATTGTGGTATATTCCCCAACAGAATAGCAATTTTTGCAGTGCAAGTTGAATTTTTGAAAAATATCTCGAAGAGGCGCAAACTTGTCAAACTTTCTTCTCTCGTATCTGTCAACTTTGTTATCGAAACGAAGAGCTTGTAGGAGAAATCTCAGTCTTCTAAGAGACATTGTTGTTGGGAAGAATTCAATTCAAGTCCCATCCTTTGCATAGAGATCGTCCAGATTAGCATGAGATGACTTCAGTTCTCCTGCAAGATATAGAAGGCCCAGCAAGGCCTTTACTTCTGTTATATGAGTATTTTGAGCATCTCTTTCTCTGCTGTAAGTGTCAGTATGTGTTTCAATCCACTGGTTTGTAAATTCAACAATTCTCTCCAGCATAGACATACTAAAGAACAATCTCCAACATTCGCTCGGCGTTTTCACTTCTTTAGCATGTCCTTTGACTCCTGGTAAGTGGGTCAAAATATTCTGACTTCTTCTTCGTATATTATGCCGTGGAGCATGTGCGTACCATTTAGTGACATTGTCCTTTCCTAGAAGATATGGTCCCCGTGCAGTAGTATTTGAAAGTGGTTCCACATGATCTGCTTGTGGCAACACTTCACCTTCATCTGCTGATTCTTCACTGGCAGAGATATGTCGCTCTCTTCAACGATATCTTTTTCATCGCCATCTTCCATATCCGGAACATCTAAATTGTCGTCTTCAGCCAGAACTTCCAGCAACATGTTTCTAATTCTGTCCACATCACGTTCATGATGAACCATTTTGAAAGAAAATACTGACTCTCTATTTATTTTCAGAGCGCACAATGCACATATGAACCGCTTATAAGTTGAGTTGCTTACAAATGAACTGCACCTGAAAATATATTTTTGTAAAATACATTCAAAAAATAGTGGTGGTGGCGCTTGCTTGTGATATGTTTTGTAGTCACCAAATCGCTTAATTGGTGTAGGCTAAAAACAATAAACTGAAATAAAGCGTAAAATTTGTAGGAGAAAAAAGGGTAACTTATTTACTCGCGCGCGGAACTTTGCTCCGCAAAATGCATCACTCCAAAATAAATAACAAAATATTCACTAGTGGCTTGGGCAACAATTCAAATATGTATTGTTTAATCATGAAACTTTAAAAGACAGCTAGACAAAAGTTCAAAAGCATACGATCGAAAGTAAGGAAAACAGAAAGAGAAATGTAAAAGTGCGGAACAAAATTCTGCATGCGACTAATTAAGGGTTAAAGAAACATTTGAAATAGTGCAACTTATCAGGTTAATGTTGCGTTGTACCACCTATCGTCCATCGAAGAGCTCTGATGTGACTAGAATGAGGTCATTGAAAGGGTGGTTGATAGCAACTGGAATAATACAACATTCCACGTTTAGTGCATCACTCAGTTTCGTTAGTAAAGATGCAGACGAAAAACTGAGCCTAATTCGTGTCTCCAAACCGGACCACATATGTTAAATTATTTTCAGGATCTGGGAATAGGCGTGCTGTAGGAGGTTAAACTTTATCCGGATTTTCCCCAAACTACGTCACAACAGTCGCAGTTGTGTGAATCGGCACGATGCAATCCTGAAATATAGCGTCACTGCCAGGAATCACACCTGCACTATACGATACACATAGTCACTTAAATTTGATTCAATCACTAGCAATGACACGACTTGTAATTGTCGGCACAGGAACTACTGTAAACTATGAAATTGAGGCCTACAGTATCACAGTGGTGCCGATATATTCACGATTGGGCAGAGACATTGGAGATCATACAGTATTTTAGAGTGTACCACAAATAAATGGTTTGAAATAAGGTGAACAACGATACAACCTACCATATCACTCGTTTTCAGTCATCATCATCCATTACCATATTCGATTTTCCATTAACGTCGTACTAAGGCATTATTGTCCCTTATCAATATTTTTGTCCGTGCAACAGGATCCGTATGACCGTGTGATTTGCGTCACCAGCACAAGCTGTGACAGGTGCTGCCTGAGTTTCTCCGTCACTTTCACCGCACCTAAACGACGACAATCTGCTTTAGTTTTCGGCAGGATCTGTGACTGATAATTTTCTTGTGGCCACTGTTTCCCTTTCCTCGAGCGTTTTGTCGTGACGTGAGTTTTGTTGTCTATAATCAGCTGTGCCGCACCTAACACACTTCAACTTAGTCACACTCGCACCATATAACTGAGCACCAACAAGATTCAATAATTGTAAATCAGAGTCAGCCCATTTTACACAATGATTGTCTCCTCAATTTACTGCAATCTGTCGCATTTCCAAATCGAAGTGTTTCTATTAACTTGATAAGTATCTGTAGAATGTTATGTAAATTACTCCTAAACATTCATAAACACTCTGTATTTAGTAAATCAATCAAATTTAGAAAAAGTAATATGTATATGGTATAATTCCGAACACGTTAGATAATGATTTAACCCCTTGAATCGCAGCCCTGTAAATAGAATGCCAGAATCTCACGACCATGTTAAGCGGAGAGCATAAGGCAACAACTAATGCAAAGAAATTATTAACTACATTGGTTGCTAATACCATACTTGTTTTAAAATTATTGCAATGAACATTTGGCCCGCCTGTAGTCTGAAATATGCGTTGGCAATCGACACGTTTGGGCAAGAGACAGTCATTTCATTCACTTATGTTGTGGATCCAGGTAAATGGCAACGTTGCATTTTGATTTAACGTTGGGCGCATAAAGAGTGCACAGCCCAAATGGCTTGTACGATCATACTTAGAGATGTCCCCTCCTCTTACATTTTGCTGTAACTCTGATAGTAACAGTTACAATATGTCAGGGGACTTTTGAGACATTCTGTATATATCAAAGTTCTTTCTCTTTTACATTTTTACATTTGCGGCGCAATTTGCAAGTTTGCATGACATTTTTGCCAGTTTATAAAATTATAATTATTATTATATTTTATTGTCTTGTGGATAGAAAATAATTAAGAAAACATTATGAACAATCAAGGGCGCCCATGTTGTAGTTTCCAAGGGGGGCAAGTATAAGCAACGTTTCAAATATAGATTCAAATTTTGCTATAACTAATGTAAAAATTCTATTGGGTTTTCAATATTCTCAAGTATAATTTCCTCTTAGGGGGGCAAGCGCCCCACCTTGTCCCCCCTGATGGGCGCCCCTGGGGAACAATAGTAATAACGAAAAGCAACGCAAAGAAAATGTAATGTCATTTATATTTTTATAGTTGTATAGATTGTCTAAGCCAATAGCTGATTTTGAATGCACTCATATCGAGTTTTCTATTAAGTGCTGAATCTATAATGCTGTCACAAAATGAATAATAGGAGTTATGAAGTCTACACAGCTTTCATTTTTAAAATTAAGATACATAAATTAATTTCATACAAATGTTCATTTCCTAAATAACATTGCATCCAAATGCTCGAATTCAGTTTAATTTCCCACTCCCTAAAAATTCTAAACCAAACACTATGTTCAATGGAAAATAAAAGGCCTTAGCAAAAAAGTATTTGCTGACCAATGCTAAACAACCAGATGCATTATTTGTGAATTCTTTATCAGAACCGTTAAAAGATAGGACAGAAAAGACGGTAACGCTAAAGACAAGTGCTCTTGCTAGGCACTTCGTTTCCGAAACATGTGATTGACTTCAGCAGCATCTCGAAATCCCATTAAGGCGCTTTATTCGCAGATCAAATATAATGTCGAAGTACACAAGATATCTCTTTCGTCAGTTCTATTACCAATCTTCAGTGATATGGTACGTAATTCATAATATATTTGTTTGTATTATTAAGAATCTCAGTGTTTGTATTATTAAGAATCTTTTTTGTGAAGAAAAATAATGAAATGTTATTTTGTGTAGCAAAAGTAGCCCACTTCGGAATTAACGTAACTGAACCTAACGTAACTTAACCTAATCTAAACTAACTTAATCTAATATAACGTAACAATACCTAACCTAATCTAACGTAATTTAATACAATATATTTTAGTGATATTTTTTTTTCGATTTTTGTGTGGTCCGGCGATACAGCAGAAATGCCTTTTAACTTGATATTTCATTAAACTGCTAGATATATTATGGTGCGTGCTGAGAGTGGTTGATGCAATTTTGAGAAAAGCGCAGTAGTTGATTTTACATTCAGGGGCGTCATTTAGGGGGGCAGGGAGGGGCATTTGCCGCCAGTGAGTTTGAGATTTATATAGATTTTATCAATAGAGTAGTAGTAAATGAGTGAAAAACGCGAAATTTTACTTATATCGAGTGGTTTAGCCCCCCCCCCCCCCAAGCAAAATCTGAAATGACGCTCCTGTTTGCATTGTGTAGTCATGTTATCGCAATATTACCATAAGCAATGTTTTAAACACAAATTAATATTTTCATCTGGATCGTTCTTTTTATTTTACATAATATACTTAAGTATTAAAATTACAAACTTGTACTTCGATATTCGTAAACTTAGAACGTTTCATATTTTTAATTTATAGCACACCTAAACTAGAAAATAATTTCGAGTGTCGTGTCAATTTTAGTGTTGACATTCAAAACCTAATCTTCAGTTTCAGTTATCAAATTTTCGGAATATTTATAAAGGAAGTCCCAGCCATAGAGCCTAGTGGACTATTTCACTAAATTTGTTTTAAAGTAAATTTGTTTGAAGCAAGCACATGTATTAAAATGGCACGAGCCAAAATGGCCGAATTTGCCTGTTTGAACTATATTTTTTTCACACTGTTAATGCAATAAGGTAATAGTATACATGAGAACGCCGTGATCTGCGTTTCTTCTGTGTTCTATTACCACTTCTACATGAAATACCATAAATTTTCTACGTAGTGCAATAGTAAGAAGTATCCATGTGCACAAGACATGCGATATGCGTTAAATTCCCCCCCCCCCCGCACACACACATAGTCATAGATAAAGTACAAGGGCACTACACATGCAGATATAAAGTACAGGTACGTTCTTTTTTATTTTCGTATCAGTCGATAAGTAAATCAAAGTCGCTTTGTTACCCCCTTGGTAAGTTTGTAGATACTCAATGAATAATCCCTAAAAGTATGAGCGTCCAGCTCCTTCGGGAACTGACGCGGCTTTACGTATACTATATCCTGCAATAATAAAGGATATGCAGCACATCAATATATTAAAATTAAAAAACAGTGTAATAAAATTGTCACAAATAGTAAAATTGTCAAAAGTAATGAATTATAGATAATAAAAAATGAATAACAATAGAGAGGAAAGCTCCCCAATACTTATTGTTTTCAACCTAATTTTAAAGGTATGAATACACTTAAAATTATGATTGAGAAATAGTTTCGTACGCCAGACCCCACGTTAGAGATCATAGAATTCATTTCTGATCATGTAAAATTTCACTCTTAAAAGTTTTAAAAAATTTATAAAACCAAGTAAAATCTTCAGATAACTTTTTCGAATATATCATATATATTTTAAAGCACAGATCGTATAGCCTAACGGTTTTGTTTTAAAGTATAAAGTCTTCTTTATATTCAATAGGCTAGTGGAAAGCGAAGATAACACTTACTGCTTGATGTTAAAAAAAATGATAAAAATTAATCAGACCTTACGTAAAGATATGGATAATATACTCTTTGCTACGAAACTATTTAGAACGTGCAGATTGGCGAGATATTGCCAACAAAGAAAATATCCAAATTTAAAATTTGTTAGATAAATAATTAAAATAATTTTCTACTTTTAGAATAATGTTTCGGTGTTGGTGCCTCAACACTATTTACGACCATTCGTGCATATATTTACAATATGATTGCACAACGATACAGACAATTTCTCCTTTACAAATATGTTCTACTTTTGTGTTAATGCCTGTTTTACTTAAAATTTTACAATCATACATCATCACAATCCATTAGCGTTAGCAGCACATGAACTTTGGGGGGAACGAACTACTAGGAGGCTGTGGTATATGGAATACCTCCAGGAATGCGAGTGAACCGGAGTCCTACCCCGGTAAGCTAAAAAAATCATCGTACATTGCATTTTAAAGCACTTTTTATTTAAAAAGCAAACAAAAACTTCAAAATTTGGCTTTATTTTTACCTTTGAGTTTTTTGAAGATGTGGTACTAAAAATCACACACACACACACATTTTACAGTTTGTTTCGTTTATTGAAACAGTAAAATTAGACCTTGTTTTACAATATTAGTTGAATTTAAATGATACTAAGTGTGTCAGAAAAAAAATAATGATCAAAGGTACCGGTAATGTGAAGTGAATACTCAGAAACAATACAGTTTTTAGAATAAGTTTTAGGCTAACTTGCCTGCAACTGATTTATCAGGCTCAACAACGTACACATATAGTTAAAAATTAGTTGAAAACGATTTTTTAGCTAAAATAAAACACTGCCTGCCTTTTGCATAATTGAAAAAAAAACTTTTGTACTACTATTTTCGTATTAATTTTGTCTAGCATTCTTTTGTGAACGTAGCAAACTGCTACATGCACTAGCGTGCCTAGGGCATTGGGAATGTGGGTGCCAGATCTATAGTACCACCATATGGAATGTCGTCCTCCCCCCTCTCCCCTAAAAAAAAAGATAGCGTCAATGCACCCGACGATGCGTCGGCGACGCACGGCACACATGCAGAAGGGAAATAATTTACACGTAATCTCTTCTCAGTTTGTAATAATTCTACATAAAAAAGTTTGTCTAATGGAGGTGCCAAGGCATCCATGGCACCCACGTTGCGCACGCCTATGGCTAACGTCCATTTAGACAGCCCCCCCACCTTGTCAAAATTGGACGAAAATGGTGTCAATCGTTTGTGCATCGTTTGTGCAGAAATGTGCAACACAAATTTTCGTTTGTACAACAATGAACAATGAGCAAGAGCGAAAACAAAGTGGGGGGCTGTTTAAACGGTAGCCCCCCACCTTGTCAAAATTGGTCGAAAATGGTGTCAATCGTTTGTGCATCGTTTGTGCAGAAATGTGCAACACAAATTTTCGTTTGTGCAACAATGAACAATGAGCAAGAGCGAAAACAAAGTGGGGGGGCTGTCTAAACGGTACCCCCTCCTTGTCAAAATTGG